>NC_139233.1:90887754-92087754 GCF_977018435.1 Lepisma saccharinum
ATATTATATACAAGCGTTTTTTTTTTCTTATAGAAGGCCGAAAGGCAAGCTCCGAGGAAAATATGTCGATACTTGGTGGGAGGTCATTATATTGTGTGGGAAGTCTGTAGAAGAGAGATCTCTTTTTAATTTCTAGTCTTGGTTTTCTTGTGTGAAATAAAGCTTGTGTTGCATGTTTTGCGCATCGGTACTCGAACTGAGTTAGGCGTAAAATCAACGCAAAAGAACAACAAGAATACAACTTGGATATCTGAAATGTTCACTCATTGCAATGTTTTTGAGTCTCCGCAGGGAGAACACTTCTTCGTGAGCTTATATCACCGCTGATCCCTTATTTACTTCAACGTCTGGAGGCCCTCCAGGTTAATGGGGAAAGATTTAAAAGCTTTAGTACGGATCGAAACAAAGAAGACCGAAATAAAATAGCATCCACCTCTTCTTATCCCCTCACTCCCACCCACTTGCCAGCTTGAAGAGGAAATTCTATTCTGCAGACTGTTTCTCTGAGCTGCCATCTACCGGTGTGTTTCTTTACTGAGTTTCTACACCATCCGTTTCACCAATCTAAGCCTCAACTACAGCGCCTTGAATAACGTAGTGTGGAAAACGACCCAAGAAACGGGTTCCCCAGACGGATGAGAAACATAGATGGCAGTGCGATCAATGTCGATGCTAATTTTCTTATGGAAGTAATGCGGCTTTGTTAGTTTTTGGAATATATTATGTAGATTTGTTTGTCTTGAAAGGCGGTACGTGAATTGATGGAAACAGTTATATTTGTGGAGTGATCTGCAGTCACGAAATGACATTAATTTGGAAAGAAAAGTAAAATAAAATTAATAAATAAATAGCATGCGTAACACAAGAAGAAACATCGCAAAGTGATTCCGGACGTCAGGGGTTGGATTGTGTACTAGAGTTTTATTTTTCTATGTTATTAGAATATAAATAGTATCCTGAGAGATATTTCATACCGAAGCCACAAACCACAAGTGTCGCTTGGAAGCGAAGAGTCCGTAATCAATGCAGCCTTTCGAACCGTAGGGACACAAGCTCTGACTGCAATGTTTCCTCAAGGAGATTTTAGACCAAAGCGACACGCGACAAACGATACGAGGATTTCACACCAAAGCGACACGAGTCCATCGGTCCAAGGCAACTTTCACACCTAAGCGACACATGTTGCTTGGAAACGAGCCAATCAAGAGAAACATTTCACATCGTAGCGGCATGACGGGAAGCACAGGCCAGCGTTCGGTTGGTGAAATTCTCAAGCGACAAGTGTCGCGTGCCCCTTGTCGCTTTGGTGCGCAATTTCCCTAAAGTAAGACACTCATTGCATCGCGCATGCGCGAACAACAAACCACGGCAACATGTTGCAAGCTATTGAGGAAATGGCCCAGTTTGAGCGACGCACAAGCGACAAAGCGACACGTGTGACTTATCGTGTCGCCTAGATCTGTTGTTGTAATGTGCGGTTTTTCGTGTCGTATATCTGTTGTTCGCACAATTAGCAGCGAACGCTTGCCAATAGACTGAAGGCACCATGTCGCTTGTCACTTAGCTGGGAACTCCCCCTGTAGCGCGTCGCTTCGGTCTGAGCACCCTTCCTTTAAGGAGCTTTCCGACCGAAGTAACAAGTAGCACGCAAATACGCCATATGAACGTATCGTTTACTGTTTGGACCCTCATGTGCAATGAATGTTATTTTACAGTCTGGAAGTGCGTGTCACTAGTGTGACAGTGTGAACATACCGTGTCGCTTGTCCCATTGGTTTGAAAGTTTCCTTACACTCATGTCGATGCCACTAAGAAAGTTTTGTGAGGTTTCCCTTGTCGTTTCATGGAATCATCATTATCATCATAGCCCCGATTAGTTAAAGCGGAAGAAAAGAGGCAGTAAATATCCGAAATACAAATGCTTCAGTGTGTATATGTTTAAAAGAAATGATGATAATAATAATGAACCTAATTCATACACAAAAATTTAGTTGCCAAGAGCATTCCACGCGTATTTTTTCTCCCGTATTATTAACGAAAGTATGACGATAACAGGACGTGGTCGACTGTCTAGAATGTTCGTTAATATCTTCGCGACCACTGTACCAAATATCATAGCAATTATCACATTCATAGAAATGCTTCATGTAAAAGAATCGGACGTTGCAGCGAAAACTCCATTTACTTCCATTATAAGCAGATGAATACGAAGCACCGGGTTCAACACCAGCGCCTCTAGCGGATCATTTTCGAGTGGAACCAGCCAGAGCGCGCAGAACTGTGCCGTTTTCCACACTATGTTATTCAAGGCGCTGTACCTCAACGTTGACAAGAGACAATAAATGATGCCACCCTTCCTGGATAACTATCCTAAGGATTATCTCCATGATATTTCGTGAAGGTTACACAGGATTACTTCAAAATGCATTGTTAGATGTTAGAGTAGAATTTACCATATTGTATTGTTACAATTTCAGTCTGACCGTTTTTTTTAAAAACGGGACGCAACCGTCTTTACTTCAATCTGAATATTTCTCATGCTGAAAGGAAAATCATGAATTACAGTTGAGTGCACCATAAATATATTTTTACAAACAGAATTACTAAAATTAAATTAATTAGGAAAATAATACTTTAAAAACGGTCTTGATTAACGGTCGCAGCGGAACCTGAATGTGATCAGTCACTTCTTCAATCAACTTTTAGTTTGTTTTTGTTATACAGGGTGTGCTAGAAAAGTTCTGACAAATTTTGGGAGGATGCTCTACAGCTGTCACTTAAAAGTCTCTTGTCAATACATGGCAAAAAGTTTGACTTGTTTTCTCAACAAAATGAATTTCTGTAAAAATGTGAGGAATGTCCTCGAGTCTAATTTTAGTTTACAATCACTTTTCCCATATCTTCTGCTTACTTATCCGTTCATATTAAGACTGACTGATCAACTATCCCTGTATTGAATATTAGGCAACTAGTGCTCTTACGACGGGTGGTGCCATCTATCTTGCAGCACATGCATTTCCGGACATATGTTCACATGGACTACTTATTTCTTGTCCTGCCAGGAATCGCCTCCTGTATTTTCCTTGGTTTTCAAACAAAGTTCACAAGATTTTTTGTTATCATATAACTTTTATAAAAAATGTTTGTTGCTACATCCCCCTCACACACACACTCCTAAACCCTACCCCCACGAAAAAAATAAGTACATTTATGGTTCAGAGAGAATAACAGGGCTAGATCTACAGTTAAAGTGGTATCTAACAGTACCTTCAATGGGAAACTTAATTTTCTTACCTAGCGCCGCTGTTCTACTTTTGGCTAGTTGCGACGATGAGGATGAGCAATGATCGGATGAAATTGATGTAGGAACACTCACAAAAAAAACCATACCCACGCCGAGATTTGAACCCAGTAACTTCGCTGGAGAGATCGAAAGCCAATCACTTGACTCCGACACCATTTCGTACTATGCTATCAGGAAGGCCCCAAAACACACTCTTACAGAAGATATCGCTATCCAATAAGGATTTTAATATTTTTTTTTTAAATATTCTATTTCTGAGTCTAGTTTTGACGCTACAAAAGATCTAAAAAATAAAATTACACTTACCGTAAGTGAGAAAGGTTTTACATTGAAAGGCTCTTCAAGAATAATGTACTCACCTACAAAAGAGAAAGGACAATATATAGAACCAGGCATATGATAATCAACTTCATTACAACCTAGTCACTAACACCAACGTAATTAAATTAATATAGCAAATGCTGTGTTATGCCATTCACTTGCAATTTTAATTAGGTGTCTTTTTTTAACAGTATTGAAAATATTGACCTGTGGAGCACTGTAGCTGACTATTAGAGTGCCACGAGTGGACTGATCACATTCTAATGAGATGACTTAAACGGCAATATGAGAGAGACCATTGCTGTTGAAGGAGCGTTGGCAGAGTGAGCTCACGTTTGTACTTGGTGCAGAGTCTGAAGAAGACCTTGCTAGAAGGTTGGAACGTTACGTTTAGTTTGTTTTATAATAAAATAAATTACTGCCTTGGTCAGCATATTGAGTTTTTTAATAAAAGATAAGTGCACTTTCAACCCAACAGGTTGCCGCTTACAATGTGTTTGTTGCAGCATAATCCCATATCGCATTGTTTCAACAATCGCTGCAACGTGCTCCCAAAACTCGTGGCTTGTTCTTTCTTTCCTCTAAGCTGCGCCAAATAGACAATTGTTAAAAGAGTCGTACAAAATATTTGATATCTTGTCACTAAAGGGACCAAGGAAGATTTTTTTTTTTTTTTTTTTTTTAATAAAAGGGAGAAATGAATGTAGGCTGAAAACTAGTCAATAAAGGGACGAGAGGAAAATGTTTTATGTGGGATGAAAAAGGGGAAGTCAAAACCATGTAATCTTGTTTTTGGAAGATAATTATCAACACTGTTATTATTTATTCCATGATAGATAAAGAAATAAAAAAGGACTTCCCATTAAAATATGGAATCAAATCATCTTTACATTTTACGTACTTACTTTGCATGTACCTCGTGCTTCATATAGATAAATGAGGTAATAATAGCTGTCTAAATTCCGATTTTAGCTGAAATATATTGTTAATTTACGAGACATGTACATTCTATGATAATTCTAATGTGAAGAACATTTTATGTAATATATTCACTACTTTAATTTGGTGTTACTAATTCGCTTAAATAATAACCGGCAATGTTAGCTATTCAAGTAGTCAGAGCCATCTATTGTTCACTTCATATACCAGAATGGAACGAGAAGAGAATTACATCATTCGGAATGATTTGAGGTCCGAGATAGGCTCAGCCGAAATCCTAACTCAACAATACATTTTGGCCAGAAGGCCATTTTATGCCCGCATTTGCAGAAACTGCCGAAATATATTTTCGATTCTCCATTAGTGCCCAGCAGGGGCAGTGCAGTTCCACAAGACAGCATTGCCTACGCAGTCAATCTTCCGTTCCCATCGAGGAGGAGGGGTGCCTTGGTAACAGATGAGGTTTTCTGGTGTACATTGCAGACCCAGTTCTGCATCGAGCAGTATATCACTTGATTGCCACGTTTAGTGTCCCCACACCCTCTGCAGCCGCCGAGTGGTTTGGAGTTTCCCGCTGCCAGCCCAACCATCCCGTATCGGTCCTCTTGTTCCGTAACCGTTACAACCGTCGTATATAAGATTTTACTTGGCTGTAAATGTCAACCCTGAGCGGACACCCGAGGGCCTGACGGTCCAATTAAGTGCTATGCTCAACACTGGCGACGGGGACAATTTGCGAAGGAGGGGGACTTTGGGAAAACTCATATCGACATTTTTGAAGCCTGGACCATCGTGGTAAAAGAAACCGTACATTCGAAACGAGAGTAAGTTATAAATATGGCTCGAAAATTGATGACCTAGAAAAAAAAACCTATAGAATGGCCTTAACATTATTAAAAAATTACCTAAAATGTTAGAAAATGACAAAAATAATTTCATTCTGAAAAATAAACCTTAATTTTTTTTTTTACATAAATTACATAAGAGTAGTTGAATAATTCGATAAAACCAGTTGTTTGGTGCTATAAAGTACCGAGAAAGCAATTAAGTGCTAATAGACTTTTATTTATTTTTACATCAAGACATAGGCCTACACACACACCACAAGGTTTTTCTATGTAAGTCATTCACCTTCTTTGAGAGGATACAGTGGTCGGCCAGCATCTGAAAATACAGATGAGTTTCGCGTACATCACATTATATACAGGGTGCGTCACGGGAAACTGACTGTTTTCAAATGCGGATCTCGAAGCAGGGAGAGGGGGTAGAGATGAAATTAGGGTGGCATCGAACTCGCTCGGCCATGCCATTTTCGGCACGGTTCGGCTAGGTTTGGCTCGGCGTGGCAGCAGTACATACTTAGAGCATCGAAGAAATAGAGAGAGCGTGTGTGACGTCAGCTGAAGGCAAAATAGCTTTCGGCGAACGCCATGTTGGGTGGCGTCACCCGCCTGTTGCGTCCATTTGTTAACATTCAGCGAGAGCGACTTTTTTCGGGAATAATAAGGCTGCTTGTTATGCTTCCTATGTTTAAATCGTCACAAACAATAACACGAACAATAACTTTCTGCTCGGCGACATTCTGTCGAATTGAGGCTGAGTGAAAGCACAGTACGGCGAATCTTACACAAGGATTTGAAATTCCATCCGTACATGTGATCGTGCAGAAGTTACCCGAAGAAGATTATTCACAACGTTCAGCCTTCGCCAGCTGACATTGCGCGTACTGCTGTCACCCCGTGCCGAGCCCAGCCGAGCCGATCCGAACGATGCCGAAAATGGCATGGCCGAGCGAGTTCAATGCCACCCTACTTTCATCTCTAACCTCTCCCCATTTGAAAACCGTCTGTTTCCCGTGACGCACCCTGTATATATTTATAATATGACTAACCACAGATTGAAGCGATAACAGTAGCCAGTAAAGGAACCGCAAAGTAAGCTTCACACAAGTATTTTAACTTTGCTGGAAGATACATAAATTTAACACAATTAACTATTTAATTCATTGCCAAACATTTCAGTTAAAAATAATATTGTGCTGGACAGTATTTTCGATTAATGGCGAATATGTTGAAAGGAACATAAGGAAATTTAAATATGTAAGTTATGCGAACAAATACATTTAAAATTCACGAAAAAAACAGGCGAGGAGAAAAATATACCTCAAAAATTAAGAAAAATGCAACAAAAAACGGCACAAAATACTGAAAAATGACCCAAAAGTAAGAAGGGTCGAAAAATACAAAAGAATGCAAAATAAAAATAATATTTTCTGGTACTAACTGAAGGGAAACTGACTGATATCAGGTTTAACATTGGTTTCAAGACTCAGAGAGATGGATGATTTTCCATCAATTTCCAAGCCCTAGTTACAAACATTCTTCTACAACCTGTGGTAAGTGTAAAATAGGTACAATGTCCGTCGCTTTATGATCATTCGATTTGTGGTTCTAGGATTAAACAACAACAACAGAAACTTTTTTCAACAGTATTAGTGAAAAATAGACCTACTATTAGATGTGCAGTCTACTCAATATAGATTATTGTCGACAATTTACTGTCATTACTCAGAATGAAGCCGTGGCTTCAAGCAAACGTCCTAATGCATCAGATATTGATTATGCATTAAAATGCATCATGTTTTTGAAAATATTATTTTCATCATATTACTCTACTCAATAAAATGTGTCAAATGGTTTATAAAATTGACCTCCAAACAAATTAATAAATTACCAAATTTTGAAGTTTGAAATTGCCCAAGAAAGCACAATTACTTTTTGTGGGTTTTGGATGGGACGTAAGCGTACAGCTGTAACGTGTCACTTGGTGTTGGAGATATGATCACGTTTTCCATGGCGAGGCCACTTGGTATGTATAAAATCATTTTCTTTCGTTCGCAATACAGAATTTTGTACTTTAAGAGGCGTTTCTTGCAATGTTTGAATGAAATATTGCTTTTGGCATCCAAAGCTTGATCAACCTGTTCGTGTGTAGGAATGTATAATAACAATTTCACTAATTTATATTATCTAATTTGTTACTATTTCTATTATTAAAAATAATATAAAAATTTCACATTCATGGGGTCATTTAAATTTCTCTCTCAAATAGTCATCGATCCACCCCTTCCTGTATTCATCTAATTATTCACGAATTGCTATCACATTTTGCATCATTTATTATTCAATTTATCGTCCTACAGAAAATGTAACTGTTTCTTCATGAATTAACATTTAGGAGATATTATATGCACATACATATAGAGGTCGTGCTGACCACACGTCACCCCGTAACTGGTCGGATGATAATCCTCCTCTGCTGAGTCATGTAGAAGTGAGGCTGGCATTCGGTAGGTAGACCTCGACCCTCACGTGCTGTTGTGCCATGGGTTAAAGGAAAGGAAAAACTATTCTTTGCATCCCGTCGTCGATTTGTAACCGAGGGGCCCTGGGTTTGATACCCGAAGGAGAAATATAATGGTTAGGATACCACTTTAAAATGTAGGTCTAATCCCAATTTGCCTGGTGCATAAAGTGAACTTGCACCCCCCCCCCCTTTTCTGCATTTTACATCATGACATGAAAACGTACAGGGCGAACTGTGCACGTAGGGAACTACTCATTCACAATCTTTGCCATTTGTGGAGGTGATGTGATCAGCAGCACGCTCCGGCCGCCTTTACATCTCCCTCCCTAAGGTATCCATTGATTGAAGGTTGGCTGTTCCTTAGAGCCGCCGCATCACGTAGGGGAACTGTTAGAGAACCATTGTCACCTTATTCTAGTTTTTGGACTTTTAACCACTGTTATTTTTTAAAGATATTTACCTACGTTTCGGAGGCTGAATCTGCCTCCGTCTTCAGGGTAGCGTGTAGTCGTTAGGTCACATAAATGGTTGCCTAGGAGGATTATTCTTGGTGGCCTAAACTCCACCGTGCCTGTCGGTCACAAGGACCTCTATAAACAAAAAATTGCCAGGTAGGATTATCAGTGGCCCAGGCTCCACTTTGTCAGATGACCACGTCAAGGTCCTAACGACTACACGCTACCCTGAATCTGCCTCGAAACGTAGGTAAATAAAATAACAGTGGTTAAAAGTCCAAAAAATAGAACGAATAAATCACCACTGATTAGCTGCAAAGAAGAATTGTCACCTTATATCACCCACAAACCGGGTGTGCAGCGTAATAGTCTGACATCATGTAGACTACACAACTATGGCTGTGTCCGACATAAAACAATTCATCGACTCTTCCTTCTTGTGCAAGGATTTCATGTGATAATGCGAAATTGTGCATTTACCTTATTTGATATGGAGAAATATTTCATGCAATTATCCAGTAGTAACACATTCTTAAAACAAATGCTCAATTTTTTTGATAATGGACTAGTACATTAGCGAGTTTCACAATAGCCAGATGTGTTTCCTTCAACTACATTAATGATATTTGAAAGCAGGAAGTAGGAAAAGATTCTTGCATTAAGAACAAATTTATTTCTCTAAATCTAAAGCATATATTACAGATTAACAAAATGTGTTAAATATGTATGGCGCAATATTTTGTGGTGCCATCTATTATCTCACTGCAATAACATATGAATATCGCTCTACTTCACAACATACAACTGGACAACATTTTACGACAACAGTATCTGACACGTTCAGATCATCTATTAATTGTCCATTACAATGTTGTCTTTCTTCTCTCAAAAAGAGTAGTTGTTGAGTGTTCTCGTGAGGACGACGAATGAAGTCTTACATCCTTGTTTTGTAAAATAAAGTAGAGAATAAACAGCAATGACGGAAGGAAATAGGAAGTTCATTAAGATGACAATAAAAACGCACAAATGTCAAATACAATTTTAGTAATGGCTGTTGGCTCTAAAAATATCCTCACCAAATAAAGTTAGGGGGGAAATAACTGCATATTTTTGTTTCTGAGAAAATCCACGTTAAAATGATGTTCCATGACCCCCTTCCCGTTTGAAAATCTGGAGTTAGTTTCAAGATGGCGGCTCTAAAGATGGCCGCTATGATGCATACTAGCCCCATCTAGTGTGTCTCCACCTCCATTACTCATATCCGAAGTTTCATCGTCCTCCGTCAAGCCGTTTTTAGATTAAAAGGGTGGTGCTGGACGTTTGCCTCACCTTGTATAAAATTCATCCATGAATTTATTAAAAAAATGTTTTAAATATGCATTTGCACGAGCAAAACTATCCGGGCTTAATTATTAGTGTCTGGGATGGGGGTTCGGAGCCCAAGAAAAGGTGTTGGAAGACACCCCCTCCCCTTCCCCCAACGCTGACTACAGAAGAGGCACACTGTAGACAAAAAACTCTCCTTTTCATTCCAGCGAAGAATAGAAAATCATCCATTCTTGGTTCTGACGTTGATGAGAATTTCTCAAGCAGGGAAGGGATTGAAAAGTTCCAGACGGGGGAGGGGGGCTCACTCCCCATTCTGCAGCAACACCAGAACACATCAACCAAATTATACTCAAGACATTGACCAGCCGAAGTTACAACCGTGCAAAATCGGCGACTTCCCCCTTCCTCCCCCCGTTGAGGGAAAGACACCCCATCTCGAAAAAGAAACAGTAGTTGGTTATCTCTTTTGGGAAATGTAGCAATGATAATCTCTCCTCCACTTCTCATCTCCTGGGGTAACCTGCGAGGATGCGCTTGGTTTGCAAGTTTCACCCAAGTAATCTTCTTCCTTACGTTTCTTTTGCTTACCAGGGTTGCCAACTGTGAGGGACATTTTTTCTCAAGATCTTAACCAATATAACTTTCTGTCAGTGTGCGATTTTTGGGGGCTTTGGAGGCCGTGCGGAAGGGGGCATACATGTTCAATTTTTCTATCTTCGATGAGCGCAGCACTACATGAAATTTTCCACAAAGTCAGATAGTGTTTTTTTGCGCTACAAAATATGTTAAAATATTAATGAAGTGAGGGTGTGTGAGAGGTTTAGCTACACAGAAATTTAACGTTCACGGTTGCCTCGTCTTATTGTAACGTACTAAGAGAGATGGAGTATCGGAGGCTGTTAGCTGTTAGCCCGTATCATCTCACAGCATACAGTAATCAAATTTTTGCCCGACCCTGTGGCCGAGTGGTTAGCACATCGCGCTGCGACGCCAAGGGTCCCGGGTTCGAATCCTGGTCGGGCTTGGTTGTTTGTGAATGTCCATTCATCAATTTCATCATTTCATCCCTCATCCCCATCTTCGCAAATTAGCCAAGAGGCACAAAACGCGAAGTAAAATAAACTAAATCAAATCAAATCAAAGTAATCAAATTTTGAAAATTTTATCCTTCCTTACAATAGGCAACAAAAGAAAAAAAAATTCTCAAAGTCAGATAAAGAGTATCACTACAAAATGTTAAAAAATGAATGACATTTGAACATAATGTTCAAACTTTGTTGAAAATTAAATTTTGAACACGGAATCGGAATCTCTGATAATTTGTCTTTAAAATGTTTCTGGAAGATTTCTTTTCCACGTAATGCACACTGGAAACGGTATTCTTGCAGACAGGGGTGCCCATCCCCCTCGAGACCTATGACGCACTCCCCTCCAAAAGGTAGAACATTCCACACGTCCCCCCCTTTATACCAAATTATTTAATCAAATTATTTTGGTCAGACAAAATTTGGGGAAATATAATACAGACATATTTGAGCTTTGCTAACATAAAACGTACAAAACTGTTCAGGCTCACTACCATTGTTAGTGTATTGTACCTTATTCTTAACAGTTTGTCTGCTCGACTAACCTTGTATTAATGCGAACAGCACGTCCCCACCTCTTTTCGAACCGATTCTAAAGGCATAAGAGGTGATGCTTCATTTGAACTCCATCGCCGCGATCACCCACATAATAACCATACCAGTGGCGGCAATTGGTTTCCAAAACTGGGAGGACAAGGTGCGAAATCTAGAGGGGGCAAGGACAGTTTATTTTTCCTTGGCAAATAAAGTTTAGCATAGTGCGGGGGAGCAACCGCTCCCCCTAACACGCTTACCTAATCGCCGCCCCTGATCATAACTAAAAATCAATAACAAGTCAATCAAACGAAACCATCTCCCCCATTTTCGTGTGAAGATATGTAGAATTGGTATAAAATTTTACCCCTCCCAAAAAAATCCCGTGACGCAGGCTTGTCATGAATCCCCCCTGTGGGCACCCTTGGTTGCAGGCAAACGAGGCTATGTCGAATGGTTCCATACCAATGATAATCCTCTGGAACGTTTTGAATTTTCTTCAAATCAATTTTGATTTGTTGGCCGCGGTGGCTCAGTCGGTAACGCGTCTGACTACCATACTAAAGGTCCCGGGTTCGATCCCCGGCCGGTTCAAATCCGGGAACTTTTCTAACGGTCGAAGCGGCCCCGGCGCCCACCCAGCGTCGAATAACATGGGGGGGACCTGGGGGAAACCCTGGGGGGTAAAGGCGGTCAGGGGCGTGATGCTGATCACATCAACCCCACTCAAGACCGGATCAAGAAAGTGTGGGGCGTTACCCCCACACCCCCTATACGCCTTCATGGCGTGGTGCTATGCACAGGGGAACACTTTACCTTTTTTTTTGCCCCTCTCTGTGTAAATGCTGCAGACGTAATAACACGAAAAATCGCAGGGAACTCAATACAACATTCCCTTAGTATTTTTGTAAAATGTGCACGGAGTTGGCAACACTGCAGTTTCCCCCTATGTATCTCCCCACCACTCCTATTTTGAGTTTGGATGACTTCTCCTAACAATCTGAAATGCTCCCGCGATAGCAACAACTTCTCCTAAATATACTCTCTTTTCTCCACGCTACTTATTCGGAACATCTTCAGAATGACTTTTGCGTTTAACAGCCCGTGCGAACTCCTGGGCCCGTTTTAAACTGCTTTTAATACCCGTGCCATCGTCTGGGCCCGCGGGAAGGAAAGTTGTAAGCCTCCTAAGCCGCATTCCTCGAGGTCAGAAGGCAAGCGCCAAGTTTCCGCGATCTGCTTATCCTGGAAGGAGATGCACGGGTTGCTGCTCTTCCGCGTGGCAGGTTGCAGGTCCGCAGGATACTTGTCGGGGAATTAGCGTTTCGCTGCGTGTTCACAGTGGTTTCAGGGAAAGCATAATCCTCCTTGTGTGTAGAAGGTTCGTGTGCCACTCTAGGTTGACTGTCACCAAGACGGAAGGGTTTGCAAGGCCAGTAGTTGTGAGATCCAATCTCTCCAATGCATGTTTATATGAATGTTTCAGCTACTATTTCGTGGCCGGTGAGTATTTCTAAGAAAATTCACAATTACAATTGAATGGCTATGGACTACACCATAAATATGAAAATAATTTTTCTTTCTTTCCAGGATGATGGGGCGGCCCTAGATGGGCCTGGGGTGAGGCGTACAATATAGTGGAGCCTCCTATAACCAAATGTTTCACAGGTCTGAAAAATATCAGAGTTTTTGCTCCACAATATAATGCCATGTGGCTCCAAATGTAAAAGCCGCAAGGCTTCAAATCGGGGGATCGAGCCGGCCAGGGAATCGGACCGCCTCGGCCAATCCATTTCTTTGGGTAATTTTCATCCAGCCACTGTCGCACGCCCAAGCAGAAGTATGGATGGGCGTAATCAACAATCATTTCATCGAGCCATTTTTCCTGCCCAAATCTTAAATGGCATCACTTATGAACATTTTTTGAGGAACGGGATGGCAATGTTGTTGGAGGATGTGCATCTAGCTACAAGACGTGACATGATTTATCATCATGGTGACTGCCCAGCTCGATCCCCCTATCTATTTGATGCCTTGCGACTTTTGCATTTGGAGCCACATGACAAGACACCGGTAAACTCGCAAGAAGAGCTCAGGGAGAGGATCTTAACAGGTGGTCAACACATCAAGGACACCATCACATCACGAGTTAAGAGAACAAATGTCCGTAAAAACCTGCGTGCCTGCATTCGTAACAGAGGTGCCCACTTTGAGCAAGACATGTAATGTTCTTTAATTGTATTGTTCATTGATTCCATTCACATGAAGATGAATGAAGTATTATTTCTTGTACACAAATGTGTATGTTAGCAACATTTGTACCTTGTTGGATAGCAGATGTCACAAGGAAGTAATTTACGTAATTTGTACGCTTCGTGTCATACCATTTTTGTTATTAATACGTTGCCAAGTAAACTAAGAGTGCATTTTTTTATCATCACTTGTAAGTTTAGACCCACCCGTTACTTACATGTGATTGTTATTTGGGAAAAACTGTTTTTTTTTAACGAACCACTTATTTCTTAGCTATCAGAAAACGCCGAAATAAGTTCCATACAATGAGCAGTTTTTTCTCAATTCATCTTTTTATGTGGAAAATTGTCATTTTTTAAAAAAAACAATTGAAACTCGATTATCTCGAAAACTACTAATTTTCGGACGGGGTATCATATGGTCAAATTTATTGCAAATTGTCTCTACTTTAACCCCTTTCAGGGAATACATCTAATTACCAGTCACCCTGTATATATATATATATTATATATATTAACTAGACAGTGATGAATTCGGGGGGGGGGGGGTCGAGGGGAAAATCCTCCCGAAAAATAACTTTTAAGAACTTTAAGAGCCTTTTCCTGCTCCCCCAAAATAGGCAATTGTTAGGCTGGAGAGTTCATAATGAACTATCTGATCTCTAACCGAACTGAGTTCCAGGACTCTGCCTGACCACCAGTTCTATGTGGGTGTTATAGTTAAGTCCTCGGGAAAACTCTAAGCTTTTATAGTGCATGTCTGTAGCCACTGGCGTTTTTAAATCAAATCAGTAAACAACTCGGGAAAACCAAAGTGGTAACTGCAAACCCCTCTTATAATGACCCTCAATTATTTGACTTTGAACAACTCTTGAAACAAAGGTTAAACATGAGAATTACGAAATATTTTATTGTGAATCCCTTCCCCCTTTGAACGCAGCTTTACAATTCAAGCCCCTCCGGAAAAAAAAAATTGCCTCCGTACGCTATACTGATCGCGGGCTCAATAGGCGGGTGACCTCTTTTTTGCTGCATAGCTCCATCTGTCCACCAATCGTCTTCGGGGGTGTGTGGCTCGATGAGTGTCAACAACCTCAGTTTCGAAGTAAAAGCTGTAGAGGTAACATCGCTCGACCGTTCAAACGTTGCCAAGCGTACGTCTATTTTTGTCAGTTGTTTTTATTGGCTTGTTTGTACTGTGTCGGTATTTTGGGTACTAATTTTTCGTGCGTCTACTATAGTACAACTTTTATCCAGTAACAGCGCTGATCAACTCTCTCCCTTGTTTTACAGTACTGGCAACAAGCTGTGTATCCGACGCTCATTTGTTTCGTCCCGCCAGCAACTTTCGGTGCCTCGTGACACGATTGATTGATTGATTGATTTAGTTTATTTTACTTCGCGTTTTGTGCCTCGTGGCTAATTTGCGAAGATGGGCATGAGTGATGAAATGATGAAATTGATGAATGGACATTCACAAACAACCAAGCCCGACCAGGATTCGAACCCGGGACCCTTGGCGTCGGATCCTCGTGACACGAAAATGCCCGATGTCAGCCGAAGATAATTCAACTGATCGCGGATTCGTTGCTTCCCAGCCGCCAGCTCGAAATGCACGCGTCATAGGAACTCTAGTAGTTTTCCTCATCTAAGTCTGAAAAGGTTCCCTCCCTTCGTGAATATAAATTTAAGAAGTAAGAACTTCAAGGTACATGCAGAAATAGTTTCCTCTGAAACTTTGGACACGAGTTCGTTCTAGAAGAAACTATCTTTCCACAAGGGGACGAAAGTTTCCTAATTTCCAATTTCAATCCAATCAAGAGAATCTGCATCTGGAGTCTGGACCCAACGTGCTTCCCGCTGTTCTGTCCAGACTCCAGACGAAGATGCTCCAGGCTGGAAGCTTCCATCCTCTTTGTTTTCCAGCCACGCACGGTCACAGCCGCTGAGTAAATCAAATCACGTCCTCCGTCCCCCGATCCATTCCGGATGTCATTGATCGAATCCCAGGACAGTATTCCATCATTTGGTGCCCCATCAGGAAACTTTCCCCGAAACAGAAGAGCATCGGAAGGACCGCAAGACATCACAAGGGAGGGGCTGCAAGGGAATTCCACCATCGAGACGAGCGGCGTCATTGAAGCCTCTCTTGATTTCCAAGTATACAAGGGCGTCGACATTGAGGCTATTTGCACCTGGGTCATTCCATTCTCACGGGTGAGAGACGCGGACTACAGTTTTGATATTAACATAACTATTCAAGTGTTAGTTAAGCAACATTTTTCTTACATTTTCTGTGTAATGAAATATGAAACTTAGCACTTTTGGTTAAACGTAACTACCCTTAAAATACTTTTCCAGATGTGCAATGCACAATTTTGTGTCTCGGGTGGGACAGACGAAACCCTGTCTCTTCACTTAATGAGAAATTTATTATAATTTCTGTGAATTGTCAAATGATGAAGGTAATTGATGTTTGAATATTCTAGTGGAGTTGAGGGGGAAATGTAGCAGGCCAAGAAGAAATTAATTGTTTTTAGGTCCCATGGGTGGGACAATACAAAACACAAGTAAATCAAAAAGTTAAAATAACCGAACAGTATGTAAAGTAACTTCTACTATCTAACTCAATTATGTATAACATTTGAATTTTAATCCAACAGACAATTTTAGATTGTTCACTCACAAGATAGGATAAAGTTACAGCATTGCATTAATTTAAAAAAATATATATTCAGGGCACTTTTACTTGGAATGCTCCACCTGTTAGAAAACATGGGGACAAAATCTCGTGAAAAAAAAATCCTGCACACGCTAGTGTCAGTGAATGCTGGATGGAGACTGTATACAGGGTGTCACCTAAAATTACCACCGGAAATATTTCGTGAACAACAATAAATATTAAAGAACTGCTTTCGCAGATATAAAGGTATGAGAGGGTCTCATGAAATTAGTGGACACAATACGTCCAACTACGTAAGGAAGTACGATTTCCAATACAAACTTGGTTTTTTTTTTTTAATAGAAACTCCATTTTGTTTTTAGCTCATTTGAAAGTACGGAAAAAATAATTAAGAATGGCGTTTGTTACATTGTAATACGTCAAGTAATTCTCAAGTAATTTTAACGTGAAGTTGACGCTTGAGACAAGCATTAACACAAGTTGATTCGTGTGTCGTAACATGCACATCCCTCGTTTGACGCCATTCGTGTATCGTAACAAATGTTACTCTTCTGCGTACTATGCGTTGTGCTTAGGAAAGTTGTTACAATCCAACAACTGCGGGTTACAATAAAATGTGTAGTTTGTACATAAGTAAGCTTTGACAAATTATCCAGAAGGATCTGATACATCTTTCTGAGTTAATAAATATTTGTACATTAAAAAGTATAAATTTTAAACATTCAATTTTAAACATTCCACCATCAGTTACATACATAAAGATTAGTACATTAACGTGTTTCTAATTTTTAATTTGCGTCCATTCATTTACGTGATAATATTTAGTGCACCGGAACAATCAACTCTTCTCGTTTGGTCATGACAAATCTAAGTTTTCAACCTTTAAACTTTGCATCTTTTACTCGTACATTTTTCTCTCTTTCTTTCTAATTGATTTATCAATTTTATGAAATGAAGCAAGGGTGTAAGAAAGTACACGGATTAACCATACGTTTTTTCAAACTCTGAAAAGGCCGAGATGATATTTATGTGTGGCGAGTGTAGGAAAAATGCAGCACAAGCGAGCAGGCTGTGTGCACGTCGGCATTTGCGCTCGGCACTGGCGACAGGCATAGTGAGGGATGGATGCGCCTTCACGCTCAACTTCACGTTACAATTACTTGAGAACTACTTGACGTATTACAATGTAACAAACTCCATTCTTAATGAATTTTTCCGTACTTTCAAATGAACTAAAAACGAAATGGGGTTTCCATTATAAAAAAACAAGTTTGTGTTGAAAATCGTACTTCCTTACGTAGTTGAACGTGTTGTGTTTACTAATGACATGAGTCCCTCTCATACCATTATATCTGCGAAAGCAGTTTTTCAATATTTATTATTGTTCACGAAATATTTCCGGTGGTAATTTTAGGTTACTCACCCGGTATAGTGTACTTTCACGGGATCTTGTCCTCATATTTTCTAACAGGTGCAAATACCCTCAATGTCGTCATGAAAGTACACTCTCTCTCTTTCTCTCATCAAACAATAAAATTATTAATAGCAAAATATACACTTGCTTTGCTCCTCAAGTCCTAGGAGGTTAACAGAAGTACCCCTTAACTTGTTAATTTTAACAAACCTGAAAAATTAGGGGCAAGTGAAACATGTGAAAAACTTACCCTTTCCAATACCATTAAACGGTCTAAAAGCACGGACATGAAATTAGGCGCGTGGCAGAAGTTCGCGCTGTTGCCACGTCGGAGCACAACCCCGTATGTTGAGAGATTTAAGAGAATTAATTATCTCGTTGTAGAGTTCGTCTTTGTAATCCATGTGGTACAAACTAACAGTATTTGCTAGAAAGGTCAGGGATGACACAAAAGTGCCCCGGAGAGAGGTCGACCTGACGCTCCAACTAGGCAACGCTGCCCGGTAGACGTTGCCACACAGTGCGCGGGAACCAACGACTTTTCTCCCGCTCTCGCTTTGCTTTTCCCATATGTGGCACCAGCGCAATTCTGCCCAGCCGCCTATTTTCAGGGCTGTGTGTTCAGTCGTAGCCTCTAAACTGTAGACCATCACATCGTATCTTCATTACATATTTAAAGCGTATGCATTTGACACAAGCAATTTTCCTAATAACCTTGCTACACTGCGAGAAGTCAATTTTTCAGATATAGAAAGTGACGTGGAGAGCAGAGTGGCCAGAACTTGAGACTAATTTGTATGCTAATAAGGTACACCGAGGGCGCTTATAATTGCATTCGGTTTGGACATCAGCTACATGAATAAAATTGCATACAAAAAGACTCCCGACAAAAACAGCAGCGAACTGTATTAAAGTAGAAGACGGATTACCCAATTAAGGAAATTTTGGAAGACCGAATTAAGGGGCTCCGAAGGGGAGACGGTGTTTGAGATACGTCCCTCACTTTTAAAAAAGATGTGAAAAAATTGATTGATAGATTGTTTTATTTCACTTCGCTTTTTCTGTCACTTTAGGGCAATCGCGAAGATGAATATGAGCGATACTTCAATTAATTTGAATTTTTAAATCTACTTTATGAGCAGATAGACTAATCGGGACTGAAACTTGCTACCTCTATTTGTGCAAGGTACATAAATATTAGTAATAAACCACGGCTAATATATCTTCAGGGTAGGGTTCTTTTTGAAAACGAAACCAGACAGGAAGCCTTCCAATGGAGACGTTTAAACGATTATATTATTTAAACAAGGATACATGGATTTGGATGTTTACATAATAAGCTACGTATTGCTCTGATTCTGATTTACATTCAATTTGTATGTTTTTACGAATTTATTTCTTCTTTCTAATTTGTATAATCTTCTTTAGTATATGCTTTCTTCTGTACTTCTTTCTGGACTTCCTTCTTTGTGGGAATTTCGATCTGGACTTCCTTCTTTGTGGGAATTTCGATCTGGACTTCCTTCTTTGTGGGAATTTCGATCTGGACTTCCTTCTTTGTGGGAATTTCGATCTGGACTTCCTTCTTTGTGGGAATTTCGATCTGGACTTCCTTCTTTGTGGGAATTTCGATCTAGACTTCCTTCTTTGTGGGAATTTCGATCTAGACTTCCTTCTTTGTGGGAATTTCGATCTGGACTTCCTTCTTTGTGGGAATTTCGATCTAGACTTCCTTCTTTGTGGGAATTTCGATCTGGACTTCCTTCTTTGTGGGAATCTGGATCTGGACTTCCGTCTTTGTGGGAATCTGAATCTGGACTTTCTTCTGGACTCTTATGTATTCCCTGGAACGTGGTTCCTTTATTCCGATTACTCTTGTATTTTCATATTTAGGTTTCCTCTCTTCACCAAGTTCTAATTTGACAAGCTGGTAACACCAAGTCCTAACTAACTAACTAACTCTCTAGCCTTCTTAAACCCGAAGGTTCATGGCTGCAGCAACACAGGCCTTCCATCTTTCCCTATCTTGAGCAAGATCTATATACTCTTTTCCATCCCTACCGATTTCTCTTAGGTCCATCTCAACGTTGTCCCTCCATCTTGGCCGTCCTACAGGTCTCTTACCATCAGGTTTCCCAACAAGAATCCTGTAAACTCCTCTTTCCTCTCCCATTCGTGCCACATGGCCTGCCCACCTAAGTCTTCTTGACTTAATTATTCTAATAATATCTGGACATGAATACAAATTATGTAGTTCTAAATTATGTAACCTTCTCCACTCACCTGTTTCCTCATCCCTTTTAGGTCCAAAGATTTTCCTAAGGATCTTATTTTCAAATACTCTCAATTTATGTTCCTCTTTCAATGTAAGGGACCAAGTTTCACTTCCATATAATACTACAGGCAAAATTACTGTTTTGTATATTTTAACTTTTAGTTTCTTAGATATTAAACGAGAAGACAAAAGTTTATGAAGAGAGAAGTAACATGCATTTCCTGAATTAAGCCTACTTTTTATTTCCTCTTTAATATAATTTTCATTTGTTAATATTACTCCTAAGTATTTGAATTTGGAAACTGGTTCAAACGAGTTGTTATCAATAATTATATTTTGATTATTACCTAACACTTGGTTTCGGCCTGTAAGCATATATTTAGTTTTCTCTTTGTTAACTTCCAAACCTATCTCTTTAGCAGTTTTGAAAAATATTTTAGCATTATTCTTAATTGTATTCACATCATCCCCCAGTAAGTCTACATCATCTGCATATGCTAACAACTGAGTCACACCATTTAATTTTAGTCCTTCTTTAGTTTCTTTTACCTTCCTAACAGCATATTCTAAGGCAAAATTAAAGAGCAATGGAGATAATGCATCTCCTTGTTTTAACCCATCATGAATTGTATTGGGTTGGTGCGAATGAAATGTCCGCTTTGACGTCTGGTGGGAAACTCACCTCAACAGCACAACACAGGGACTGACCGAGGTGACGGGTCTAACGTCATAAACTCTGTATACTTCCAGCAAACAGGCTGGAGCACCCAGACAGTCAGTAGGCAGTGTGTTGCTGAACAGGGTCGTCTGAAAGTGCACCATGAAGAACACACAATTGCGAGTGATTTGTTTTTATGAATTCAAACTGGGACATTCTGCTCAGCAAGCCGCCAAAAGCACTGACAGTGCATTTGGGCCACGAATGGCAATTGAACGCACCATTCACCGCTGGTTTGTCAAATTTCGTTCCGGCGACACAGCATTGCAAAATGAACCCAGTGGCCATCGACCAACATCATGTTCGGATGAGCTCCTCAGGAACGCCGTGGAAGCGGACCCTCGGAAAAGTGTTCGTGCCATTGCAGACGAGTTAGGCATACACCATACCACTGTCGTTCGGCGGCTCCGTGCGATCGGTAAAGCGAAAAAGTTGGACTCATGAGTACCACATGATTTGACACCGGTCAACAAGACTCGCTGTCTTGAGGTGTGCAGTTCTCTGAGAGTAAGGAATAACCGGGATGGTTTCCTGCATCGGATTGTCACTTCAGATGAAAAATGGATCTGATATGACAATCGTAAACGATCAGGACAATGGTTGGATCGTGATCAACGTCCAGGGCGGTCTCCGAAACCACCTCTCCACCCACGGAAAGTGCTGTTGCTGGTATGGTGGTCTATGGTGGGTGTGATCCATCATATCTTTCTCAGGCGAGGTGAAACCATCAATGCAGATCGTTACAGTGCTGAACTCCATGAAATGCACCGCATACTTCGTCGCAAGCATCCAGCAATGGTCCAGAGACATGGTGTCCTCATGTTGCACGACAATGCTCGCCCACATGTCGCGCAAAGGACGGTGCAGACTCTCAATGAGTTGCAATATGAAACCCTCCCTCAGCCAGCTTATTCTCTCAACCTCTCTCCCACTGACTACCATCTCTTCCGGCATCTCGATCACTTCCTGACAGGGAAGACCTTCGCTGATGATCGGGCGGTGCAACATGCCGTTAAGGAGTTCTTTGCGTCGCAGACTCCAGACTTCTTTCGCCATGGAATCCAATTGTTGGCTGAGCGATGACGAAAGTGTGTGGCTGCAGACGGCGACTATTTTGATTAACCAGGTATTGTAGTTTTGATTTTTTTTAGCCTTTGGCAATGACGCACCTGGGCCGGACATTTCATTCGCACCAACCCAATAAATTTGTCAGACACATTAATACCCACACGAATTTTACTTTCTGTTTCACTGGTGCATATTTTTATCATACTAACAAGCTTCTTAGGTATTCCAAACTCTACTAATATATTATATAATTTATCTCTTTTGACCGAATCATATGCTTTTTTGAAATCAATGAATAGCTGATGTACATTTTGATTATATTCCCACTTTTTTTCAAGTGTCTGTCTGATGTGAAAAATTTGATTTCTAGTTGATCTGTTACGTTTAATTGATTGATTGATTTAGTTTATTTTACTTCGCGTTTTGTGCCTCTTGGCTAATTTGCGAAGATGGGGATGAGTGATGAAATGATGAAATTGATGAATGGACATTCACAAACAACCAAGCCCGACCGGGATTCGAACCCGGGTTCGTATCTGTTACCTTTAAATCCACATTGATAATCACCTATAATTTCATTAGCATATGGGGTTAGTCTTGTTAAAATAATGTTAGATAATATTTTATTTGTTGTTGAGAGTAGAGAAATTCCACGGTAATTATTGCAGTTCATTTTATCACCTTTTTTAAACACAGGAACAATTATGGATTCTTTCCACTGTTCAGGTATTTCTTCTTTATTCCATATTAAACAAATTAATTTATGAATTTGACATATTAACGAATTTCCACCATATTTAATTAACTCAGCTGGTATTAAATCAATGCCAGGTGCTTTGTTATTCTTTAGCCTTTTAATAGCATCTTTAACTTCAGTCAAGTTAGGTTCTGGAACTAAAGGTTCTGCTGTGTGGACTTCATTTACTTCTGATTTATCTCCTACATGGACATTTAAAAGGTCATTAAAGTAGTTCTTCCATCTATTTAGAATATTGCTTGGGTCAGCTAGAAAATCACCGTCTTTATCTTTTATCAAGTTTACTTTAGGTTGCCACCCCTTTCTAAACTCATTTACACCTTTATATAAATCTCTGATATTTTTATTTTTGCTGTTTGTTTCAATTTCGTTAATTTTGCTTTTCAAGTAATCTCTTTTTTTTACTTCTAAACGTGCGGTTAACTTCTCGCTTTATTCTGTTATAATTGTTTAGATTTGTATCATCAGAGTTATTTAACCACCTAAGTCTAGCCTGATTTGTAATTTCTATTAGATTATGACATTCATTATCAAACCATGGCTTACTTTTTCTCGGTTTATGGTATCCTATACTTTCTTTAGCTGCTGATTCTATTGCATTACGTATGTGCTCCCAATTCTTATTCACGTCTGTTTCATTTATATTTTCATCATCATTTAAATCCTGCAAAACATCAAATGTATTTGACAGTTTAATTTGGTAATCTTTCTTAATTCTTTCATCAGTAAACTTTCCTGTATCAAATTTTAGAACTTTTAGATTTTGTTGCTTATGATTTAACACTGAGAGTTAAAAAAGTCCAGAACTATTTTGCTAAGTAACTTACATTGCGCAATCATAAAATATACTCTTCAAAACTTTGCTACTCAGGCCCCAGGAGGTTAAGAAAGTATCCTTAATTTTTAAATCTGGTAACGTTAACACCAAGTCCTAGAGGGTTAAAATTTCGAGGGTGCCTACGTTACATATTTCTGCTCTTCGACGATTGGGGAATTCTTTTATCCTTTTCCCAACTCCCTTGTGGCAACGACTGGAACGCGCCAACTCTAAATAAGTACAACAAAGTGTATACTTGGTGCTATACAACTGAAACGCGCCGCCACTGGTATATATCAAAATATCCACCAAGGGGATGGTAAATCAAACTAACAGATTGTCCAAGAAATCTTCAATTTTTGATATTTTTTTTATAATTAACACGAATTTGTATCAGTGATTTCACTGCTTTAGTTTTCCGATATAATTACATATGAACACCAATTTAATGTATTAAGTATTTACATTAATTTATTATTTTCATATCTTTTCTTCATCCTCTTATAATGGAGTCTATTGTTGTTCATCTTTCCAAATTACTATGCGGTTATTTACACTGTCATTCGCGTATCTCGTGTTAATCTTCAATCTTGCACACCTTGTGCTGCCATCTCTGTTCCACCTCGGCAAACCGTTTACATGAGTTGGTCCCATTGGGTACGTAACAAACTACATTCTAAAGTGGGACCCGAACCACTGTGCAATGTGCCTCTACCGGATATCGTACCCGCAACCCTAGATTACAAGGCTACAATGAGGATGAGTGGTGATACACTGACAAAGAGCATCCATGCCCAGGCGTGGATTCGAACCCGGGGACCCTGGCGTCACAGCGCGCTCTGCTAACTACTCTGCCACGGGGGTGGGCTGATAAGATGAGGTTATGAAAGGACAAACATGGGCGTAACTTGGGCCCTAACTTTGGAGGGGCAAAGTCGAACTTGGGATTAAACTGGGGGGGGGGGTCAAATTTGGGACTTAACTGTCGGGGGCAGAATCAAACTTATTACTAAACTTTCGGGGGCGGAATAAAACTTATGACTTAACTTTCGCGGGCAGATTCAAACTTAGGATTTAACTTTCGGGGCAGAATCAAACTCGAAACTTAACTTTCGGGGGCAGAATCAAAGTTATGACTTTGGGAGCCACGATCAACAAGTTTTCCATCCTGTAAAAAGTGAAGAACTATTTTGCTAAGTAACTTACATTGCGCAATCATATAATATACTTTGCTACTCAGGTACCAGGAGGTAAAAAAAAAAGTATCCTTAATTTTTAAATCTGGTAACGTTAATATTTTGGAGGGGGAATTGCCCCTCTTCCCCCGCCAAGTTATGCCTGTGATCACAAACACATATGGACAGCACACAACAAACGTCCCACAGAGGATTATACTGGCTGTAAGTTCAGAATTTGACATTTGATTGGCTTCCGCAAATGTCACCCCTTACACCTCTTAAAAAATACTAATCATTATTTAATTTTGTGTAATATTAAAATTGGAATGTATATGGCATAAAGCATTAACATAATTATTTCAAAACACACACATAAATTAAGGTGAAATTATTTTTTAAAACTATGAAATTGCATACACAAAGTAAGTATATTGGATTAGTGGCTACGTTTTCTACATTTTTACTTATCTTGAGACGGATTTCTGCCACTTTCGACTCGCAAAGGAGCACAAATACCGGAACTCCAATCTAGAACCTTCGGTAGTGAGGAAGTTTATACGGTTATAATAAAATATTTTTATAGTTATTGTCAGTGTTTGGAAGTAAATAAGATACTAGTAACGCAGTTACAAACAAAAGTTACTTTTTTAGGGACCCCAACTGTAACTAGTTACTTTTAAAAGTAAGTAGCTTGAACTGTAAAATAGTTCTTTTCTTTTTGCAATATAAGTAACGTTATCAAAACTTAATTTAGAACACTTAAATTGTTAACTTGAAATATCTTACCGTGAGGGAAAAGTTAAATTTGGCATCTACGTTTCTAAGTATCTTCTCTGGATACTAAGGTGAAAGGATTTTCGTGGGATCGCCTAAGACAAGGAACCTAGGCTATGTTGCATGCTAAATTTAGATCCGCGCCAAGACTTCGGCATTTTGAGTGGACTGCCACTGCTGCATTTAAGGTATATGCATAATATAGAGTCAAATACAGTAATATCCGCGTGGCCAAATGATTAGAGTTTTCGCCTTTGGAGCGAAAGGTCCCGGGTTTGATTTCCGGTAGGAACATCCATAATGACGGCGTTGACCCAGCGTAGTGAGGACAATTGCAAAGAACAATAAAACAATCAAATGCTGACTAAGAGAAATTTCATTGTAGAAAAAAAATACACTAAAACATAACGTTTCCACCCTCTAACAGGGTCTTCCTCAGACAAAGATTCAGAATAATTTCCAAACAGAAGTAGAAGCAAAAACTAAAAAACAGCGGCGATGGGACTTGATACGCTGACATAGCGTCACCCTATGAAAAAAAAGCCGCTCTGTAAGGTCATGGCTGTTGAGAGGACTGTTGCACCTCGGAGCTTAGAAAAAAAAATGGATGACCAATCAAGGAAAGCTGACTCCTAGTTCCATAACTTAAGCCTGAACCACACGGAACTGATTTCCAGTAGGAATTTCCTAGTTGGTGCTGGACTGGCTACCCATTTGCTAGTTTTTGCCCCACACGATACTTGCTACCGTAGTTGTCGATACTTTTGTTTCCATAAGACATTGCGCAAAGCAGACAATCTGTAAAGCTGGACGAGCAATTTGAAGAATGTTGTAGGAGAATTACTGCTTTGTGCTTTTATCAAAAATTAAAAGAGAAAATTATGGACTAGCAATTGGCTCGAAAAAAATATAGTAATCAATGCGTACCGAACAAGCTTTTTAATTAACTCGGGTATGCATATTCATAAATGAAATTCGCAGGATTCATTCACAAATTAAAAAAATAAAACATTTTATTTAATACACTAGTAATAATAAGGATTTTCATTTTCGGCTAATCATATTTGTCACGTACAGATCTCATCACTTTGCATAAATACCTAAATATTAATGAACTGAACACAAATGCACTGCGCGTCATCTCGTTGCTTTTTTTACTTTATCGAGAAACAAACTAACAAAAACAGCCAACACTCTGAACCCACAGACAAAAAACTCCCCTTTGCAAACTCACAGATTATCTTCACATGGCCAAACTTTGCTCTGATTGGCTGTTCCACAGAATCCAGCCTAGGAAAGCCAGCAGCAATTAGAACATGTCCTATTCCTCCAAACCAGTCAAGCAGTCAGCCAGGCAGCCATCACATTCTGGCAGGTAGCCAGTTCAGCGCTAACTAACTGGGTATCCAGTTCCCTGTGACTTCGCCTTTATGTGTTGTTCTAATGTTAGAAAACTTCTATTATGTAACAAACATAACAAAACACGCAAGTCTTCACATAATGATCCTTGATTTGCTTGCAAAATAATTGCAGCATAAAGTAACTGTATAAGTAAATGCAACTTACAGTTACTTTTGAAGTAGAAGTAAGTAACTAAAATCAGTAACAGTAATAATTAAATTACTTTTTGAACCAAGTAACTGTAAGTATAACTCGGTTACTTTAAAAATCAACCGAAAACTGGTTAGTTAATTTTGATTAGATTTTTGTTACTTAACGTCCTTTTTCTGCCACTTTTGGATAATCGCAACGATGAGGATGAGTGATGCAATTGATGAAACAAAGAACATCCCATGCTCAGGCTGGGATTCGAACACGCAAATATTATTAATAATAATACTGATCACAAAAAGGAGCGGATTTCCTTGTGAATGTAAGCACTTCCTCTTGATACTCTAATCTCTCAATAGATGGCACTGGTTCTGGAAATGCAAAACGTTTAATTTCCACGCTTCATTTTGACGGTGCCTGTATCAAGAGAAATATACCTAAATACACCAAGAGTTCCTGTTCCTCTCCTCTCCGTAAGTTCCGAGGCGATTCGAAACGGGAAGAAATGACAGCAAACTGAATCCACGATGAACACGAAGGCCTGGCATGCGAACAATGTATCACGTGGTCTTTACACAATCTGATGTCGAAGCAGTCGTTTTCGCTGCTCGGGGCAAACACAGAACGTGATTTAACATGCATAGCTGGCTGTGCACTGTTCATTGGTGCTCTGGCATAAATTATTTCCTCCCCGCACTCATATTCAAACACGAGGCACATAATTACATAATTATCCCGGGCTGTATTTGGCTTCGGAGAGCACCTCGCGTTAATTCCACCCGGTTACATATGAACCTACGGGTGACTAATAACACTAGGGGTTCAAGAGTTTCCAAGGGAGGGGGTAGAGGGGGTAGTGCCTTCCTCTGGGTCTCTCTTGTATTAGTGGAATCAACCCAACTTGCAACATTGTTAGAGAGCGATTTTCTGTGAGGAATTTCAATCATACTGAGAGCGATTCGAAATTCGAGTTTTGAAAAGCATAAAAGTTTTAATGGCCCCTCTACTTAGCTGCACTTATTGACACTCGGTGTACTGTAGGCAGGAGTGCCCACAGGGGGGATTCATGACGCGCCTGCGTCATGGGAATGTTTTGAGGGGACAACATTTTATAGTTTAGCTACCAATTCTATATATCTTCACACAAAAATGGGGCGATCGATTCGTTTGATTGACTTGTTAGTGATTTTTAGTTATGGTTATTATGAACGTATACTCGACGCGCTAGCTACGTTAACGAGCGGCTGCCTTTGAAGTCGACGGAGAGCGCCCACCAGCTCCAACAATACATTCACAGCACGGTTGAGACTCCACTTGGACTAGGCGAGCAAAATGACAGCTACGCCCATTGGCTCAAGGACTCCACGTGGAGTAAACTAGCAGAATGACAGCTGCGCCCATTGGCTGAAGATTGAGTGTGACTGGAAGAAAACAACTCGCCCGCTGTTTATCCCCGCCCACGTTCGTAGCGGCATCTCGCTTCAGATCTTACACGTTAACCAAGTAAACACGTCAACTATACAGTTGTTCTACCTGCCTGCGGTGATTGCGGGAATGGGATTGAAATGAAACACCACCTCTTTATGACTTTAGAATCGGGCTAAAAAGGGGAAGAGGACGTGCTGTTCGCATTAATACAAGGTTAATCAAGCAGACAAACTTTTAAGAATAAGGTTCAGCACACTAACAATTTTAAAAGTGGTGCAAAATTAGGAAATTATCAATAAGTTTGATGCAACAACTTTGCAACGTCAGAAGTTATCATCATTTATGTAAAATGTTATTTCAATTAATGTCAAAACTCAAAGTAACATGCAATATATCATACATTGCTTAGATATATATCTGAATTATATTATTCCGCAAAAAAATTGAGTAAATAATCGGGCATAAGGGGAAGAGGAATCTTCTACCTTTGGGGGAAGAGGAATCTTCTACCTTTGGGGGGAGAGTGCGTCATAGGTTTTGGGGTGGGGTGGGGTGGGGTGGGCACCCCTGACTGTAGGTGTTTCCCGGTGTCAGGCTGGCGCAAGGAAATTACGTTCAACCAAGTAGACGGAGTTTCAGAACATTCAACAAATGCCTGTCATTTGATTAATTAGCACGCACCACGTGATCATACACCACACATTACGCCGCTCCAGTGATACGTTCAAGCCTGTATTATTTATTTATTAATAGTATTATTATATTTATTAATAATAACTTAATAATACTCAGCGGTGAACGATGAGACTCGGTGAAGTACACAGACTCCACTCAGGTACAGGGATAGTGTTAGGCAAAGACAATATTCACAGCACAGATAAATAAAACCACATTACTGCAGTATGTATAAACCGAAAGGTTTTATTATTTATTTATTGCAATTATAATGCGAATATACTTGAGACGAAGACGAGAATTTCGCTTTGTCGATGAACTGACTCAACTAAAAACGCATAAACTCAATGGGTGGCTATCGGCATGCCTATGATCACATAGGCTTAGCTTGCGCCCCGAAACACCATACCAAGATGTATGCACAACACCGAGGAGTTATTTTTAAGTTTAAAATCTTCGACGATCCGTGGCGAAAATGTGATATTTCTTACGCGATATCCTCGCTTTTATACTATTTTAGAGAAAAACAGATTCAAGTACAGATGAATCACTATCTACAAAAGGATACTATCAACAAAACTGACATCTATACATGTTTAGAAATACAAATTCATATAGTGCACTCTCGGAAACATGAAGATACATTAACTACTCATAATAGAGCATAAAATACAATAAACACTAAACAAGATGTATACATTACAACAAAGGTGCAATATTACATATAATAACACGGAAATTACGCTTTCTTTGCTCAAAATAAATATATTAGTGACATATTTTAAAGTTGCGACGACACATAAAATATGGATCATATCACCAGAACGTAGTGCAAACGGTGCAGACACCAAATACACTACGTGACACCGAATCACTTTGGAACCAACTATGAGATGACACCGAATCACTTTGGAACCAACTATGAGAGTCAAGAAATCCAGCGAACTACACGTGAACTAATGAAAATATTAGGGAGCTTTCACACCGAAACAACAAGCGACATGCGGGCCTCCCCCATGGCGCAGTGGTAGCGTCATTGCCTTGTAATCGAGGGGTCCCGAGTTCGATACCCGGTGGAGGCACAAGTGGTTCGGATCCCACTTTAAACTGTAGGTCCAGTCCCGATTAGCCTTACTGTGCATAAAGTGGACTTAAAACAGCAACTCAAACCAAAACAAGCTACATGCAACAAACCACAGTATCTTCAACTCTTGGAAACGAACCCTCAGAAATACACTAAACCTTCCGAATCAAAGCTACACGACAAGCTGCACGTGTCGGCTTGAGCCGTTTTCTCAATACCGTGCATCGTGTCGCCTCTGTCTGTTGTTCGCACATGCGCGGTGAATGTTTTGCATTATGGAGAATTCTCACAGGAGCGACAAACGACAGGCGACACGTTCTGTTTGAGGATTTCATCAATCGAACGCAGGCTGTCATTCCGCTAAGGTGTGAAACGTTGCTGTTGATTGGCTCGTTTCCAAGCGTAATGTGTCGCGTGTCGCTTCGGTGTGAAATTCACTTATACTATAAAGATAAGAGGTATGTGTGTATATATATATATATAAGGTGACATTTCAAGGCACTTAAATGCCAGTCGTTCTTCCCTGGACTAAATTCTGCAGACTAACAATGCTGTGGTGTCTGGACTTTCAGCCAGTATAATCCTCTGTGGAACTTTGGTTGTGTCCTGTCCATGTCTGTTTGTGATTGTCCCCTCATCAATTTCATGTCATCACCATTCTTCCTCATCTTCGCGAGTAGCCGTCTTACCACATTCACTGTACTCAAATGTTTTGGGGAACTGGATATCCTCCCGTATTTTACATGAAAGTAGAACGAACATAATAATTACTTATTTACTTATATACTTACAGAAGTGAGCTCTTACGCTCGTCTGAACATAGCAATCCTTGTTGACACCTCGCTCAGGTTCATCTAAAGAGAAATCAGCAATACTTCTGATAACTAGGCAGCGGATTTGAAAGTGCAGCACCTCTTAAAAAATATAGCTGTTTTCATACCAGTCGTTTGAAATAGGCTATTTTAGGACATGAAATCAAGTAAAATGAACACACTTTCTTGCACTTTTTTGCACCTTTTCGTGAGATTAGCACATTTAATTCCTTTTTACCTTCTCTTTCATGCTTCAGCACATTTTCCCTTCCTTTTCTTTCATGTTTTGTTAAAAAATTCGACAGAAAAATAAATGATTTTCACTCTACTTTAGCACCTACATACAATCCTATAGTCCCATTTTGTAGAGCAGAATGGGAGTTATACGATGGCATAATATAATCATTGCAGCCCCAATAGTTTCCAAGACAATGTAGTTTCTCCACATATAAGGCTCTCCTGAGCTCAAAGCGTCAGCGAGTTACATTCGAAAACAAAGAAATGTTGAGCGTAATCCAGTATAACAAGTTGGTAGAAACTCAGTAAATGCCACGTTTACTTCCTAAATACTGGTTACTTTATCTAATTATTACTAATTATGTTTGTTAACGTAACTGGTTTAGACCTGAATAAAGGCATTTTATCAGCACCTTTTATTTTTTGCCCCTTTTTCGACCATAATTTTGTACCTTGAAATCCTTTCCCTAGTGATAACCAAAGGACCTATGGACCGATTAGTCAAATGGGAGAAAGACAACGTAAAGAAAAACGATTAGAAATAATAAGGTCTGAAAGGAGGTCCTCTAAGAGGACGAAGCAGGACCCGAGGGATCTATTCCGTGCTGGAAGCCGTTGAGCTGTGATCAGGATCTATTCTCAAGAGGAGCGGCTAGTACGACCAACCACAAGACTCGATTTTGCAGCCACGTTGGCGTTCGACCTGTGAACTCGACAAGTCTTACGTATTAATTACAGTATACCGTGTCAGCTATCGCACCTATGTAGCCTCTACGTGCCACGTCTATGTAGACAGATACGAAAGCATTTAAGACCACGGCTACACGTGTCGAATCTGGAAAACATGGCAAGAACAGTGTTGCCAACCACAGCCATGTTGCCAACTGTAGTGAATTATCCATACATGCAGGGATTTGTGATGGTACGTTGATAGTGCATACCGGTATTTGTTTGTAGAAGTAAAGCTTTTGCATTCACATGTTATGTGTACGGACTGCTCGTTCATTTACCACTTTCAGTTCCAGATTACGTTGCATTAAAGTTTGCTTGTTTGAATGGTTGATTGGTTTCGTTTATTTCGGAGAGCATTATTACAACTATGGAAGGTGCAAAATTATGGTCGGGAAATGGGGAGAAAAGATTCTGAAAATGTTTTCAAAAAGGTCCAAAAAAAAAAAAAAAAGTGCTGACAAATTGCCTTTATTCAATGCTCTCTTTTTCTGCCCCTTCTGTACATAATGCGCGCGAGAGAACTGTGGTTCTGCCTAATAGGTTTTGTTGAGGTTTGTGTTTTCTCTCGTCGTGGGTTTTGCTACTTTATCTTATATTATACCATTCTATAGCTCTCGTTCTGCTCTACAAAATGAAGACTATAGATTATTATTATCAAAAATGGGGTAAAAAAGGGAATAAATGTGCTAATCTCACGAAAAGGTTCAACAAAGTGTGTTCATTTTTCATTCATGTGCTAAAATATATATCTCAAACGATCGGTGTGAAAACAGCTATAGCCCGACCCTGTGGCCGAGCGGTTAGCACATCGCGCTGCGACGCCAAGGGTCCCGGGTTCGAATCCCGGTCGGGCTTGGTTGTTTGTGCATGTCCATTCATCAATTTCATCCTTTCATCACTCATCCTCATCTTCGCAAATTAGCCAAGAGGCACAAAACGCGAAGTAAAATAAACTAAATCAATCAATCAATCAAAACAGCTATATTTCTGGAAAGGTGCCTCACCTTAAAATCCGTTCCCTAGTTATAACTAATTGTTGTCGGCAAGTGTATTGAAGTCATTGTGAAGTCAAAGAACTGTTCAGTATATTCTTGTAACACCATAACTCTTGTATTATTGAGAGGGAGCGTTTCAATGTACAGTTAGATTGTTTTGTAAAATAAGTATTTTAAAATTACCTTCATTTATTTAAATAGAAATAATGTTCATGCTAGCATAGTCTTAATTTCTGCTTTCCCACACGATTCCGGCACATTAGCGCGTCCCAGAGAAACTTTTCAGGACACCGGGACAAATAATAACGGGACTGTCCCGGAAAATCCGTTCACTAGCTCTACAGACCTCAAATATTGTTATTTAGTGAAACAATGATGGTGCTAGCTACTTTACGAAGTAACTTATAACTAAAGCCCGGATTTTTATGTAATATCAACCCCTAAAATATGTACATAAATATGTAATAAAAATGTCTGAAATATGTAAAAAATATGTAAATTCATAATGAAATATGTACTATAAATATTTATTCCAAACGTTACTTCCTATTTTTGTTACATTTTTTCCTCACAAAGGGATATGTTTATTTCAAAAAGACTTACAAAAATTGAAGTTACAATATTACAATGCTTACATTAAGTATTTTTTATGTTCTTATAGAGCAAAAATATTAACCACAATTTGAATATATTCAATATTTAATATACAATGTCACCAGGTACCATTCAAAATGTTCAGTAGTAAATTTTCGTTGCCCAAATTTTTCACTCAAAAAGCACTTACAAAAATTCAGGTTACCTTTGATCTTGGGGCAGGCATTGTATTTAATTATTTAACTTACAATATGTTACCAGGTACATTTCCAAATGTTCAGAAGTAAATGTTTGTCGCCGATCAGATAATATGTTCTTGTACGCAGAGAAACTTCTCTCCACGTCACAAGAAGTAACCGGAGCGTACTTCAGGAGGTGAATGTGGTCGGGAGAAATATCATTGGGAGGGTTAACTGTTTCACTATTGAGAATGCGGCTGTGTAAATAAGCTGACGTAACCTGGGTTTCTTTCGGTCACTGCGTCAAATTTTCTTCGAGCTTTCTCTCCCACATCTCCTCCAACAGCAGACAGTTTCTTTCTTGCATCCTCATATATATCCATGGCTTCCAGGAGAGGAAGCCCAACAGTTTCAAGTTTTTTTATGCTTGTATCAATCCAACCAAAATTGCTGTTTATGTATGCCATATCGCAAGCAAGTTTGGTGTCCTTGAAGAGATTTTGAGCAGTGCGTACCGATACAGCTGAGTCCGCCGAAAATGAGTCAAGCACAGATTTCATTTCTTCAAAATGTTCGTTGTAAAACTTACTTGCCCGGATCCAAGTGCCCCATCTAGTAAGAATAGGTTCCGGAGGAAGTGGTACACCTGGCAATTGTTTCTTGTAAACTTGCACACGTTGTGGTGCCTTCAGAAACACCTTTTTCGTGGAAGAAATAAGTTGGTTGACTTCCGGGAAATTGCCTCTCACCTGCTCAGCAATGCGTTGGAGAGCATGTGCCAAGGAAGTAAAGTGGATCAAGTTAGGATAAAACACTTTAAGTGCCGTAGCAGCTTTTAACATGTATGACGCACTGTCTGTGAACATAAGAAGAACTCTCTCTTCTTGATTTTGATTTTTTTATTTGATTTAGTTTATTTTACTTCGCGTTTTGTGCCTCTTGGCTAATTTGCGAAGATGGGGATGAGTGATGAAATTATGAAATTGATGAATGGACATTCACAAACAACCAAGCCCGACCGGGATTCGAACCCGGGACCCTTGGCGTCGCAGCGCGATGTGCTAACCACTCGGCCACAGGGTCGGGCAACTCTCTCTTCTTGTACGCCATCCGGATACAACAATTTAAGATTGTCATTCACAAATCGTGCTATGGTGGAATGATTAGTATGCTCTAGAACTTTGCATGCAATGAGATGTGGTGTAGATGGAGAATCAGCAATTAGCGTTACATACCGTCCCAAAGCATCAGTTGTTTCGTCGATGGAAATCCACACATAGGAACTGCCTACTTCTGCCCTAATTGATTCTAAAGTTTCTTTGTAGGAATGTGGAAGATATCGCTTTCGAAGGGTTGACTCGTCAAGAAGTTTACGGCCACAATATTTTTCCAGAAAATCCCGGAACTTCGGTACCTGAATTTTATACCAAGGTGTTTGCTGCAATCATTGCTTCGCACATTTCCTTGTAAAACACACTGAATGAAGAATCCTCTTGCATCTGGGTTAGTAAAACTTGCTTCTTTTCACTCCGTAGTTGTTTGTTTTTCATATGAAGTGAAGTGCGAACATGTTGATCTAATTGAGACTTCATAGTGCACCCAACTTTTTGATCGCACACTCGACAAAAAATAACTTTACCATCCGTAGTAAATGCATCATCGACTGCTATCCAAGATCGCAACTTTTGAGATAACGAGGAGGTAGGCGGAGCCATTCCAGCTTTCTACAGCTAAAACACTGTTTAAATACTGAGGCAAGCTCTTCTTAAAACTCCAATGGTTAAAATGAAAAGGCTACGAAATATATATACGAAATTCTACGGTTGAGTTAACAATACTTCATTCAAGATTTGTCGCCGCCTGCTGCAAAAATCAAAACGATCACAACAATGTACGGATGAAAGGTAAGTGCCTCTCAGCGTTGTACTTGCCGCCTTCCAATGTTGGTTCTCTTCGTTCGCTGTGTGTTGCTTGCCGCTCCATGTTACAAACTGGAAACTGAAACACTGTCGAATCTTGATGTAATTGTTACGATGCGGCGAATCAACGAACTGCAATCTACGTACAACGATAGCAAATCGCACTTTTAAGTTACTATATTTTTTTAGACCTGGAAATGGGGAGGGGAAGTGAGAAGATACTTTTTTAATTAGTAAGCCAAAAGTTCATTGGATTTTCCTCTTAAGGACTGTTTTATGTAAAAAATATTTCATATCTTAGGAATATGTAACATTTAGTAAAATATGTAAAAATATGTAATATAAAACTTCACTGTGACATCTCTACTGACGTAATACGTCAATATATTTTAATTCCACGCTTGTACATATAAAGGAAAAAATATGTAATTACATAGAAATCCGGGCTTTACTTATAACATTTTAGATGACATTTCGGGAGGGGATTCAACAGTGACTGCGCCAGAAAAAAAAATAGTCGGGTGACAGAGTGAGGGATATATTCTTGCAGCAGTCACATTTTCAATACACATAAACACTATAGTACCAAATACTACAGTATACGAAAAACAGGCCCGTACTCAAGGGAGACCAAGGGGTCCATGCCCCCCTCTAACAAAGAAATGTTTTAATGTGAACCTATAAAAATCTACAAAATTAACATTGACTATTTTTCAGATTTTGCAAGAATTTCGATTTTGTCCTTGCATCAATGAATGGGATGTTTGTGGAGAGAGGCAGGCTCCAGACCCGTCTGCAGGCTGCAATATTTGGAAATGTTAATTTAAACCATTGATCAGTGACGGCGATTAGGAGGGGGCATTTGCCTCCCTCCACTTTTTGCCACTTTTGCCCCCAGAACTATGCTAAGCCTTATCTACGAGGGCAAGTAAACTGTCTTTGTACACCCCCGTTTCGGAACCAATTCGCCGCAACTGTCGTTGATGCAAGGCTACCAGACGTCCAGATTTAGTCGAAACAGTCCATTCCTTTCATTCCGTCCCGGTTTTTTTCGAACTGCAGTCGTGACTGGAAAAAAAACCAGTCCTTTGGTTAACTCGCATTCAGACAAGCTCTTCATTACAAGAATTATTGCTAATACTATCATTTATTTTTTATAAATATATACAGGGTGTCATTTTAATGGCGCCCACGGACCACAGAAACGTATAGAGTACATCAAAACAAATATTCCCTGTAATATTTTTCTCGTTAGTGTGTCGTTTCGGCGGCAGTCTCTCTCAAAAAAGCCCGTTTTGCCGCCTGAATGATGGCAACCCCACACAATCTGTGACGTCATGTCCTGCGGTGAAACAGCGCACGGCAGTGTAGCAAGGAACGCAAAAAAAATTGTGAAAAATGACAAGACTACCAACCACATTATTAGCAGTAAAAAGGAACCGAGGAACCGTCCAGTAGACCGAACATCCAGTGTCTCACGTTCTACTAGCGTCAGAAGCCCAGCAGTAATCCCAGGGGACGGGGGAAGTGAACTAACGAATCGAGAAATGGTGTAAAAAGTATTCAAAATGAAGTGGCAATATTGGATTTTGTCTCAGTCTGCATGTCAAATATTTGCAAATCTCGTTGCAAGATAGATATCTACAGGTTTCTGTCCTGATACACGCATTGTGGTATTGTGGTACTGATAATGGAAGCATCCGAGGTAGGTTCACGTTGTTACATTACGGCTAAAACACGTACAGCGAGATCCATACGTATTGCTCAGTAAATTGTCCATGAGTATTTTCGTTGGTATTCATCTTCATCCTACGTATTTCTGAGGACTGCATTTTTACGTATACTGGTTCAGAGGTTCTAAGCAGATTGTTTTGTGTTTTGTGTCAGTTCTTGATCTCTCACTGCATAAAACAAAGGGAGAAATTTGCTTGGTAATACTTATGGATCCCACTCATACCGTGCAAATTGTCCATGACTATTTAAATTATTTTTTCTCTTACATCCTGTGTGTTTTTAAGCGATGGATTTTTATGTATGCTGGTGCAGAAGTTGTCAAAAGCTTGTTTTGAGTTTTCTTTTAATTCTTGAAGCTCTTATTGGGTCAAATAAAGTGCACAAACATGGTGATGGACAATTTCCACGGTAATACTCATAGATCCCACTGTACAACCACAGTAAAAACCTAATAATGAATCAGTAGCGAATATACTGCCATGTTCACAGTTGCAAACTACAGTATTACATGTCTAGGCTGTGCGTAGATAAACACAGTCGTTCGTAAAGCTTCTTTTACTACCACTTAAATCCCAGTATTTTGAACCATTTTTGTCCCTTGCCTCATAATGCCCGGTGGCTCAGTCGGTAACGCGTCTAACTACCATACTAAAGGTCCCGGGTTCGATCCCCGGGCCGGTTCAAATCCGGGAACTTTTCTAACGATGGAAGCGGCCCCGGTGCCCACCCAGCGTCGAATAACATGGGTACGGGGGGGAAACCCTGGGGGTAAAGGCGGTCAGGGGCGTGATGCTGATCACATCACCCCCACTCGCGACCAGATCAAGAAAGTGTGGGGCGTTACCCCCACACCCCCTATACGCCTTCATGGCGTGGTGATATGCACAGGGGAGCACTTTACCTTTTGCCTCATAATGCCCTGAATATACATTATATTATGTGTTACTTATCTTTGGAATTTTGAGTTCTTTCATTTTTATTTTGTCAACTGTTCGGTGTGTCACAGACAAGTAGGATTAGAAGGATGAAGTGAATAGATTAAACTGTAGATGTCAACTTGGCAACGAGATTTGCATATATTGGACATGTAGGCTAAGAGACACAATCCGATTACCACTTTCTTTTGAATATGTTGTTTTTCTTTCGAATCGTTGGTTCACTTCCCGTTGTGTTATTGAACGCATTTTCTTGCTTTGTTTCACGATACATAATGTGGCTGGTTGTTGCTATGTCATTTTTCAAAGAATATGTGTGTTCCTGGCAAACCTGGCACGCACCGCTTCACAACAGGAAATGACGTCACAAATGCGATCAAATGCAGTGTTGGGTTGCCAGCATTAAGGCGGCAAAATGGGCGTTTTTGAACGACTGTAGCGTCGCAGCAATGAGAAAAATGTTACGGAGAAAAGTTGTTTGTTTTGATGTCCTCCATAAGTTTCTGCGGTCCGTGGGCGCCATTAAAATGAAACCCTGTAACTTGACAAATCGAAATATGCATCGAACGAAAAAATGTTACATATGAAAGCAGGCCCGTAGCCAGGAATTCTTAGTAGGGGGGGGGGGCGAAGTCAATCCTAGCGGGGGCAAATTTTTAATATAGTGTGTGGCAGATATAGCAGGGTACAGAGGGGCACTTGCCCCCCTCCTCCAAAAGTGATAAGTAACAGAAAAGGGATGATATCTTGAAACTCCAACGAACAAAAATGTTCGAGCAACATCAAATAACAATAATTCGATAATGACTTTTCGGACTACCAAAGAATACAAAGATAAAGTTTAACAACATAAATAGGCTAATCAGGAGTGTATCTACTTTATATTTACTGTTACTCGCCTGGTCTCCCACACTTTACCTCCGCACTCGAGGTTCGGTGCACTTCGTACTCGGCTCTGATTTGTCTAGGGGTATCTTTCTTTGTACGGCAATGCACGTGGGTTGCTACAAGTCAACATAATTATATAATTAACTACAAGAGACAACGGATAACTTTGCGAAACCTATAGGGGAATAAATTACCTTGTCCAGCATCTGTGAAATTAAAAACGGAAATTTTGGATATTTTCTATAGTTTAATTAACGTAAAATTTGAAGTATATACAAGTCGTATCCGAACGTTCATTTCTCTAATTATTATCGGGCCAAAACTCTAAATTTTGATGTTGGAATCTCTATTGTTTGTACCTGGATGCTTTACATTGCATGAATTACATCTGAAGTACGCTTGTCACAAGGTAGACTCGCGTTACTCCAAGAAACGTCTTAACAGGCGCGGGGTCGCCCGACGTGTACGTTTCTCAACCTCCACGGTGACAAAGCACTAGGCTGCCCGGCGCACCGTAGTAATTACTTCAAAATAACATCCAGTACAAACTACCTTTTTACCTGTAAACTGGACACCAAGGCACTAGCTTGCCCGGCAATCCAATCTCTTACAGCATCCGTTTCGGGAGATCTGTCCTCCGGTCCTAGCTGACCGAAGCAAAAACAGCCTCTCCCTTCCAAGTCTCAGTTCCAACAGCCGACCTCCCCTACTCTCATCTGGGAGTTTATATACGTTTTGTTGGCGTCTGTTGCCAACCGCCCTTCTTTCAAAATTTTTAAGCCCGCCTTTCATTTGAACGTTCGAAACACGAAGAAAGAACAGAGAGCTACATGGTATTTATACATGGAATAATGCGAACCTAAAATGCATAATAAATTGATTTACACTAATCTAATTAACATATTAATAAATATTACAATAAAAAAAACACTGTTGCCCTGACACGGGGGCAGGGTAACATTACAGGTCAATAATGTTAATAGACGATTAATATGTACGTACCAACAGCTTTGGGCCTCTCTGCCGAACTGATTAAGTCATTTATATCGTGCTTCATAATGTTTCCCTCTAGTTTCCAGTTTGCAAGATTTTTACGCACAAAGGAATCTAACGAGAATCCAATACCACCATTGTGTTGTATTATACAAGAAAAATCGATTTAATTAAATAATTATGGTTACATATTATATACACTTTGATGAATTGTATAAAAATTTGTAATACATTTTTTGTACTTGCTAAAATATTAAAACATGGGTCACTTAGTCCACCACGAATTCTATTTGCTTCAAATGGACGATTCTTGCATCACTACAGACCATGTTTGTCTACTGGTTACGTTAACCATTTTGCAAAATATTGTGTTGTTTAATACATATGTTTGACACCCGACAAACAAATAGGAATTCCTTCGTTGATCAATAATTTTTGAATTACAGTGTCATCATTAATATTTCATATCAAGTTTATAGAGGGAAATGTTGTATCCTCCTTACATTATGAAAAATATTTTCCTTAATGACTATGGTACGAAACCGAACGATATAAGTGGCCTCCTTCACCTTACCCCATTTCCGCGGCACGAGGTCTCTGGACCGCTAATCGCCACCACTTTTTGAGCAGAAGAGTACAACCTCCAAATATCAGGGATTTTTTATTCGATACTGATTTCTGCCAGTCATAGAATGGTTTAAGATATATGAATAAAATTAGGAGAATCCACTCCATAGCAGAAGAGTTGACATAATTATGTCAAAAAATTAGGTTTTGCCTGAGGTACTTTAACAGACAACGTCTGCTATAGGCACAATGTAATATTATAAATATAAGAAAATAAATAGAATATAATTTGAGAAATTTTCAATCGTATTTATTTCACTGTCGCATTTTTCTACTTGTCATTTTCTTGAACCTATATTCATAAGGTGCCGCCTGATAGCACCGACAATGGCATCTTCTGTCCTTAATGTGTGCCATCCCATTGATAGCTTCGCAGTTGCAAATGTCATTTATTTTTACGGCCGTTTAAATTTCTGAGAGCAATATATAACATGCTATGGAAACGATATCATACAAACAGTCAGGGTGAAAACTTAACTTTTCCTTTATAAAATGGATATCATAACACTTCATAACATACTTAGTGTAACCCGTATCAATCTACAAATTTTATCACTTTCCAACCGAAATAATAAATGTGAAATACTATCACATTTTCATCGTAATTTTCATCTCTCTACTGTCTATACTTTCCTGTTCTCTTTCTAAATAACTAACTCTCTAACTTTCTTAAACCCGAAGGTTCATGGCTGCAGCAATACAGGCATTCCATCTGTCCCTATCTTGAGCAAGATCTATATACTCTTTTCCATCCCTACCGATTTCCCTTAGGTCCATCTCAACATTATCTATCCCTCCATCTTCGTCTTGGCCTTCCTACAGGTCTCTTACCATCAGGTTTCCCAACAAGAATCCTGTGAACTCCTCTTTCCTCTCCCATTTGTGCCAAATGGCATGCCCACCTAAGTCTTCTTGATTTAATCATTCTAATAATATCTGGACTTGAATACAAATTATGTAGCTCTAAATTATGTAACCTTCTCCACTCACCTGTCTCCTCATCTCTTTTAGGTCCAAAGATTTTCCTAAGGATCTTATTTTGAAATACTCTCAATTTATGTTCCTCTTTCAATGTAAGGGACCAAGTTTCGCATCCATATAATATTACAGGCAAAATTACTGTTTTGTATATTTTAACTTTTAGTTTCTTAGATATTAATCGAGAAGACAAAAGTTTATGAAGAGAGAAGTAACATGCATTTCCTGAATTAAGCCTGCTTTTTATTATTCTGTTCTCTTTCATCTTATTGATATCTCTATCTATCTTACATTCTATCCTTTCCTCTCTCATCTTTTCCTCTATCTTTATCTTCCTCTTCATCTCTTTTCACTTTCTTTCCCCATTCTGATTTTTACTCTTTTCTCTGTGGCTTTTCCTTTCCTTCTCTGTCTTCGTTCTTCCTTCGTCTTTTTATCTTTATCCCGGAGAGTGTGCGAGATTGTTGTTTTCTAATAATTACCGTGATAGAAGGATTGAAAGGAGGAGAGAGAGATAAGGAGAGATAGAATGAAGGATAGAGAGAGAAACGGATAAAAAGAAGAAGAGTATATTATCTCTGCTTTTTTTAAAGTCCTTCTATCTCTCCTTATCTCAATTCTTCTCTATACCCCCTGACTAGACGAAACTGGTCTCTAGCAAACATACAGTGTAATGATTTTCAAATGCTGTCTTATTCGATAAAAGAAAAATCACCAACTGCGCAAAAACCAAGACGTTTCAGAACAGAGTGGAGACAGAACCCTTTGAGATAGAATCCTCCCCTCCCCTTGCGCGAAAGGAAGATAATATGGGTAGCCATTTCAGAAGACCTCAGAAAACACAGGGGGACGGGAGCGCTAAACCCCCCCTCCATTGCGCTGAAGAGGCCATTGATTTGTCGCTCGGAAACCAGGGTCAGTCCGCGACACGGGCGAGCACTAAAATAAAAACAAAGTGGACCCTAAAATACCAGAACATCTCCCTCGTCGGCGGTAAATCAACGGAGAGGAGGCGAAATAAAGGACGTCCGAGCCTCGGACAAAAAAATGGCCGCAGAGGACGGAAAACCTGGTCCAAAATGGGGGGAAAAGAGGTTCGCGAATGCAAAAAATATGTACGAGAAAACGGTCCATCTTGGGCTCCCATTTTTTTTATTTGTTTTCGTGGTCATAATGAAGATGAGTGGGGAATTTAAACTAACGATATGTAATGGATCGCCGTAATGAAAAAATGTTTTCAGGGTGGCCGACAGATTTTGCCAACTGGTGCTTAAAGCTGTAAAAGGTTTCACTTTTTTTTTTACTGAAAAGAAAATGCGAGTTGCCAGCCTTCAGTATTTTATAGTAAGGTTTTCCAGTAAAGCTGAACGATGTCTCGATGATTGATTGATTTAGTTTACTTCTGCCACTCTTGGTTAATCGCGACGATGAGATGAATGGAGATAAGATGAAAGGATAAACAATATGGACAATACAGCACGAGCCCCACAGAGGATTATGCTGGCTGTAGGTCCGGACGCCAGAGCCTCGTTAGTCTGCAAAATGCAGTCCAGAGTGTAGTGTGTGGAGGAGGTGTTATGCCTGTCAACTATCAGTATCTCAAGAACTACTACGCCTACAAAGATAAAACTTAGTGCACTGATAGAGTTACTAAATTAATATATTTCTAAGAGCAGGAATCTATGTTTAACAAGTCAATAAATTTGGACAGAACAACTGGCGACCTTTTCAATTGTGGTTTTCAGATTAATCCGTTTCGCTCTAATTCCTTTCGCTCTTAAACCGTTTCGATCTAATTCCCTTCGCTCTTAATCCGTTTCACGGTTGTTCCTTTCGCGCTTATTCCATTTCGCGGTTATTCCGTTTGCGCTTAATCCAATTCGCGCTTAAAACTTTCGCGTTTGTTCCTTCGCATTTATTCCGTTCCCGCTTGTTCAGTTTCGCTTTTGTTCCTTTCGCGATTAATCCTGTGTTACGTTTCGCGGTTGTGCCCTTTCGCGCTTAATGTCTTTGTCGGTTATTCCATCACTCCATTTGAAGGAGACCGTGGATGTTTCCAAGATAACTCTTAAAATATCGGAACGTCCCATTCTTCTGTAAGGTATCCTGTTGTCCTGACAAAGGTACTCTGGACAGGATAGACTCAACCTGGCCTCATTCTAAAGAACTCTGTATAATCTCATCTTCTACTCCTTAGTGTGGTTGGTAGGGACGTAAACTGTAGTATAAATGCTAAATTACCCGTGTAGAGTCACCGGTAATAAAAGTGGGTACCAAGATCATGAAACAGGCTTCCCTTTAGTTTGTTCCGCATGTTGTTTAACTCGACAGCGATGAGCGTCATAGCACCTTTCCAGTAGGAGGTTCTGCGAGTAACTCAGGATCTGTGTGTCCCATTTTATTGCAGGTGACTGTACGTATTCCATAATCATCAACACCTTGCAGTAAAATTTTAAAGGCTAAGCTCGAGTCCCTAACATGTAATGTACCGGGTGGCCAGAATAAAAGCTACCCAACTCAGAGCCCTCTGTAGCCTGTTTGAGGCATCGTAGAACTCTGAAATTTGGTGAATCCACTATGCAGACCATGGAGAAGAGGATGGCGATAAAAAAGTTCAATTTTTCGCCACCAGGTTGACATGTGGCGCTGTAATAATGAATATTGACAAACATAAGTCAAGTGTACAAATCTTTATTATTGGTTTCTGCCAGTACAGCAGTGTTCAATATGCAGCTGCACTATTACTACGGTTCTGATAAAACAACTTCATCAGCAATGCACGATCTCTCTTATTTAATGGCATGGTGATCACTTCCAAACTTTTGTTCAGCATTCACGTTAAGTGATTTTGCCGAGTTATTAATTAGAAAGACATTTGTTAGTGGCTGGAAGTTGCGTGAAAATAATATCTCGTTTATTGCAGGATTGCAACGTAAAGGCAAATCCATAACCAATTGGAGCAGTTTACGTCATTATTGCAACCCATCATGGAAGTACAGCGCCACATTTCAACCTGGTGGCGGAAAATTGAATTTTTTATTTTTTTTATCGCCATCCTCTTCCCCATGGTTTGCATAGTGGATTCACCAAATTTCAGTTCTACGTTGCCTCAAACAGGCTACAGAGGACTCTGAGTTGGGTAACTTTAATTCTGACCACCTGGTATCTCCTCGGATATTTGTGACGTGAAAAGGCTTTCGTAACCAGGAATCTATTATATTATCTAAACACCAAAAGTTTCACATAAATACTATAGGAGGAATTCTAAGCATATGTAATTTTTCTGAAGGTGAGATATTGTTTTTTTTTTAAGAAAGGAGAGGTAATTTCGAAAATGTAATAATGCCATTCAATCTTTTGTCTTGGGCTTCCCACAGGGCTCTTACCACCAGGTTTGCCAATAAGGATCCTATAAAGTTTTCTATCCTCTCCTATGTGTGGTACATGACGTGACCAGTGAAATCTTATAATATAGATGAAACAGTTCAGTATTTTTCGAAATCATCCCAATTTTCTTACTTCATCTCTTTTAAAATACAAATACATTTGAGAGTTTATATTGTAAAGACCATTAATCCACAAATAAGATTATACAGAACTCTGGCTCTATGGAATATAACTAAAGTTTATAATTACTATTTACAAAATAATATAAAAATCAAAGTGCTTTTTCAAAAGATTGCATCCATCGTACAAAGTTCTGGACCTTGATCCTGGTGCCATCTATGAATGATTTATTTATTGATTTGCTCTATTGTGCTTGCTTCTTGTGCCACTTTTGGCTAATTTGCGAAGATGGGGAATAGTGATGATATGATGAAATTGATGAATGGAGACTCACAAAAAACATCCATGTCCAGCCCGGGATTCGAACCCGGGACCCCTGGCGTCGTAGCGCGACCATCTATGAATAAGAAGACAGAAATTAATAAATTAACTTTAGGCGGAAGCATTTCCTTTAACATTTTTGCTAGCACAAATGCTATGTAAATGCTTCCAAAACCCTTATAGCAGATAGTACTTGTACTTTACACGCAAGCATATCATATAATATTTCGGTTAGTTTTTGGATTACAATGTATAATTTATACAGCACGAAAGGCACGTCGAGTTACAGTGTCTATGGTGAGTGCACGGTGTTTTAAAACTACTAATATATTCTTCCATACGTGTATTCTATACGCTGTAAAGTATGTATTCAAACAGCGCCATTGTTTTGTATGTAATAACGTTTTATACGAAACGTTATTCCTCTCGGTTGAATAGTTATCGGCTTTTAAAAATGTGAAGTGGTACATTGTTTACATCTCACGCGGCCGCCATTACACCTGAACTCGTGACCTAGAGGTCGCTTCTGATTGGTTATGCTACGAAAAATGCTACGGAAATAGGACGGGTTCTATCCTTGAGAAATGCCATGGAATCTCAAATGCCATGAAATTTTTCACTTTACACGGTAGCATTTTGGTCATGGCATAAAATGTTAAGAAAAATGCTAAGGAAAATACTTTCGTCTATAGCGGGCATCGGAAAATAAAGAAAGAGGATGAAACAAAGCGAGAAACAGTGAAGAAGATAAACAGAGGAAGAAAAGAAGAAAAAGAAACTGCGATGGAGAGAAAGGAGAAGGAAAGGGGATAAAAAAGGAAGAAGATAGTAACAAAGGAAGAGAAATATCGGTAATGTCCACCCGAACGGAATTCGCCTGCTATTCCACCGACAAAATATGACGCCTTCGATGTTGGATAAAGCCTCCCCCCCCCCCACCTCTCCAGCTGAATGAGTATTATTTCCGGATAATACTCTGGGGTAGGGGCCTTTTGAAAGTTAATGCAGTAATATAATCATCCCACTATCAGGGGCCTGTGCCTCCTCTTACCCACGCAGCTGCCGCAGCCCACAAAACGACATCCGAAGATTCGAGCAGCCGCAATTTCAGCCATGGAATTGTTTCCACCACACGTTCTTGCTGGGGAAAGGGTGTTTTTTTTGACATTGCGGGAAGGGAGGGTACATGGCGAAAAATAATCATGTACAATTTAGTTACCGAAATCACCACCGGGGGGTGCTTTACGCCCATTCTAAATCATACCAAAATTAACTCCACACAACAAGTGTATACAAAGCAACCACGGGGCCCCCCGACCCTATCTCTTGTGTCAACCAATTAAACTAACACGGCGCCCAGTGCATCAACACATATGCGTGTCCCCGCGGCGGTGGGCGGACGCATATGCACGCATATGTTACGCGGATAAGCAGCCAAATCGCCCCCCACCTCTCAAGTCGCAAATTTGCATTCGCTCAATGGTGCCGTTTGCGATGATTTGCATTGCCAATGGGGGGGACTTCCCCAACCCCTCGCGGTTCGAACAAAGGCGTAAAAGAACCAGAATTTGGGGGGGGGGGGTGCGACCATAAAGGGTTATGTACGTTGCTTCCGGCAATTAAACCATTAACTGTTCACCTGTGTGTACATTTCTCCTACTTTATACATGCCACTGATATATGTAAACATGTATGTTTATACAACTATATCCATGTCAGCCTGGGGGGCTGAGAGCTTAGGGTGATGACCCACCTAAGCCTTGACACATCCTCTTCCCGTTGGACAAATATATAATCGTTAATGTTGTTTATAATCTTTGTAACTATTTTGTTTGTAATATTTTAGCCTACTTGTCATGACGTCAGAGAATATTGTCATACCTAAACTTCCACATCTTGGAACCTTGTTCCCTTGCTAAGGGTTTTTGTTTGAAGTATATCCCAAGGAGTACAACATTAATTAATGTTATGAAAGCGGGATGTGTTCTCTTGTGAAACGTATGGTTTGGAACAAGCATTACATATTACGCATTTTAAGTGTAGAGTGTGTTGAAAAGAGAAATACAACCACTTAAATTCCTTAAATGTTGGATTGGGTTTCATTTAGGAACGTGCTACCCTGAGTACCATCTTGTGTATACTGTTTAACATCATGTTTTGTGTTTTCTTGTCAGTGGCGGTGATTAGGAGGGCGAAGGGGGGCAGCTGCCCCCCTTTTTTTGCTCCGTACTGTGCTAAACCTTATCTACAAAGGGAAATAAACTGTCTTTGCCCCCCCCCCCCATGTTTTGGAACCCAATCGCCGCCACTGCTTTCTAACAATAACGTTTTGATTAGGGCTATACCGATAATCTTACTGATTCCCACCGATACAGATACCGATACTTGGAAATTGAAATATTAAAAATGTTCAAAATATTGATCAATATTGGAGTGTAAATATTCTTCTACAATTATATGAATTAAATTACCAAGAAATTTGCTTTAGAATATTGAAGAATTACATCAGAATATGAAAATTGATGTTATGTAATCACAAAATATAGTTTTTCGTTGCAAAATTGGTGCAAAATAAAAGGAAAGTTTGAATTTTGCATAATTTCAAGGATAATTAAACTCTGTACCAGCTAACTGTAGACCAGGAGAACGAGAACAAGTCTCTGCGCAAGTAGTGACGCGAGACGGCTCCACCAATGAACAGTGAGGGAAACAGGGTTGTGTAATGGCCGACGGAAGTTACTCGATTTCCTGTAAGCGTTGCAAACTTTTGAAAAGGATAATACCGAAAGCACATGGCAAACGGACCGCATTTTAGTCTCCAGGTCCATACGATTGGTTTAAGATTTTCTTAGGAAAATATTAGGGATAAAACTGCAAGAGCAAATTTTGACAAGCCGTGCATTTAGCATACGAACTAACGTCCGTACATGCACGGCCCGGACCATATGGTTGGCAACGCTGCGCTTTCACCACTGGATTTTCCTCCTCCTCCTCTGCCGATATGCGCGGCCCTGCTCTACAGTTAGCTGGGACAAGGTATAGACTTCGCGTAAGTGTCACGCGGAATTTTTGCGGACCCCCTGAAAGACCAATATGCCAGAAAAGTATCGGCTGCGTATCGGTAAACGAATTCCAACCTATACTTTCGATACCGATACTATAGGTATCGGCTCAGCCCTAGTTTTGATTAAATGACAGTGGAGGTTGTGGGTTCGAATCTACATAGCTACCAGCGGTTTAAAGCAGCGCGCACTGCTTTTCTACTCTCACTCGCTTTCTCCTCTTCTCTGCCGTTATGCGTGGTCTTGCTTCACCGATTCCTTGCACAGACTGTAGTGATCTTATGGAGCTTTTATTAGCCCCATCTAGTTCGCTGCACTTGTTGACACTAGGTGTAATGCAGTTGTGTCCCGGTGTCAGGCTGGTGCAAGGAAATGACGTTCAACCAAGTACACCAATAGCTGTGATCAAGTTCAGAAGAGACAACAAATGCCTGTCTGCTGCTTTAAACGTTCATTTGATTATAAGCTCTTGTCCAGTCTTTCGGCGGGCTCTCTACATGCTGGCAAGGTTACTGGGGAGCGTGGAAGCGACCAATCCAGCGCGATAAGAAACAGCAGCCTGTAGTACGAGGTGCGCGAAGCACCTCCTCCTGCGACATTGTAAATCTCGGCGCCACCGCTATTGTCTGGTTGGTCTGCTGTGCATTCCCCGCTCCCCTTTCCAGCATGTACGTCGCCCGCCGTTAAGACTTAGAGAAGATCTAAGTCAGCACGCACCACGTGATCATACACCACACGCTACACCCATGGACGTCCGGAAGGGGGGTGGGGTGGCACGCCCTCCCCCCATTGGAAAATAAATTTCCACCTAAAAAGTGTATATTTCATACGTAATTTCATTTCAGTCACAGTAATTTATGTTAATTATTATAAGGGCGTTGAAGGAGCATTATAATATCAGACTGAAGCAGTGTTTTTTGAGGATGCATCACTATTATGGAAAAAGTCTCCTTTGGCCCCTTCCCCCGGAAAAAAAATTACCTTGTTTGCCCCTCCCTGGAAAAAATCCTGCGGACGTCCATGGCTACACCGCTGCAGAACGTAGCGCAAACGATGCAGACACCAAATACACTACTTGACACCAAATCAACGAAGTATACAAGTCGGTGTTGCACCGTGTAACCAACTAGACGAGAAAGTGCAGAGAGAGTCAACTAGCGTCGCGAACTATACATTTCCATATTAACGTAAAATTAACTAATGCAGAGACTACAAGCAAAGAAAAAACAAAAAAAAAAACAAAAAAAAAAACCCACCAATTTCTTACCTGGGATTCAAATCCGGGAATCTAGTGCTGAAAACAGTTGCGCTTGCCACTAAAATATGATCGCCATCCTCGACTAATCCCGCTAATGTTTTTCAACAAAGGACTTGCTTAGCTTATGCACCACTACACTAACGGCGACAATGACAATGGATGTTGGTAAGAAGCACTGCATGCGCCTGTATTTTAGCATGCATTTAACGAATATAATGGCCGATGACACAAGCACTCACTTCTCCGAAAGTGGAACTGGTCACTTTTCTCCCAAGCGACAAAATTCCTCCACCCAACTTGAGAACACGTCGCGCATTCCTGCGATACATAAAAGACAGATTTAGGAGGCTAATGGCAGTTTTTGCCCCATTCAACGTTGAATACCAATTAAATAAGGCTCAACATTTTGTCAGAAGTCTCTTTGGGACTTCTTTCGCCGACGTATGTCAAGGGACAAAAAGTTGAGAGAAACTTTCTAATGGGGTCATTTCTTTGCTTCAACCTTCAAACAAACATGATTTGCTTACCGCACCCTTTCGCTATTCTTATCCTAATTCTTGCAACCAGGTTCCGCCATGTTCCTTTCCAACCTCTGGGACAGAGGTTCTCAAACTGTTCTCCGCGAAGAGTTTGGAAAGAGAAATATTATTTAGCTGATGCAACGTGTTGAGAAGCAGTGTAGGGCAAAGTATAATTTAATATCTTGCTCCTTGTACTTTACCTTTTATTATTGTTATTATCTATTATTTTACAAATCATAAAATTTAAATTGAGTTCAAATACTTTGACAAACTCCGGCCGTACTTGAAGCGAAAATCCTCCACGAACGGTCTAGAAATCGTGGACTGGAAGTGAAAGTTTTTCGAATTGCACTTCGACTGTAGCGCCAAATACGATCAGTAGATAAAGCTGAGGATGCGTTGTTTTCCCTGCGTTTTAAACACTTGTTTTTGACCATAGAAATCAGATAGCATATTCAAATGTTCTTATACATACATTAGAAGAACTTCAACCTACACCTTGCTGGCATACAACGCATATTTAACCTGTGTTCTACTCCGTGATTTCAAACAAATGAACAACGAGGGTAGAAATCACGTGATCAAGTCAGCAACAATCTGTACTCCGAGCTGTGGTCTCGATTGCTCGTGCACTTGGCGCTTTCGAACTGCACTAGGTGACGTCACTTTCGTCAAGACCATGATTCAAGTCTGTACTTTACAGCCTCAGACTTGAGTCCACTATTTCAATAGTAACTGGATTCGCCTCGCTTTCTTTGCATAAACATCTATCACTTAGGTGATGACCAATTCTCTTGGTGCTTTCTCACCATGCACAGATACCAAAGAGAGGCTACTTAATATGCTATCCTTTATGGCACCTCTGATCCATGTTCTTGCGCATAGAAGGGCGGTGTATAAAAAAGTAATCCCAAATGACGGCGCGTGAATTATCAAGGTCAGATGCCGATCTTGGGAAATTATTTCAGACTTTTCGGGATCCCGAACAGACGCGAAATTCCAAATGATCGTATTTGAAAGTGGATTCTTTGTATTTTTTGACGCTGAATGTGTCTAAAATTTCTTGAAATTAAGTTTTTATTCCAGAAGGGCAAAAACAATCACTTGAGGGGGAGTTAATTGTTTGTTGTTGAGGTTTTCATCGCGTCTAGAAATTTTGATTTTTTAAAAAATTTGTCTGTTGATCTAGTTTTCTCTTTTTACTTTACAAGATCCTTGACTATTAACCATCCGCATTCAAATTAACTCTTACATTATCGGTTACAGACTTTTTTATTTTGCCACATTGAATTTTTCAGGAAAATTCTCATTTCAAGAAAATTCAAAACTTAATGTTTGGGGAAATTCTTTTAACATTTTATAACTATGTATTAAATTGTTTAAAGGTTTAAATTGACCATCTGTCTTTTTCATATCGCAAGGTTATGGAACTCTCAATTTCAAACTGCCATCTATTATCAGAAGGTAGAAACTCTATCTCTTTTAAAGATTTAATCAATTTTAAGCACGTATCTATAGTCTCTTGCCTATGCAGAACTGAACACAGTAGGGCAGAACTTAAACTAGGGGGTTAGCAATTTTCTTCCATAATGCAATGGATGTAAAAAGAATCGTTGATTGTAATAGAAATTCGTAGCAAAATGATCAAAATTCTGTTTCAAGTACACTACTACAAAGCTTTTCTGTCCTGTATTATTACTGCTATTATATTATACAAAGCAATTATGTAATAACCACTTTTACAATTTCAACCCCTCCCGAAAAAAATCTGCGTACGCCAGTACATACACAATAAGAAATTTTGTAAATTTAGGACTTAACAATCTTCAAAAATGGCCATAGGAGGTCATTTTAAGGGGTTGGGTTGCATTTCCATTCCCGAGTTGATTTTCTCACATCAAAGCTACAAAAAGCAGCTACCCTCCGAAAGGAATTACTCGGCTTGTATGATTTTTATTCGCAATATCTTTCATATATCAGGCACGGTACTTTTCTTGTAGTGGAATCAATTCCTCTTGTACTTGCTTCTTTCTCTTCCATTCGAAACTCATTCCACTTTCTCGACAGTAACTTCTCTTTAGCTCGACTATCACGTTCCAAATTAATGCAGAAGTCCACCCAAAATACTGAAACCTTCGTTGCCAATTTCAAATGGAGAATTGCAATAACGCGTGGATGTTCTACATTTGATATGTAATGAAGACCAGCCTTAGGCGATTACACGAAAATCCTTTCACCTGACCTTATAGTGTTAATTGTAATATTAATAATCAAACCATGTAAATAAATGTCACATAAAAAACCCACATATATGTGGTATGTTCTTGGTCTGGTAATATGCTCACATAAAATGTTAACTATTATTAATAACTAGCTGATTAATTTAACTCAAAACTTGATTATAAACAACATTTTTAGTTTCCCCTCCAGAAGCAAGAATAAATAAATTGAACGGCATTGGGAGTGTCACTATTCATCTTAGCGACCCCGAAGGCTATGGATTCCACACTAATATCGGTCGTTTTCGATTATTTTTACATGTCACCCCCTTCCTACCCATGTAGAGGTGCCAGGGGTGTCTTACCCCCACAGTATTTATTTCCAGATTGCAAGTGATACGTGTACCAAGTTTGGTTGAAATTGCTCCAGGGGTTCGAGAGTTATGACTGAACAAATGTATATATATATATATAGACATCTCCATTTTTATATAGAAGAAGCAGATAGAAGAAGAAAGATAGATAGATAGATGTAACATGTAACATAATTAGCTGTTGTATCTATTGTACGTTAACACCAACATATAAACATGTTATATAAATAAATAAAAACGATTGAATATTTACGAACAAACTGTTAACCTAGCCTGTCGTGGAAACCAGAATAGGCGAAATACTCGAACTCGTAACATGGTCGGTCATGTAATATTCACGTCATATGTAATTTAATCATCTATTGTAGTCAATGTATTATAATTTAATACCAACAGTTGTAGCAATATGTGAACACACGTATGTAAAGATGTTAAAAGATTCACGGTTAAACTGTAAACCTTCCCTGTCCTGGAAACCAGAACAGGAAAGGTATTCTAACAGCAAATGTAGCAATGGAACGATAAAGAGCAACAATAATGGGGGAACAATTATTCAACAATGTATTTAGGTACCAGGGCAAAAGCGCATATCCTTGAAAGCATGCGGGTGGAGGCAGGCTTTAGCCCGGAGTTTCCACCATTTTCCATTTTCTTTCACCTTAGCATCCAGAGAAGACATGTAGTTGGAAACAAGAGTTATTAAATTGAGCTCTTCCGCCGCGTTACAAATTTCCAACTTAACAGTTTAAGTGCCGTTAATTCTTTATTTTTATTTTTATTTGCTTTATTTTACTTCCCTTCTTGTGCCACTTTTGGCTAATTTGCGAAGATGGGGATGAGTGATGATATGATGAAATTGATGAATGGACACTCACAAATATCCACGCCCAGGCCTGGATTCGAACCCGGGACTCCTAGTCGTAAAGTAACTGTTGATAACGTTACTTGTATTGCAAAAACCAGCTCTGTTATAGTTACAGCCACTTACTTTTAAAAGTAAGTTGGTAGTTCCAGTTAGAATTCCTAACAAAAATAGCTTACTTTTAACTATAGAGCGTCTCAACCTTAAAAGTCAGTATGGGTTAAACGGAGCGCGACGTTGCCAGATCAACAAACGGAGTCTCATCGAGTAGCTGTTAATCGCTAATGATTGCGACAAATTTACTTCCTTAATATCGTAAAGGAAATCATCAAAATCTATGTGTTTGATGCATTTTGGAAAAAAAAAAGAAAAACGATAGTTACCTCAAGATTTGCATGTAAATGTTATATTTCGACTTAACTATTTACCATTTTACATTTGCATTATATGTGTAATACACGCAACTATTGTTACTTCTTTCGTTGAATGTTGTATCCTTTACATGAACAGAATTAAATAAATGCAAAAACAAACATTAAGATACATTTTTTACGGAAAATAAAGCACACTGCACTTCCTTCGAACCGGAGCACCTGCCTGCAACTGAGCTGTAACCTTAGTGGCGCGCAATGAATTTGATACGCGAGACAGCCCTCATAAACAAACTACGATTGCGGAATAAATAACGGTGCTGTGGAGTAACAATGCATTCTAAAAATAACTTCAAACAATGGTCAACACTTTTCTCGCTTGGTCTGCATGTGTATCGCGATAAACCGAAAAGTTTCTCGCTAACCAACCTTTTCGTGTTACGGTCTGATGATTTATATAAAATATCCAATGTATATATATATAACTCTCCTCGTAAGCAAATTAATTCACTCAGGCGAAGAGTATCATATCTACAAACATCATAGATCCCGTAGAAAAAAAAAAAAAACTGGCGAAGTTGTTCAAGCGGTTTGATATTTATGGCTTTTGAAGTATTTACTAGAAAAAAATTAAGCGTTTTGCAAAATTGCATAATTATGAAAAATTCAGATCACATGAATTTATGACAGGTTATATAATGCCATCAGTAAATAGAGCATAAAAAACTCTACAGGATAATGATTTCACTGTTTAAAATTTTTGACTTTTACATTTTGTAAATTTTGTAACATCTGGCAACGCAGCGGTGGTAGAGAAGGACAGAGCTATTGGGAAAACTCATGTATTAGAGAGAGAGGGAAGTACTCCACTTACTTCCATACTGACTTTTAAGGTTGAGACACTCTATAGTTACTTCCAAAACACTGATTTTTATCCAATCATCTAATTTTAACAAAACTACATTTTCATTACAGGGAAGATTTCAGTTGAAATATGCAATGAAATAAAGACAACAATGAGTCAGTATTAAGTTTTCATTGTTGTCTTTCCTTCCAACAGACGTCTATGTCTTCTTGCGACTCCGAGGTTCCCCAGAGCATTTCCAGAAGCTCCGTAACGCATGGCTGCGAACAATCATGACAGGAACAAATGAGTTTTTAATTATCTCTGTTATTAGGAAAGGTAGACGTTGTATCTCGGCTGTCATCTGAGTTTCACATAACAGCCTTGTCTCACGGGGGATGGTTTAATCGAGTTAAGACTTTCGTTTGTTTACACCCGCAATCAACGCTTCTGGTTCAAGTTTTCGACGTAACGCAATTTCCGTCTGCATTAATCGCTTCTCATTCTTAATACGATTTCGTCAAAACTCAACACAAAATCGCCTCTTTTGACGGTATCGAGTGTTCAAAAGTGACAACCAGACAACATAGACATTCTTGTCTGTGTCCTTCCACTATCACTACCATTGCCGTGGTATTGTTCCACGAAAAGTAGAGCCGGCGTCTGTGGCAGAGTGGTTGGAAGAGCACGCTACGAAACCAGAGGTCCCGGGTTCGAATCCCGGACCGGCCATGGGTGTGTATGAGTGTCCCTTCATCAATTTCATTTAATCATCACTCATCCAATCAGTCAAACGCGGCAGAAAAGTGAAATAAAATAAACCAAATCAAACACAAAAAGTAGTTCCAACATAACTCACTTGCTTGAAAAACCGCTAGTTTTACGTCATACGTTTTATTTGTCGCGTGTTCAAAAGCGACAAGGAGCAACATAGACAGAGATGGGCTCTGGGGGCTGAAGCACTGCTCCCTCCCCGAAATCCTACAAATATTTTGTTGGAAATAGTGTATAGTGGTAATTTAATTTACTTCCTTAGCAGGATGAAACATTTTGCATAATAAGCTCGCATACTAAGAAATTCATTTTCAGGACTTCTACCCCCTAACTTCTTCAACTGTGGCTGCTGATAAGGGATGAACCCCGCCCCCCTGAAATAAAATTCTGGTCACGGGCCTGAACATGGTCATTCTTTTACGATAATCGTCCCTATCCCTCCATTGTCATTATCATTCCCGTGGTACACTGAGAGAATGGATTAGTTCCAGATACAAAATATATTTGGTTCCACAAAATTTCTTACGATCAAACAAGGTTTCGTTTCACCTACAGAGTGACTGTTCACATAAACCATTTGGTTGGGTTCTCTTAACAAACATATGAGTTTGACGTTAGTTTTGTCCATTGAAACATTGTCCATTACATCGAAAGAAATATTTTGTTCCGTGAACAAACACAACGTGATACTCGTACTGGCAAGTGTGACAAGAGCAAACATGGCGGATCTGCGAACTCGTACGCTTGGAGTACCTTAAAGTCGTAGAGATTTAAAACACTAATACATTTGCTGGTAAGTGTAACATTATTGATGTTAAATATGTTAAGTAGGAAATGTAAATCATAGAAATATATAAATACAGGCGTAGAAGTTCAATGCAAAATTTTGAGGTGGTTTTGTCTCGTATCTTAATTTGTAATTCTTATGCACGTAGAAAATATGTAATATCTGATCATGCTGAATATAAAATAGCTACAATACATTACAAGTTGTGCAAGCGTGTTTTACGATAACACAGGCACAATAGCTCAGTCAATATAGCATCTTGACTACCATACGTTCGACCTGTGTTCGATCCTCGGGTTAGATGATCTGGGCCAGGCATTTTCCCAACAGTTAATATAATTTTTATAACAGTTTACCTTTTGATTGTAAGCTAATTACTGGCGTAGCAGTGCAACGTGTACCGTGTTGGTTTCTATCAAATATTGCACCTTTTTACATTATGGGGTCCGTTGTCTCACTGTACTCCGTCGAGAATTCCTTTGTGTTTTCTTTTAAACGACAGATTTCGACCATTTATGTAATATAAAATTGGTTCAAACATGCGGAAAACACATGTAGCTGAGACATTTAATCCCAAAATATGGTCAGTGTAAGTAACAACTTGCCATGGCAAAGTTGTTTCGCCAGTTTTTATGAGTAAAAACCGGTTGGTAAGGGGTCCGTTGTCTCACTGTACTCCGTCGAGAATTCCTTTGTGTTTTCTTTTAAACGACAGATTTCGACCATTTATGTAATATAAAATTGGTTCAAACATGCGGAAAACACATGTAGCTGAGACATTTAATCCCAAAATATGGTCAGTGTAAGTAACAACTTGCCATGGCGAGGTTGTTTCGCCGGTTTTTATGAGTAAAAACCGGTTGTGTGCTCACTCAAATAGCTAAAAAACACATCGAAAATTGCTATCAGCCCCATACCTAACCCTCCTAACGTAACAATGTAATAATATAACTGCTGTTGTGATATGTCGTGTTGGGTGCTACATTCACTTGCATGAAACTTTCAGGCTGTTCGGCTTCATGTTAAATTAACAGGTGTACTTTTCTTCACAATAACACATTTCTGCAGGCTAAAAGCAAGGTAACATGCAAAAAATATTTCATTTTCTTGAGAGGGTTCAGAGGGTTAAACACATTGTTATGTTAAAAAGGTCAAACAGCGTGAAATGAAGTTTTGAAATTTTTATTGCATTTTTATTCTTTCACTGATCAATTTTCCACAAAAATAAGTATTTTAATCTTGTGCGCATGAAAATGGTGCATCGTGATAGTATGCCATTATGTTCCCTGTGCCTACTCGGATATTTCCAAGTTTTTGCCACAAAAATGGTTGATGTTCTACCTCCTTCCGTCCGTGATCTTAGCACCGAATTAAAATCAGAAGTAAGCGACATGAACACAGCTGAAGCAACGATAATACCTGGTAGCGCAGGGTTGCCAGGAGTGTAAAGAAAGGCATCAAATGCAAGAGAGGCACAAGATTATGTGAATAGCAGTTTCTGAATTTCTTCCTTTTTTGGGGGGCAATAGATGAAAGTCACTGGTATTACGAAAATGTATACATGTTCGGATACAAATGCAATTGTAAGGGGTAAATTGTAAAAAAAATATTTAAAAAAACACTTTGGACGGAAAGTGGTATTTCCTTTTTTCTTCACGACAAAATATTTATTTCTTAATCGTAATGATGATTAGGTTAGGAACTTGGATACAGGTTCAGTTTATGTTCATAAGTAATGTAGTTACTTATGGTTTGCATGAACAATCACACTTGTTTGCTCTGGTTGTTAGGTTCAGTGTGACTTTTACAAATATATATATATAATCTGTGAAAAATTCCTATGATTAGTATGTTAAGCAGTTAAATTGTGAAAGTAGATAGTCAAGTTTGACAATTTGTTGTACCTTCCCCCCCCACACACACATATACACTTATACTACATAAAGGTGACGTCAGAAGTTTTAAACTTATGGAGTTATGGTAATTAGAATGTATTCCGAAATGGTATGTTTCTTGTACAATGGAGCTGCATAATTTGTACTTGAAATGTGTGAATCAAATCATAATAAAATCATACATTTATACATGAATAAAATGCAATTTGGGGAGAGGGGGAAGGCTAAGCCTATCACTTAACCTACTCCTGTGTATTCTCGATTAGCCTGCTTAAAAACTTTCATTCATTCTAGCATATATTTAGCTTTATTTAAATTGCTGAGAAATACTCAAGAATTAATATGACAGGAATCAATGGAATTATGAGCTTAGCCAAAAATAAAATATTTTAAATTTATTTGTATCTTTACTGAAGTTCAGAAATGTATTGGAGTGGAATCTGTAAATTAATATTTCCTTGTTTTCTGTATATCTTATAGACAACCAATAAAACAGGAAGTCCTGGCTGGCCAAAGCAATGAACCATGTCCAGAGGTGCTAAAGCATTGCCACAATACCTGGAGCATTAGGCAGTGCTACAGCAGAAACTGGGATGTATGTATATTGGTCAGCACTTATCTAATTTATTTGTAAGCCAATAAGTTGAAAGATTTATGAACAATTTAAACTGCTCAATACTTTGTACAAATCAAACATTTATGCTTTTCTGTTGTTGATTTGGTTTCTTGTTATTTGGGTGCTACACACATCTATCTTTCCCAGGAGCTTCATTTTCCTATTTTTTGCTGGTGTATACAGTATTTCCATTGCTATTTACTGACTATATTTTTATGATGTAATAGTTTCATAATGTTATCACATTGGTAAACGGGACAGGGAGCGTTCTGTAGAATTTTTCCAAACTTCTTTTGAGGCCCAGGTAGAACGCTTGCTGAGATGCATCGAATGAGATGGGAACTATGTGTAACTCTGAGTAGAGGACATTACAAGCAAACTATATGTATGATCAATAGGGAAAGGAACTTTATGTGCTAAAAATCTTAGAAATATTTATTTTTTTATGTGTCATAAATCTTGAAAATATGTGATAAAAACAGGAAAATATGTGAAAAATATAAAACATTTGGTAACAAAAACAAACACCTGAAATCAGTTTCTTTAAATGCTTACCTCTTAGTGATGTATTTTCTGGAAGAGTTGCAGTGGACCACCATAGCTTTTTTTTCCAAATTCTCCATTGTAAATCTGTGGCAATTATCTCTAGAAAGCATCTTATATTGTGAGAAAGATCGCCCCACGTCACAAGAAACAATTCTTGCATATTTGAAGCATGAGATGCCACTAACGCTGAAGTTTTCCAAAGCTTCCTCTTCCTCTACTTCACCTTCCAAAACACGTGCAATTTGGCAAAAAGTTTGAAAACCTTGGTTTTTCCCCAAAACTTTCTGCACATTTAGACATTAGCACTTGTGCGTTAGATCCAGTGGGGGTAATATTTTCACCCAGTAGGATCGTAGGCGAGGCGCCAGAAGTCTGCCAGCGAGCATGTTGAAAGACAAAACAAACCTAGCACTCTCGATATGAAAGAGGTGCGGAGAATAAACATTTTTCCTTTGAGGATTTCGAGGTAGCTGAAGTCAATGAGCGATTAAAATGAAAATTCGCAAAATATGTATTTACATACGGAAAACTGGAAAATATATGTTTTTATGTAAAATAAAATTTGCTGTGTTGACATATAAGGCTATGATCAGAATTTTGGCAAAAACTAGGGTCTCTATCTTATCGCAAAAAAAACATTTATTTACCTAAAGTTCCGTTCCCTAATGATCAATGTTTCAATCTTTCCATTATTAAACAAATTATACCTCAACAGGCAAAACTTTTTGATGCCCCGAGGTAATTACATAAATATTCATGAATACTTGTACAGTGGACAAAATACCTTAATCGGAAACTACCAGCAGGCCTATATAATATTAAATCTTTGTGTTTTTCGAGAATATGATTTTCTTATTTTTTATTTCAAATTTTACTTTGATAAAATGTTGGGAATGAATTGCCTAAGTACCATATTGGAACCATATTTTCAGATTCAAAGCATGATGTTCATGCATCATTACCAATCATAAAGCACAAGATAAATAAGCACATATTTTTCCTATTCTATTTAACAACCGTAGAGAGAGAGACACACACACACACGTACAGAGAGAGAGAGAGAGAGAGAGAGAGAGAGAGAGAGTAACTTTAATTTCCCTCTCATGGATGGTATTGCACAAATCGTGTTCACGTTTAGAAAATGTAAAATATTGCATTTTAAGTATTATTCAACCTTCCTTCTTACAACTTTGTAACTGCAAGCATTAACACATTTATTGCAATGTAAGTGTCTCACACAGAATGTGTGTGTGTCGTCTCCAAACTTTATGACAAGAAATATGTTCATTTGCATGTAATAACTGTAAGTTATAAGAAAGAAGCTACAATGCAAGCAATATGTACAGTGTGATCAGTGGCGGAAATTGGGTTCCAAAACTAGGGGGGCAACTGGGGGGTCAAAGACAGTATGGATAAGGTTTAGCATAGTGTGGGGGCAAAAGTGATGGAAAGGGGGGGCAACTGCCCCCCCTAATCGCTGACACTGAGTGTGATATATAAGTATTCCCAAGCAAATTTTCCCCGAATGTGTTTATTCTTTGTTTTAGACAATGAGACCTTCAAGGAACAAAATTGAAACAACATGCCAAACAAGCTACTGACAAACACTGCAACCACCAGGTGAAAACCCAGCTTAAAAACACTCAGGGTGCAAGAGAAAAAAAATCAATGAAATAGTCATGGTTAATTTGCCGAGCAACACTCGTACATCCACTGCACATACAAGCGGAAGAGGATAATTTGAAAATGGTTTTGGTTAAATAAATACAAAAAAAAAAGTTGCAAATTCTACATCGACTAACTGGGACTAGCCCTAACTGGGATTCGAACCACTGTCTATGCTTTACAGAATGTTATTTTGACAATACATTCTGCAGCAAATATTTCTTTACCTGTAAGTTCAGAATGTTTTTCAACATGTTTGATGGTCATAGAATTTTATAATTCTAATTGATCTGATGAACCAACCAACCAGCTAACTCTGTTATTTATTATATTTTTCTTTCTTTCGTAGCAAATAACACCTTCCATGAATCCACTGGAGAGCAATATCTGTTTCAAACAGTCGAGGATTTTTTTAAATTCCCATTTTGATGGATTGCCAGCTGAAAAAGTAACCAGACATGTTTCGATTCAGGAGGATATGGAACATTGAATCAATATTTATGTTAACAACTGTTGTACTTCATCCTTTGAATGTCTCCAGAAATCTAATACAGAAGAACTTTTTATATGTGAACAAAAAAGTTTTAATATGTAGTGCATGTGTGGGTATGAACACAAAAAATTCATGATACTTGATTATTCCTAATAAAAATATTATTGTTGCACATCAATATGTTTAATTGCTACATGTGCAAGAAGAATTTTGGTACTCTTAAATTGCTTGTGTGGTATGTTTTTTTTTAAACATTGTGGCACCTATTTAACTGCTTGTGCTCACACGTGTAAAAGAAGTTTCTAAAATGTATGCAAGTTTCGCAGACATTTTGGAACACTAATATGTGCCTTAATTATTTCTCATGCATATTTCAATGATGATATAATATTAAAATGTTTTTTTTAAATTGTAGTTCGACTACTTTTTACAGCAATTTAGTGCAACTGCTGTAACATTAAATCCCCCTGCGTTAATATTTTTTTGTATACTTGTGCACTGGAGTAGTGTAATGGTGGAAGAAAATCCAACTTTAAATATATTGAGAAACTTCATATCATTAAAGAAGTATTCATACTTTTTTCTCCTTTCTCTCTATCATTCATTGAATATTACGATGCATGTTAAAAATACAGAGGTTGCTCACACAGTGAACATCCCGCATAACAAACGTGTGCACCCAGGCTAGAACTATTGTACAGTACATACTGTATTTTCTACAACTTATATTTTGGTAAATTCATAGCATTTTCAACATTCTTGCTTTGGTGGTGTGTTCTGTATTTCCTCTACTAGTTTTTTTATGATGTTTCCAGGTCTTGAACCTGGCTTGGGAACAGACTAAAATGATTCCTGTAGTAAACTGGTTTAACACAGTGTGCCACTTAATACATGCTGTCCTGGAATGGATTGCGTTCATTATGCGAGACACCATGATGTGTGATGTGATAGGTCTGTGAGCTGATGACACTTTGCCATGTGCTTCGCAACTACTTGACTACTGCTGCTCCAAAACACATCATGAAATATCAACAAGCACAAGTTCACGCAAAAATAACCAAAACCACCCACCTTGCTAACATTTAATAACTTCCGACCACATGTTGGCTCTTTCCATTGCAAACAATCTCACCACTCTGCCTGTGTGACAAAGGGTGACCTGCATTTTATCTTTGAACACAATAATAGAGCTGATTTATATTTTTTTCCATATATCGAATGGTTTAACCCTAGAACACTAGTGTACGTAAAATTTACATGTGTTGTTCCCTCAATTCCCTTCCCTACCTCTCAGATACACGTCCCTCAACCTAGCAGTGCCTCGACCAGTCTGTCAAACATAAAGAATAGAATAGAATAGATTACTTTATTAGTCATTAGACAACATGATTGCAATAAGAAGAAGGTAAGTACTGATCATCTTGATTTTGTGTGTTATGTTGTACAATGTATGTCAATTTTGCATGGCTCTAGTAAAACGAGAAAAATCTTTCACATAATTTGGACATTCGTAAATTCGACTTGGATAGTTAGATTTTGAAGAAAAGTTTAGAAGCATGCACTATTTTCTTGCAGGATTACAATATTGCATTCGTTCCTTATTTACAGTGTTATGAATATTTTTTTGTTTAATATTCATTGTTTGAACTTTTCACCTTCATTGTTAATGTACATATTGGCTTGACAATCAAGACATTCTTTTAAAATATTATATGTTTAATAAAACCATTCTTCTTTGTAGCTAATCAGTGGTGATTTATTCATTCTAGTTAACAGTGGTTAGAAGTCCAAAAACCAGAATTAATAAAATCATGTTTATACTTTTAAAAATGAAAAATAAAACCCCAATATAAGGAATATACAAAAGTTGATTTTCAAAAGGAATCATCACACTGTTTTCATGATGTAGAGGTTGTGTTGAAAATGGATTGTTTCATGTAAGTAAAATTTATGTAGTGCTAGTTACACTGTAATATGGGAACATGCTAGTGTTCTAGGTTACACTGTAATATGGGAACGTGCTAGTGTTGTAAGGTTAATAATACTTTAAGGTATTATTTGTTGTCTATAATGTCAGTGTGAAGAAATGGAATATACCATATAGATTTTGTAGATATGGTGAATATGCCTTTACGAAACATAATGCAAAAAAATATAATGAAATTGCAATCTGTCTTTGCAACATTCACAAGGCAGTGTCTCAAAAATATAGTTCCATTTTTTAGTTAAATACAGAGCATTAAGTGTAGATTTCCTATGTCCATTGTAACCGGTGGTCTTGTTTAACATGTTGGTCCAGTCTGTAGGATGTCCGACTACCATACAGGACACCTGGTTTTGGTTATCAGGATATGTGATTTTGGGAGGAATTTTTTTGATCTGTCCTAGTACAAGCAGCTATGGCACACATCCACCCTCATATCACTGGGGGTGTAAAGGAAGCTCCAGCATGGTTCTGATCACATCTCCACTTTCGAAGATAAAAAGGAAATATATGGGGGCCATCCATGCCCCCTTTGCACCAGCATGCCGCTGTAATTAACAGGGAATTACTTTACTTCAGGATGGAAATAAATCATTGAAGACTGGTGAAGGAGGGGGAAAACTTAATTCACACGAATACATGTGTGTGTGAGGGAATTATTATTATGATATATATATATATATATATATATATATATATGTGTGTGTGTGTGTGTGTGTGTGTGTGTGTGTGTGTGTGTGTGTTTATATATAGTCATAGTTTATGTTAAAAAGCAGAGTATAAAATCCTGGGGGATGGGGGAATTTCAACCCACCAACAATTTTGTCCTACGAAAATTCTATAGGAAATGGTTTGCTACTTTATAAATACCCGATATGTATTAGTATGTGTGTATTATTATATACATATGTGTATATACACACAAACATACACATCAGGTATTCATAAACTAACAAACCAGTTCGTTTACCAATTGGATTTTTGCAGGACAAAATTGTTTGTGGGGGGAAATCCCCCCCCCTGTCCCCAGGATTTCACGCTTTTTAATATTTTTAATAATAACAATTCCAACAAAATAACCTTTACTGCCAACAAGTTGATTTGGTTGATGGTACCAAGCATCTTGTTCAGAGAACTGGACCCAATTAGATACAACAAACAAATGATTTGGTTGGATGAACAAGATTAAGTCAATCAAATAATTTTGTACTCTGAACCTTCACGTTTTGCACGCGTATAAACAAACAATGGATTTGGTTGCTGTAACTAGGATTTGTTGCAGCCAACCAGACTTTTTTCTCAGTGTATTGTTCAACAAAAAACACTATTGGTTGATTGAAAAACAGACAGTTTTACGTCCAAGAACCCACGTTTCACAAATATAAATGTAATAGGTACTGAATTTAGAAAATGAGGAGTCCAATAAAATTAACTGCAAGAAAGCCAGTGCAATTAACATTCCGAAAGGAGTATTCGAATATGAGTGTGAATATGTCAATTTCGTCAATTTTGACTACGTCATTTTTTACTTAACACTATTTGTAGTTTGTACGGGCGTATAATTTGGCTGGGCTCTTAGTCCATCAAATCTCTCTATCTTTCTCTCTCCCTCTCTCAACATACAGAAAGAAAGAGAGAGAGAGAGAGAGAGAGAGAGAGAGAGAGAGAAAGAGAGAGAGAGAGAGAGAGAGAGGGGGGGGGACAGACAGAGGTAGCCTAAGAGACGTGGAGAACTCAAGAAAAAAGGAACAGGGAGAAGAAGATACAGAGAAAGAAAAGATGAAGGTTGGGTTGGGAGATAGACAAGCATAAACACACACACACTGAGAAAGATGAAGGAAGGGGAGGAAAGAAAACCGGAGAGAGATACTGAAAAAGCTGGAGAGATAGACACAAACTTTGAAAGATGGAGAGAGAGAGAGAGAGAGAGAGAGAGAGAGATTGAGAAGGATAAAAAGAGAAATTGAGAAAGGTGGGAAAGAAAGAGACCGAGAAATGGAAGAGGGAAGAAGATAAGACTGGGAGAGAGATTGAGAGAGATGGAAAGAGGGAGAATTAGAAAAATAGAGAGAGAGACTGAGAAAGATGGAGGTAAAAATCTTGAGAAAGATGGAGAGAAACAGATTGAGAAATCTGGAGAGAAACCAAAAAAAGGATAGATGCTGAGAAAAAGAAACTGAAAAAGACAGAGATTGATAAAGATAGAGAAATTGAGTACGACAGATAAACTGAGTAAGATAGAGGTAGGCATCAACAGAGAGAGATGAAAGAAAATGGAGGGAGATAAAGAAAAAGTAACGGAGAAGCAGGAGAGAGAGAGAGAGAGAGAGAGAGAGAGAGAGAGAAAGAACGACATAGAAAGAGAACCAACCACTCGATATGCCTTGAAGATGACTTGTTACATGTTGCCTGACTTTTAATTACAGGCGTGCTTGTTATGGGCCCGGCTTTCAGGTGTCATAATAACAAAATTGCGAGCAGAGACTGCAATTAGCACCTTCGTCGCATACAGAGGGAGCCACTCCCGCAGAACGGGTTCTTGCAAAGGAACAGTGTTCTCAGATATTTGATCGGCTTAATTTCCCGTTTTCGACAACAAAATCTCCCGTTTTACTGTACAATATCCCTTCACGAAAACAAAACTCGTGTTGGAAGTTGTCTTTCTGCAGAATTTTCTAAATCTCTACGGCTTGGAGAAATCTTATGACGTCACCCGCTCTCTCTTGAAATCAAATTTATAATGCAGAGCTCGAAATGTTATAATATCACGTTTTGGATTCCACAGGATGCAACCAAGGACACACACTTCCTGGACAAAGGTTGAGTACTGGTTCTTGCTCGTACTATACTGAACGGACTGTTCAGAATTTCTGATACACGAAATGAAAAGAACAGTTTTTGTGTATTCTGTTTTTAATGTTAACAAAACATCACCCCGATACAGTTGATCAGAATCGAAGGTTCCGGGTTCGAATCCTGGCATGGGCCTTCCTTAGCGAGCATTCTTTCATCAATTCCATGTAAGCACCATTTTATTATTTTCGCGATTAGCTAAAAGTGGCAGAAAGGTACAAAATATAAAACAGTTTAGTAGCAGTTGAGCTCGAAATCATGGCGGCTGCTACTGCTCAACAGTTCAGCACCAAACATATTCGAAACCATAGTTGTAACTGTTGAGAGCTTTGGACGCAGCAACTGCCAAGTACTGTATACTGGCATTACATAGCCTATAGTAAATATCCTGTGTACTTTAAATGAATTCAAGATTGTCCAGGATAGGAAGAGTAAAATATAGTTACAACAGTTTCATTTAATTTTTAGGTATCATAAATAACCTAAGCAAAACAGAACGCCCAAAATTTCCCATCTTACCCACAACATCCTAAAATTGGACGCTATTTGGCAACACTGCAAATAAGCTGCTGACACGATGGACACCTTTCTCAGAAGACGCGGGGCGGGGAGAGATGCAAGGTTTGTTCAAGGTCCCGTTTGCAAAGCATCACACCAGCGCGCAAAAAACAAAGATTCCGAGGCTACCGTACGAAGAGTGGACAATTGGCAGATATCCAGGAAAAGCAAGTAGGAGCTCAGTCTACGGCAACGGATGCTTAGTCGACATACTCCTAGATACCCCGAAATAGAAACAGAAAAAAGGGTATCAATTACTGATGGAAGGCTGACAGATTGACCAATCACAATTCGAGATTAAAGTTCAAATATGGTATGGGGTACAGTCAATGATGTAGAAAGGCTAGATAGCTAACTCCGCCTCTTCGCAACGGTTGCGGGTGAAGCCACATAGTGGTTCGGATCCCACTTTAAACTGTAGATCCAGTCCCAATTAGCCTTACTGTGCATAACGTAGACAAACACGAACTCAACTTGGTTCAGACCCTCAGCCTCTGAAATATATTTCTGGATTCGTGCCTGAACATAAAATATACCATTCAGTTCGTTTAATTTATTAATAAATAATAGAAACGTTTGTAATGTTAATGGGTTTTGTACACCTAAAATTCTTTGAAATTGCACAAAATGCATGTTAATTGGACATTTTCCAAAGAAAAAATCTCCCTAGACTTTTTTTTTAAAGAAGTTATAACAGACAATTCCAGTGTTTTTTAAAACTGCGCAGCAGCTATGAATAACGTTACCACATTTATTCTTCTTAAAAAAAGAAATAATTACCAAAGTTGCATTTTGTTTGATAAGTTAACCGACTACTCCAGAGGATATGAAACTGCATAGCAGTTATGAAAGAAATATGTAGCCATGAAAAAATTTCATGCCACGATTTAAAAAGAAATGTTTGTCTTCCTTGCTTTTCTTAAGAAGTTAACAGACAATTCCAGGGATTTTCAAACTGTGTTGAGGCTACACACAAGAAACCTCGATCTCATGTGAAGTGTATTGGAAAATGTTAATACCTCCATAACATATACGCGGTTAGTCCCCAGAGGCCGCAACTTCATACAAATATTTGGGAAAGGGAGGGGGGTCAAGATCAGTGGCGTCGCGTGCGGTTCACAATAATTTTTTTATACTCAATGGAGATTTACTCCTCTCCCTTGTAACTTCATCTTCAATTGAAAAAGTGAGAATAACAGTTCAACTTATTTTCAATAATTTCCCCCAAAAAACACGCTATATTTGAAGTAATACAAGAATTTATATTCAATTAACACCCTTTTAATTACGTAATTTACAATTAGTAATGGCTAGTGCAAACTAATTAGTATAACATGCAATCTCAGGTATGTACAACGCAAGACTATCATACTTCGCAATCTACTTTCTATTACATCGACCATATGTTAACCAACGACATTCATTCAGCATTGAAAGCACGTGCATCTTTAGCGGGACAGAGGGGAGGACGCGTCCAGTCCAGAAAAAATGTATTTTGTGTATTGAGATATTTGGGTATTATACAGAATGTCCCCCCGCTCACAATAACTCGGTTGCGATGCTTATGATTGAAGTGTAAGTGAATGTGGCATTGCTCATATTCCTTCTTCCTTCGTGTTTCGTATTTTTACTCCTAGCATCATTTTGCCATGGTTAAGGGAGATTAATTTTCGACCATTTAAAGCAAGGGTTCCCAAACCTCTTTGCTTCACGGCGCCCTTAGTGTTTCAAGATTTTTCCGCGCGGCTAGAATGTAGCCCTCTCTTGCAACGCTCAGTTACTTGTAAGAATGCATGCCTTAAGTTAAAAATTAAACACGTATTTCAAATTCAGAAACATTTCATCTGTAAAAATGTACTAAATAAGCACATATTTGAAACATTCATATCAATGACTAACAATTCAGTGAAAATATTGGAACATTTCGCAGCGCCCCTGTAAGTCAATCACTGTTCCCAGGGTGCCGCGGCACACACTTTGGGAACCACTAATTTAAAGCGTATAGTAACATCTGTTCATCGTCGCCATTAACATGTTTACCCGTCGTCGCCTTTTAATCGAGGAGTCCCGGGTTCGATACCCGGTGGAGGCACAGTGATTCGGATCCCACTTGAAACTGTAGGTCCAGTCCCGATTAGTCTTACTGTGCATAAAGTGGACTTAAAACACCAAAACAATCAATCAATCAAACATATTTACCATCCTTGATCTTATGCATTGCACGAGAGGAATCGTTCCAGAAGCAGTCTTTTGGAAGCGAGTCTCTTGTATATGTGCAAATGGTAACAAGCGCCCAGAATGTGTCCTTTGCACACCCATTCATTCGGGTGAATTGATCAAATACAAGAACTGTCCGATGAAAAAAGAATAACAATTATCTTTTAGATATATTTATATATTTTTTAAATGTATCTATTGCAAACAAGACTAACTGATTTGCCCGAATAAGTGGCTAAAGAAAATGTTTGTTTAGCGTGTGTTCTTTAGCCACCTATTCGGGCAAATCAGTAAGTAGTCTTGTTTTCAAAAATAGATTTGCACACGAAGGATGCAAATCCTGAAGGATGACCGGCCGAAGCCTATAATTGAGCTCTAGATATTACACAGAAAATAAAATTCTCACTGTGGGTCAAGTAATTGAACGCTACACACCAACGCACAAAGGCACAATGCACTTAATAACGATATCAAGAGAAAAAAATTAAATTAAATTCTACATTATGCAACTACGTATGTAGCGTAGACCGTCTCGAGTACCCCTAGACATGCCTTGTATAATGCTGCGCTATGGTGCGGAATGCAAGAAGTTTTGCCGCTTGCATCAGGGATCGCACTATGATGTGTTCGCACAGCACAGTGAACATTGTCGGCCCCTTAGCTGCCAGTTTGATGCAACACGCACAGCAATTGTGTTCAACGCAATCCTTGGAACACCATGGGAGTCAGTGTTACCAACTATCTAAAAAAGTTATCAGACGTGAAAGACGTCGTATCACAGTAAATTGTGTGCATATACTCGAACATTAAAGAAGGATTTTTTCGAATAAATATATGTGTGTGTGTGTGTGTGTGTGTGCATTTAATATGTACGTAATTTAAAACATATACATGAGTGTTCACGTGCTCATGAGAATATTATCTGGCGACGCGCCTGGTCAAGATGGACAATTATTTTTTACGCATAGTGACCGCGGTGGCTCAGTCGGTAACGCGTGTGACTACCATGCTAAAGGTCGCGGGTTCGATCCCCGCCGGTTCAAATCCGGGAACTTTTCTAACGATGGAAGCGGCCCCGGCGCCCACCCAGCGTCGAATAACATGGGTACCTGGGGGAATCCCTGGGGGGTAAAGGCGGTCAGGGGCGTGATGCTGATCACATCGGCCCACTCACGACCGGATCAAGAAAGTGTGGGGCGTTACCCCCACACCCCCTATACGCCTTCATGGCGTGGTGCTATGCACAGGGGAACACTTTGACTTTTTTATAATGTATATACTTCTGGAGAAATTGAGGGGGCAGAAAGTCAGCGCCTATTCTTGTTCCACAATATAAAAGTATACAAATATGTAGAGCGAAACATGAACTGGCTTCCTTTCACGGATTCTCACATTTCTAGTAACATATACATAAAATAGTTACGTATTTCACAGTAGAAATGTAGGTACACAATTAATAAATATATCTATGAAAGGAAAAATCCAACCCTGGCTTTCCAGGGTTATACAGTTATATGCGCTGCAAGAAATAAACATATTTACAGCTACCGCGCATACAGCCAACGGGTTCTTGCCGTACACGAAGACGACCTGTGTGGCTTCAATTGTCCGCTATCAGCTATCTAGCTATTTATATATCATTGGGTACAGTGGAATCCATGAGTATTACCGTACAAATTGTCCATGACTATTTTCATTATTTTTTTCTCACATCCTGTGTGCTTTTAAGCGATGGATTTTTATGTATGCTGTGCAGAAGTTGTCAACAGCTTGTTCTGAGTTTCCTTTAATTCTTGAAGCTCTTATTGGGTCAAATAAACTACACGAACATGGCGATGGACAATTTGCACGTTAATACTCATGGATCCCACTGTACAGGTGTTACAGACAATGCAATATACACCATACTGGAGAACATAACCCCGTCTATGTCTATGACTCTCTCTGCACTTGCGCGTCTACAAGTTGGTTACACGGTGCAACACCGACTCGTCTACTTCGTTGATTTGGAGTCAAGTAGTGTATTTGGTGTCTGCATCGTTTGCACTACGTTCTGGAGCGGTGTGCAATGTGGGGTACGGTCACGTGGTGCGTGCTAACTAATCAAATGTCCGTTTAAAGCAGCAGACAGGCATTTGTTGAATCTTCTGAACGTGAACTTGATTGAACGTCATTTCCTCGCACCAGCCTGACACTGGGATACACCTACACAACACAATGTGTCAAAAAAGTGCAACGAAGTATGGCTTATGTAAAATTATTTAGCTCAACGGTAGATGGGAGTGGCGTAACTAGTGTGAATATTTATTTGTTTGAATGAAAAAGCTCCACTGTCTTCCAATTTTTAAGTTGTCTTTCTTGTTTTTTTATTGTTGCAATCCGCAAAACTTCTATCAAATTTTGTGGTGTGGTCTTCATTCTACACAGAGCTGTCTTGTAGGGTATACACACAATTCAATCTCAACTTCGCTTAACCGCCACAAACCCGTAAAATGAAAGCATTCTTATGGTCCCAGAAACTATGAGAAACCAGGGCAAGAGTGAACATAGGGGCAGGAGTGAACATGGCATTTGCTTAGAGTTCGCAACACCGTTAAACAAGTGAATAGCGAAAATTGAGAAGACATCATAGATGCCGAGTATTAAAGGCAACAGGAAGTTCGACCTGAACTGTGATGCCTCGGAAAGTGTTGTATCGTTGCAAACTGCCACCTGAGCAAATTTTTTGCTGTGTGTTACATCTGATAGCTTAGTATATGCGACAAGTTGAAGGTTGCAAATTTTCAAAAGGCTTCATTCCTAAGTATTACTTTGACATGATATTGAAAAAGAACACATGCACAGCAGGGAGCTGTCAATTACAATTGTCAAGGACGGCAATGCCGAGACAAGAAGGAACGTGCACTTGTGCCCCTCCTCTTAGAGATTTTAGCTATTGCTACGCCCCTTGTGGGTACGTACTTACATGTTATTTACCACAGCTACAGATATCTTAATCTCAGGGGATAGGTTCTTTTATTTGAGAATTCCAAATAAGAAAGCGTTTTATAGCCAAGAGGATATAGTTAAATGCGGATCTATATTCTGAGAACTATACAAAATACAGAGAAAATATATATATATATATGTATAATCGACAAGGCTTCTTCTTCTTTTCTTCTTTTATCATCAAAAGGCTTTTTCTTCTTTTAATATGGAAAAGGCTTCTTCTTCTTTTAAATGGCTTCTTCTTTTAAAAGGCTTCTTCTTCTTTTATTATCAAAAAGCTTCTTCTTCTTTAAAGGGCTTCTTCTTCTTTTAAAAAGCTTCTTCTTCTTTTAATATGGAAAGGCTTCTTCTTCTTTTATTATCAACAAGGCTTCTTCTTCTTTGATTATCGTAAGGCTTCTTCTTCTTTTATTATCAAAAGGCTTCTTCTTCTTTTATTATCAAAAGGCTTCTTCTTCTTTTATTATCAATTTCTTCTATGAACAAAATATATGCATGTGTTCTTCTTTCTTCTATTTACAAAAAATAGTCATTCCCTTTTTTATTCATCGCTGTTCTTATTTCCTCTATTCATATCAATTCTTATTATCTTCTATATTCCGCCGAGATATTCTTATATCCTCGATAAATTCTTCTATTTATTCTTTCCGCAGCAAATTCTTATTTCTTCTATTCTTCTTTGCCACTGGAAAAGAATCTTATTTCTTTCATTTATCGCAAATATTTCTCTTTACCGTATCTCTTCTCAATAATATAGACAAATCATTATGCTGCATTCCTTGTAGAGAATTGAACCAAAGCTATAGAGGATTCTTAGGGGCGTCTAATCTGACAACAGCGCCACCTCCTATTTAACGACCAAAGGGGAATAACCAGGATCGCTAATAGCAAGCGCTGCCAATGGCCCAGTGCGACTAAGAAAAAGCGCAACCGAAAAGTGCTTCGGGGCGTCTAATTTGACAACAGCGCCACCGGGGACAAACAACCAAAACACTGACGATGTTCTCCTCGTCAGGAAAATAAAAAGAGATAGATTTCCTAATTCGTTCGTTTACTTAATAACCTTCCTAAACGTTGCATATGCGGCCATATTCTTAATTCTTTTAATTTACTATATACAACATTCTATTTATTTCTTTTATAGTATTTGAACTCTTCTTTTATATATTTCTCAATTTACTATAATATATATAATTCCTCTTCTTCTCTCTAAGTTTTTTATAATTTCCTTCACTCCTCTTTACATAGCGTGCTGCCATCTCTTGTCGATTCCGAGAAACCATTCCTCCTTGCAACATTCATTGTGTCGTCGAAACTGGCACGTGACACTATTTCTCCACTTACTCCCTTACAGCAGTCTAACACAGGGCAAGGGGGGAAAATCAACTGTTTTTACAGCATCACCACATAAAAACATGCTTGTAGAAAGAGCAAGGAAAACAGTCGAGCCAATAGTAAGTCATCATTGGGGCCAGAAGTGTCAGGAAGAAAATACCTTCGTTTCATGGATCTGATAATGAAACCTCTTCTATGAAAGTGGATGAAACAACACCTGATACCTCTAAAAATATTAATATTAGACCTTTCCAGTTCTGAGGTGAATTATTTGCCGAAACTCCCGAAGGTGAAATGTGGGTTCGCTGTGCAATTTGCCAGCAGTGCTCAAACTTTGATACTCCACAGCTTCTGTATGTATGCGACATACAGAAGTGATATTTTTGTATTCCGTTGCTACTTTCAGATTCATTTTTACAAGCGTTTGTGTTTATACTTTCAAGTATATTATGAGGACTTTCTCATTCAGAGCCAATACATGTTACATTCCAATTATGTCATTGACAATAATGATTCTCTATCAATTTTTCTTTAAAATGATGTACCAAATACAATATTTGAGCTCCTTGTAACGTAATATGTTTTATATTTCATTAAATGTCTAATGACCAGGGTGTAATTACTATGATACTAGAAACATTTCATGTTATACCATTGAAATCTCTTTACTCTACGTCTTTAACTTATAATTCTTCTTCCAAAATAAGATTCACTCTTGCCATGGTTTCCCATCTACTTCCCTAGTAAAAACATTAACTACTAGCCTGTATGTTGACGAAGCTTTTGTATTTTTATCAAAAGACGTTTAAAATGTTTTCGGGTTTTCGGTCTGTGTAAAGAACCGGTGGCTACCCACCAGCGTGAGGAAATTGGAGAGCTACGAGCGAGTAGCGTAACCCGGTCACGGATATATCTTGTAACGGCTGGGTGTTCGACGTGCTGACCACACGTCACCCCATTACCGGTTGAAGATCTCTACACCTCTAGGTAGGATTGTGGGAGGGAGACTGGCAGTCGGGAGATAGACCAAGGCCCTTCAAGGGCTGTAGAGCCACGGGTTATTGTTTATTACTAGCTGATTGCCCGGCGTTGTCCGGGAATTTATTTACAGGAAATAATGAATTCTAACTATAGTGTAAAATGAACTTGGAGTTGAAAGGCATTGGGAGTGTCACTATTCATCTCAGCGACCCCGAAAACTATGAATTCCACACTAATATCTGTCGTTTTCGATTATTTTTATATGTCACAACCTTTTCACCCCCAGCCCTAGGAATGCCAGGGGTGTCTTGGAGTTGAACGGCATTGGGAGAGTTACTATTCGTCTTAGCGACCCCGAAAACTATGGATTCCACACTAATCGGTCGTTTTACATGTCACCCCTTCCCACCTCCACCCCTAGGGGTGTCTTGGGAGTTGAACGGCATTGGGAATGTCACTATTCATCTTAGCGACCCCGACAACTATGGATTCCACACTAATGTCGGTCGTTTTCGATTATTTTTATATGTCACCCCCTTTTCACCCCCAGCCTTAGGAATGCCAGGGGTGTCTTGGAGTTGAACGGCATTGGGAGAGTTACTATTCGTCTTAGCGACCCCGAAAACTATGGATTCCACACTAATCGGTCGTTTTACATGTCACCCCCACCCCTAGAGGTGTCAGGGGTGTCTTGGAGTTGAATTGCTTTGGGAGTGTCACTATTCATCTTAGCGAACTCGACAACTATGGATTCCACACTAATATCGGTCGTTTTTTATTATTTTTACATTGCACCCCTTCCCACCCCCAGAAGTGCCAGGGGTGTCTTACCCGCACAGTATTTCTTTCCAGATTGCAAGTCATCCGTGTACCAAGATTGGTTGAAATCACTCGAGTCTTTCGAGAGTTATGACGGAACAAACAAACACACACATATACACTCATACATCCATTTTTTTATTTATAGAAGATTACATATACATACATAAAATACAATAAAAATGAATAATTTTGCATTGCCTTTCAAGCTATTTCCGATACGGTACTGGTTAATCTGCTTCACATTTTTTTTCTTTATAGAAAAGTGCTCCTTTAATCGCCTCAGATTATTTTACCTCTGCGATAGATACCCGATGGGGGCACATGGTGTTCCCGATCCCACTTTTAACTGTAGGTCCTTTCACGAATGGTCTATATGTGCAAAGTATGAACCTTAAGCATATCTCAATATTATGAACAATCTTGCAGCTACTGCCAACACTGCCTGCAGACTGGTCACACACTAGCGTTATCCATTGTGTTGGAATTCAGGATTGCAGAAGAATTTTCCAGTGTGCTGGAGGAAAAAGCTCGTACCTGGAGAATTATCACAGCCCCTCCCCCACTCCCCAAACGCGCATCACCCTGTTATTACCGCCCCTGGGGCCTTGGATAATAAGGGAGGCCGCGCATTACTGCATTTGAGATAAACACATGTCACGATCCTCGGATGCTGATCTCACACGCACATTATATAGCCTTGAAACGCACTGTTGAGTGTGTGCATGGGTATGGTCCTTACCGGAGTTCTTTCGTTTAGAATGCGTGGATTACACATGGCAATTTTCCTTAACAGGAATGCATGCATATTATTAATTGACGCATGAATAAATTTTGTCAGGCCTATCTATTACTGAAGTCACGACACAAAAAGGGTTTTAGTTAGTTTTTGCAACTAGTTACTTTGTGAAATAAGCCACCGTAGCTGTAAGTCAGTTACTTTTTTCACGCAACGAAAGTAAGTTAATTTTACTTCTAATTTTCTAACAGTAATCAATAAATTATGAATAAAAAATTATTCTTAAATAATAGAAGCAAAATGTTCATCTTCACACACACACACGTACACCCCCTCCCCACACACACACGTTCGTGCTCGCGTGGGTTACGTTACGTCTGTGACGCAACTTTCTCAAGTATAGGGTGTTCTGAAACTAGTATACCAATTTTATTTAATAATAACTTAAATAATTTTATTTTTGTTTCAGGTACAGATAAACATTACGAGTTTAACTTTAATTAAAAATAAATGAATAAATATGAGTTTTACATCTTACATATTGCTTTTGTGAACGTGAAGTTTCACGTCAGTAGATGGTATCCGCGCCAACGTCAATCGCTATTTAATATTCGCAAGTACTTAGAATTCATTTGCAAGTACTTAGAATACTTTACATTTATGTATTTGCATGTTTATAACTTTTTTATGAATATATATTTATTTATTTTATGAAAAATATGTATATAGAAGGTAATTAGAGGTACTAAACGCTATGCATATGGTTTTATATTTATTACTGCAAAGTATGTAATGTATAAAATGTTAATATTAATGTTTATAATATTGAAAATAAGAGTTTATGGTTTATGAACCGCTTTGAATGGTGGTAATGGGTGTAGGTACAGGTCCAATTACGATTTGGGACGGTCCCGGTACTCGAACCCGCGATATGTAACGTTATTAATTAGTACTATGTAATAATGTATGTTATTATGGTATGAAACACGATGGTACGACACGCCAGACAGAATACTGTCTCCGAATCTCGACTCGGCGGTGAAGGTAGACGAGAAAGGAATTTAGGGAGTGTGCGTTCAAGGTCAAATGACGTCAGAACGTCAGAACAAAGGAAGAACCTGATTGACCAATCAGAGAACGCGTCGGTAGGTTTTCAGAACCGGTTTTTTCAAGGTTAACCAGTACGCAAGAACAGGGGAAAGCTATGCAATACTGTAGGGCAGGGGAGGGATTCAATCAGACAACAAAGGATGTCTGAGAATGCGCAGCAAGGGTCAAATCTCTGAAGCTATGCGGTTTCCGCCGCCAATTAATATTCCGCTCAGGTTTGCCTTCAAGGCACAGGACGCTTTAGCGCAGGGTTTTTTAATCTGTACTATGAAGAAGGGAGAGCTATTAGGGACGGGGCCTACAGTTTTCACCATTTGCTTTTATCACGGGGTAACGAACCTAGGACCCTTTGATTATTGATTTAGGTAGTAAATGTATGTTACTGTGTGCTATTTAACTTAATTTTGAGTTTATTTTTTACCAAACTTTGACTTTATGTCAAACATTTTCACAGCTTATCCTTATTTTTACAAAAATAACACTATTTGTACTATTCAGGCAACATTTTTTATTAAATTTTGGACTCGCAAAGATATTTTTACAACTTTTTAACTTATTATTTTACAATTTTATATTAATTTTTTACCAAAATAACACTATTTGTACTAATCAGCAACATTTTTTATTAAATTTTGGACTCACAAATACATTTTTTCAACTTTTAACTTATTATTTTACAACTTTAAGTTAATTTTTTACCAAAATAACACTATTTATACTATTCAGGCAACATTTTTTATTATATTTTGGATGCACAAAGAGAGGTTTTCAACTTTTTTATTGATTTTTTGCAGGGTATGTATTAATTTTTATTTATTTTGTTTTGTATCATATATACATTTACAAATTTTTAACTTAGAGTTTAGTATTTATTTATTTTTTTCAAAAACACTAAAAAAAAGTACTTTTAGCTAAAAATGTAAGCCACAGAATATATTATTATTATTATTATTATTATTAGGGTTTACTGATTTCCACTATGCTATTTTTGGTTCTGTATTTCTATATGTATTTATTTAGGGCAGGTTACGCCTGCCACGTAGGAAAGTTTGTTTATTTTAGAGTTTGCTGAGTATTTTGTTACTCTTATACTAGGTAAAGTTTTCTAAATATATCAGGTAGGGCTCCATCCATATACTTTTGTTTTTGCTGTTTGGAGATGATGCGATCAGCATCACTCTCCATCTGCTTTTTATTTTATGTACCCAATATTATTTTGAGGCTTAGTGAATTCTAGAGCCTATTTATGCAGGAGAGAGGGCTTGAAAATTTTGATCTCAGATAACCCACAACTATTTGTCAGAGTATTTTAAAGGATATTTTATATTTATTATGTACCACTAGAATATCAAAGCTTGCTTAATTTTTATGTCTGTAACGCTGTTATTGTATTTCTAGCTAAGGTTTACTAGATAAAGTACACGAAATGTTTATCATTTCGACTATTTACTTTTATACGAGGCCAAATTTTAGTGTAACGAAAATTATTGTGTGTCTATAAAGACTGAAATCCCTTTACCGATGGGTCCATAACTGGACGCTTACCAACATTGTTCCTTTTTTAAAAAAATATATATAACCATTGACAATTCACAGGACAAGACGAAGTTCACAGACGACTGACTATATGGACCATAGGTCCACTTGCTAAACGTTTTTTCTATGCTAGAAGAATAATTTAGCCTTATAGCCTTTTTCAAGGTATTTTTGAAGTATTACTGGTTTTTGGGTGCATCAACATTTGGGTCATTTCCACTTGGTTTATTATACGAGGCTACAATCACTATCTGAACACTGAAATTCTCTGATTGAAACTAAAACCTTAGGCTGTAACTAGGGACTTAGTATGTATATCGACAATTTATAGGACAACACGAAGCTTACAAAGGATTGTAGGAGGCATAGGACCACACGCCAGAGCTTTGTTAACCTGCAAGAAGCATTTACAGCTAATATTACGAGGAAATGAGGTTGATTTTTTACTGTTTCACAAGAATGCTACCTTTTATACACCCAATATTTGCTTTTTCAAGTAACTACTTGTACCAGAAGCACTTACAGGCCAACTCTAACTAGACTTCGACTTATTCTATATCAGGTGCTAAATTTATAAAGAACTATATTTCTGAGGAAGTACGCAAAAGCAGATTACCCGATTAAAGTATCTGAAAAACTAATTTTTCTATGTAAGTATATTTTTATTGACTGGATTATTTAACAGATCAAACAGGAAGACTGCAAAATTCATTAAATGTAGTTCTATAGTATAGGTGGTTTCAGAGATATAAAAAGAACAAATATACGATTTCGCTTTTTTTTCTTCTGAGGCTAATTGCGACGCTAAGGGTAAATGGCGAAGAAATGTAACGGAGGAGAAACAGTCCCAAAAGTTATGGGCTGCATGTAAGTTAATACCACAGAGATATTACAGTAGGTGTAGGTTCTACCACCAGAACATTTCTATTATAATAATATTGGTTATGCTGTACTGTTAGCTAAAGATGCTGATATTTGAGAAACTTAAAACTTTACTCACGACTTACTGTTGCACAAGATCCGATGACAAAATTTAAAAATTGTAATCGGCCAGACAGGGATTCGAACCCTGGACAGATAGGTTAAAAGCCTAACGCTATACCAACTAAGCTCTCTGGCACAAGGTATTATTTTTTTGAAAAGTTAGTTATGTTAAGAAATATATTGAAACACTTGAGAACACTCTTGGTCTGGTTCGACAGAGAAGGAGACAACATTTCCAAATTTTTACAGACTGGGTGTATTTTTCCACTATAGAGGCCTTCACTATATGTAATTCGAAACGCTAAAGTTCAGCTAGCTTCCAAAATTGAGGTAAAGATTGTGTTTGGCGAGATTAACAAGTTACAATTATATCCAGTTACGGACAAATAAAGCTAAAACTCTCAGATTTACTGTACTAGGCAAGTTTTAGTAACATTTTCTTCACTTTAGTACAAATACCAAAGAAATAGGTATATTTTATTTATAATTTGACAAAATGTACTAGTATTTAATTCACAAAGTTAGGTAAAAAACAGTATTTTAAAAAAATATTGTTACTGCCTTCAAATTTTATGTTATTTAGCCACTAACAACTGGTTTACACTGTTTGGCATCCTTTAAATAGGAAAAGAAGGAATTATTTGTTTAGTATTTTTACTACTTTATATTTATTTAAGAAAACAATTCTACAGTTTAACTTAATTTTAACAAATTGTTACTAATTTATATATCAAAGTTATGTTATTTAGAGTGTATGAAGGCGTATAAAGTTAATATTTGTACTTATCAGTGCAACTAACAATTATATTTTACACACAAAAGATGATGTTTACAGTTAAATTATTTGAATCAGAGAATAATATTTTACAGTAATTGATTCATTCAGCACTAGTCAGTACCTTTATGCATCAGAAAGTTTTCTTAATTTTCTATTACGCATGCTATTTTGGGCTATTTTTAAAATGTATTTCTAAGGCAAACTGGTTTAATATTCTGCTTATAATGCAAAGTTGACAAAGTTTTCGCACAATGCATTGTACATTTGTTATATTCTCTACTTACAATCCAAATATTATGCTTATTTAATGAATAACTAACTAACTCTCTAGCCTTCTTAAACCCGAAGGTTCATGTCTGCAGCAACACATGCCTTTCATTTGTCCCTGTCCTGAGGAAGATCTATATACTCCTTTCCTTCCCTACCAATTTCCTTTAGGTCCATCTCTACATTATCCCTCCATCTTTGTTTTGGTCTTCCTATTGGTCTTTTACCATCAGGTTTCCCATCAAGAATCCTGTATATTTTTCTTTCCTCTCCCATTTGTACCACATGATCTACACACCTAAGTCTTCTTGATTTAATCATTCTAATAATATCTGGACATGAATACAAATTATGTACTTCTAAATTATGTAACCTTCTCCACTCATCTGTCCCCTCATCTGTTTCAGGCCCAAATATTTTCCTAAGGATGTTATTTTCAAATACTCTCAATTTATGTTCCTTTTTCAATGTAAGGGACCAAGTTTGTTTACTGTATTTAACTTTTATTTTTTGTAATTAACAAAAATTAAAAGCTTATACTGTAGATATTATATTTTTTCTATCAGCTTATTTTGAAATTAATATTATTAGGTATAGTCTTTGATTTATAACTATATTGCTTTTTTATCAATTTATCTAAGAGTACACGCAGACAAACATATGTGTACACAATTTTATGTACATAGATATGCCTTTTTTCAATATTTTAGTATGAATATTGCACTTTAGCTATTCAAGCAAGGGTAGGAAAGGTAGGATTTCTGATAATTTGTTGCAGGATTTTGTTTTCCAAGTATAGATGAGAACTGAGCTGGGAGACTGTTTTGAACCTTTTCATTAGAGTTTGCATGTGAACTGTATGCAAATTGAGCACTATTGACTGTGCATGCTTCTAAGTTTTGCTGTTATTTCACATCAACTCTGTGAGACTGTAGACAGTTTTCCCATTTCAACTAGTTTCTATTGATTGTATTTGTATATGTTTTGGGGACTTAGCAGTTTTATGTTATGAGGCAGTTTATTGTAGAATATTTTTTTACCTGATGGTATGAGATATTGAGTGTCTGCTGTTTTACTTGTAATTATCTTTCCTTCTTGTGTTGTATATTTGACTATAATTGTCCAAGTTCGTAGTATTTAGAATAATTGTTATTGACTTGTAGATGTAGGGAGTAATAATCCTTTGCAAGATGCCCTATACTTTAGTCTGAACATTATTCTTAGTGTTCACTTTTGAAACCTTAGTATTCTGGTAGTATTATTAATGTAGAGGTAAATTAGGCAGAAATGTAGGCATTTTTCTGATAAATTATACTCACTTAGTTGTTTCAGCAGGTAGAAGTTGCATGATGGTTTACTGCTGATGATGTTAATTTGCTCTTCTTATGTACTACGTATGATGTAGCTTACTTGAGTAATTGGAATTTTCTACTGAAAAAAGGATTGCTTGTCTATTTTATTCCTATGTTGATGAGTTTGTCCATAAGCAAGCCATGTTTTTACTCTATCCTATGCCTTGGAAGAATCTAGATATATTGTGTTTGCAGTTTTATGTTTCTCTAAGGTTTCAGCTATGTAGTTTTTTAAACTGTGATATGGGTGTGACTATTGATTTCTCTTTCTGGATGCCATGTTGGTTTCTGTGTATTCCGCTTGCTGCTTGAATTTGACTTAGGTTGTTTGCTTTTTTCCTTAGATCTTTATTTGTTTATTTGTTCAGTATTTTTTATTTTTTAATATTCTTTTACATAAAAAAAAATCAGAGTACATTGATAAAGTCAAAGTGTGTTACAATTCAATTTTTCAAAGTTAAAGTTTTAAAAATACAATTTTCTGAAATCAAAAGTTATAATAGTATATTTTTGTTAGTAGAAGTTTTTATACTAGGGCAAATTATTTTGTTGTTAATGTAAAATTAAAGTAATTAAACATCAATTTTTCAAAGTTAAAGTTTTAAAAATACAATTTTCTAAAATTAAAAGTTATAATAGTACATTTTTGTTAGTAGAAGTTTTTTTTTACTAGAGTAAATTATTTTGTTGTTAAAGTAAAATATGTTAGTTAATGTAAAATTAAAGTAATTAAAATTCAAAAAAATAAAAAATACTGAACAAATAAACAAATAAAGATCTAAGGAAAAAAGCAAACAACCTAAGTCAAATTCAAGCAGCAAGCGGAATACACAGAAACCAACATGTCATCCAGAAAGAGAAATCAATAGTCACACCCATATCACAGTTTAAAAAACTACATAGCTGAAACCTTAGAGAAACATAAAACTGCAAACACAATATATCTAGATTCTTCCAAGGCATAGGATAGAGTAAAAACATGGCTTGCTTATGGACAAACTCATCAACATAGGAATAAAATAGACAAGCAATCCTTTTTTCAGTAGAAAATTCCAATTACTCAAGTAAGCTACATCATACATAGTACATAAGAAGAGCAAATTAACATCATCAGCAGTAAACCATCATGCAACTTCTACCTGCTGAAACAACTAAGTGAGTATAATTTATCAGAAAAATGCCTACATTTCTGCCTAATTTACCTCTACATTAATAATACTACCAGAATACTAAGGTTTCAAAAGTGAACACTAAGAATAATGTTCAGACTAAAGTATAGGGCATCTTGCAAAGGATTATTACTCCCTACATCTACAAGTCAATAACAATTATTCTAAATACTACGAACTTGGACAAAATATAGTCAAATATACAACACAAGAAGGAAAGATAATTACAAGTAAAACAGCAGACACTCAATATCTCATACCATCAGGTAAAAAAATATTCTACAATAAACTGCCTCATAACATAAAACTGCTAAGTCCCCAAAACATATACAAATACAATCAATAGAAACTAGTTGAAATGGGAAAACTGTCTACAGTCTCACAGAGTTGATGTGAAATAACAGCAAAACTTAGAAGCATGCACAGTCAATAGTGCTCAATTTGCATACAGTTCACATGCAAACTCTAATGAAAAGGTTCAAAACAGTCTCCCAGCTCAGTTCTCATCTATACTTGGAAAACAAAATCCTGCAACAAATTATCAGAAATCCTACCTTTCCTACCCTTGCTTGAATAGCTAAAGTGCAATATTCATACTAAAATATTGAAAAAAGGCATATCTATGTACATAAAATTGTGTACACATATGTTTGTCTGCGTGTACTCTTAGATAAATTGATAAAAAAGCAATATAGTTATAAATCAAAGACTATACCTAATAATATTAATTTCAAAATAAGCTGATAGAAAAAATATAATATCTACAGTATAAGCTTTTAATTTTTGTTAATTACAAAAAATAAAAGTTAAATACAGTAAACAAACTTGGTCCCTTACATTGAAAAAGGAACATAAATTGAGAGTATTTGAAAATAACATCCTTAGGAAAATATTTGGGCCTGAAACAGATGAGGGGACAGATGAGTGGAGAAGGTTACATAATTTAGAAGTACATAATTTGTATTCATGTCCAGATATTATTAGAATGATTAAATCAAGAAGACTTAGGTGTGTAGATCATGTGGTACAAATGGGAGAGGAAAGAAAAATATACAGGATTCTTGATGGGAAACCTGATGGTAAAAGACCAATAGGAAGACCAAAACAAAGATGGAGGGATAATGTAGAGATGGACCTAAAGGAAATTGGTAGGGAAGGAAAGGAGTATATAGATCTTCCTCAGGACAGGGACAAATGAAAGGCATGTGTTGCTGCAGACATGAACCTTCGGGTTTAAGAAGGCTAGAGAGTTAGTTAGTTATACATTAAATAAGCATAATATTTGGATTGTAAGTAGAGAATATAACAAATGTACAATGCATTGTGCGAAAACTTTGTCAACTTTGCATTATAAGCAGAATATTAAACCAGTTTGCCTTAGAAATACATTTTAAAAATAGCCCAAAATAGCATGCGTAATAGAAAATTAAGAAAACTTTCTGATGCATAAAGGTACTGACTAGTGCTGAATGAATCAATTACTGTAAAATATTATTCTCTGATTCAAATAATTTAACTGTAAACATCATCTTTTGTGTGTAAAATATAATTGTTAGTTGCACTGATAAGTACAAATATTAACTTTATACGCCTTCATACACTCTAAATAACATAACTTTGATATATAAATTAGTAACAATTTGTTAAAATTAAGTTAAACTGTAGAATTGTTTTCTTAAATAAATATAAAGTAGTAAAAATACTAAACAAATAATTCCTTCTTTTCCTATTTAAAGGATGCCAAACAGTGTAAACCAGTTGTTAGTGGCTAAATAACATAAAATTTGAAGGCAGTAACAATATTTTTTTAAAATACTGTTTTTTACCTAACTTTGTGAATTAAATACTAGTACATTTTGTCAAATTATAAATAAAATATACCTATTTCTTTGGTATTTGTACTAAAGTGAAGAAAATGTTACTAAAACTTGCCTAGTACAGTAAATCTGAGAGTTTTAGCTTTATTTGTCCGTAACTGGATATAATTGTAACTTGTTAATCTCGCCAAACACAATCTTTACCTCAATTTTGGAAGCTAGCTGAACTTTAGCGTTTCGAATTACATATAGTGAAGGCCTCTATAGTGGAAAAATACACCCAGTCTGTAAAAATTTGGAAATGTTGTCTCCTTCTCTGTCGAACCAGACCAAGAGTGTTCTCAAGTGTTTCAATATATTTCTTAACATAACTAACTTTTCAAAAAAATAATACCTTGTGCCAGAGAGCTTAGTTGGTATAGCGTTAGGCTTTTAACCTATCTGTCCAGGGTTCGAATCCCTGTCTGGCCGATTACAATTTTTAAATTTTGTCATCGGATCTTGTGCAACAGTAAGTCGTGAGTAAAGTTTTAAGTTTCTCAAATATCAGCATCTTTAGCTAACAGTACAGCATAACCAATATTATTATAATAGAAATGTTCTGGTGGTAGAACCTACACCTACTGTAATATCTCTGTGGTATTAACTTACATGCAGCCCATAACTTTTGGGACTGTTTCTCCTCCGTTACATTTCTTCGCCATTTACCCTTAGCGTCGCAATTAGCCTCAGAAGAAAAAAAAGCGAAATCGTATATTTGTTCTTTTTATATCTCTGAAACCACCTATACTATAGAACTACATTTAATGAATTTTGCAGTCTTCCTGTTTGATCTGTTAAATAATCCAGTCAATAAAAATATACTTACATAGAAAAATTAGTTTTTCAGATACTTTAATCGGGTAATCTGCTTTTGCGTACTTCCTCAGAAATATAGTTCTTTATAAATTTAGCACCTGATATAGAATAAGTCGAAGTCTAGTTAGAGTTGGCCTGTAAGTGCTTCTGGTACAAGTAGTTACTTGAAAAAGCAAATATTGGGTGTATAAAAGGTAGCATTCTTGTGAAACAGTAAAAAATCAACCTCATTTCCTCGTAATATTAGCTGTAAATGCTTCTTGCAGGTTAACAAAGCTCTGGCGTGTGGTCCTATGCCTCCTACAATCCTTTGTAAGCTTCGTGTTGTCCTATAAATTGTCGATATACATACTAAGTCCCTAGTTACAGCCTAAGGTTTTAGTTTCAATCAGAGAATTTCAGTGTTCAGATAGTGATTGTAGCCTCGTATAATAAACCAAGTGGAAATGACCCAAATGTTGATGCACCCAAAAACCAGTAATACTTCAAAAATACCTTGAAAAAGGCTATAAGGCTAAATTATTCTTCTAGCATAGAAAAAACGTTTAGCAAGTGGACCTATGGTCCATATAGTCAGTCGTCTGTGAACTTCGTCTTGTCCTGTGAATTGTCAATGGTTATATATATTTTTTTAAAAAAGGAACAATGTTGGTAAGCGTCCAGTTATGGACCCATCGGTAAAGGGATTTCAGTCTTTATAGACACACAATAATTTTCGTTACACTAAAATTTGGCCTCGTATAAAAGTAAATAGTCGAAATGATAAACATTTCGTGTACTTTATCCAGTAAACCTTAGCTAGAAATACAATAACAGCGTTACAGACATAAAAATTAAGCAAGCTTTGATATTCTAGTGGTACATAATAAATATAAAATATCCTTTAAAATACTCTGACAAATAGTTGTGGGTTATCTGAGATCAAAATTTTCAAGCCCTCTCTCCTGCATAAATAGGCTCTAGAATTCACTAAGCCTCAAAATAATATTGGGTACATAAAATAAAAAACAGATGGAGAATGATGCTGATCGCATCATCTCCAAACAGCAAAAACAAAAGTATATGGATGGAGCCCTACCTGATATATTTAGAAAACTTTACCTAGTATAAGAGTAACAAAATACTCAGCAAACTCTAAAATAAACAAACTTTCCTACGTGGCAGGCGTAACCTGCCCTAAATAAATACATATAGAAATACAGAACCAAAAATAGCATAGTGGAAATCAGTAAACCCTAATAATAATAATAATAATAATAATATATTCTGTGGCTTACATTTTAGCTAAAAGTACTTTTTTTTAGTGTTTTTGAAAAAAATAAATAAATACTAAACTCTAAGTTAAAAATTTGTAAATGTATATATGATACAAAACAAAATAAATAAAAATTAATACATACCCTGCAAAAAATCAATAAAAAAGTTGAAAACCTCTCTTTGTGCATCCAAAATATAATAAAAAATGTTGCCTGAATAGTATAAATAGTGTTATTTTGGTAAAAAATTAACTTAAAGTTGTAAAATAATAAGTTAAAAGTTGAAAAAATGTCTTTGTGAGTCCAAAATTTAATAAAAAATGTTGCTGATTAGTACAAATAGTGTTATTTTGGTAAAAAATTAATATAAAGTTGTAAAATAATAAGTTAAACGTTGAAAAAAATGTCTTTGTGAGTCCAAAATTTAATAAAAAATGTTGCCTGAATAGTACAAATAGTGTTATTTTGGTAAAAAATTAACATAAAATTGTAAAATAATAAGTTAAAAAGTTGTAAAAATATCTTTGCGAGTCCAAAATTTAATAAAAAATGTTGCCTGAATAGTACAAATAGTGTTATTTTTGTAAAAATAAGGATAAGCTGTGAAAATGTTTGACATAAAGTCAAAGTTTGGTAAAAAATAAACTCAAAATTAAGTTAAATAGCACACAGTAACATACATTTACTACCTAAATCAATAATCAAAGGGTCCTAGGTTCGTTACCCCGTGATAAAAGCAAATGGTGAAAACTGTAGGCCCCGTCCCTAATAGCTCTCCCTTCTTCATAGTACAGATAAAAAAAACCTGCGCTAAAGCGTCCTGTGCCTTGAAGGCAAACCTGAGCGGAATATTAATTGGCGGCGGAAACCGCATAGCTTCAGAGATTTGACCCTTGCTGCGCATTCTCAGACATCCTTTGTTGTCTGATTGAATCCCTCCCCTGCCCTACAGTATTGCATAGCTTTCCCCTGTTCTTGCGTACTGGTTAACCTTGAAAAAACCGGTTCTGAAAACCTACCGACGCGTTCTCTGATTGGTCAATCAGGTTCTTCCTTTGTTCTGACGTTCTGACGTCATTTGACCTTGAACGCACACTCCCTAAATTCCTTTCTCGTCTACCTTCACCGCCGAGTCGAGATTCGGAGACAGTATTCTGTCTGGCGTGTCGTACCATCGTGTTTCGTACCATAATAACATACATTATTACATAGTACTAATTAATAACGTTACATATCGCGGGTTCGAGTACCGGGACCGTCCCAAATCGTAATTGGACCTGTACCTACACCCATTACCACCATTCAAAGCGGTTCATAAACCATAAACTCTTATTTTCAATATTATAAACATTAATATTAACATTTTATACATTACATACTTTGCAGTAATAAATATAAAACCATATGCATAGCGTTTAGTACCTCTAATTACCTTCTATATACATATTTTTCATAAAATAAATAAATATATATTCATAAAAAAGTTATAAACATGCAAATACATAAATGTAAAGTATTCTAAGTACTTGCAAATGAATTCTAAGTACATGCGAATTAATTAAAACCCGTGCAAATTAGTTCTAAGTACGTGCAAATGAATTGCGAATATTAAATAGCGATTGACGTTGGCGCGGATACCATCTACTCACGTCGTCACTTCTCTGTAGAGTGGTCATAATGAGAAGTAATAACGGCGTCAGTAACCAGTTGGAACACACACATACTACAAGTTTATACAGGATGACCTGTAATTAGATGTATTCACTGAAAGGAGTTAAAGTAGAGGCAATTTGCAATAAATTTGCCCATATATTAAACCCGTCCGAAAATTAGTAGTTTTGGAGATAATTGATTTTTTATTACAATTTTCCACATAAAAATACGAATTGAGAAAAAAACAGCTCATTGTATGAGACTTATTTCAGCGTTTTCTGATAGCTAACAAATGAGTGGTTCGTTGAATAAAAAGTTTTTCCCAAATAACAATCACATGTAAGTAACGGGTGAGTCTAAACTTACAAGTAGTGATAAAAAAATACACTCTTAGTTTACTTGGCAACGTATTAATAACAAAAATGGTATGACACGAAGCGTACAAATTACTTAAATGACTTCCTTGTGCCATCAGCTATCCAACAAGGTACAAATGTTGCTAACATTCACATTTGTGTACAAGAAATAATACTTCATTCATTTTCATGATAATTTCCTTAGAAGCGCGATATCCGAGTCACTGTTACTAACGCTTTGGTTGTTACATGTTACATCGTACGCCCACTAGAGGACAATACTTATCTCATCACGTAAAGAAGTGATACAAATGTGAATCGTGCAGCTCACTAGATGGCAGTACCTAAAAGTCTATATCAGGTTGAAAGTGGCTGATCTACACAAATCTACTTTGCGTAGCCTCGGAACGAAATCAATAAGTGATACAAGAGGTGCTGAAGTTGTTATTGTGCTGTTCAACAATGGCTGCATTCGACAATGAAGAATACGCTGATATTTTGTACTGTTACGGGTTTTGTGATGGTGACGCAGTTGCAGCACGAAGAGAATACGAGCGTCGTTTCCCTAATCGGCGTTTACCAGACGCGCGAGTGTTTTGTACGACATACCGGAGCATCCGGGAAACCGGTTCGGTTCGACGACGGCAAGGCGATGCAGGCGAGTTTGCTCCTGAAGCGGAGGAAGAAATACTGGAGTGTTTTCAAAGAGACCCCACTACTTCGACGAGAGATGTGGCCAAGCAACTTGGTATGGATCAGTGGAAAGTGTGGTTCACTTTGCATACGGCACGGCTTTATGCATACGACTACACACCCGTGCATGCTCTGGACGAGGGAGACCCTGCCAGGAGGATGGATTTTTGTAGTTTTCTAATAAACGCTGATCTCGAAGATCCAGATTACCTCAGTAAGATTTTATGGACGGACGAATCAAAGTTCGACCGGAAAGTGGAACCAATTTCCAAAGGGCCAAAGGGCGAGAACCAGAAAAAAGTCAAAGAAAAAGTCAGTCAGAGGAGATTCTCATTGAATGTATGGATGGGCGTCATCAACAATCATTTGATCGGGCCATTTTTCCTGCCACAAATCTTAAATGTCATCATTTATGAACAATTTTTTAGAAACGAGATGGCAATGTTGAAGGATGTGCCCCTAGCCACAAGACGTGGCATGATTTACCAGCGCGATGGCTGCCCAGCTCACTTCTGCCGATTCGACACCTTGGGACACATTTGGGGCCACATGAAAGACATAGTTTACAAGACATCGGTAACCTCGCAAGAAGAGCTCAGGGAGAGGATCTTAACAGCTGCTCAACACATCAAGGACACCATCACACGACGAGTTACGAGAACAAATGTCCGTAAAAACATGCGTGCCTGCATTCGTAACGGAAGTGCTCACTTTGAGAAAGTCGTGTAATGTTCTTTAATTGTAAAGTTCATTGATTCCATTCACATGAAAATGTATGAAGTATTATTTCTTGTACACAAATGTGAATGTTCATGTTACTTTTCTGTTCATAAACTTTTGTTGTCCGGTTTAATATCTAAGACACAAAGTTAAAATATACAAAACAGTAATTTTGCCTGTAGTATTATATGGATGTGAAACTGGGTCCGTTACATTGAAAGAGGAACGTAAATTGAGAGTATTTGAAAATAAGATCCTTAGGAAAATATTTGAGCCTTAAAGGGATGAGGAGACAGGTGAGTGGAGAAGGTTACATAATTTAGAACTACATAATTTGTATTCATGTCCAATATTATTAGAATAATTAAACCAAGAAGACTTAGGTGGGCAGGCCATGTGGCACGAATGGAAGAGGAAAGAAGAGTTTACAGGATTCTTGTTGGGAAACCTGATGGTAAGAGACCTGTAGGAATGCCAAGACGAAGATGGAGGGATAACGTTGAGATGGACCTAAAGGAAATTGGTAAGGATGGAAAAGAGTATAGATCTTGCTCAGGATAGGGACAGATGGAAAGCCTGTGTTGCTGCAGCCATGAATCTTCGGGTTTAAGATGGCTAGAGAGTTAGTTTTAGAATGTTAGCAACATTTGTTGGATAGCTGGTGACAGAAGAAAGTCATTTAAATAATTTGTACGCTTCGTGTTATACCATTTTTGTTATTAATACGTTGCCAAGTGAACTAAGAGTGCATTTTTTAACACCACTACTAAGTTTAGACCCACCCGTTACTTACATGTGATTGTTATTTGGGACAAACTTTTTTTTTCAACGAACCAATTATTTGTTAGCTATCAGAAAACGCTGAAATAAGTGCCATACAATGAGCGGTTTCTTTCTTAATTCGTATTTTTATGTGGAAAATTGTATTTTTTTAAAAAAAAAAACAATAAAAATTCGATTATCTCGAAAACTACTAATTTTCGGACAGGGTGTCATATGGTCAAATTTATTGCAAATTGCCTTTACTTTAACATCTAATTACAGGTCACCCTGTATATTGAACTACAGCGTAGAGACACGCAAGAAAAATACTTTCAAATTTAAATACATTTTATCTTACATAAAATATATAATTATTATAAATTTCAGTTGTGCACACCACAGATATATTTTAAAAACTGAACCACTAACAGTGGCGGCGATTGGATTTCAAAACTGGGGGAGGGAGCCAAGGTGCCACAACTAGGCGGTTAAGGATAGTTCTTTCCTTTAGTAGATAAGGTTTAACAAAGTGCAGGGCGCAACAGGCAAAAAGTGGGGGTCAACTGAACCCCCCATGCCTCTCTAATCGCCGACACTGACCATTAATTATAGTTAAATATGTAATAGCTGTTAATAAATTAAAAACTGTAGTGGTTATTTTTTAGAGTGTGTACCTAAATATGGAAAGTAAAGGTTCGTAAGAAGAGAAGAAGACCTCTTGCAACAAGATTCTCAAACAAGTCCCAAGCCACTAGCTTTCGAGGAACGTAAAGCAAGCAGGATTTCATGCTGAGGAAAACTGAAGAAAAAACATCTTGGAATGCAGTTGCTCTAAGTTGCAGACAATCAGATGCTCACTTGCATTCATCTTGCTGTCTCTGCCATTCTGCTCAACAACAGCTGAAGCCATATTATCCTACATAAATCAAAGGAATCAACGCTAATAATTAAACGGAGGTGAACTTGATTTATGCACTTATTCTTATCTTGCCCGAAAGGCTTATTGTCGCCTGCCGGGAATGTGGTTGCTTGGAAAACTGGAACACAGCGTCACAGCAGATGGTGCCAGATCCTCAAACATGCGTCCACTTTTTTTCCACGGTTTCTCACTGATTAGTATTCCTGAAAGCTTCAAATTTACACAACTACCGGCTCGATTACTGCTTGAAGTAAACGATTTGATCAATACTTCCAACTGTTACTGTTCTAATCGTACATTGTAATGAAACGGACACTTCTGGGTTCTAACAAACCACGACTGTACAATAATATCATGCCTGATATGGGTGTATATAAGCTAAAAGTACGGTCTTGGGAGAGAACTTCAGCTATATCGAATAGAATGAGCAATGATATGATAATAATATTGAACTACAATCCAAACATTCATATTCTGATTGTGGAAATGAATTATAAATTCTATTGAACTTAAAAAATCATCAATAATGAAGATTGTTGAACACAAGAACTTGAAAAGCTGAAAATAAATGTATCTAAGACCAAGAAAGAATTGTTGTTCTGTTCGCAAGCACGAACTGTAACAGTAAAGAAAACAAAGCGTTCAAACGTATCAAACAATACTCAACAATTTGCAACTTACCTAGGTAGGCTATTTCTTTTCTAGCAGGAATTGCAGGGTTCACACCAAGGATTTATTGGGATTCGATATCGATAAAAGAAAAACCTTCAATGCTCAACAATGTATCGAATGTATTGTTACATATATCCTAGGAAATGAAGGTATTGTTATATATGTGAGCACGAACGTACGAATGTATACTAATAACTAAAATCAACGGTCCATTTGACCTGCGTGAACGGTTTCGACTCACTAAGGATGATAAAAGGCATTTAATTTGCCCAGACTGTAATATGTCATTCATGGTCTTCTGGTATCAAATTGTGACATGTCACTCCGTTGTTTATTGGTTTGTAAACAATGCTATTTCTTTGTGCAATATCATGTCATTATGTAAATAAAATGTTAGTGTATCAATATACTTATCTACCTATAAAAACAACATACGTGTACTTTCTTCTTTCAATTTCTGTTGCATATTTTGATGTGAAAGAACAAAATATATGAATGGTCCATTATGGCCTAAACGAAACTTTTTACTAAAATCTTCACTACAGCCATGCTATTATTTGGAATTGGCTAAAATTTTCAGTAAACGTCCAGAAATGTTCGCCCTTTTGAATCTTGCCACTAGTTTTATCTTTCCGACTTTGTACACCATTAGAAACAATTGAAAATATTAGGTAGGCCATATTGGGTTCAGGTACCTTATATATATATTATTTATATTTTTAGAGTAATTACAAGGTTAATCTTATAACGGTACCATAATGAGTACCATTATAATATAAAAATAAAATAATTCTGTCAGTTGAAATTTGCGATTTGAGTTTGTATTTGGAGGTTTATATTTGCCCAAAATTAAATTTACATCACTTTGGCTTTGTTCTAATTGAAGTACATATCTGAACTTCAAGCATTTAAAATATTTTTATATCTCAGCGATGTAATTTGGTTTGTGATGTATCAGGAATGTACTTACCGTAGATTGCCAATTTATGCAAAATCGCACATAACTTTGGTTTCAACAGGTTTTACTTGATCATTCATAAGTATATGGGTACGAACATGTATTTAATATGTATTACTAACACGTACAATCCATTTGAAATAAGTTTTGGTAGAATTTCGTCGGTAAAATTAAGATTTGTTACAATGAGTGTCTTGAAGAGTAATCCTAAAGTTATAAAATTGTGAAACATAGCCAACTCTCATAGAGGGAAAAAACTAAGATGTGCGTAAAAAAACCTTTTTCCCACCAAAATTGTAAAACTTAAAATAACCTTTAATGGTAAAATGAAAATTGTAATATCTGTTTTATTGTATCAACTTTATTTTACAATCATTTTCATGTATTATCTCTGTACAATTGTATAATTGTCACTTGAAAAATAATAAGTTTGTATTCTGTGCATATGGTTGTAACAGTGTGAGTTTGGATACACTAGATCATCTCAAAGACCGCTGACTCGGAGAATGGAGTCGTTAAATTGGGTCTATTTTTCTGATAGAAACAAGATTTATCCGTGAAACATGATAATTTTGTGGAAATAATTATCGTGTTTGTCTTTCGACTTTAAAAAACGCCGTGATGAGCTGTTAAGGTCCAAAGGACATTAAAAGAGTGACCTGTCGGAAAGACGTAAATTGGCCGCCATCTTATCTTACTAAGGACATTTCAGATAAGTATTTTCGGATTGCATATAGCCATAAAAATGCAAGATATAAGTTATTAATGTGGACAATTATCTTTTATTTTGAATTTGAAGAATATACAGAACTTTGTGATAACATGTGGTGAATTTCTCTGGCTTCTAACTTGTAAAAAGTGAAAGGAGTTATCTCGTAAAAATTGACGTAATGTGAAAGATATTACTGGTCATCAGAATATGAAGGGATATCCGGTTTAAATGTGGAAAAGAACTGAATTAAAATATAAAGAGTGATATTGAAAGGACAATGTCCTAATTTATGAAATATATATGTATACTGAATAATATGAAAAAATGCATTCTTCGATGTGGTTAATTTTCTTTTAATACATTCTTCGTTTATAATTGCTTTCTGATAATTTTATTTCTTACTCAAAAGTTAATACCATAATTGGGTTAGTAATTAAATACTTATGAAAATTTTAAACCTGAACTTTTGGTAACATATGATGTAAACAAAGAATCAATTTTCATTAATTCTTTTTAAAAAATTATCGCGACTTGATCTCAGTTTGCCGAGGAAAGAATGTCGTTTCCGATTATAATCTAATAGTGGTATTTGCAAGCATGTGTAGCTTGTTTGCATACATTACAGATAAAATTTCGTTTATGGAAGATTTCGAACACAATTACTTCATTAAGAAATGTTGATGGCCTTAATGACCTCTAATCGTTCTAAAACTTTGTAGTGTCAAGCATTGTAAATGTTGTTTGCAGTATATATTTCTAGACTGGAGGCGAAAGCGAGAGGAAAACGAATTAGGCATTATTAACATTCCGAAGGAGGACAGAAAAAGGTTTTTACAACCCGCGACTGGAAAGATACAGGCATTTACAACCCGAGACGGGAACAAGACAGACATTTACAACCCGTGACTGGAACAAGACAGACATTTACAACCCGTGACTGGAACAAGACAGACATTTACAACCCGTGACTGGAACAAGATAGACATTTACAACACGTGACTGGAACAAGACAGACATTTACAACACGTGACTGGAACAAGACAGACATTTACAACACGTGACTGGAACAAGACAGACATTTACAACTGCAGGCAGGAACGAGACAGGCATTTACAAACCGAAGCAGTAACGAGACAGGCATTTACAAACCGAAGCAGTAACGAGACAGGCATTTACAAACCGAAGCAGTAACGAGACAGGCATTTACAACTGCAGGCAGGAACGAGACAGGCATTTACAAACCGAGGCAGTAACGAGACAGGCATTTACAAACCGAGGCAGTAACGAGACAGGCATTTACAAACCGAGGCAGTAACGAGACAGGCATTTACAAACCGAGGCAGTAACGAGACAGGCATTTACAAACCGAAGCAGTAACGAGACAGGCATTTACAAACCGAAGCAGTAACGAGACAGGCATTTACAAACCGAAGCAGGAACGAGACAGGCATTTACAAACCGAGGCAGGAACGAGACAGGCATTTACAAACCGAGGCAGGAACGAGACAGGCATTTACAAACCGAGGCAGGAACGAGACAGGCATTTACAAACCGAGGCAGGAACGAGACAGGCATTTACAAACCGAGGCAGGAACGAGACAGGCATTTACAAACCGAGGCAGTAACGAGACAGGCATTTACAAACCGAGGCAGTAACGAGACAGGCATTTACAAACCGAGGCAGGATCGAGACAGGCATTTACAAACCGAGGCAGGATCGAGACAGGCATTTACAATCCGAGGCAGGATCGAGACAGGCATTTACAATCCGAGGCAGGATCGAGACAGGCATTTACAATCCGAGGCAGGAACGAGACAGGCATTTACAATCCGAGGCAGGAACGAGACAGGCATTTACAATCCGAGGCAGGAACGAGACAGACATTTACAATCCGAGGCAGGAACGAGACAGGCATTTACAATCCGAGGCAGGAACGAGACAGGCATTTACAATCCGAGGCAGGAACGAGACAGGCATTTACAATCCGAGGCAGGAACGAGACAGGCATTTACAATCCGAGGCAGGAACGAGACAGGCATTTACAATCCGAGGCAGGAACGAGACAGGCATTTACAATCCGAGGCAGGAACGAGACAGGCATTTACAATCCGAGGCAGGAACGAGACAGGCATTTACAATCCGAGGCAGGAACGAGACAGGCATTTACAATCCGAGGCAGGAACGAGACAGGCATTTACAATCCGAGGCAGGAACGAGACAGGCATTTACAATCCGAGGCAGGAACGAGACAGGCATTTACAATCCGAGGCAGGAACGAGACAGGCATTTACAATCCGAGGCAGGAACGAGACAGGCATTTACAATCCGAGGCAGGAACGAGACAGGCATTTACAATCCGAGGCAGGAACGAGACAGGCAACTACGACCCGAGACGGGAACGAAACAGGAATTTAGAAGTCGAGAGGAGACCGAGACTGGCGAATTTCTTCTCGATACCATCCTTAACTGGTTCATTCGTTCGCCTCGTTACGACTCCCACGAACGCAAGGAAACGGAAAGAGGCAGGGAAAGCGACGAAATGGGAGGGGGTGACAATAAGAGAATAGTACATGTACTGAAACACTTGATTGGTTCGCACTTACCATACCATCCACATCTAACCCATTTCACTACTCTCTACCACTTCCCACGCTGTTTGTGTGAGCAGTTAGGGAGAGCAAACACACCATCGGTGTGTTTAGCGAAGAGCAACTCCCACACCTCATCCTATCAGAAACGAGCTGTTTGTATTTTGGTTACGCGAGTTAACGAAATAGCCCTTCGTTCCCTGCGTTCATATACTGATCAAACACCTCCGCTGTTTACAGCGAAACGCAATGCGTACTGTGCAGAGATTGCAAGCGTTCCTCTGCTATATGATTTCGGTTATATCCTAACTACAGAATTATTCACGATTGATTAAACATCCTTAGGTTATATTTACTAACAATAAATCATCACAACACGCTCAATCGAAAAATTAAACATTTGACTTCAGTGTTGTCTAGTGTTCTGTAACATTTGATGACGAAAGCATGTGAATGTATCAAATGAAACTTCTTAAACATGAGCTCTGTTCATAAAGGGGGAAAAATGATATTTCGTTAATTCTAACCTATTTTTTGCGAGCGCACGGCTGAAGGCGCCCACTGGGACGGAAGAGGCGAGATCCGCATGCGCAAAAGGATGAAGCGTTGGAAAAATTAATGAAATGAAGCGCAAGCTGGCCCACTGCGGACGATGAAAGTGAAAATCTTCTCTTCCCAATGTATACAGTTCTCTATAAACACTGATAGAAACAATTTTCTGATTTCTTAATGTTTTATGCAAAACGTTAGAACTTGTGACGTTCCATTTTGTAAGAACCGAGGATTACCACGTGACAGTACCTGTCCAATTACAGTGGTCGGTAGAGTTACGCAGGGGTGCCCATTCCCTACAAGGCCAATGGCGCATCCACCCAAGATCAAGTAATGCGTCCCCCAAAATCATATCATTCGTGCCCTCAAACCGTATCGTAATCCCCACAAAGTATTTTATTACGACAGCGTGTCTACCGAAATTAACTTCTTTCTTAGTTTTGCAGAACACTATATTTGATCTGCCCCTCCTCCCTAAACAGGGGTGCCCATCACTCTATACCGCCCCTAAAATCGTTCATCATAATCCCCTCAAAATTGTTTGGATGAATACGTAATAACTGATGTTTATTTGAATGAAATACCATGTTAAACTGTCCATATTTTTTAATTGTTCGATTTTCGAAAACAATAGAGCTAGCACATTGATTGGTTAAATGTAGTAAATGAAATTATATAAATATGCATATAGATAGTATTTTTGAGTGGGTTTATAAAACTCAATTTGAGTATTTAACACACATTGTTAAACAACTTAAGATAAAGATCGAAAATTCAACCTTTGCAAACCAAATAATATGATCCAGCCGTATGACCGATTCAATTACAATTATTTCAGTAACCCATAACAATAATTACACGGATTTTATCCTTTATCTGTAAAATTTTCCTGTGACAAGAAGCTAGAAATGGGGATTCGATTTGTTCCAAATGATGTACCTGCTTTAAATTAAGCAGTATACTAACGCTAAGCATTATACTTTAAGAAGTGATGTTATTAATGATTATCGAGATATCGCTTATGTCTTGTAATGCAGCTATAGTATAAAACTTCACATTCACCTCAGTAAAGCGCCAAACACGCATTCTTGCAACAACCCAATGCGAGCAAGAAAAAGTTTACATCCATGTCTTTGGAGGCTTTAAAGAATATGAATTTAATGGGGTGACAATACTTTCTTAGGATCCAGTGATATTTAGTCTTTTGGCACGTTCGGGGTCGAAAACGTGTGGATACCATATCGATAAATACAGTCTCCAAAATATAATGTTCGAACTCTTTCTCCACTACAGATATCCCTTGACAATCTAAGATTTAACACATTATTTATCAAGAGCTTCCTATCGCCCCCTTTAAATTTAATACTCAATCCTACCACCAAAATTTCCATGCCAATTTTAGACTTACTGTTAATATTGAAGAGTGGATATTGCCTACTCCAAAAAATTAATTCTCAGTCTCCACACCAGAATTTCCGAAACAGTCAATAGTAATACACAAGAATTGGATATCCCTCTAAATGTAATGCTCAATCCCCCTCTAACTAAAGTACTCGCCATAATCTAAGACCTAGAGTTGGATACTGTCCCCCTCCGCAACGTTTAATTCAGAATCCCCCCCAGAACCCACGTGTCAATTAAGACCTAATATGTAAGAGTTCGATAATACCGTTAAACACTTACTTTTCTTCATGTAATGGATTTAATATGGTGCATTTAAGGAGTAAAATGTTTACATATATTTTGGAAAAATACATAAACGTTGAATTTTATATTATTTGAAGGGGAAAAATCCCGCCCTGTAGGCACCCCTGGAGTTACGTGACTCTGTTTAAAATTACGGTTGCACTGAGTTGAGCCCTCTTACGACATGATGTCGGAAGAAATGGATAATTTAATATCTTACTTTTGTTCAACGTTTATTAAAGCCGAATACAAGGTGATTCAAAAGTCCCTTAACACCCCCTATAAAATGTAAAGGAGTAGGCTGGGTACAAACGGTCGTGACAGAAACAGGTTACGGCTAGGAGTGACCATGTTGGTGGCCGCCATATTGAATTCAACTCAAAATTTTACTGTTTTCTCACATCTGAAAAAAGAGACAATTGTTACAATCATACAGTCACAACTTTTCCCTTATTAAAGATATGTTGAAATATCTTCACCATTTCTTGTGAAATTCTAGCCAGATCTGCTATATCATATCACCCAATTCCCATTAAAAAAAAATGAGTTGAATTCAATGTGGCGGCCACCAATATGGCGGACGTCCGCTTGCAACACACCAATATGGTTCCTTCTAGGCCTAACCTGTTTCAATCATGACCAATTGTACCCAATCTAACTCCTTTACATTTTATAGCGTGTGTTAAGGGACTTTTGAACTTTTGAATCATCCTGTATATTTGAATATTCACTGTAACATAACACCACTATTGTAACATATACAGTCACAATACAACGAGCCCCTTCTTTATTTTTTTAAAAGAGTGGCGTCCACGGATTTCGAATCATTTCACACATCTCCATCAACGTCAAGAGCGCCCATAGAGAGGCGCCTGCCCCCCCCCCCCCCCGAGATATCTGGAAAACGTTCATGTAAGGTGAATTGTTAGCGATATTTTATTACAAACTAGCTGATTACCCGGCATTGCCCGGGTATTTATTTATCCTAATCTTCTATTAGTCAGGAAAATAATGAATTCTTACTACTATAGTATAAAATGTAACTAATTTTATTTCATCGTGAATGTCACCAATTAGCTTAGACACTCCGAAAACTATGGATTCGACACTAATCTAGGTCATTTGTGGCATTTTATTTTTCACCCTTCCCCCTCACCCCCCATGCCGATAGGTGATGAAGTTGAACCGCATGGGGTGTGTCACGAAAACTATGGATTCCATTCGCAACACAAGCTGAATGTTAGACAACCCGAGAAGCACTATTGTTGTGCAGGCTTGCATAGAGTCACGGATGTCTGTTTGTGGAATTTGGGATCCGAACCACTATTTGCCTCTACCGGGAATCGTAACCGGGACCCCTTGATTACAAGGCGACGATGCTACCACTGCACCATCGGGGAGGCCCAACAATATAATGAGAACGTTTACACAAGAGACATTAGAATCATGTTGACTGCCGTAACTAGGGGACTGCAGAACGGAAAATTTTTGGTCCGGACGGGATTGAGAAGGAAATATTAATAATCCTGACATTTGGGACCGATAAAATTCTCAATTTCAGTGGTAGCGTGAAGGACAATAGATTACTTGGTGTCTGTTTGATATCTGTGCTTCGTGAAAAAGTAGAAAAAGAACTGTTCTTCAACAAAGTGATTGATGTTTACGGAAAGGAAGCAAGGCGAATCCAGTTAATATCTATACCCTATCTCAGCTATCCTGGTGCAAGGCCGCGCATAGCGGCAGAGAAGGGAGGGAGGAGGGAAATCGAGTGGACCGAGCGAAGCACTACACTTTGCTCGAAAGCTGGTATAGTTGTCGCACTGATTCCAACCGCACTTCACTTCAAAAAAAGTTCCGAAAGATCAGTTTTCCCTCTAACAACCACATGTCAGGTCCACGTGGAGTCCAGTAAATCCTCCCCTGAAACCATTCTCACCAATAGCGTCCGTCCAAGAAATGACAGCTCTTGTCAAGTCCACGTGAAGTAAATGAGATGTTGCCAAATCAGTTTCCTTAGAGATTTCTCTACGTGAGGTTGCGATTGCGTTTTCTTTGCTAGGTTGTGCTATTGTGTTGCGCTATTTTTTTATACAATATATAGACCTTGGGAGTATAACGTCGCAGTGAATGAATGGATGTCTAAACACTGCAGGCAAAAGTGACAACAGTGCTTCTCAGAAAAACAGGTGGTGGCTCGAAACCAGATACGGTTCCCGTCGGCTTCCTCTGGGGTTGTGTCAAAGATGCCGAACTGGCGTTGCTTCCAAGACTTCAGCTATAACTGCAGTCGCCCTCCTCCCTCCACGCAATTCCGTTCCCTCTCACGTGTTCATTGGTGGAGCCGTCTCGCGTCACTACTTGCGCAGAGACTTGTATTCGCTCGCCTGCTCCAGATAGAGATGGGACAGAGTGTAGATAGCACACTGGAGTCTGAACTTCATATACAGTGCCATGGTATTTGTAATTCAATTTGAATATTGTTTTGTAAAGTATGATGATGATAATAATAGCAATAGCAATAATAACAATAATAATAAAATAAAAGTTTCTATGACTGAAGGTCAAGATATGAAATCTTACTCTGTCCCCTGAGAAAAAATCCTGCGGCGCCTTCGATCAACATTCTGTCCAATCCCCACACATTGTCTTGGCAACTCATTAAAGAACAGACTGGATGATTCTAGAAATTTCTTCAAAGCCGGAAATGGCTTCAGCTTCGGGTGTTGAAGTTGTCGTATCTTAGACAATTTATTTTTATTGCATATACGTAGAGTAAAAAAACTGTAAATTGAACAACACTAGCAATAACATTTAAACGAACAAATAAAACGAAGTAGGGGGAAAATAACAAACAAAACGTATACAAGTTAAAAAAACAACATCAGACAGTCAGATCAGGCGTCAATTCTCTGATTTACCCCCTTATTTTCCTTTCGCTATGTTTACAAGTCACTGTGGCATTGTAATGGAGAACAAGATTTGTTCGATTTTCTTGAACAAAGTTGGTTTTACACTACGAAATAATATAAATAGGATTAACGTAAAAGTAGTAGCAAGTAAATGAGTGTCAGTAATATTTTGATATTTGTGATTAAGAGTACAAAAATATATGAACGTGTATGTGTCATTGGCTGGGTAATGTATTGAGATAGGTGAAAAGATTAAATGGATGAAAGGACAATAACAACGCTTCGCACCTCTTCTGCTCCAGTGGGCGGCCAGCTTTATACGTTGCGGTATCGCGAGTCAATTTACTTCCGTCGGACGAAATATTTTCAGGTGGTCGTGATACTAAGATTCTCTATCTCTGTCTCCCCCCATCTCTCTCTCATACCTTCTTCCTTCTTCCGTTTCCCTATTCCTTCTGTTTCTTTACTCTTTTTCAAGGGGTCCCGGGTTCGATTCCCGGTGGAGGCACATAGTGGTTTCAATCTATACTCTTTTTTATATTTCTTCTTGTGTTTATGAAACACTTTCTCTTCCTTTCTACATCCCATTCCGTGTCTGGCAGTTCCTCCTTTTCCTTGTTTCTTTTCCACTGTTTATCCAACATTCTCTTTCTCCAATATTTCTTCTTTCCTCCTTCTGTTGTATATTTCCTTTCTCCGTTCTTTCTGCTTGTTTATCTAAAACTTACTCTTTCTTTCTGCTATCCTCTGTTTCCTTCTTACTTCTGTTTCCATCTCCTGTCTACATTTCTCTCTTCCTCTGTTATCAGTTTTTCTTTCTTTGTGCCTCTCATATTCTTTCTCTATTTCTATACTTTTTTCAGCCTTTCTTCCTTCTTCTGTTTACCTAACACTTTCTTTTTGCTTTCTTTCTCATTTCATCTCCTTCCCCCTTCCTGATGTTTCAACCACTTCCTCCTGCCATTCCTCCTTTCTCGGTTTATCAAACACTTTTCTTTCTTTCTTTCCTTGTACCTTTCTCTCTCTCTATCCTCTTCTGGTGTTCTCTCTCTATCTTCTTTCCTCTGTTTCATTCTAACTTCTGTTTCTATGGCTCTTTCTTCCTCTGTTTATCTAATACTTTCTTATTGTTTTCTTTCTTCCTTCTGTTTCTATACTTCCTTCTACATTTTTCTTCCTCTGTTTGTCGAACATTTTCTTTTACTTCCTTCCTCATTCTTCCTCTCGTTCTCCCTGATATTTTACCATGTACGATCTATGGGTGGGCAGAAGGGTGGGCCAAACATTATTTTGCATTATGCGAGAAAGAACTCGCATTCGCTCTCTGGGAGACTATATTCTGGAGGCGTGCCTCGGAAATTTTCAGAAGACACCTGGGAAATAACAGTTCGCAGAGATCACAAGATGGTGTTAACTCTCCGTGTAAGTCGAGTAATTTTTCCCACGAACAATGGGTTATGATGAGGCAATTTAAATTCATTTTCGTCGTGTAACGGTAGAAAAGTTATACGTAAAGGTTAATTGCAAGATATGGGATCGTTCGTTAGACATCTCCTGTTATTACAAAATGACACCATTTTAAATATCCCATGAACGGAGGAGAAAGCAGTTGTTTAAATGCATGAATTTTGCCAGATTTTTTATCCGAATTCGTACTTTTGGTATTTCGGAAGTGTTTACAAAAAGGGTGCGATTACCTTCTGTCCATGCACTCCACGGTTTTATGAATACAGTCACTGAAAATATAAGTCAAGGGTACAAGTTATAAAAGAATCCAATTAATATAAAATTCTTTAGTCAACAACCGACAAGTAATTAATTGTTTTTCCTGCTTAAATGGCTGCTTATTAATCATATGTATCTTATGTAATGCTGTGAAACCAATTTTGTTCAAGAAAACCGGACAAATTTGGCTCTTCATTAGAATGCCACAGTGACTTATTGTAAAGCCTGGTCTACACGTATTGTTTTGTCGTTAGTCTAGCATGATATGATAAGTTTGACAGATAAGTGATGCAAAACAGGCTGCTCCAGTGTCCATGCTTCCTCGCAATCTTTTCTTCAGTCTTACCAAAGACAGTGTCTGCGGTGAGATTGTAAAACAAAATGCACATCGCTCACTGTGGCCTCGCGAGTTGTTACTTAAGGGGGTAAATTCTCACATATCAATTTGCTCAGTGAATTACTTCAGGAGCATGAGGATAGGCATAATTAATTACGTATGGATGGGGACACCTACTGCAAATCATTAACGCTAGGAACCATAGAAATTGAAAATGTCAGTGATTGTACATAGCAGGTACGTACATGTGTGATAGGTTAGGTCGGCTAGGTTTAGTGCTGTTACCGTATTTTGCACAGCAACCAATAAACACGTGACGTCATAACATTACTGCTGACAGTACAGGGTGTTCATAAAGTCCCGGTATCATTACAAAAAACATTGCTCGGAAACTACATGCAATAGAACAATGCTGTTCATTGCACAATGAGCTACAACTCTCCACGTTTATATACCATCCACCTCAATGTGCGTCCCTCTAGTTGCTCTCAGAACATCAAGGCGGTAATCCACTTCTGCCCATACACGCCCCAGCCTATCACCAGTAACAGTTAGGATAGTCTGTTATTCTTCTTCGAAGAGTAGCAACATCTGGAACAGGAGTGCGGTAAACACAATCTGACATACCCCCAAAAGAAGAAATCCAAGGGTGTGATATCAAGAGAGCGCGGTGGCCAGGGAATAGGTCTACCACGGCCTATCCACCTGCCAGGGAAATGCCTATCCACAATACCTCGAACATCCTTGGACCAATGAGGGGGTGCCCCATCTTCTTGAGAAATTATGGTTGGCTGGAATTCCTCCAACTGAGAAAGAAGGTACTGTTCAAGCATGTCGTAGTAAATGTTTTTTTGTTATGTTACCAGAACTTTATGAACACCCTGTATATTTCCCAAGTTGGATTTCACCAATCTAATTATGAGATAACTGTATCTTTTACAAATTGTTATTCCTGCGATATCATTGCCTGGAAAGCTGAAATGCAGAGTTCACCCGAAACTCTTCAAAGATGGAACAAAAGCAGTGCACTTCATGGATTTCGTCGATATCCTAGCAAATTTGGCTCTCAAACTAGCTGTATATCACTAATCCACATCGTCACGATTAGCCAAAAGTAGCACAAAAACGACACTAAATAACAGAATTAAAATAAAAAAACTAGCTCTAATCCCTGTGATAGATAATCCCAGTTTGCAGTGCAACGTGTGAAAGAACCTTTTCGTGTTTGAAACCTTTGAGAAGCCTTGCTCGCATCAGAGTGCTGGATGCCAAGCTGTCTCATTTGGTTGTCCTTGCCATTGAGAAAGTGAAATGTCAGGTCTGGACGTACCGAAGGTAGTGGATGCGTTCTCCAAAGCACATGAATAAGAAAATTGCACTTCACTAAGTGACTTTTGTTGTTTCTAATATTTAAGAAAATTATTTTCTTCAGTCATATTTATTTTTCAACAAAATTAAACTCTTCGAAACAATTGATTTTCGTCATTTTATGATTTGAATATTTATATCACTAGCTTCATCTCATGCAAGACAATGAATTATGAAATTATAAACGGGGAAATTATTTTTTACCATTCTGCCTGTCTCTCAGTACTGAAATAAGCAACTAGAAACAACGCAACTTAGACATTTTCCATGAATGAAAACAACTAGTGATTTTATTAAAACAACTCGTATGGAGATAAACTCAGCATAAAGAAGGACAAACACAAAAGACCATGAAGAAATTATATGTATATATTCATCATTGTAAGCCTGCATTAATACATTTGTGCAGGGTGCATTAGATCGACGCGAGATGGTACATGCATGCAAGTATTGCAAGTAATAAGACTCCTCCCCTAACATTTTCACGACCCTTTTCTGCCCCCCTTCTCCAGTCGCTTTCCCCTGGCGCCGTCACTGCCTTCAAAGTAAGTAGTGTAAAGCTATGTACTTGAAAAGAGACACAACACGTTAATCAATTTAAGATTATTAAAAATAGTTAATAGAACGATTTAGTTTGAAATAATGCGTAGATGAAACTCACCTCCTCACTGCTTTTTTCTTAATTTTGGATCTTGTTTATTTAGCGTCAATTTTCTCCCACTTTTGGTTAATTGCGAAGATGAGGATGAGTGATGACTAGACCTCGGATTTTTAGGTTCTAAAAGTGTGCATTTAGGTTCCTAAAATAGGCTCTGAAATAGGTTCGAGAAACCTTAAAATAGATTCTAAAAATCCTAAAATAGGCCAGAATAATGTTGAAGTAGGTTAAAAAAAACTTAAGTACTTCAAAATTCCTGAAAAATGCTGATTAGGGACACCTATATCCTGAAATACGCACTATCTTGCATAACGTTGTCTGTGTTGCCTAACCCTACGGCGATGGCAGAACTTACCATTGGAAATTTGCTATTAAAATCCACTCTTTGCTGTATAGTTAGGCAAAAATCTTTTTTCTTGTTATCCACAGTCAAACTCCGTAATTTTGTCTGTGAGGACATCTTATATGCAGAAAATAATATTTCTACAAAATCATAGTCAGTGTTGCAAACTTCAATGCTGAAATGTCAGTTTGCAAGGCGTGAATGCCACAAAGCACCGAAGTGGTGTAAAAGTGAGCAAGACCACACAGATCAGACCACTTTGGATTGTACAGATAACAGTGGCACCAGACATGTTGCTTTCTTTAGAGCTTCGAAAAATCACTATGGACTTGGAGGAAGGGAAATCGACAGAGAGCACGTTTCAAACACGTTCGACATTGAATTTTTGCGTGACCAAACAAAGGAAATGCCTCTGTGTGATATAAAAAATATGTAAAACATTTAAATATATAAAAAAAACCTAAAAAGAGGCTTGATTTAGGCGCATAAACATAAAATAGGTTCTAACAAGCAAAATAGGTTTTTTAGGCACTATAAAACTTCATCAGTTGTTGAGTTTCTTTTAACGAAACGCTGACATAACTTATTATGTCTTATTTACCTGTAAAGGAAAAAATAGGTAAAAAACCTAAAATCCGAGATCAGGCCAGGATTCGATCCTAACTTGGGTGTACTTTGTGAGTCGCTCCTCATCATCTTAATAAAGGGGGCTATAACGGCCTCCTCCCCCTTCTCCACCAGTTGCTGCTTGTGGGTGCAAGAATTTCTTGAGAAACTCCTTATATAGGTTCTTAATAGCAAAAAAAAAAAGTGCTATGTATTTCCACGCTTTTTTACGAGTCAGGGTTGACGCTTAAAGAAAGCACAAAGCGAAAAAAAATGAACAGACTTCATTAATATTCAATGCCAAGATACCCATCTGGGGTCACGGAACAATTTCCACCGTAGAAGCCTCAAGGACTGGCAACCCCAGCTCCATCTCTCGGTATTACACCGCCGCTTTATACAATTTAGATGGATTCCTTCTCTCATTTTCAATACGGCGTGATTTCCCCTTACGACAGAAACTCTTTTCTTAGGATACAAGGAGCCCTATAATCAAGCAGTCGACCGGCGCACGCGCGCACCGATCTGCCGGACCCTTATGACCTCGGTCTGCAGTCCGGCTCAATCCCGCAAGAATTTCATGCGATCCGAGAAAGCAGGGTTGCCAGAACAAGTATTTTTTCTAGTTTTCAACGATTTTAGTACACTGGTCAAGGAAATGTACATATATGTAAATATCTAGTATTAGTGAAGACTCGTCGTGTAATCTGAACTTGAAATATGAACCGATCCTCATGTTGACAACAGGGTTATCAAAAATTCCCATTCTATCGAATTCTTCTTCACGCGAAGAGTGACAGAGTTCCGTACCAGATATGCATTCATTTCAATATCGTCGGAACGGGTACTGCTACAGAAAAAAAAGCACAAAAGAGTATAAATTTCTCCTCACGTTGCAAGCGGAAGCGATTATTTAAGTAGATTATTATTACAGTCAGTAAAAATTATGATGAATAATTATTTATCGACTCCCATGTATTGCTTGAGGGTTTGAGTTTTCCTTTTAAGTCATCTTTATGCACAGGAAGGCTAATCGGGAGCCGAACCACTTGTGCTGCGTGAAGCGAAGGAAAAATAAAGCAATTCAATTCAATCATATGTACTGGTTGTCCCAGTTATAAGTAACGCGGCTCAAAGGCATTTGTCTATGAGGCAAATGACGGGTATATTGCACCAGTAAAATGGAATAGTCCATTGCAACGTGAAACGTGGCAGGTACTCAAGGTCATCAGCACGCACACTTCATTTCTTTTCATGGTCCTTGGCGTGTAACTGTTGATCGAAATCGGGCTACTTCTAACCGGAACACCCGCTACAAGAAGCTGTGAAGTACAGTATATAAAGAAAATTGGTGACAGAGAGAATTGGAAATGACAAAACAGACTTTTCTAAGGAAGAATCTAGATTTATTTTATTTTACTTCGCTTTCGGCCACTTTTGTCTAATAGCGAAGATGAAGATGAACGCTTAGGGCCAGGATTTGTACTTTAATTCACATTTTTTTCTTTGTCCGTACTCAAGACAAAAATGACAAATGTCGGCGGATTATAATGTTAGAAATGATGCACATGAATTTCATATTTTGACATGTTGTGGTGTATTACATATTTTCTTTTACAGTACATATATTTACACTGATTTTCTCTAGTTTACTCGAATAAATCTTGCTGGTTCTAAGAATACTGACTGCAGGTAAAATAAAACTGTTGTTATCAATTTACATTATCAGTGATGAACTTTTCAATGTTATTTGGCACGTTATAATTTCACAATTTGGATATAACTTTCCACAATTAAAAATATTGGGAAAATTAATTTAGGATAATTAATAATGGATGCATGAAAGTATTGAGCGAAGAATACAAAAATATAGTTACATATTTTATTACATATTTCAGTGATTTTCTACATATTTATGCAGATATTTCACATGGTTTGGCTACTAAAAAGCCAGGCCTTAGTGATAAGACGAAGGGGAAACCAACCAGAAACACGGCTCAATGCTATTTTGTCGTATGTCCGTATGTATGCACTAACTTCACAGGGGAACTGATTAAAGTTTAATTTTTGTGGATTTGGAATAAACCACAAGCAAAGACGTATTTAGGGGGTCCCGGGGGTCAGGACTGCCCGAAAGGATTAGCAAGTACTAAAATTAAATAATGAAAATATGCTTGTTTAACATTTGTTATATAATCGATGGTTATTAATTTCCTCTGACCAAGGCAAGGATTATATTGCGATCATATAGCTTTGAATGACATTACAAAGATTTATACACACTACTACTCATAAAAATGTGCATAAAATGTTAATCAGAAACTTTTCTCAAACTTCATCTAACATTGTTTTTGTTATTCAATTCTTCATGTATTTGGCATTAATTTCATAACAGAGCACTTGTTTTTTATATAAATTATTCCGATCTTAGCTACAGGTAAGCTACATAATGAATATGCGCTGTTATATCTTTATTCTTATACCGTTTCTTTACCTATTCATGTAATAATACAATATTAATTTATATGTTGTAATTAGTATTAATTTGATGTAATGAAATTATTTCAATTAAAAATAATAATAATAATAATAATTATTATTATTATTATTATTATTATTATTATTATTATTGAGACACTAGGTTCGGACCCCCCCCCCCGAAACATATTTCTAAATACGTGCCTGACCACACGATCTGCGAAAACATTATTAATAATTCACGCCACCTGACAACCAGATACGTCGCTTCGAAATGTAACACGTACAGAACACAATTAACGTCATCAACTCGTAAAAGACAGTGGACATACGACAAAGCAGAATACAGCCGACGAATGCACAGGATTATACCGACTGTGACTTCAGGCGCCAGAGCCACGTTAGTCTGCAAGAATGTGCTTTGCAATGTGGAAGAGAGGTTGACATCCGAGTGTCTTCAATCTCTACATACCAAGGGGAATCTAGAATGTTCCTCCGTAGCTAGGATTCTAACGGGGGGGGGGGGAGTCACCAAATAGGGAACGTAGTCCCTCCTCGTTGCAATAGGAGCGTCGTAAGAAAGGGACGTGAAGGGAAAGCAAGAAAAAGCAGAAATAAGGACCGTCGCTGCGGAAGCTAACTTCTGCCAAATGAATCGGCGGAAGGCAAACGGTCTCCGCAGGACTGTTCAAACAATCAATTTAGCACAAGAGGTCGGAAGGCCAGAGAAATAAAGCTCTCGCAGTCGGTACGTGTGACGAATTGAGATCCTCTTCCGGCACACAAAATCCCACAATGAGTTCAACCATTCTCTTTATTACGCAAACTGTGTAATTTCATTACACAATCTAAGTATTTTTATTTTCAAAATGCGTTATATTGTTTACGATGGGACAATTGATTCTCGTGGATCTTTGTAAGTTAGTTTGAGTTCCGTTTAAAGTCCACTTTATGCTCAGAAAGGCTAATCGAGACTGGACTTACAGTTTACAGTGGGCTCCGAACCACTATACTCTCTCCCGGGAATCTCTGGAGCAAGGGAAAGAAAGCAACTCCTCTGCCCACGAGAGGGCTCGGCCAATGAACGCGTGCGAGGGAGTGGAATTGCGTGGAGAGGGAAAAGCGACTTCGGTTGTCAGCCTTTGTAGCAACGTGTACTGCTTCGCTCCGCCCACTCCATTTCTCCCCTTCTCTTCCGTTATGCGCGAACTTGCTCCGCAGATTATCGGGGCAGAGTATATGAAATGTACAGTCAATTACAAATATAATTGTAGGCGAATTGCCCACCGCTAATTTTCAATACTTTTTTATTCTACATCCTGTGTTGTTTTAAGGAATGAAACTACGGTAGTTCGAAGTGGGATACGAACCACTACGTGTCTCCAACGAGTATCGAACCCGGGACCCCTTGAATACTAGGCGATGACCTCACTAGTACGCCATCGGGAGGCCACACGAAGATGAGAATGAGTAATACAGTGCCGGCGATTAGGGGGGCCAGTTACATCCCCACAGTTTTCGCCACTTTTGCCCCCGCACTATGCTAAATCTTATCTACGAAGGGAAATCTATTGTCTTTGCCCCCCCCCCCCCCCGGTTTGGGACCCAATCGCCGCCACTGAGTGATATGATGAAACTGATAAAGTGACACTCATAAAGCACACCTATCGCTAGGCTAGAATTCGAACCAGAGACCCCTGGTGTCGCAGCGCTCTGTGCTAACCACCCTGTGATCGACCTGTCAAAACTTATGCTATGAAAGATTTAGACTCCAGAGACAGAAACTAGCGCAAACCTAGAAGAGTTCATATTGTGAAGAATGTATAAATGAGGAAAGAAAGAAATTATTCATCATTTCCCCATGGAATCTAGGACACCAAGGCAGGTTGGCAACCACGGTCTCAGAAGGGCTGTTAACATTTTACTATTTTCTAAAACTAAACTCCTTTGAAGAGCAAGTACTGTTAAAGCGTCCTGTTTTCATTGAATGAGGCGTGGTCAGCGCATCGAGCCCTATCACTGCCATGTGGCTTTGAAGACGGGATACAGCTACCTGCTTTAAAATAGCTCCCCTGTCATCCACACGATGTTGAGTCAACATCAAAACGTCCTAACGAGGATCGAACCCAGAACCCGCACCAAGGGTGAAAGCGGTAACTTTTGGCTAAGAGAAGCTCTCCCACTGTTAGAGTTTCTTTAAAACGAACAACGGCATTTCTCTGTTCAAAATTCGTAGATCAAAATTATGAAATATGGAAGACTTTAGTCGGAGCTGCATAATGCTTATTCCGTGTTTGTTAAAAATATATAGTTCAAACACAAGTATGGAAAGAGACTGAGAATGTGAAATAAATTTGCTTTTCTTCTAATTTACATATTTTAGCCTTTACATATTTCACATATTTATGCACCCGATTTATCTTCTATATATATAAAAATGGCTGTATGTGTGTGTGTGGGGGGTGTGTATATTTATTTGTTCCGGCATAACTCTCGAACGCCTCGAGCAATTTCAACCAAACTTGGTACACGTATCACTTGCAATCTGGAAATAAATACTGTGGGGGTAAGACACCCCTGGTACCCCTAGGGGTGGGGTGGGAAGGGGTGACGTAAATATAATCCAGAACCACCGATATTAAATTCCGCACAAACAGACATCCGTGACTCTATGCAATCCGCACAACGATAGGGCTTCTCTGGTTGTCTAACATTCAGGCTGTGTTGCGAATGGAATCCATAGTTTCTTTGACACTCCCAATGCGGTTCAACTTCAACTTCATGACCTATCGGCATGGGGTTGAGAGGGGATAAAATGTCACAAATGACCTATATTAGTGTCCAATCCATAGTTTTCCGAGTTGCTAAACTAATTGGTGACATTCACGATCACATTTAAAATTAGCTACATTTTACATTATAGTTAGAATTCATTATTTTCCTGTCTAATACAAGATTGAGATAAATAAATACCCGGGCAATACCGGGTAATCAGCTTAGAACTTATAAGACATGACACGACGGAGAAAACTGCTGCACAACATCATTAATAGTGCCTAGATGTTTTCCAAATCACACGTCAGAAGCAAAATTCGCTCACAATCAACCATAATGCTGGCAGTTTCAGTTTGTCTCAAAACAGAACTTTTTCGTATCAGTCCTCATTCAGATACGCAGCGCAGCACCCAAGGTGTGGAATGCAATCCCGAAATTCACGAAACAACAAGACATCAAATGTTTTATAGAGATTATCAGTTAATCACTGATCAATGATGAGAAGCAATATAATTCCACAAATAAGCAACCTAAAATCCCATATCATATTTACTTTTATTCATCTGAATTTTATTTTGTGTGATGGAATGATCGCAATGTTTCTATTGTATTCTACTGCATATTATTATTTCTGAGAAAATGCACACGTAAAATGATAACATACATGACCCCCTTCCAGTTCGAAAATCTGGATGTAATTCCAAGATGGCGGCTTTCAAGATGGCCGCCATGATACACAGTAGCCCCATCTGGTGTGCCCCCACCTCAATTACCCATATCCGAAATTTCACCGCCCTCCGTCAAGTCTTTTTTAAATTAAAACGGTGGTGCCGGACTTTTACCTCACCCTGTATTGTCATATCCTTTAAATTGTTAGAAATTTTACCGGCAGCAGCTGAATTTCGCCCAGTAAATAAAGTCAACATTATTAAAAAACGTACATGAGATTACTAATGAGCAGGGAACGGATTTATATGTACTAAAAAAGTGTATATTTCGTTATTAAATTCAAAATATGGAAATAAATATGGACTTACAATTGTCAAAAATGGTAATTTTCATTAAGCAAGCTGCTCAACTAGCTAAATAAAATATATTAGCCTTACATGGCATGAACTGTAATGCAAAATCCAAACACAAAAATGGAATCCCAAATTTTATTTAGAGTCTTGAATCGTGAATCTCCTATTGGCTCTAAAGACAGAATTATGTTGACCAAAACTACGTTTAATATCACATATAATAATTGGGATATATTAAAAATATGTATGGATTTCACCGCGAAAACTTGAGCTTGCATTGTCTATTGTTGACAAGAATGTTGCAATGCATTGTTGCTAAGAATTAAAATAAACAGAGTAAAAAACGCACAATACAAATGAATTTTAAACCTTTGGTAGCCCTATTTAACACAAGAAAGAAAATGTAGTATTAGCATGAAAATGGAATATATGCGGAAAATACTTGAAAATATGGACATTATATGTAAAAATAACTAAAATATATAAAATATGTGCTGAAAGCTAATATATGTAAAAAATATGGATAAAAAACATTATTTTTGGAGCTTACATACCATTATTCGCAAAAATAATACACAATGACATTGATTTTAGCATTGTAAGAATATATGTATTTACGTATAATTCCGTTTTCTGGTAATAAGCATACTTACTAGTTTATCTTGCCCGAACACCACCTCCCTTCATGTGGATTGTAAATATTCACACTTACCTGGAAAAAAGAAAAAAAAGTGGTTATTGTGACTTTTCCAATAGTAGAAGGGAAAGATTCAGAATTTATTTTTCACATTTACACATTCAGATCGTGTCATTACAATAACGATAGCAACAAAATGTACTATTTAATTAAAGTATATTTATTAAACGTCGCAGATTATTTTACATTCTAAAATACAGATCTTGTATGAGAATGACATAGTTTTAGGTTTCTATTCATTTTCCAAAGATTTTGGCATCACAGTAGTGCAATACTTCCGCTAAAATTAAGTTATAATAATGAAAACTATTAATGACCAATAAGAACATAATTATTATTACACAGTGAAGAAAAATTCCAGTTGAAGCTGAAAAATACGCTGTAATTCCAACACCATGCAAGGATGTTTTTAATAGACATCTTTCGTTTTCTAGTCAAAGGCCTGTCTCCAATTTGGTTTTAGTTAAGTGGCTTCTCCCCGTATTCCGTGATGGGCAAAAATAGCCTTTGTGCTGATGCTCCCATAATAGGCTATAAAAATCAATCAGAGACACGTGCTGATTTTAGCTATGGTAAGGGGCTTCACTCTATATAATGTGACGGGTGCAAATAGCACAAGGGCTGACGCACTCATGTATTCATTTCAATCATTCACTCAATGCTACCATAATGATCGGTGTAAATTTAAAAAAAGTGCTTCTTCACAGACTCCCGACAGGGCCACAGTGGATCAACCCCCATTAAAACTGGGCCCAGAATTCAAAAGCAAGAAAGGTTCCTGAATCCATCCCGGAAGAATTTCCGATGACAATGAAACAGCCATTCTCTTCTCGTGGGAAACCATCTTCCACATGAACAGCCTCAGGTAGAGAGAATAAAAGGGAAAAGCAATCATCCGTCTTTTTAACAGGTTGCTCAAACCGTGTTAAATGACCTCCTGAAACCCCCAGCCTCAAAGCCCAACCCTCAAGGCCGAATCCCGCTTAATGACCGTTTCGAGTCACGCCAAACCCCTTTCCTCTTCGAATAATTACACACACAAGCACTCGTGGGCATGGTCGGAGAAACATTAAATTATAGTTGGCTTAAACGCCAACAATCAACCTGGCCAAACCAAATCCTTTATCTCTCTCTCACCCCCTCTCTTGACTTCATCATTAATTCACCTTCCGAGAAGAACTCTCTTTCGAAACGCAACAATAATGGATTTTCTATTTAGATAACGTAGAAAATGGCTGCCAGTTGGAAAAGAGACATGATAACAGCAACCTGCTTTTTGTCCAAGAACTAATAATGGATTTTTAAAGTGCTTTTTTGATAAAAACTTGGTCGACTTATGAACTAGTACAGTCACGGAAACTTCTGGGTCTAACTATCCCATTGGAAGTAAATGGGATTGTCACAATTCAGAAGGGTCCGCTACTGTACCAGTCTGGCGCGAGCACACACAGCTTGCAACAAACGCTAAAACTAAATGCTAAACCTCGCCCTCCTCACCTAACAATTCCTAACTACAATTCCGCTTAGGCCTAATAACGCATATGTGGTTATGTTAGAGGTTGGGGCAGGTTTATATAGCTCTTAGCATTTAGTTTTGGCGTTTATTGTAAGCTGAGTGTGACCCGCACCAGACCCGTGACTGTACAAACATAATAGCTGGGCTTAATGGCGAAGCGGGTAGTGTAACACGGTCTCAAGTTCGAACCTTGGTCAGGTATGGTTGTATGATTTAAATTTGTTCTACCACTCATTTCATCACTTCATCAGCCATCCTCATCGTCACGAATAACACAAGAGGCCAATGGCGCAATCCCCCCAAAAAATCATGTCACGCGTCCCCTCAAATTATATTTTTCGCGCACTCAAACCATATAGTAATACCCACAAAGTAAAGCTCAGGACGATAATATAATACGCTTCTTCGTTCAAAGAACTCAACTCCCCCTCCCCGTTTTCTTGAGGTAAATATAACTATTTAAGTAACCCATAACAATAACTACATGGATTTTATCTTCAGTGAAAATTTTACTTGTTAAAGTGAAATATATTCTGTGACGTGAAGTTAGAAATTCGGATTTGATACATTTTGGTTCCAAATAATGCACCAGCTTTAAATTAAGCCGTATACCAACACTATGCATTTAAGTGATGTTAATAATGAATATCGAGAATATCGCTTATGTCTTGTAATGCACCTGTAGTACGTATAAAACTTCACATTCACCTCAGCAAAGCGCCAAAGAAACAAGCATTCTTGTAAGACATTGTTGCGAGCGAAGCGAGCAAGAAAATTTTTATAGGCTATCCATCTCTTTTCAGGCTTTCAAATATATTAATTTAATGGGGTGTCAATACTTTCTTAGGATCCTCAATCCTATCACCATAATTTTCAAGCCAATTTTAGACATACTGTTGATATTGAAGAGTAGATATTGCCTCCTCCAAAAAAATTAATTCTCAGTCTCCACACCCCCAATTTAACCCCCTCCAACTAAAATACCCGCCATAATCTAAGACCTAGAGTTGGATACTGTCCCCCCCCCAGAACCCATGTGTAAAATAAGGCTTCATATTTTGGAGATGCATGTTTCTCCCACCCTCTCCCTTCGATAACACCCTTAAACACTTTTTCTTCATCTAATGGATTAAATATGGTGCATTTAAGGTGTAATATTTTTACATATATTTTGGAAAAATATATAAATGTTGAATTTTATATTATTTGAAGGAAAAAAATCGCCCAAAAAAATTTGGATGGCGCAACCTGCGACATAATCCCCCCTTGTGTACACCCCTGAAAGAAGTAGAAAAGCAATTAAAAGAAAATAAAGATTGTAGAAGGAAAGGGGCAGAGTGACACAGAGAGATACATACACAAAACCTCTCAAAAGTTCGAAATTTTATGCATGGCTGTCGCATAAGGTAGGTACTTTCTCTTAGCTTTGTTGACAGATGAACTTAAGATGTGAACTACAGAGGGCTCAAGAGAGAGCTAAGAGAAAAGTGCAGTCCAACTGCAAGAAGAGAAACGAATGTGCAATATTTTGAAGGATTTAATAAAAACATTTAGAGTTAGAGGAAGTATGAAGCAATTGTAGGAAATATGCAGGCGCGGATCTACAGGGCGGATCTCAACTGCTAGTTTTTTCGATATATTATCATCCCAATATTTTGGAATACACAAACGTTCTGGTTGCTAAATAATTTTAACAACCTCAAGAAAAAAATTAAAATTTGATTTCAGCTAATCGGAACTGTACCTACAGTTTGAATTTGCATCAAATTCACTGTTGCAATTTGCCTCAAAAGGGGCTCGAATCCGAGACCGTGTGAGAGAATAGTTTTCTGTTTTCATTGTTAATTCACTCTCCTCGAATTTGATCGTTCAGTTTACCATGGCAATGAAAGGAATTATGATAACAACATACAATAATAACCATCTATTCCAGCAAAATAAAACCCTAATCTTTAAAACACGGAAAGTCAGCTTGGTTCCTATTTACAGTACTATACCGGGTGTTTCATAAATAATTGAGGGGTTACAAATATTGCCAGTAAAGTATTGAACTTACATTAATGAAACCAGTCCAGATCGAACGAGGAACTCAGTTTTTTTTACACCCAGAAATCTTCAACGTGTGCAGCGTGGGTGACACGGGGCACATCGACATGATAGTCTAATGACTTCCTGATGCACTACCATCAGGGACTGTCGATAGTGTCTATCGCTGCGACGCCGCAACCGAATTGCGCACACTTTAGATCCAGGATTGCGCACAAATCTCACTGGCCTGTTTTGCGCACAGATTTTGGTGCAACGTTGCCATTTTGATAGCTTTAAAGTCTGTGCGCAAAACTGTTTTTTTCCTTAGACAAGAAGAGAGAGAGAAATTAGAAATAAAATAGTAAATCTCTTAAGGATTAAATAAAAAATATATAATTTGACCAGTAAATGTAGCAAGTAAAGATACAATTTTCATACCAATTTACATAATACAGTAAGTCACTATTGATGTTTTGAAGATACAATTTTTATACAAATTTACTCTAACTCAAAGGTTAGGTTAGGTTAATGACTACACAACAAACACTTCTGTCAATCGAAGCTCGTGATCTTCGGTATAAATACGGAGATACACCGCCTATTACATTCTAGTCCACCAATCAGGTTCATCCTCCATGCCTATCTAATGCTACACTTCCAGCAAAAAAACATGTAAGTCCACACACACACACACACACACACACAAACGAACACAACAGAAGTGAGAACGGCTTGAGAACATTTTACATCTGACGACATCGCCTCATTTTTTTGTGCGCAATCCTGTACATTATGACAGCTTGTCAACGGCTTATCAGATACCACTCGTAAAACAGGAAAAGTGTGCGCAATCCCTACTGTAGCTCGCTGCGATGATACGCTTCCTTTGGGCTGCGATATCACGTGGCATCGGTGAGACGAATACCCTGTCTTTGACGAAACACCACAAAAGAAGTCACACGATAGCAAAACATTGCACAAACACTGTGGGTGATTTAAGTGTCGCCTAGCGGTAGGGATATGAACTCTCAGCTTAACGAAACATGCACGCAAAAAGTGTTTCCTTTCCTCGATCGTTTTGGACTGGTTTCGTTAACGTAAGTTCAAAAGTTTACTTGCAATAAATTTTTGTAACCCCTCAATTATTTATGAAAAACCCAGTAAATCGGGTGGGGCACCTGAGAGTACCACAGCGAATAGTTCTGAAACGCGAAGGTTTGCGGCAGTTCTGACGTCACCCATGTAAATGTGGTCAAGGGGCTCACAGGACAGAGCATGTCTGGTCTCTAGTCGCCATCTTGAAGTCCGCCATCTTGAATTATTCAACTTCAGAATTTTAAATGGGAAGGGGGTGATATGATATATCAAATCAGGCTAGAATTTCACGAGAAATGCAATGGTGAAGATTTTTTCGACGTACCTTCAACCAGTGAAACGTTATGACTGAATTCTTGTACCAATTTATTTTTCGAGGTGTCAGAAATTAACATTAAAATGTCTTTAGCACATCAAAGTGACGTCTAGGGAGAGAAGTTCGCATGCCATTGCACACGAATTTAATCGGATAAAACTTGATTATAACTTGTCTAATTCGAGGTTCATGTAGTGTTTGCATAAATTTGCAATGTGTGATGACATCTTCTAAGTCACTTGTATGGTAAAATTTGTTTTTATTTACTTTGCGTGAAAAATTTTATACTTTTGAGTTGTTTTCTTAAAAATTAAGTGAGTTTTAAGTTTATTTTTTATTCCTTTACAACACAGTGTATTCTGCCGTTTATATACTACTGCGACTGCCATCTTTAATTAAGAAATGGAAAGTTTTGTAATGTAAACAAGGCGATATAAAAATGGAGGATAATGCTAATTTTTCATGTTATATTATTAGTATTACTATTTCAAAGAGGGGAGGGATTGAATCCACAAACATCTAACTTTCGACACTCTTTTAAACTTCGCAACACACGTCGTCATCATTGTAAATAGTAAAATGACTGATGCCACGTCACGTACATTCACCAAAGCTGCAAATTTTCGAACCCGTCTGGGTTTAACCACTTCGCCTACTTTAACCCATACCAATGGCGGAAAGAAGGTTTAGCATAGTGCGGAGGCAAAAGTTGCAAAAAGTGTGGGCAACAACTCCCACCCCCCAACGCTCATTGCTGCCACTGGAGAAGAACCAATAGGGTTCGAAAATTCGGATCATGTGAACCACTGTTTATGCTGTATTTTCTTTTTGTCATGGAACTACAATATTAAAAAGTGATCGTCCTTCAAAGAGATTAGTATTCTGTTGAAAACGGCAGCATGGTAGCACAAGGTCAAACAGGAATTTATATGGTTACGCCTGTCGTGCTCGAGAATATCTGTCTCCTTATTCAAACATCAAACCACATTATTTTTGTACACAATATCTGCTTCTTTTTACTTCCTTTGTGGAAGTTACAACTCCATAGCCCTTGAGTAGTGGGGTTGGCTGTATTATAAACCCGAGAAAGGAAGAGCTCCTCTCCAGCAGATTTGCTACACTTAAAACTTGCTCAACATGGCCATATGAGCTTTTTGTTCTAGTGTGGAACCCCGTATAATCCAAGATTTTTGTAAAAATGCCCTCAAATATTTTCTGAGAAAGGAAGAGCTCCCTCAGATTGATTTGTCTATACTTACAACTATGGAAAGTTCTCTTATTATCTTATTGTTTCTGTCAAAATCCCAGGAATCTTGAATTGATATTTATTGGGTTCTGAGACCCAGTGGAGTGTGGTGCATGGTTTTTATTGCCTTGTAATCAGGAGGTTTTTGGGTTTGAATCCTGGTAAAATGTGAAGCCTCCTCTGATGGCAAAATGTTAATATTGTTGTCTTGTAAACAAGGGACTCTGGGTTCGAGTCCTGATAGATTGAAATATGTGTGGCACTCCACACGTGAGATTTTGAGATAGTTGATATACAACTCCCAAATCTGAAAACCTGGTAAAAAGTGTTTTACAACAATATATTGTACAAAAACTGAATTTCTCAGTTTTCTTATTTTCTCATGTTTTATAACCACTCGCTCAATACAATAGGGGAAAAGCGGGCAAACATAATTAATTGCCTCCATGCCTTGCCGGCACGCAAGAGATAAAATCTACACATCTAGAAGGGAACATTAATGATTTTTCTGTACGATTCACTGAAGGGGCTATTAATTTTTCTGTGTGACAGGGGAAAAAGTGTAACATGTCTGCAACATGTAAAAGTGTAACAAAGATTATTGAGATAAAAATACATATTTTCACACAGTGGCAATGAACTGCCCCCCCCCCTTCATGCTGAAAGCAATTCTATTCTGATAATATGAGCCTAGGCAAAGACTTAGAAAATATTATGACAGTTCAAAATCCAATTTTGTCTGTATTAAGGTCTCAGAACCCAGTAAAATGTGGGCATATTCCATATTGAGAAGTGTTAATATTGTTGCATTGTAATCAGGGGCTTTGGGTTCGAGTCCTGATATAAGATTGAAATATATACAACTGCCCATACATAAGATATTCACTGCTAGCTGATAATACAGTTGAGGTTTGTGTGTTGTATAACAGCATAATAGAAGCAAATATCTTCTAGAATTGCTCCGTGACCCTCTCATTTCTTACATCATAAACATATGATTTTTCCCCTATGAGAATAACACTACATATGGTGTCATCAGGTAATGCCTCATGGAATTCACAGATAATTTTAATGTTTGTCCTGTCATTCACCACAACTTGTTTTCTTTTTGAAGTGTTGATTACAAACATGGGTCTCTGTGCTTTGAATTCATCTGGTGTGTAATACATGTCAGTATTGCCAGTAGTGACCCTTTTGAATGCCGTAAATGCCTCATATAATTTGAGGAAATCATTCTTGGACATGTCTAAATTGTAATTTTCTCTAGGAAATACCTCATTTCTGCCATTTTTAAGATAAATGTTCTTGATGTTGCAGTTATCAAATCTACTTGAATTTTTTTCCTGATTGTTGTGTCTCCCAGTCTGAAACAGTACCACCACAAAATCAGGCATGTCATATTGTATGCTGGAGAATGAATTTGTGGCATCAAACTCATAATAAGTACCAGTTGCGGGCTTCTGTACACATTGATATGTATAAAATTGCAGAGGAACCTGTGGATTTTTTAGGATATCAGCTTTGTATTTAAGAGCATAACTGGCCTCATATTCAACAACCGGGATTCTTAACTCCATAGTCTGAATAATGCATTTCCCTGCATCTGGTAGGGTATTAGGCAGAGCTTCCCCTGTGGAGTTTAATGTGCTGTACCTCATCAATGCATTATTATCATTGGCAGCTCTTCTAAATGTAATTCTTAAACCACCTTTCCACATAATATCTTTGTAATCTGAGAAGAATCCTGGCAACAGGCGCATGGGGAACAGTACTGTGTGGCTCTTAGATAATATTTTATCACCAGCCTCAAATCCACCGATTTTGTAGTATGAAGCCTCTGTTTTGGATAATTTTAATGTGGCCAAAGCTGTGGAGGTAATGCCGGGATAATCTATTCTGTTTATAACAACGCCATGCTTTCTGATCTCAATTTCAGAGAACAGATGCGGCACAAAATTATCTACCAATCTTATATTTGAATTTGCCGGATAATCTGTTCCATCGAGCTTTACAACATCAAATTTGATGTATAGATCTGCTCTGTGGGGGTGTATAAAGCCATCCCCAACATCAAGATCAACCTCAATTTCTGTGTTGGGTTGATTTAAATTTGCAAATGTCCTCCTGTTTGGGGGGAAAGATTGTAGCTCATAACTCTCAATATTTTCCATTGTATGTATTTTTATTTAAATGTTAATCTCTATGATAGCAGTTGTTGTGGCTCCAGCAAAATCAACTAATTCTTCTTTTTCATTAGTGACCATCAATTCAATGTAATCTATTCTATTATGGCACACAGGAAAATATAATGTTGGGGATGGATTGTAGATGATGGGCTCCATGAATTCGGAATTAGGTTTGAATGTTGCAATGATGCCAGTTTGTTTGTGAGTGCCTATGCTATTTGATTTGGTGATCATACCCTCGGCCACATTACAGTGAATATTCAGAGTCTCTATGGCTAAGAATTTGGGTATATTCATAGCAGTGTGTTTGATGGCTGGTTCAAGTTTTGTGTTGTTCTCAAAGCCTAACAGCTCTCCTATAGTACCCAGATCCACTGTGTCTGTAGCAGATACAATCTCTACTCTGTGAGTGACAGAATTTTGAGTTAATACTATACCTCTGGGTAATTGAGCATTTAGAGTGGACAGATTATACTGCCCTGGAGTGATGACAATTTTTTGATCCCCTACTGCAATTTTGTTGTTGTGGTGTGTAATATTAGGTATCAAGTACATGCCATAAAATGCTCTGAGAGCTATTGTTTTGGGATACACTATATCATCATGCAATTTGAGTTTCAATATTGAATTTTGGCTGGTGAGATGGAATACCCCCATGATGTTTCAAATACCACAAGGCCTTTTGAAAATTTTCAATTGATGGTTTATTTATTTGAGACATATATCTAAGAACAGATAAACACAAATGTCCGCAATTAACATCTTTGAAGTTTTGAACACGGGCATTATTGTAATAAAGATTAGCTGAATTTAGATATTTTACTAAATTTTCAGGTGGAACACCTCCAAATGAATCAAACACAAATGCCTCATTTTTTAAATATTTAAGATAACAAATCCAGTGAGTGCCCCGATTTTTGTACTCATCCAAATTAACAATGCCACACTCTTTGTTGAGTGGTTGCTCTGGTAAAGAATCAGACATGTACACACCTCTAAAATTTTTGATGCCCAGTGGCTTGATTAAAGCTTCAATATCTTGGTTTGTAAGCGGCTCTTGTTTTTTTTAAACTTACTCATGGCTCTCTTAACACCTTTGCCCTTTTTTCTCCATGGCCAGGTTATGGCGCCTCTGCTCATCTAATTCTGCCCTATTCTTCTTGGCATCTATTACTGTTTTTGCTATGGCAGCTGATCCCCCAGCCAAGCTCCCAACAGCCCCAAGTGCAGCTAAGATGGCGGGGATAGTAAATATGAATCCCCCTGTATGCAATTTTTTTCTTGATTGCTGTAATTTTTTTAATTGGGGGGTACTAAGCAACAATTTCATACCATGTCCCTTTGCAATACAAGAGCTTTTTTTCTTGCGCTGCTTTTTGGTTAAAAGACTATCAATAGTTTTAAGAGATTTAAGACCTGCATAAGGTATTTGATACATAACACCCTTGGCCTTCATTGTAGGTTTATTTATATCATATTCACAAACCCCACCCAAGTTTTTGTTTGGTGCTCATAGCTATGGTGGTTCCCAATGCTGCTATTTTTTCACTCAAAGAAGCATCTTTGCTTACAAATCTACCAAATGCAGCCTCTTCTAATTTCTTGTCTGCAACATGTCTCTTGTCAAGATCAGAATGTGTGTTGTATGCTATGTCATGGTCTCTACAAGCAGCATCTAGGGGATTTACACCAGGGTCCCCTCTGTTTAATCTATGATCCAATTTTGTGCCTGGACCACAATACTGATAGCCTGGAATGTGTAGTTCAAATGGCAGCTTGTTTATAATGTCATTAACCAGGCCCCGACCCTCAGAAATATTCCAAAATTTAGGTGGTAGAGTATTAATAATTTTTATGAGATATCCAATCCCCTTAGTGTCATTCACTATAAAATTAGACAATTTGGTGCTTATCATGTCCATAATTCCAACCTTTTCATTGTAAAAATTGTGGTTCCCAGCATTTTCCTCCCCAGCTATCACCAATAACCTATCTACAAGTTTCCTGACATCATCAACCCACACAAATTCTTTGGGCAGGGTGTTGTATTGTTTGATTCCACTGCCAGTCTTGATCTGTGACCATATGGGCTTGATTAAATTATTGTATTTTGCTCCACTGCTAGACTTGACTCTTTTTTGTGTGGGATCATTGTTCTGGTATAGAGCATCTGATTTTATTAATATTTCTTTGTAGTGCTCATAATCTTGATCTGTATAGCTGCCAGGCCTTTTCCGAGTCATCAGTTCCCACAATCCAGGTGTTCCGAGATATTTAACAAAACCACCTCTTTGTCCAAGATGAGATTCTGAATAAACAATTATATCATCTCCCATAAATGTTACTCTGAAATTGCCAATTCTATGTATGATGCTACCATCAAGCTCTGTGTCAGCATATAAGCCAAACACCTCATCTTTATTGTCTTTAGGTGTGGTTAAATATTTTTGAGCAAGAAGACCCAATTCAATAGGATCCTGAGTAGCTTCAATTCTTCTAGGAGCAATAGGACTAGGTGTATGAATACTGGAAAGTGGGGTGAATGGATAATCTAATATGTTCCTTGCAGCTACAGGTACAAGCTCCGTGATCAAATTTTGATTTTGCTCTGTAACAGTTTTGATATTCTTACCTAATTCACTAATAGCATCAATTATGGGCTGTTCTGTTTGTTTGTGTTTTTCATAAATTCCCCGGTTCTCTGATTTCCATCCCTTAAATCTTTTTACAAGATAATCTCTTAACTTAAGATCATCAATGATTGGCCTTTTCATGGTTGTTTATATACGTCTCTACGTCTAGAAAATTGTTGATTTTATTTCTGTATTTTCCAGTATTAGGTGTTCTTGTCATATCAATTGTGACAAACCCATAACTGTCCTGGTTCCAGCACCTACTGCAAAACTTGGAAAAATCATTGTAGCTCAAGTCCCCACCTACATATTCATCGTGTATGTGTTTGAGGTTGGTATGATCTTGATGAAACACACATATAAAATTGCTGTTGTCTCGGATCAGCTGCTTCGGTATTTTAGAAAAAGTCTGTGCCAGGTAGAAGCAATCAATGTTTTTGTGTCGGCCCTGTGTAAAGAAATTTCTAACCTTGTTTTGATTATCCAGTATAATGTCATCAAACACAACAACAGAATTATCGAGACATTCATGAAGTGGCTTAACATCTGGTTCAAAAGTAGCAATATCCAATCCATCATATAGCTTCATCAGCTGCTGATATTTTAATTGTTCCAAGCTCTTAGAGAAAACATACAAGTGCCTGTTTTTCCAGTCTAACCAGTTGGGTGCCAATAAAAAATTATCAATTAATAGTGTAGTTTTACCACAAGCAGATGGCCCAACAATAAGACACCTAATATTTTCAGGCAGCAACTTGCCATTTCTCTTAATCTGCTGTTCAGGTTCTGGCAGCCTTTTTATAACATTCCAGGTGCTCATATTATCACTTTGTCTGCATCGATCCAGCTGTTTTCCGGATGACCCAGCCATTTGACAAGTAACTTGTTGCCTTTTCTGCGGATGATTTTTTCTATGAGATATGTGTCAGGCTGTTTAGTTTTGCTGAGCTCTTGTTCATAGAACCTGCCTTTGAGAATTTCTCCTCGGTGGTCTTTTATTATATATGTGTTAAGGGTCCCGGGTTTAACTTGAACCACTGTAAATAATTCAGTGCTCCAGTTTCTTGTAAAGCCTCTTTTGAATAAGTGCTTATATTTGCTGATTCTTACTTGATCACCCACCTTGTATTTGGCCTTTCTTGTTGTTGGCTGGTATCTAGGATAATAAACAGTCCTGATCAATTTTTGCTCATCAGATGAAGTTACTTCAGAGGGTTTCATGTTGATTGTGGAATGAACCGAGTTGTTATATTTATGTAGAAGTTCTGGAAGAATATTAATCCATTTATAATTACCTTGAAGTGTAAATTGTTTATACATAAGATTTTTTAAGGTTCTGTTGAATCTCTCTGCAATTGAGGCCTTGAGGTCACTGTAACTCGAGTAATGTTTTATTGCCTGGCTTTTAATAAATTGTTGAAACACAGAATTATAAAATTCTTTGTCATTATCTGTTTGCAAATAGCGCGGTGATCTTCCACTCTGATTGATGATTGTCCTGATGGCTTCTGTAACACATTTTCCAGTCTTGGATTTGAGTGGCAGAGCCCAGGCAAATTTTGAAAATGTATCTATCACAGTGAGTAGATACTTATAACCCTTGTTGATTTTGTCTAAGTTTTTCAGCTGTCCACTTGCAAACTCAATCAAGTCGCTCTGCCATAAATCATCTATGCCCTTTGTGACTACTGGGAGTCTCTTATAATTATGTCTGGCCTGTCTGTGTAATTCATCAACAATAATTTGTCTAGACATAATATGTAAACAAGAATATTGCAACTATGGGGTGTTCAGCAGCTGAGACTGCAGGATTTTCTAAATATAATTTGTCCCCTATTTGTATTTTAAATTCCAGAGAGCCATCATCTTCAGTATAGGCTGTTTCTAATGTATTGGGGTCTGTAAAATCTTCTAACTCTACACTGGTGATTTTTACTTTGTTGTCAGCATTTGTTATTGATAAGGTAGGGTAGTGGTGTGCCTGTGGCTGATGCCAATATTTGATCTTGATTGGTCTCAGTGTGCCCCCAACAAAAAACTGGTAATAAAATTGTGCAGGGGACAGCATATATATTTTGCCACCTGGTGTAAATGGTGAATCATATTCTTTGTTGGGGATGCTGTACAATTCAAGAATTACTGTATGTTTTGGATTCTCGATTATGCCTGTTATTTCTTTTTCTGCTGTAAGCAATCTGCTTGTTACAGATTCAAGGTGCTCATTGATGGTCCTAACAACATCATCATGGCCTGGCTTGATTTTTATGTCCACAATAAGTTTCTTGTATTGTTGCACAATCTCTTGAAGCTGGGTGGCAAAAACAGACAGAGCATTTGCTTGATTGGATTCCATGGTTCCTAGCTGTTGCTTGATATTAGCTACAATTTGTTGCAAATTTTCAACAACTGCCAATTTTGAATTTTGAGCAGTAAGATCATGGACCTGTCTTCTGATATCCTCAAACAGGGCATGCAATTCATTAATATGTTGATTGGTTGGTAGAGTGGCCACTGTCTGAGTGAGTTGTTTGATCTCTGTCTGGATATTCTTGATATCTTCTGATTTCAATATCCTATTCACTGCCCTCTTAATATTTTTAAGTTCCTGTGATGTAGGCAGATTTGTTACAGTATTTTGCAAAGATTCAAGTGCCAATTTCATATTATTTAATTCAGAAGCATCAGCCACATTTTGCATAGCATTTTGGAGCAGAGCTATATCTGCCTGAGAGGGTGTTGATTGTTGTAAAATTTCAAGTTTTGTTTGAATATCATCGATCAAATGATGAAAATGAGTTAGTTCAGATTCAGTGTTGAGGTTTTCAAGCTTTGTGATTTGGTGCTGGACACTAACAAGAGTATCTACAATACCGGGCAGGCGAGATTCTAGAGATTCTTGTACATTTGCCAAATCACTTTGCACTGCTGCTATTGTACCTTCAAGATGGGTTATGCTACTTTGAATTTTTCCAAAATCTTCATATGTTTCAAGTTGCAGCTTAATGTTGGCAACACTCCGAGTTATTGCATTCAAAGCATCAGAAGATGGCAAATTGTTCATAAAATTTTCAAGTGTCTCAATTTTTTCTTTAACCTCGGCTATGGCATTGTGCAGAGGATCCAGATTAGGTATTTGGAGTGATTGAATCTGTTCTTTTAGAGTGGAAATCACTAGATCAAAATCTTCTTGTGATTGTATGCTTTTGACAATTGTTTGGAGCTGTGTCTGGACATTATTTATCTGCTCTTCCAATTGTTGTTTCAATTGCTCAGAGTTGTTAGCCTGGGTCTTAAATTTGGCTTGAAGAGCTGCTACAGCTTCTTCCAAACTTTGAAAATTATCTAATGTTGCCAGATCAGTATATTTCTGAAGCAGCACTTTGAGTTCTGAGTCAATTTTAAGAAGAGGGTCCATGCATTGTGATTGCAAATTTGTAATTTCTAATTGAAGACTGGCATTGAGTGTGGTTTGTAAAGCTTGTAAATCACTTCTTAATTTCTTGACTCTGACATCAAGCATCAGAATCTCATCACTGTGATCTTCATGTCTTGTATGGCCAAATATATCATTAGGCATTTTTGTTTTAGTGGTTATTTATTATAGAGTATCTGATTCTTAATTCTATAAAAAAGGGTATAAGCTTGTCATATGATCCAGGGACCTCAATATATAAGCAGTCACCAGCAGAAACAGTATATACAGTGCCAGAAATCATGTTTGAGTGCTTAATTCTGTAAATATTTCTCCCTATTGAAATCTTTACATTACCCTCAGGGGTTGTAATAAATTGCAATTGCCCACCTACAGGTAATTGGTAATAATTTAAATTATTGTTAAATATGTACAATGTTTTACCTGTTTCATCATCAACATCTGTAAGTATGCTGTTCAGATGAATAATTAACAAGCCACTCAGTTTAGACAGCATATCAGAAGAGGGTTGTGGTGTTGGCAGCTCCATAATAGCCTGTTTTTTGAACCCAAATAAGTTCATAGGCATGTTTATTTATTTCAAATCATGCTCTGTAATTGGGCATTGATTCCCATTTTTCAAATCACAATGCCCCCAAGGTAAAGTATGTATGCCACATGATAAAATGCATCTCTTATCATCATGTGGCTCCAGAGCCACTTTTCTTACAATATTTGAAGTCAAGAAGTGATCCTCACTCTGAATTCTATTTTCTGATGTTTTGATTGAATTCTGGGATTTGAGGCAATTTTTATAATCTTCAAATACAAGATCTTTGTCAACAGTCACTCTGCCAATGCCCTTGGCCTTTTTGACAACAGCACTACATGTTTTAAAACTGTACACCTTGGCACTTAACCCAGCAAATTCCACAATAACATCACCAAGTGTCTCATCTTTAACTTGCCAGGCACCTTTTTGTTGTGGGGTTGAATTATTGTATGTTCACTGGTATCAAAGTATTGAAACAATTCAGGCTGGGACATATCTTGATAAACATCTTCTGTTTGAATATTAAGAATAAAACTATCCGTGTCCATGTACATCAATTTTACACGATCACCATAAAAAGTTTCCACACATCATAATACAATGTTAACATATGTAATTTGGACGATTCCAATATTGCAGCCCCTACATAAATAGGTTTATCAAACTTAATCTTTGTTTTCTTCATGTTGAAAAGTGCCATATTCTCATCATAAATTCTTCTGTAATTGAAATTGGGCTTTGCAACCAATTTTTTGCTCAGGCTGGGGTCAGTAATTATTTTAACATCGGTATGTTTTCTGACATTTTCAATAGTTTTGCCATACACAGAATTAACCATCAATTTAAACAAGCTCTTATCAAATTGGCTCTTTGCAGATGTTCGAAGCTCTGTATTTGTGTCAATGTATGGCTTCAACCATTCTGAGTGCCTGAACCTCAAAACTTTGCCAACTTTGCTCACTTGAACACCATGTTTCATCAGGAACTGGAGGTTTTTGTAATATATGACATAGCCTTGTTTCGGCTCCAGAGTCATCATGAGCTTCTTCTGTTTAGAGCAAGGTGAGCACTGAACCTCGGGAATTGGGGGCAGATCAGAAAATTTATTGTGCAAATCATCAGGAATTGTCAGATCAACCTCTATGAAGAGGCCATAGTCACTGTCATCAAAGTTCTGAAGATCCTCAATATTGAAATCTTCAACCCATTCAAGCCCTGCATATGGCAGTTTTTGCATCATGGCATGACCATAGAGGCTGTTTGCATCTACATACACTATATAATTTGATGGCCGTGCTGGATCATAATCAGGCATATATTTGTTATTTGCCCTGGCATATCTCTGAGAACATTGCACCATTCCTCCTCTTATACATTTCTCCATAAACAGATACATATCTTGATCGTGGATCAGATCCAATTGCATTTTAGTGTTCAAAAACGTTGCGGCCCATGCTAGGCCCGGAGCACTGTAAAAATACACTGGATCCAGTTTATAATTTTGCATGGAAGATTTTCTGAATGCCTGCAGTGTATCAGCTAAGAGGGTGACATCACGTTTCAAATAAGCCATGTGATAATCACCAAATGTCTTGCATTTTAAATTGTTCCACATCAATTGGGCATGGTGATAATCATCATCAGTGATTCCAGATCCTCTGATTCTGCTGTAAAACTCTTCTTGTGGTGGCAGGGAACACTCATCAAATTTAGAAAAATCTGTAACATAGTCATATGGATATACACCCTTCCGCCTAATTAATTTCAGGTCCTGATTTGGAAACAAGGCACGTGTGATTTTGAATTGATCATCAGGTAATTGATTTGCCAGTGTAGCCAGGCTAGCCGATAAAAATCTGTAAGAATCAAGAAATCTTATGTGAATAGGAACACCATTAACTTTAATTATCTTGCTAATAGATATATATTTCTCATCATTTTCAGCTAGAATATTTAAATTCTGCTTGTCAAACCCCCCGTACCTGATCAGATGATGGAAATCATAATTGGATGCACCATGGAAAAATACGGGGATACATCTTGATCTCTTGATCTGAATATTGCAGCTATTACACAGGGCCATTTTAAATTTACCATCTGTATGAGAATGGTGATGAACCTTGATATTTGCATCTGAAAATTCACAATCACATACCGGGCATTTTTCTGCATTGTTGAAATCTTCAATCTGTTCCTCTGTTAAAGGCAACATAGGCCTTGATTTTAATAAGATGTTGGATGCTATGTCACGGCTCTCATTTTCTATTCTATGTTCAAATATTTTGATGGCATTTGGTCCCATGTATAAGTGTGGCTCACTAGCTACACCATCCCGTATAACTGTATAACAAAAGCTGGAAGGTTCATGTAGCTGGTATGGTGTAGTTGAAGATTCTTCAGGATCTGGATTGCAGAATGCATGAGGTTTGAGATTTGATTCAAAATCACAGACTATATATGCTGGGTGTTCCAACAAGGCTTCAAACTTTTTGAATTTGCAATTTTCACTTGGATTGGGCATCACCATATGAACAGGTTTATGGTTGCCACAGTATTTCAGATGCTCAATTAACTTGTTTTTGGCAATTTCTGCATTCTCTTCCCGAACCCCATTCACCATTTTTTGACCATCAAATACAGTTAAACATCTTCTGCACAACTTGAATATTGTATGAGTTTTGTCTAGTTGTGTTCTGACTAAAGCTTCAAGACTGTGTATCAGAGTGTAATGATATGAGCCATCCCCTTCAATTAAGAGCAGATCAATCGGAACAGCAGAATCATCATCAAATGTACTGATTCTGAGAGGATCTATCAAGCAATTGCCACGGCCAGTGGAACAAATAAATACATTAATAGATAATTGTTTTCCATTGATATTCCTGGCCCTTTTTTCAAATTTATCAATATTCTGAACAGACATTGGATATTCCAAACCCTCCATTGCATCATCAAAATCATGTTCATGTTGTTTGTAATAAGTTATTCTCTCAGGATTCCTTGAAACTGGATACAAAGCAGCTAATATACACCACAAAAAGCATTTCTGGTCATTATTTTTTATATTAACCACGGCTGTTTTGTTTTTGATATTGGCAGGTAATGGCACATAAGTGGAACCTTGTAATGGGCTGAATTCAGAAATATTAACATATAACTTGTGTGATGAACCGCATAGGCTCCATCCGGACTCTTTTGCCGCAAATTCAGAGTGTTTGATATTCAGTTGATCCATCAAACTGCTTATTATTCTGTCCGAATTTGCATTTGAATAAACCGGTACAGTTTCTGTTATGTGGGGCTGTGTAAATTTTGTGCCATTTGGTTTCTTATATTGTGTAAACAATTTGAGGGATAGCTTATAAGACCCATGTTGTGCATTAAGAATTGCCTGCAGATCAGGATTTACACTGTTCAAAAAATTCTCAATGCCACATCTTGGCTCTGACACAAACCGATAATCCCTTAATTGGCTGTTAAAACTGCTGTGGATGGGTTCATAGCGTGGCTGCTTTGCTGCTCTGGCATTAAGAGGTGCTTCGTGCTTTCTTTTCAGACCAGATGTAGATGGTTGTGTTGATGACTGTACAGAGCAAGTATCTTTATGTTTATATGTGAAATATTCCATGTTGTATTTTCTATGGCATTTGGGGCAAATTTTTGTGGGAGTTCTGTATTTGTCTGGGTTACAAATTTTTTGGTGTCTGGCCCAATTAGAGCTAAATATATTTTTATTGCACTGATTACAATATTTTTGATTCGGCATTTTTGTTGTTGTTTATTATATACAATTTCCTGGGATTCGATTCAAAATTTTATACTGAATCAGTTGGGTTCAGCTGTGTGTGTGTGTGTGTGTGTGTGTATGTGTGTATGTGTGTAGGTGTGTATGTGTGTTAATATTTTTAGCTTTGGTATTTATATAAAATTTCCTGGGTTTTAAATCTAATCTCTATAGGACAAATATAAGCTTGACTCTAAATATAAGTGGATTACAACAAATATCAGATTTTATATTGTTCAATTTAAACCAGTAAGTATGAGAAGCACTGTATCAACACATCTGCTCCCCTCAGTCACTCTCACAATACTGGCTGATGCAATACTCGGGAATTTCTGTAAGTACTGGCGCTGAGGCGAAACATGCAAACCAAAAATCAATACTACCGTCTCGGGAATTGTACACACTGACACAGAAAAGAAACATGCAAACACGGAGCAATTCTAGAGGGGCTCTGCATGTTGCATCCAATTAAACTTAAACCAGTGTGTGTATGTATGGGTTTTTGCTTAATTTCTGGTGTAGCCAAAAATTGACAAGTTTATGGACAAAAATCTGGCTGATGCAACTTTTGTAAGTATAGACAAATCAATCTGAGGGAGCTCTTCCTTTCTCAGAAAATATTTGAGGGCATTTTTACAAAAATCTTGGATTATACGGGGTTCCACACTAGAACAAAAAGCTCATATGGCCATGTTGAGCAAGTTTTAAGTGTAGCAAATCTGCTGGAGAGGAGCTCTTCCTTTCTCGGGTTTATAATACAGCCAACCCCACTACTCCCTTGAACCCATTTCAGTGTGTATGTCTCTCTCTCTCTCTAAACCCCCCCCCATACACACACACACTCACACAAACGCAAAAAATTGTGACCGTCGATTTAAGAAATCCAGGCACGTGAGGAAGAAACGTCAGAAGCTGATAACAAAATCCTTCGGCAAGCGTGGAAGATTCAACGTCCAGATAATCAGTAACACCTTTGGCATCAACAAGTTCTAATTTACTTCCTTCTACTATTGGACTATAAGCCTTACTGACAGCAAATAATTAGTTTGTCTTCTTGCCGATGTTTTATCCTGTCGCGCATTTATTGGTTGAGTTTATCATGTACGCTTTCATCTACGTGTGTGGCTTCCTCCCCCCTCGAAAGAAGGCAAACTTCGATATGCATTAATGCGACTGAACTTTTCAAAGCATAACGTGTTCTATCTTCTAGCATTACTTACTTAGCTTCGTACCAAGGTTAGAAAGGTTTAGAAAATAAATTGTGGTTGCACATTTATTATAAAATCTTTGCAACAACTTCCATAATCACGTTGGAGAAGGGAGCTAATGTACCTTCACGATAGCGGAGTGGTAAATGCTATCGCTTGTAATCAACGAATTGCGAGTTCTGATGTTTCTTGCCTAACTTTTAACAAAAGGTCTAGGTGTCGATTAGTATATTTGTACGTAACGTGTGTCTTAAAACAACATTTGCTAAACTTTTGAAGAATATCTTGTTTAAACCTGAAAACATTCACATGATCTTGTAAACGTTTCTATTTTTTTAAACTTTTGTACAAGTTCTGAAATATAAAGTATGTTTCAAGTTCACTTTGTGCACAGATAAGCTAATAGGGACTGGAGCTACAATTTAGAGTAGGATTCGAACACTGTGCAGTGTTATTTCCACCGAGGATCGAATCCGGAACCACTTTACCGCTACGCCATTGGGCATTCACGTAAGTCATCGTCCACCTGGGTTCTTTACACGTAATTTGCATGCACATTGCATAGAGTTGTCGTTTATGTATCTTACGCAGACAACCATAACAGTTTCAATTTTATATTTTATTTTATTTTCTGCCATTTCTTCCAGGGTGGCCACTCTAGGACCATGACAAATAAAACTATAATTCCCGGTTTTCAAGGCAAACTTTCCAAAAATTCAATGGTCGAAGCAGATATTTTCTCTATTTCAATCTTACGTATTACCGCCTCTCACCACCCACACACAAATATATAAACAATATATCCAAAAATTCTAATTCAATATTTAAAACATTTAATTTAACGTGCGGAGTTTGCCATTTCTCATACTCAGACTCGAAATACATCTACAAACACAAGTCACAAATGTTACGGGATACTAATCTACGTAATTGTGTAAGCATTCCAAACTCAAATTTACCTAATCGACTTCAAGGTATCTTACCTTGCAATAATCTTCCGTCTCTCTAATAATTGTTCTGCAAAGGAAACTAACAAAGTGAACGGATTGAATTCTGTCTTCTTTTCCATGTAGCTTTCTTTTAATTCTTCGACAAAAACAAAATCTAAACTGCTAAAGTAAACGCCACGAAAACTGACCAGTCGAGGTCACGCCACCCACCTACAGTGTTGCCAATAAGCAACAATTTCAACGTTCAATAATAATTCCGAAAATAAATGTTAGAAAATAGTACTTAACGTAAAGAACATTACGGGGTATTTTTTACACTGAAATACTTTCTAGGCCATTTAGAAAAAAAATGAAAACATTTTTCCATGAAATTCTCGAGGAAATTATTATTTTTTACTTCAAACTGTAAAAAATAATGGAAGCAGTGACACAAGAGGATTGGAAATGATAGCGAAAAATTCTTAAGGTTCATAGATGCTTACAGTATATATTTTATACACAAAATGTATAAGCATGTAAAGGAAAAAAAGTAAAATGTTCCAAGATTCGCAAAAATTTTCGGGTTAATGTAAAATATCGTTCTATTTGATCACGTAAAAACTTTGGTATTTGTACTTGGTCCACAGTACGAATCATCACAATATATCTCTCTATAACATTGGTAGCACCAGGATTAATCATCTAGGGGTGCTGAGGGGAATGAAGAATCAAATTAAGGGGCATACTAATATGTTTACACTTCAAGAAAGTGGTTATAAAATATAAACCAAAAACGACAAAAGGGCCGGCTGAAAGAACAAAAGGGGAAACAATTCTTAACAACAATGCTGGCGAAAGAGAGACATCTGCCGCTGATCTTTGTAGATACAGCCGCTACTACATCAAAGAAAATGTCAAAATCGTCCAGTTCAGTGATTTTGCATTCCAGTTTGTAACTCTTTCTTGGTGACTCGAAGACAACATTCACACCTCGAGCCTGTGTCGAAGTACTGCTGATACGTTGTACAGACTTTTCAGAAATCCCACAAGTTTCCACAGTCAGTTTTTGTACTTGTGCAAAGTTGATGTTCTTCCTTGCTTCTTTGCTATATACAAGATTTCTGAAAAGCTTGTGAACGTTTCCAATGATTACCTTACTTTGTTTTTTAATGCCCGTTCCCCAGGCACGTACACACCATCACTTCCACCTGCTATTGTACCACACGTAGGATGCTGCTCTTAAATGTCATCATAATGAATGCAAAACCAAATAATCCGTACATAATATACCAGCGAAGACGCAATCGACCGCATACGTATGTACAAAGCGCGAAGTGTCGACTGAGCAGCTTAGAAACAGTGTGGAAACCCTGGAGAGCCAAGGACGTGGAGGAGGCAAGGGGAAGCTCCGACCACTCCGACTGGACAGTTTTCGTGGCGGGAACTTAGAAACTTACCTCAGGGTATATATAAATATGTATAAATTCAATGGGATTTGGGTTAATAAAAGTTGCAATTTTTCACATCTACGGAGAAAAAATCGCGCAGAATTCCTGGATCCAATAATTCACGCATAATTCCCGGAATTCAAGGAATTCCCGGTGACTTACTAACCGCGAGGATAAGAAAAGGATGAAGAGATACTAACAAGAAAACGCTGACGCTCACACCAGGACTCGAACCTACAACATTCAGTGGCAATATAGTGAGTCAACCACATAACGTGCGCAGCCACAACATCTATAATTCTAACGAAGAAGAAAAAAATATTTTGGGGGAATAGGTTTCATATACTGGGAAAACACTGTAAGCAGTGAACTTCATTTTAGAATCACTAATAAAGAAAGAATACAAGCAGAAAATGAAGTTTAAGTTATTAAATGAAATATACTCAACAGTGAACTAATTAGCCAACCTCCCAAAACACTCGTGCACAAAACTTTAATAACATTTACGGAGCAGAGACGAAATTGGGAAAAACACGCTGAGAAGGAATCAAATAAAAATGTTAATGAAAATTGACAGGCAAATCACTGAGAATGGAATGCGAAGAACGTGATAATGACAAGTTGAACAAAAGATTAAAAGGAGAAATTGTGATAAATCTAGTTATGTGGAAAGAATGGACAAGACTGCAATCTTAAACTAAAAATATACTTATCTAAGCGAAAATGAAGACAATTTGCAAAGGATAATTTCTTTGAAAGTGGATTCAATGTTTTAAAAGGCGAGGTATGTGAAATGTGGTCAGGTCAGAAAATTGGACCATCCCTACCAATCCAACATGCAATATGTGTGTCCATTACAATTCATGTTATTGGGCTGTGAAGTTGTACACAAGCTTTACGACACCCTGTATTAATGGAGTGCACAAAATACAATGGACAGAAACATTGATGCTTTACAGATATTTAATGTACACTCACCGGTAATAAAAATTGGACACCAATGCAATGCAATTTTCAATGGCAACTTCTACCACCGTAGAGTTAGGCAACACACATAACGCCTTACAGGGAAGCGATGCTGTATTTCAGGATCTCGGTGTCCCATTTTTATTGCCGCTGAGTGTACATATTGCATATTATTTTAATATAGCTAGCTACTTTACATTTTTTTAATATCTCAGCAATTTGTTGTACAGTCACGGACACTTCTGGGCTGTAATGATTGTATTGAATGTATATTGTATCTTTACAACCCAGAAGTGTCCGTGACTATACATATGTATGTACATAATTCGCATGTTTTCGCTACATAACTATTTTCGTTCAGATGCCCAACGCGAATGCTGGTGTCCTCAGGCAGCTTGGCGAATTTTCCCTTGAGCTCAGAACCGGTGGCGATTACGTCATATTCACAGCGGGAGTAGGCACGAGCCCACTTCAAGACGAATCGTTTTCCTCAAAGAAACCCGTGTTTCAGTTTGAAAACAAGCTGAGAGGCGCCTGCTTTTCTTGGGGGCCCTGCTACTGCTTGGAGGAGACAGTCCCAGCGGGGGGTTCCCCTCCAGCGCTCTTTCTTCCCTGCATAACTTCATTATTCAAGTTTTCTGAAGTTTCCGAAGTGCGCATGATAATCCATCAGCAAGGAACATCAGTGTGTATTTAAAAAATAATAACAACTTCGTCACATGTTTTCCACTTGCAACAAAGAGTATAACCGAAGATAGAGCATGCTCAATGCACTACTCTGAAAAGAAAATTGGCACAAAATCAAGGACAGAGGGTGTTGATAACCTAAAGGATGACCTCCAATATCGATATCGAAAATCAAGTGACCACCCCGCCCTGAGACAACGGCAATACATGCTCAGTTAACACAAGAGCAAATGACCATCAGCTCAGCCTCGTAGCTAGAAGTGTCATTTGGCAGTTCCTGGCCCCACCCCTATCCTCTCCAGCGCACTACCTACCACTCCTTCGATATTTTCATCTTATGCCATTCTTTTGTAATATTTACACCCTTCACATTTTGAAATGGCGAAGCAACGAAAAAATCATTACAAAAAGAGAGAATATCTATCTATACCATATATATAAAAATACATGTAGCTCGTATGTAGGGTAGGGTGGTACATTTTCGATAAAGGTACTAGTTTGATCAGCCGTTCTAAATTGTCGAATATTTTGCTTCCTGTTACTAGAAACGCTGATTTGAGGAACGAGAGTTGTTGCGTGGGGTGTCAGGTGTGTTGTGCAGAAACATCGAGAAATTCTACGGAAAACCCGGAGAACCAGACGTAATTTTGTATGGCAAGGTGAGTACGTTGTAGATCTTTTATATAAACGTCTGCCTGTCATTTTGCGTGCCCCGTGTTTATGCTTGAACGTAGGACAGCGAAATTCAGGTCAAACGTGGACAAACATGTGGTGGCTGTAGCATGTGACATGTGTAGTCATATGGTGAGAGATAAGGGAACTACAGAAATATTTGTTTCCATGCACAGAGTGGTACTTATTCGATCGGCGGAAATGGTACAATTTCGATCAGTGAAGTAATACAGTTTGAGTTCCATTACCGTAACGCGTACAACACATTACTTCACAAAGTAAATGCGTTCTTCAATTTATTGTTACAGATACCTCGCAAACGAACAGAGTGGAGTGCTACATAAGCCAGAGTGTGTGTATAACATGGATGAATGTGACTTCCCATTGAACAACAGGCCTCCTAAAATTGTGTCCAAAAATGAAAACAAGAAGTCGTATTTGCTCCATCTCTTGTATTCCAATCACAAAAGGATGTGCAAAAACAGTTCAGGATGTAGCAGGCCCATCACGAACATCAGAAGCAACAAACAAAAAGGAGAGGGCTTCGGTTGAACCAATAGAAACGTCACCAAGTGGCAGCATACAAGACATTGTGCCGAGCCCTAAGATGACCAAATATGCTGGAAAGAGAATGAAAACATCTTCTACTCATTTAACAGGCAACGACAACACCCATGCCCTGTCCGGGATTCGAACGAAGGATACGGTTTCATTCAATGTTGATCCAAATTGTACCGCACGGTGATCAGATTTGTACCTAGGTACAATTCTAATCAAATTTTATCCGACCGAAATTTCGTTCTGCTGTCTACAGTAGCAGAAATAAAAATGTCAGGTTATGCCAGCGTCTTTAGTAAAAGGTAAGCATTTCGTTGGCACAAAAACTGTAATTTTGCTGCCTATTTTTTTCAAGTTATATTGAATTTAATTTTTTGTGATCGAAAATGTACCACCTTACTCTATATGTGTTTGTTCCGGCATAACTCTCGAACGCCTGGAGCAATTTCAACCAAACTTTGTACACGTATTACTTGCAATCTGGAAAGAAATACTATGGGGGTAAAACACCCCTGGCACCCATAGGGGTGGGGTTGGGAAGGGGTGACATGTAAAACGACCGATATTAGTGTGGAATCTATAGTTTTCGGGGTCGCTAAGATGAATAGTGACACTCCCAATGCCGTTCAACTCCAAGTTCAATTTACACTATTTTTAGAATTCATTATTTTCCTGTCTAAAAGAAGATTTGGATAAATAAATACCCGGGCAACGCCGGGCAATCAGCTAGTAGGTTATATTTAATGATTAGTAGTTTCCATTTCTGATTAAAGAAAGTTTAACATATTTAAGAATATGTTCTCTGACGAACATCTTTAGAAACGTACCATTACCACAACAGAAAATTTCATCAATTTGTTACCGGTGTAAATATTTCCGTCTGACTTTATTAAACAAAAAAAAACAAGGAAAAACAACTTTGAATAGCGCCCAAGGCTTCAGGCCCCTTAGCCTACCCTTAGCTACGCCCCTGAATAGAGACAGAGACGGGGAGAAGAGAGATGTTTTAAATTCTTGTATTATGTCCATTTTACGCACAGATAGGCTACTCGCGACTGGACGTATAGTTTAAAGTGGCAACCGAACCGCTATGTGCTTCCGCCAGGTATCGAACACGGGATCTCTTGAGTACGAGGCGACGACGTTACCTCTACGCTATCGGAGAGGGCCACCGGGAGGAGAAAGAGGGGACAGAAAGAGTGTGGAGATAAAAATAAGAGATACAGAAAGGTAACGAATGATAGAGAGGGAAAATACATTTTATATTTTGGGTACTTCAACATAGAGGCTATTTTTGCCAGTCATACAATACGGGGATAAGAACCATAACTAAACCAAAAATTATATGCCCCTAACAAGTAAGAAAAAAACAGGTCTGTTTAAACTAGGGTTGCTAAATGTCCAAGAACCCATAAATTCTGCAGGACCGGAACTTTTTTCTAGCTCAATTTAAATTCGGTCCAAGTTGCATATTGTTTCATTGAAAAAAGGTTCCTGGACCGAATTGAAATACTTCACATATAAAAAGGTTCTATACGGTCCAGAACCCATTTTCTGATTTTTTTCTCGTGGACCGGAATTGAATTCAATTAAAATTCCTGGACCTTTAAAACCCTGGTTAAAACTTCTTCGCCCAATTTTCAAAACTATTAATTCATTCATTACTTAACAAGAACCACTCAGTATATACAAGGACACGAGGACAAACACAGGGCAACACAACTTCACAGAGGATTATCCTGGCTTTGGATCAGGCGCCAGAGTCTCGCTGGCCTCCAAGAAGCAGTTACCGGGGTGTACTATGGAGAAATGGTGAGAGAGGGAATGTGATTGTGTGGAGGGGGAAGCGACTACAGTTACCAGCGTGTACTACTTCGCCATGCCCACGAGAGAGAGAGAGAGAGAGAGAGAGAGAGAGAGAGAGAGAGAGAGAGAGAGAGAGAGATGATAGACATGTAGAAAAAGAGAGGTGCGGACGCGTCACAGTATATCTAATTAAAAAAATATGGATTTTTTTGTTAGTACTTACTTACCGAAACCACATTACAGTATTTTTATATTGTTAAAAATGATAACGATATTATTACATACTAGCTGATTACCCAGCGTTGCTCGGGTATTTATTTATCCCAATCTTCTATTAGACAGGAAAATAATGAATTCTAACTATAGTGCAAAATGTTACTAATTTTATTTACAGGTATTTCAAAGTATGAGTACAGTATACAAATTATAAAGTAAAATCTTTTACAAATTCACTATAATATTAATTTAACTCAAAACTTGATTATAAACAACATTTTTAGTTTCATCTCCAGGAGCAAGAATAAATAAATTGAACGGTATTGGGAGTGTCACTATTTATCCTAGCGACCCCCAAAGCTATGGATTACAATACATGTCACTCCCTTCCCAGCCCCACACCTAGGGGTGCCAGGGGTGTCTTACCTTCACTATATTTCTTTCCAGATTGTAAGTCATATGTGTGCCAAGTTTGGTTGAAATTGCTCCAGGCGTTCGAGAGTTATTCCAGAACAAACATATATACATACATATATGCACAGATACATCCATCTTTATATACAGAATGCCTCAAAAATTATAGCGCAAACTGACACAGGTGAAAGTACTCGATAATAGAAGCAAAAAATGTCTCAGTAAACATGGGTCCGAAAACGAGGCGATAACGGCTTGTAACCACACATTTGCGATTATCTCGAAAACAGCTAGTTTGCAAATCCATGATTACTGAGACATTTTTGCTTCTATTATCGTGTACTTTCACCTGTGTCAGTTTGCGCTATTATATGACACTCTGTATATAGAATATAGGTTTGGTGCCGACACAAAATCTCTGTGTCCTCTTGCAATTCTAGACGAGATCAAGAATTAGAAAAACTATTACAACTTATTAGAGACTCAAGTCAAGAATTAGAGACTAAGTCCCAGTTCCGTCTACACATAAACAAAAAAAAGGAGTAAGCCAAAGGCAGGCAGATACATGTGGGGTCCCTACACACATGCACCATCCAAGCTGCATCTTCATATTTTTTTTGCAAATCCTCCAATTTTGCTGTCCCTGAATAACATATGAAATCACAACGAACTTCCCTTTTGTAGAGTTCCAAAAGAACGAAGGGCAAAAAAAGGAGAGCCTCAGGAAAAGCTCGGGGGTTAGCAACGTGACCAAAAAGCAACAACTCCAAAGAGGTTGAGGAGGAAGAAGTTTCCTCCAATTAGAGCCCTTTTTGCAACTTACAAAGCAAACCACATTTCACGCACGTGTCAAAATTTCGTCATGAGTATTTTTTTTATGTTGGAAACCAGGGGGAGTAAAATCGTGCGTGGAAATATTAAGCTGTTCTTTTCCATATGAGCATCATTTGGGACGAACAAAGCTAAGCCAAACTCCAGACTCCTAATTATCCTTTGTGACAACAGATTACGCACGCGCACAGGAAAATTCGCCGCAGAGGAACAAAAGAAGTATATTGCTAGAAATTAACTAGGCAGTATATTCTTTGTGGTACATGAATTGAATATACATACAAAGCTAAACAAGTGGCAGTTTTTTTCTCCTGTAACGGTGTATTCAGACACAACTGAATTGATTGATTTATAGATTTGCTTTATTTTACTTCGCTTTTTGTGCCACTTTTGGCTAATTTGCGAAGATGGGGATGAGTGATAATATGGTGAAATTGATGAATTGACACTCACAAACATCCATGCCCAGGCCAGAATTCGAACTCGGGACCTCTGGAGTTGTAGCGCGATGTGATAACCACTTCGCCACGGGGGCCGGCAGACACCACTGAAGTGTGATGCATAGATTGTACGAGAGTCACTATTTATATTTTGAGCCTAACAATGAAAAAACAGGAATTTGGCATTGAAAACTTCTTTATTGTTTTTCGAAGTATTCTCCTTTATGGTCAATACACTTTTGCATCGTTCGAACCATTTGTCAAAGCAGTTTTTCCAATCTTCTTGAGACACCTCCATAATATGGTTTTTGAACGCATCAACGGCGTCTTCCGCCGATGAAAATCGTTGTCCACGCAATTTATTCTTGACATTCGGGAACAAGAAGAAGTCATTGGGTCCCAAATCAGGACTGTACGGCGGATTACCCATCAATTCGATTTTTGACTGTTCATAAAGTCGGTTGTTAGACGAGATGTGTGACAGCTGGCATTGTCTTGATGAAGAATGATCGGACGGTGTTTGTTTGTTTTCCGTATTTGACCGAAGACCTCTGGCAAACAAATTGTTGTGTACCATTCAGAGTTGACCGTTCTACGTTACTCTAAAGGCACAGTTACCACATGACCAGTTTTCCCGAAAAAACAGGAGACCATTTGTTTCGATGTGCTTCGAGCGCGAACAACTTTTGTTGTATTGGGTTCATCTTCAAACACCCATACAGTCGACTGCTGTTTACGTTCCGGCTCATATGCATATATCCATGATTCGTCACCTGTTACAATCTTATATACGTCTTTTGAAGCACCACGATTGTATTTATTGAGCATTTGTTTGCACCAATTGACGAGAGCGTCTTTTTGTGTTTTTGTCAAATTGTGTGGGATCCAACGAGAACATACCTTTCTCACAGCTAAATGATCATGTAATATTTTATACATGCTGGTGGAACTAATGCCTTTGGTTGCCTCAATCTCACAGTATGTCACATGACGATCTTGCAGTATTAGGTTTTGCACAGCATCAATGTTTTCTTGAACAACACTGATTTTGGACGACCTTCGCGAATCTCGTCGGTGATCGAATGGCGGCCACGATTAAATTCGTTATACCAGCGTTTCACAGTGGCAAAGGATGGGGCTTCATCGCCAAATGTGGAAGTAAGTTGATCGATGCACTCTTGTCTTGATAATCGAAAATCGTAAAAAATCATCGCACGAAAATGTTCACGAGTTAATTCCGTTTTATTGTTGTCGCGCAATCTCCAAGGCAACATAAACAACACAAATGAAGCTATTGACAAAACATTTGAAGTACGTTATGGTCAATAATGCCAGACGATTCCGTGCAAACGTCAAATCGCGCCTATCAATCAGTCTTGCCAAGGCTCAAAATATGCATAGTGACCCTCGTATATGCACTGAACACTAGCTGTACGTTTCTCTTGATTCTGTTAATTTCTGATGGTCGTCTATTCTACTTATTATAAAAAATATAGCTATTAATTTATAGTAACCCGTGCTTGTCGAACAGATTGTTTTTTGCAGGATCTCTGGCTGTTCTGTATTTGCAGCTTGGAAGCGAGCCACAACTCAAAAAGTAACCTATCAGTAAGCGTGGTGCTGACGTAATCTCAGTCTAGCATCTATGGTTGAGCCTCTTGCTGACCTACTACACTCTTGGTAGGATCGCTAGCTAGCTAACTCGTGCGAGCAGTCTGAGATGTTAAAATAGCCTGGCTCTGGTAAAGATTCGTTCCTTAGAAAACTAGATTTTCTACTGAAACTTTATTTTGCCCGCTGGACTACATTAAAAAGTTGATAATACAAGACCGTGATGCCTTTCAACTACCGTAAAGGTGACTTTGACAGTTTTCAAAGTATTAACAGTCATTATCTACAATCTTTAGGATTCGATTATTAAAAACATTTGTGAAAACGCAACTGCAATTTTTGATCATTAGATACGTATCTATATTTATGCATAATAAAAATATTAAATTTTAAATAAAAAAAACTGTTGTGTCTAGTTTGTGTACATTAACAGTGAGACTGTTAAATTTTAACGGTAGACTATTATTAATTTTACTGCAATTACAAACAGTGTAGGTACTGAGGTAAACGTTGCCTCCCAACTGGTTAGTTAACTGCTTTGGTAACTAAAAAGTGCACTATTTTGCTACTTGTTTCCGTGCTCAATTTTTGGAACAATCAGAATTCACGCACAGTGGCTTCTGGGAACAGTGTGTGTACGTCATTTTGATTGTGATTTTTTCCCCAGCTCGACACACACACACACACACACGCACACACACACCCCTGTTTTCCCACCCTCCATTAAGAGGAAGCTCGACTTTTCACGCCAAAGCGAGGAAGTTTTAAAAGTGCTCTGATTGGACTGAGATTTTTACACGTAATAGAGCTACTCCCGAGGATAGCGGGAATCTGGGTGTGGCTGCTATACACTCCATGGAAGTTGAGATATTGACAAAGAATGTGCGGACAAGCACAGCACCCCCAAGAGAGGAAGGTGCAAACTTAAGAGTATTGCGAGGAATCGTTATTCATTTGTTATTTCTTAGGTCACACACTGCGTTGACGAAACGTTATGTAAGAGGAAGCCACAAGCACCAAACCCCGAAGCGAGGAACCAACTAAACACAATAGTGTTCGTAAAACGTGAATAGAGAGGAACTACATGATGATTGGCAGTTCATTCGAAGCGCGCGCTGTGTTTGACGGTCATAACTCGGCCCCCATTGGCTGCGCCAGCTGTCAGTAATCTGCCGTCGATCACGCCGCAACCCAAGCACCGCCCTCCATACCAAATCATATGGGAATAAATGTTGCAACAATGTAGGAGAGCGTCTCCGCGCCAAAAGGGGTGGAACAAGCTGGTTTCGGATGGCTTAGTAACGGTGCAAGCGGTACGACAGGCGAGGAACGTACGGTGGCCATTTTATACCTCGCGCAATTAGTCGACGTAAGGTGAAAGGAAATAAATGCAGGCCCGTAGCTAGAGGGGGGGCAGGGGGGCAACTGCTCCCCCTGCGAAATGTACAGAACACATTCCTACCTGGTATTCTCACTAATCTTTACAATTATATCCTGTATTACTCTAGAAACATAACAAAGACACTTATTGATTTTGTGATTTAATGAGGTGTGTGGGAAATAAAAGGAAATAAATGGGGAGTTGTATCTTAGGGAGATAGACTAAATTGTGGTAGAATGAAAAATTATTTTTATAAAAAGAATATATTTGAATTTTCATCACATGGACTTGTTACTTGTTTGGGTGCAACACCGCTTTATGTACAGAAAGGCTAATCGGGACTGGACCTACAGTTTAAAGTGGAAATCGAACCACCTTGCAATGTGCATCTACCACCACCATTGCATGGCATCAGATACTATTATTTCGATGGATATTGTGATGCGTTGGAGGCTGATCGCTGTTAGTATTGTCTGTTGGGATGTCTAGATAAAACTGTTTTAAAATATATCTTAATTCTGGACATTTAAGCCATGGTTGAATTTTCTTCACTTACATTGGAACACCGTTGTCATGTTGATATTTACTTATATTGATTTATTTAACATAAAATATGTGTACCGTCACGTTGACCTAGAAGATGATCAGATGAGAGAATGAATGAAATGTATATATGAAATACAGGGTGTTCCACTCGGTCTCGGCCCAGGAGAATCCTGATTTCGGACAGAAACCTAATTTCGAATTTATATTTTTCTGCATAACCACTAACCATTTGTAAGCTGCCACTTAGAGCGATTTGATTCAAGATAGTTTTCAAATCCGAACCTGTGCATGTGAGCAATATTTTCAAGGGTTCGAGACAGTATCGCCCTGTGTCTGGGTATTACACAAACTCTTGTCGAACGATGGAGAGGTGGTCTCGACACACTGATTGATTGATTTGCTTTATTTTACTTCGTTTTTTGTGCCACTTTTGGCTCATTTGAGAAGATAGGGATGAGTGATGATATGATGAAATTAATAAAAGTAAAACATTCTCCTAAAGCCGACGCCACCAAAATAATCCAGTCAAGGTCACACCATCTACCTACAGTTTTTTAATAAGCAACAATTTCAACTGAAAGATTTATACGCGATCAAATAGAACGTAAATTATAGCTCTTGTCTACTCTTCCGGCAAACGATCTATATGCTGGCAAGAAAGGTGGGAAGAGAGGAAAATTCAGCAGACCAACCCGACCACAGCGTATGCGCCTAGACTTACGACGTCGCGGGAGGAGGTGCTTCACGCACCTCATACTACAGCAGCTTACTAACACAAGGCTGCTGCGCAGTGTTGCCAACAACTTGAACGTAAAAGTCGCTAAAAGTCCTTAGAAAATCCACTAGAAAGTAGCTAAATGAAATGTAAATGCTCTAGAAAAAGTCGCTAAATCAAATGTACTTTTAAAAAATAGCAAAAAGGTGAAAAAAATCTAGTACTTGCCTATAAAAATATTTCCTCGTTACTTTCCTCTTCCTCTGAACGCTGCACTTCACACTGATTACCGATGTCAGATACTACATCAACGAGGAAATGCATTGCAAGAACGTTGTTTATTATTTCTGTGCACTTGGTTTTATGCAGACGAATGCATGCTGCACTGCAGCTGTCACCAGACCTTTTCATACATAATTCGGACAAGTGATTCACAGTTAGCAAAGAACAGTGTTCGGCAACGAATAAAGCTAAACCAGCTTCAGCACTAGAAGTATTTAAATTTTCCGGTTTGAACTGTTTTTCTGCTGTTTTGCAGAACAGAAGTAACCAAATCTGACTTTATGTTTCTGTGTTTCCGAAAGTTTTTTTCCAGATCAGTAGCTTTGGCATACAGATAGTTCTACTTTGGAGTACTTACAGTACGCTTTCGCCGTGTCACTATCCACAGGGGCCAACCATTTGTAGAGTTTTCCCCACTCTTTCCAGCAATGTTGCTTGTATTGCGGTTTTCCCATACTGGACACTACCCTGTCCTGGTCTGCGCACAAATCCACACACAAACTTTATAATTTACACTAGCACTTCCTTTGTCACCACACACTACACAAGAAACTACAATCTGAACCCACGCACGACGCGACCGCGAAGTCAAACGTTCTGTTTTATAATAACTCAGCCGTAACGGAGCCAGGAGGAGTATCGGATAACAATGAGCTGTGAGCAGTGATGTTTACAAACATCACAAACCTTACTGGAAAAGGGGATACGCTTTGCTTCGGTTTCTCTTTGCGCATCAGAAGCGAATTGCGAGGGTGTTTACTTATTTAATAACTATGAAACGGTATTTAGACGTACCTACGCATATATTTTGTGAATTCTCCAGATTAGTTGCTAAAGAGCACACGAAGTAGCCAGAAAAGTCGCTCGTCACTTTTTCACGTCTTTTGTCGCCAACTAGCATTACAAATCCGCCAGTTTAGCGACTTCTCGCTAGAGTTGACAACACTGCTGCTGCGTTTCTTATCGCGCTGGGTTGGTCGCTTCCCCGATCCCCACTTCTCTTGGCAGAATGTAGAGCGCCCGCCGTAACATTAGACAAGAACTATAACTTGCATTCTAATTGATCACCTATACACTTTCATTGACAAAAGTTTGTAATAAAATATTCAAATTAATTTTGAAAACAAATAGGCTACAACGTTATTAGCGTAAGATGTCAGCTATATTTTATGGTTCATTTGAACGAATTTTGCTGCGCATTGATCTTGCGCGCTCGCTACTTGTGGCTTTTGCCAGGCTTCATTTACTTACTGCGGATGCAAATATTTCCCGTAATTCTACAAAACATTATATTCGTCTCTTCCACAGTAAGAATCAACACACTCACTCTCTCTCTATCTCTGTAACAACGGCGGCAGACGATTAGTCATCTAGGAGTGCGGAAGGGATACGGAATGAAATGTATGGAGTACGATGTTAAAAATATAGAATGCATGAAGCTACAGGTAATTATCGAAAGCGACAAAAAAGAAGAAACAATTCTTAACAACAATGCTGACGGAAAAGATACAGCAGCCGCTGATCTTTGTAGAGACCGCATTGAAGCAAATGTAGCTTTCTAAATTTTTCGTGGTCTGCAAGATCCTTCAAAATCTTATTAACCTTTGCAATGATTATTTTATTTTGCTTCCTAGTGTCCTTTCGGGACGCTTCACTTCCACCGGCTAATGTTCCACACGTAAGATGCTGCTCCTCAATCCTCAATACTCAGTGGCGACGATTGGGTTCCAAAACCAGGGGGCAAGATACCAAAACTGGGGGGGGGGGGCAAAAACAGTATATTTTCCTTTGTAGATAAGATTTAGCATAGTGTGAGGGCAAGAGTGGCGAGAAGTGAGGGGGCAACAGCCCCCCCCCTCGCCCCCTCCTAATCGCAGCTACTTTACTAATACTAAATAGATAACCAAATAGCCCTTTCACAAACAACATCGAAAATGAAACCAACCGCAAAAGTACGGTCACGGACACTTGTAGGTTGTAATGATTTATTTGAAAGTCAATGGTATTGTTATAATCCAGAAGTGTCCCTGACTGTACAAGGTGCAAAGTGTCAACTGAACATCTTAGAACAAGCGAGGCAACCCTACAGGGCCAGGGGTGTGGAGGAGGCAAGGGAAACTCCGAAAGCGAGTGTCCTTGACTAGACTATAATTGGCGTCAGCTTTAGTAAAGTGTAATATCACTCATTTAGAATTCATGAATACCTAAAAAATTAGTTGTTCAAACAATGATGAAGTAACTTTCTTTGTAAACAAGAATTACAGGCTGTATTATCGATGTATATAAATGCCTGAATTATTGACAATTCATTTATATTTTGCATGAAAAGTGTTCACAATTTACATTCCCTGCTGTCAAAAACTCTTCGCCACAAAAAGGCAAAAAAAGTAAAAAGGTAAAGTGCTCCCCTGTGCTTAGCACCACGCCATGAAGGCGTATAGGGGGTGTGGGGGTAACGCCCCACACTTTCTTGATCCGGTCGTGAGTGGGGGTGATGTGATCAGCATTACGCCCCTGACCGCCTTTACCCCCCAGGGTTTCCCCCAGGTACCCATATTATTCGACGCTGGGTGGGCGCCGGGGTCGCTTCCATCGTTAGAAAAGTTCCCGGATTTGAACCGGCCGGGGATCGAACCCGGGACCTTTAGCATGGTTGTCAAACGCGTTACCGACTGAGCCACCGCGCCACAAATAGGCACAACAAAAATGTTAATTAAATGAATTTCACTGTTTTAATGCGACGTAATACCCAGAAAAGAATATTCCCTCTTGTTTCTCTGCACCTGATTTTTATTTCACTAGCATAATTGCTGCATATATCAGAGAAGTAGCCTCTTGATTTTTTTTCCAGAATAATACACGAGCTTAATACATCCCGTGGCGTAACAATTCTGCACATGGTCTACAAAGATGTCAACGGAAAGTTTAAAGCTTGATGAAAACCTTTTATAGGAGTGTCTTCTCGACATCTGCGATATCAAAGCGTCAAGAATGATAAATAGAAAAAAAAATCGACTTTGGTAGTTTTTGTTCCTTTTGTGCGGTCCTGGAAGACAATATGTGTAGTCATAGTTAAAGCCCGCTTATTTCTCTTTCGGTGGAGCCCTATTTCAAAGCCGCGGGTTTAGCAGCTTGCACATAACGTCCATTCCAGTGATAACTTGCACTTCTCCAGCATTCAGCATCCCAAGTTGACCACCGCCTGGAATTTCAGGATGGGCTTCAGGACTGTTGATATGTTGTTTTGACATCAAATAGAACAGATGTATAAATTTTCAGATTCACACAATTTTTGCAAGATTAAAACCTAAATTGACGGTCTAAAATGGAAAGTTAGTCTCCTTGGATGCCCCAGTCGTTACAAAGCTATCAAGGAGCACTTATTGGCGCGAAAGAAGAATCCCTTTAATTTTATTTTTTATTTTGTGCGAGACATGAGAGTGTATACGTAGTTGTGTTTGTCCCATTGTACACTCGTAAATGCATTCTCATCGTCACCCCAAGAGATAAAAAACAACGAAAATAACTGAAGAAAAAGAGAGTGAGTGTCGAGAAGTTTCGACCTTTACAATCGTTGAGGACACGGTGCAACCTAAAAAGATCAATATTGTTAATTGTTAAACACTTGTTTTCTAAAAATAAAACCAATCGAACGCAGGCTTACGGTTGTCCGACCTGTGATGGCATGCTGTAACTGCTGTTGGCGTAAGTGAAGAGATTCCTTCCTAGAGTTTTCTCACTAGCCACTGGACTAACTGTGATCCTATATATTTTATACCCTTAGTCCCTTACCGTTGGAAAGAAGTATGCACACAAAATTACAAAGCAATTCGAACTTTCAGGATTCGTGATTTTGTTTATTTCCCTTCGCTCTTGTGCCAGGATGAGTGGCGATACAATTAAATTGATGAAGGGACACTCCTCACACACCCATGACGAGGCCGCGGGATTCGAACGCCGAGACCCCTGGCGACGTAGCGTGCTGTGCTAACCATCATCCGCCACGAAGGCCAGCCTTTCAGAATACGTCCATTACAGTGTGGCGAGGGGGTTTAAACTTTCACGTTTAAAGGTAGGTTCCTGTCGCCAGGAAAGAGATGAGCATTTAAGCAATGTTTTCTTTCACCCATCCTACTGGTATATATCATTGTTGCAGTTTAGTGTTGCTATGCGAAGGCAAACTTCCCTCAGGGCAGAAGAATTCACACAAGATTTTAGGTGAAAAGGGGGCGGCGCCAGGGGTGCGCGAGTGAGTGCTTGCGCACCCCTTAATTTTCTTCCGCACCCCCTTCAGCACACCCTACGTTCAACTGATAATACTAACATTAATATGTAATATTATGTCATGTCATATCAGTAGCGTACGCAGGATTTCATCAAGGGGGGTGTTATTTCGAAAACTTTCTACAAATTCACATTACCATTGTTTTATTATACTTTATTTAATTAATTAATAATAATAAATTAATTAATTATTATTATAATTAATTAATTAATTTAATTACTAATAATAGTTATTACTAATGCAGATGCTATTTATGAAAGAAATAGAACAAAATTACATTTCATTTGTTTCTTTGTTACAAAATAATTGTCTAGTCAACGGTTATTTGTATATGATAAGTCAGACATTTAAAATGTGAAGAAAATCCATAAGAACAAGCAAATATATTAAATTTATTGAAATAATCGAAATACGAAACTCATTCAAGGAGCCGCGCTGGTCTAGTCTGACAACTTCGTGGGATATCCGGGTTCGATTCCCGGAATCGGTTGGAATTTATCCAGCCTTGTCTCCGCACCCAGCCTCATAGCAATGGGTACCTGAGAGCAACCCTGGGACCCTGGGGGATGAAGGCTGCCGGAGCATGGTGCTGATCACATCACCTGCAAAATAGTTTGAGATCGAGAATCTTTGGGGCCCACCACACCACTACGTGTGCCTTCATGGCACGGTGCTACATGCACGGGAGAATTTACATTACCTTTACCTATGGAACTCGCCCAGGATGATGATGAAGCGCGAGAATACATGTTGCTAAATTCCACTGAGTCTATGTTTTCGTTGAAAAGTAAGTTAATAGACATTCCAACACATTTATCACTTCTAGGTGATTCACAAAGCACTTCTTCAACATTATTTAATGAGGTGGATGTAGACTCAGCATCACTTGAGAGTTCACAAGGGGATGCGAAATCAGTTCAGAGAAGACGTTTGCAATAAGGTCGGCACACTGCGACGAAGCAAGGAATTTTCACAATTCTCGCGAGAGTCACTGCGCGACTTTTTGCAAAAGAAATTGCAAAATTGAACTTTGCGACCGCTTAGATTGTGTTTGGAATGTTGTTTTTTTCTTCATGCTGCATGGGAATAATAATTCAAATTATTATTATTATTATTATTATTATTATTATTGGTGGCCGCGGTGGCTCAGTCGGTAACGCGTCTGACTACCATGCTCAAGGTCCCGGGTTCGATCCCCGGCCGGTTCAAATCCGGGAACTTTTCTAACGATGGAAGCGGCCCCGGCGCCCACCCAGCGTCGAATAACATGGGTACCTGGGGGAAACCCTGGGGGGTAAAGGCGGTCAGGGGCGTGATGCTGATCACATCACCCCCACTCACGACCGGATCAAGAAAGTGTGGGGCGTTACCCCCACACCCCCTATACGCCTTCATGGCGTGGTGCTATGCACAGGGGAGCACTTTACCTTTTTTATTATTATTATTATTACTACTACTGTCGCAGATCTTTGACTTTGATAAATTAGCTATTTTTTTTTCTACAGCATATTCCATAATATTTCAAAAGCTCAAGGGGAGGGGTTAAACCCGGTAACCCCCCCCCTTGCGTACGCCACTGTGTCATATTGAGCGCCGAATGATAGGTTATTATTGTATGCAACAGGCAAGCACTGAAAGAGGTACCAATACTTTTCTGTACTTGCGGCAGAATTTGTAAAGATCAGCGGTCGTTTTTCTTCTTTCGTCAGCATTGTTGTTATAAATTTTTTCTTCTTTTGTTTCTTAAGTGGTCTGTTCGTGGTTTTTGATAATTGCCTATAGCTTAATGTGAGTTATGTTTTTTTCTTTTTTGCATTGTTCATAAACGGTTTGTTTTCCGCCTACTTGTTCTTCCTTCCACTGGAGCAAAAAATTCAGGTGCTTTTAAAATATCACCTCACCAGGTCGTGCTCTGGAAATTATTTAATGCGAGTTGTAACATGAAGGGTAGTTTTCTTCTTAATACGTTCTATGTATTTGTTCCACGAAAAATGTCCAGTAAACGTACCATTTCAAGCTTTTTCAAAGACTGTTAGGAAGATGCCCAATGTTCACGAATAAATTTTACAGTTCGTTGTTGGGGATAGTGCTGCAGAAAGGATTTTAAAGATGACACAGTTCCTGTGCCCTTCGCGTTTTGTCTTGTGGCAGACGGTGCCTTCATTGGTTACATTGAGAAGGTTCAAAAATTGTCTTTTTAAGGGCAGGATGGATTTATTTTGTATTTCACTACTTTGTTCAACGTGTATCTGAATGTTTACACTGCATGGTATGACCACTTTCTTGGAGTAGAAGACTTAATACATATCATCATGGACGTCCAGGGGGAGGGCACAGGGTGGGGGGTAGCATCCCTGGAAAATGAATGTCAGTCTTAAGTTATATACTTCACACATATATTTTAATTTCACTCAGTAATTTATGTTAATCAGTAGCGGCGATTAGGGATGCAGTTGCCCTCTGCTTTTTGCTATTTTTGCCCCTGAACTGTGCTAAACCTTTATCTACCAAGGGAAAGTAAACTGTCCTTATCCCTCCCCTCTCCCCACAGTATTGGCACCGGGCTCCCTCAGTTTTGACAGGTTGCATGCGTGTTTCATGTTTTCCTTATTTTCAGAATCGCACCCCCTAACTTTATTTCTGCAACCCTTCAGCACCCCTAGATGAATCATTCTGGCGCCGCCGTTGGTGAAAAGGGATCGAAACTGCAGAGATATTTGAAGATACAGTCGTTGCATATTAAAATCAAGCTGAATGGAGGCATGAATTATCAGTTTTTCATAATTACATATTTCAAAGTTCTTACTTGGGAAAACCGTATTTTCTTCATAAAGTTTTGTGATGGTGTTTTAGTTTTTCCTTGGATAAATGGAAATTTTTCATAATGCAAAGGGAAATTATACTTTCCACTTTTTCAAACATTTGTTTGTTTTCTAAGTAACAATTTACGGAGTTCCGTGATTAATAATGTAATGAAATCCGATTGCTCGTGTTCCCATCATCGCGGTTATCAGCTTAAAATGAGTTTGAGTTTTTGTTTTCAGTCCACTTTATGCACAGAAATTCTAATCAGGTCTAGTCTTACAGTTTAAAGTGGTATCCGAAACAGCATGTATCGAACTCAGAACCCCCTGATTACAAGGTGACGATTACCACTGCGCCATCGGGGAGAGGTCTTGGCTTAAAATTCGAAAGATTTCTTGGTAAAGGAAGCATTCTCTCTTTCAAGTTTTCATGTCCATGCCTATGTGCGCAATTTAAATGCAAGTACAGAGAAGTTCCCAATGTTTCCTTTTCTCTCTCCAAGCTACTCGTGAAGAAAAATATAAAAACCATTAACGTAAATAGTCATTTACAATTTTGAGAACGCCTTTACATGACTAATTGCATGATATGCTTACAAAATTTCAAGGTTGTATAAATCAGTTTGATTTATTTAAATTGTGTGATTGACAAAAATCAGTGTTTCATGTCAGTTTTAAAATAAAAGAAATATACAATAATGCACATAAGTAATTTGTGGATATTAGAATCACTTTTGGTGAAAATACATTAATTTCTTAATTTCAATAGTTTTTACTTAAAGTGGGCTTAAAATCACACTTAAACAAAGAAACAATTTCCAGGAAAAATTAAGTGGACAAATTATATGTACTCATGGAGTTAAACTCGTAAGAGTTATGAATGCAGCACTAGCCACCCCCCCCCCCCCCGCCTTCCCAACAGATGCATAAAATCAGCTTAAATGTGAACTCCTTGGCGTCGCAAGGTGTTTTTTCGTGAAACGTCCTCTCCTTAATTAATTAACTGCCATATTAATGCTAAACTTCGTCACACCTTTTGCACTACTCAAATACTCTGGGTTTTGAGATATTGCATGAAATAGAAAGACGCAAACATTTGCACCGCACTACAGTGACAATGATTCATGGATTACTGACAAAGTAAATCGGCAGGCTTCCTTTGTAACTAGATTTCTCGGAGACAGTAGCTGGCACACAACAATCGTAACATAACCCCCCACCTATACTGTTATTGAAGAGTTTGGCTTGTTGTTTCCATCGCGGCTTCTCACCTTTGATCAAAGCCTTGCCGCCTGAAAGTCCCCCTCCCTTGTTTTATCTGATCAAGCTACAGCCAGGGCATTTGAAGCGGTGTTTGTTTTTCGTTACGTGTACTTCGTCTGTGGGCTGCATAGGAGTGCGCAGACACTCCGATTAAGGGGGAGGGGGGGGCAAAAGCCTTGATGAAAATCCAGTCGGGGAAATTAAAACCTCATTCTATATCAAGGGCCCATACCCAGGTTTTTTTAGGGCTGGGGGAGATCCTAAAATGTGGAACAAAGAGAAGGGCCGAAAATGCAGTTGGATTATTTTACGTCACTTTTCAGCCACTTTTGGCTAATCATGTAATCGTGACGATGCGGATGATTGATGAAAAACACTTACAAAGAACACTCATGTCCAGACCGGGATTCGAACCTGGCGTCAGAGCGTGATACGCTAGCCACTCTGCCACGGTGGTAGGCGAAAAGCTGTTGGAGTATTAGATGTGACCAGCAATGCTATGGTGGTATTGCAAGGAGATATATAATTGTAGAGTTGCAATTATGATCCAAAGTAACGGGAAAAAATTAAGTCATCGATAGACACCCCCTCTCCCAACCTGACAATAAACAGCACAGTCGCTCACATTCAAAGTCTGTCACACAGCGTACAACTGAGTGATTATTTTTGCACTCAATTCTCAGAAGTATTCATATAGTACGTTCCTCCGCAAACTGTGTTTTCAATTTTCCATTAATTTTCTTACATCAGCACCATTGAACAACCATGATAATTCTAGGTTTTGATAATAATATATTTATAAATTTAATTATGCGCATTAGCAATGATTCTTCAATGCCCTTATAATAATTAACAAAAATTAGTGTGTCTGAATGAAATTATGTGTGAAATACATATAATTTAAGGTGGACATTCATTTTACAGTGGGGCGTTGGCCTGCCTTGCTCCTCCTTCCGGACGTCAATGGTGCCGGTGATTTGATGCCAAAACTTAGGGGTGCAAGGAAAGTTTACTTTCTCTTAGTAGACAAGGCTTAGCTCCAAGAGGCAATGTTCCGGGTGCAAAAAGTAGAGGGGCAACTGACCCCTTGTCCACTAATCGTTGCCACTGATCTGCAGAATTTTAGAAAAAAAAATGTACATGTCGTATTTGACGTAGTATCAGAATCATTCAACCACCTAAGTATGAAGGAGTGCTAAAAACAAGAAATTTTCCGGAATGTTAATGACAATAAATTTGTTAGAGGATAAAGTGGGAAAGTCCAATTACATAGTAAATAACGTAATTGCTTGGAACTCTCATTGACATGAAGATATTTCATTTTTCTTTAGTAGTATAATATTGTCGATAAGATTCCTCTACACTAAATTTATAATCGGCAGTATTAAGGGACAACTGCCCCCCCCCTTTTGCCCACTCCTATGGTGGGCTGTATTCTTGATATTTGTTTTACAAAATTTATACAACACATAACTAGGGCCCGTGACTTTATTGTTATAACTAGTGTGCGGATCAATATGCACTAAAAAAGTGGAAAATATGCATGCATCTATGCACTAAAAACAAGTAAAATATGCACTCAAGTATGCAAATTATGCACTAAAGGAAAAATATAGGCACAAAAAATTCCTCGAAATACATTTCTTTTTTAAAGTACCACACATGTAGTGACCATTGAAGGTATAGACGAATTAACAACAGCTTCCATGTCAAGTAAGGTTGCAAAATCTTGTATTGAATTGAATTTACTATTTCCAGTTGTTAAACACAATATAACGAAAATCGTTAAGTAGTTTTGAATTTATGTAAATTGCAGTGCACTACAACATATCTCTAAATTTTAGTGATTTTTTTTTTCCGTTTATCAGTTAGTATATCCTTGTATGAAGAAAAGGTGCGCTCCACACTACAACTTGTCACTGGACAATATTTCAATGCAGCTATGTCCTCTGGCGTGAGATCTTGTAATAGTTCTGTTAATTCACCTTGTAGCAGAACTTTCACTCTCCTATAATCCACTGTTTTAGTAAAACAATCTTGAATGATTTTTCCTTCCGCATCTTCACACAATGCAAACTACACTAATTCAAGGTAGTACAGACTGTTTACAAGCAAAAATCTCCGTTGCCTTATATAGGCCATTGAAGAAGGCCGGGGGAGGAAATGCATGTGTTCTCTGTGTCATTTGCCAGGTATGCGCGAGGGAGGGGGGACCGTCTGCCCTGCAGCCCATAAACAGGGGTTTTCGAACACCTGTGCTTCAAAATTTTACTCTCAGAAACACTCCACAGACGAAACATTAACCAAGTAAACAAATATATTTAAAAAAAAAAAACTACCAATTTAATGATTTTTTCACGTAATATGCATTTATATGCGCTTACGCAGTAAATATGCATGAACACCTTAAATATGCATTTATATGCACTTTAAAAACCCCCTACTTCGGTTCGGAATGCTCTGAAAGAACTTTAGAACCGGGTTGCATATTAATTAGAGGATCGGAATAAAATATGCAAATATGCAAAATCCGCCCTCTAGTTATAACATATTTTTTATTTGGCATCGAATGGAATACTCATCTACGCTTATCTGATGAAAATCAGCCGAAATAGACAAACTTGACAAGGCATATTTTAACATATTTTACCAATTTCGCGTCTTTACAACGTATTTCTTCAATTTTCTCATAAGAAGACATATTTCTGTATAATTTCGTAATTGTCTTGCACATAATCGGTTATTTTATAATTTATTCTTCGTACCTTTAACGCAACGGATAGTTTATATTATCGATGGAAGTATAATTAAATTAAGGACAAAGAAATTAAAAGAAGATGCGGTTTTTTCTTTCCAACTAATACAGAACAATAATACCCCCACCCCCGATTTTTTTTATCCCGCGGCAGTTGATAGCCGTGCGAACATTATTGAGGAAAGAATGTACTCTGTCATTGTTGTGCATGCACAAGACTCACAATAAACAAGTGTCAATTGTTCTCGTTTGTTTACCTTTTTCTCGCTTCTCACAACAATCAGTCAAAAGCGAAAATAGCATTCTGTACATTACAGCCCCCTTTTCTATCGGCAATCGAATACAGAAGTTTCAAGATATTTTTCGTTGGAGTCAGTGTGTATACCAGTGTCCTTCGGTGATATCGACACTTGGGGTAGCAATCAGTGGCGTGCCAGGGAGGTTGTTGTGGGTCATAATCCCCCTCCCCCCTTTAGGGTCCAGTATTCCTAAAACTAGAACGTCAAAGAAAGGAAAGGATTGCAAAATGAGGAAGGACTATTGAAAAGAAGCGCGTGTTAATCCCACCCACTTTCGAAAATCCACAACATGTTGATTTGACTATTAAGCCAGAGATCCCGGGTTCGAACCCTTACTTTGCCATGGGTGTTATTTGTGTTTGTTCCTTCATCAATTTTATCGTACCATCTTGACGATTAGCCAAAAGTGTAGGAAAAGCGAAGTAAAACAAACCAAATTAAACAATCAATCAATGATTTGGTTTATGCTACTTAGCGTGGCTGTCACATTTGGTTAATCGCGAAGATGGTACAATACAATTAATGAAGAGACAAACACAGAAAACACACATGCCGATGTAGGGGTTCGAACCCGCCACTCCTGGTGTCATAGCGTGCAGTGATAATCACTCCCCCGCGGTTGGTTGATTTGGTGTTTAAGTCCACTTTATGTACATAAAAGCTAATCGGGACTGGACCCACAGTTTAAAGTGGGATCCGAACTACTATGTTCCTCCACCTGGTACCGATCCGGGGCACTTGCACTCCTCCACGGAGGTCCGCCGACAACAAGGATGAGTGGAAAGCTCTAACTATTCGGATACTTGGGTATCGGTAAAGCAAACTGTATATTTACTCAGTGGTACGTAAATTTCAATTGGATTTTTGAAACACCGTATTTGTATATGATTAACGTTTTTCCAAAAAAAATTGCATTGTTTGATTTCCCTAATTTCTCCATCTCACGATCTCGTCACTGAAGGATCCGGGCTCGAGCCCTGGCCTGTGCATGAGTGTTCCTTTGTAACCACTTCTCATCCGTATAATTTAATCAACGTTCATCTTCATGGTATAAGTTAGGTAAAGTGATGGAAAAGCAACGCTAAAGAAAGGAAAAGAAAATACAAATAATTTCCTCCCAGTGCATCTGCAGGGCACTGTGAAATCAGGAGTCCAGAGTTCTCTGTTTATGATTGTCCCTCGTGCAATCACTTCCATAAGCTCGTTAGCTACTAATCGCCATTAAATCTATACAGCTAGAAAAAATGATGGAAGGTGGCAAAAAATAAATATATTAGAGGGGATGAACAGTTAACAAAACATACTTTTTTGTAGTTTCTTCAAAAATATTCATTTGTCTTTTTTAGTTCTGGGATACATTTTTCATTCCAAATTATTTCAGTATTCACTGCAGAGTACAACACCTACGAACAAGAATGCGCGCTCGTCACGGGTTCGAATCCCGGCCTGAATTGTTCTTTGTTAGGTCCCTTCATCAATTTCATTATATCATCACTCATCCTCATTTTCGCGATAACGAAATGTGGCAGAAAGGTGAAGTAAAATAAACCAAACCAACAACAACAATTAGAACGCGAGTTTACTTGCCCAAATTAATACATTCGTATTTATGATTGTTTAGCTTACCCATTTTTTATTGTAGGCCAAATTATTTGTATATTTAAATAAAACTACTAAAACGAGAGCGAGAGAGAGCGTGAGCAAATATTTGTTATTTAATCATTCTATATTCCATATTTGAAAAAAAGAAAAGAAACCATAACACTTTTGTCTTCACATAATACAAGTACGTTCCCATTCATATACAAATAAAACTACGTACATCCCATATTATACATAATACATAGGGGCATGCATATTTCGTTTTTGACGAAAAAACGAAATTTAAAAAAACACATTTTAGTGTTAATTTTTCATGTTTTTGAAAGGTGTGAGATGCATTTTGTGACCATGTTTTGTCACAAAATAATGCGAAATGAACTGCAAAAAGCGAAATTAACTCTTAAACACGAAATTTAGGGTTTATTCACCGACGCGACACCTTCCGAGGTCTGAATTATCCTGAGAGTTATGCAATTCCCGGAAAATTGATTAATTCTGCTGTTAATATTGGAGAAGCAAAAATGGACTCCTTTACACAGAAATAAACTTAATACTCTGATAACTACATAAATGTGCTATTAGAAGTGAAATGTTAATTCTGTGGAATAAGTGTAGTTTTTAAATCAAATTTAGGATTATATTCGCAATTTTAAAACCTAAATGTCTTTTTATATACCACTTTTCATCCAATTTCTCACCGCTATAACACCGATATTTTATTTTATTTACCGATTTTGAACCTGAAATTGACTCAGTTTTTGTACCGAAATTTTGCTTTTTTATTTACCAAAAATATGTGGCTCTAATAATACATATTGAACAACGTTTAAAAGGTTGTGTAAATACAGAGAACATAAGTACTGCAGAAAATTTTCCCCTGAGTTCTTTAGAGGATTTACAAAGGAATCGAAGGGAAACCAATCCCCTATCTGTCCTATAGGAGATAGACTAGAGGACCTGAAACCACGGACTTTCAACCATTGGAGAGGGCGGCGAGGCGGCAAGGGACGTACAGGCAGAAATCTTCTCTTTCCCTTCGGCCGGTTGTCTATACCTGGATCTGGTAAGGCGGAAGAAGAGCCAGCTAGGGTATCCAGCCTTGCCAGCTGATCACATCGAGGGACTAGAAGCGCGTGTAAAGAAGTGTTGCATATGAACTGAGGCTTCAAGATAATAAATATTGTGATTTGAAAATAATTAGAGACGTGAGATTGATTGATCTATCTCTGCTAGACTAGCTACACCTCAGTACACGTCACTGGTGTATACTCTGTCCTTGCTTAGAATAATTGCAGTGATCCTCACGATATTTCCTATATTTTCCCACCACATTTTTCGGTTAAAGGAATTCTGTCTTTATTTAATACCCCACCTTAATCCATCTTCCCCGAATAATGAGAAATTTGAAAGTACTGTTGTGCATATATTTAGTTTTACAGGGAATATTTCTGCATTTTCTAACATTTTACATTTTTTATGACATAATTACATACATATATTACAGTATTATAGGACGTAAAGTCCTGGACCCTACACATAACACATGCCCTAAGCTCTTGTTCTCCCTTATTTTCATAATGACGATATGACCACGAGCAGTGTTAATAATATAGAACACTGACAAGTATCAAATTGAAAATCTAATAGATTATTATGAGCAGTAATTAAGTTGTGAGAATTCTTTAAGGGTATGCTGTAATTATGAAAATCTTTGTTTTGTTAAATGCTGGGACTTTATTTCTAAAATATAATATCAATACGAGACAAATTGCTGAGTGGTCTTGAGCTCCACAGTTGGCGCTACTGAGATAAATCGTACCTGGGCAATTCCGTTGAAGATTTTTCACCTATTTGATGTTCTTACGTACGAGCAACACTCCAGTACAAAACAAATTTTCGTACATGTACGTTCAAAGGAAATAAAATCAGCTACTCAAAATTCATGGTAATGTAGTAAAAAGTCCTGGAAATATAGAAACTTTTTTTTCATCTATCCTTTCATATCATATTTATCGGGTAGTTACTTCAAAGACACTGGGGTCACCTATCCAGAGGTAGCTTCTCTCACAGACCCCTTAAAAAAGCACTGAACGGATCAATGCTCTTCTTCTTCTCATTTACACATTATTTCCCAATTCCATCTACAAGAAAGAATGCTTTTAATCTTCTAGTGTCATTAGTGTGCCAGAGCAGGTGTTGGTTGGGCCATCCATACCTCTCATCCCTTTGCCACAGCATTCCTTTAAAATGAAGGCATCAGCCTCCCTTATGAAAATCCTTGACATACCACTGTATGGGGTACAGAAAAAGTTTCACAAGCAAACCCGTGAATTGCTTTAAAGAAAATGCAAGGGGGGTGGGGGTCGAGATACATGTACATTTGATTCCAAAGTGAAGTTATTTATATTCAGACAGAATCAGGTATATTGCTGGGTGGTTTATGCTTGATTGTTGTAATTTGTATTCTTCTGAGTTGCTGTTTTCCCTTTTTTAGTTGAATAGCGATGATTGGATGGAATTTATGATGAGGCATGCCGGAATTAGTACTAGACTCCTGTGTAATAGGTCGTGAGTTGATTACTGAAAATACTTCTCCACCAGAAGCGGCAAATCTACTATTGGAAAGGTTGACGTATCTTCATAAAAATAAATTCACAGTACCATTTATACACGATTTGTATGTTATGAAACGAGTGAATTATGGACAAATAATGATTGCTTATTTAAATCATAGCTTAATCTTATGTACTCGTGGTGGACCAATCGGGAGGCTGTTACGCTGTCACGCGGGGCACACGGATTTGATTTCCAAGGTGGGCGATCTCCACGTCAATGCGTCCGCTATATGCTCAAATAGGTTATTCGAGACGGGGTTACAGTTTAAAGTGCTATCCCAACCACTGTGTGCCTCTATGGAGAATCGAGACGTATTTGTTCTGCTTGCAATTTTTAACCTGGCAGGACGCACGCTGTGTAATTTTAATTGTTTTAAAGCTTGTACTTAGTAATACCTTTATTGATTAATTTAATTTTATTAATTTTGAACATTTGAATGGAATCACACAATTGATAAAAACGAGAAAAAAATAACATGTTGAAACACCAAACTGAAACGTGTGAGCATGCGTTGGGTTAAATTTATCCAGGCAGTTTCTAAGATCCTGCTAACTAACGAAGTAACTCAATGGGCCATATTATCGATTACGTCACTGGCAGACTGCTGCATTTGGAACGCTTTTTCTCCTTATGCTATACCATTCGAGCTAGATCGCTAGGCAGGGTCGGCTTTAGGGCGGTGCAAACGGTGCCACCGCACCGAGGAGGTATAGCTGTGGTGGCGCGTCAGTTCAGATTAATTTGAATGTTGTGTTGCCTCTGCACTAAAACCATCATTTCTGATATATTTCGCGATATGACGGAATACTTCCTAATTTCGCATGTCATATTTGTAGGAGACAGAGACAGACGCAAGGGGCTGATGGTATTGCAGCATCCCTAAATCCATGAACGAAAAAATAAAAATGTGGGAAATGTTTGAGAGATCATTTTTTTTTTTTTTTTGCTCACTACACTCGCAATACAAATGTTTCCAGAAGGATCATACCAAGTTTATACTTAGGCCTATTACTTTGAAAATATTGGCGCATTATCAAACTAATGTTGTTTTTGGTTTGCAAATAAACAAATTTGCCAAAAGAAAAAATCGTTCTTTTAGACATCATCAAATGTTTCTGATTGGGGTCTCGGGTTTGATACGCGGTGGAGGCATAAAATGGCTCGAATCCCACTTCAAGCTGTAGGTCCAGTCCCGATTAGCCATACTGGTATAAAGTGGACTTAAAACACCAACTCAATAAATCAATCAAATGTTTCTTCTCTTAAAACTAATTCCGACAGAACTAGAAGATTTTTCTTCCTAAAATTGATGTGTGGCGCCGAATTCTTTTCTGATCGGGGGCCAGGAGTGCTCACAAGGAAGATTCATGGCGTTCCTGAGTCATGGGGATATTTAGGGGGACAAGATTCTATAGTTTAGCTACCAATTATACATATCTTCACACAAGAATGTGGGGATAGTTTCGTTTGATTCACTTGTTATCGATTTTTAGTTATGGTTGTTATTATGTACAGTTTTTCTACCTACCTGTGGGTGATCACGGCGATGGGATAGAAATGAAACACCCCCTCTTATGCCTTTAGAATCGGTTTGGAAGGGTGGGGGAAATGCTGTTCTCATTAATACAAGGTTAGTGAAGCAAACAAACTAACAATGGCAGTGAGACTCAGCAGTTTTGTACGTTTTATGTTAGCAAACATGAAAGTGAGCCGTGCCTTTTCTTTCTTGTGTCTTTTAATTTCAACTGGATCCTGATATCCGGTTCTGATTTTCGGTTCCGGATACCCGATTTTTATTTTCATACCAGATCCGAATCTACAGTTCTAAATTCAGATGTAGATAATTATGCATCTCCCATTTTTTGTTGTATTTTATTTATACTACTTACGATACTCGTACGTTATGCTTCTAAATTGAGCATAGAAATGAGAGAAGAGAAAAGAGAGTTGTCATGGTTTTCTCTTTCGTCCTATTGTTCGCAAAGTTAGCATATAATTACCGGGAAAAGCAACTTTAGAAGTAAATAATAAACCTGTTACATTTACGTACCTAAAAGTAACAGAGTTGCAGTTATTCCCTTTGGAAGGTAACTTCGTTACAGTTAGGTACTCGATGAATGTAAGTATTAGTTGCAAACGGCGGCATTAGAAGTAACGAATTACTTTGAAGCACTGACCCATCTCCACTATTTACTTACGTACATAGTCTAATCTTCACCTTCCCGTTGCAAATTTCAAACACTTCTGCCTTATAGTGTAAACTAACTAACTAACTCTCTAGCCTTCTTAAACCCGAAGGTTCATGGCTGCAGCAACACAGGCCTTCCATCTGTCCCTATCTTGAGCAAGATCTATATACTCTTTTCCATCCCTACCGATTTCCTTTAGGTCTATCTCAACGTTCTCCCTCCATCTTCGTCTTGGCCTTCCTACAGGTCTGTTACCATCAGGTTTCCCAACAAGAATCCAATAAACTCCTCTTTCCTCTCTTATAGTGTAAAAAATATAATAAAATTAAAGTTAAATGTAAGCAAGAAATGCCATCTATCCCCACGTGAAATCACACATTCCAGTTTGGTACCTTTCTTGAGGTTACTTTTTAAAAATTGTAAATAAGCGAACATTACACAAGAATGAACCCACCACGACAACTAGCGCCCCCCCAATCTTATGACCCTTTGCCTCACACAGGGTAGTATTGATTATTTTGGGCATCACTCCTCGAGCAATATGGTTTACCATTGAATCTGATCCCAACAGATACATGATGTCACTAATGACGGGAGTTGAAAAACAAAATGGTTATGCAGTTAAACCTGAGTTATATGTATGTCAAGGTAAAGAGAAAATAATACGTATAACCATAGGCGCCGACTCCATAGGGCTTGGGGGGGCTTTAAGACCCCCAATATTAACTATGTAGGGCAGAGCCCCCAAATAATTTTGCTTAAGATGATTTAATGTATTATTTTGCTTCTCTTGTAAAGTTTACTCTGAATTGTGCCACATGAACTTAACTTTAAATAAACATTTAAAATTTTCTAGACCATCAACTTTGGGGGGCTGAGACCGCTAAACCATCAACTCTGGGGAGGCTATGACCAGAGACAGTCTGAGTATTGTTAAAATGTTTACTAAAAAGAGTTTCAAAAGACGAGGTGTATGAACTAGGGTAGTGGATGGGACATTCGGGCTACAAATGGCTCACATGACATTCTGAACGAGGTCATTGATATATTAGGGAGGTCTGTTTTGCGCTCCGTGGTAGCAGATATTAAAAGTCGGGAATATTTTGCTATTATGGTTGACGAAACTTGTGACATGTCCATCCGTGGTATATTAATATTCTGCAAAAAAATGATATTTTTGAGGAATTCATGGGCTTTTATTAGGGGTGTGCGGGACGGGATCGGGACAGGAAATGTTCGAAATTTCCGGAAGCTCTGAAAATCTCGAATTCTACACGTCATTTTCACTTTAAGTGATTTGTGGATTAAATACTAACAATTTACGATAAGTTCCAGAAATTGACAATGCCGAAAACGTCGAGAAATAACGACATTTTAAAATGAGCATTCGGTATTTCCCGACTGCTCGGGATCGGGACGAGAAATTTTTTCCCCGATGCCGGTCCCGACTTTTCAGAATCCCGCACACCCCTAGCTTTTACGAGATTCCGAACGCTGCGGCCAAAACTTAAAAAAGGGAGAAAGTGACTCATTCATTAATTTTTTTCAGTAATCAGAGCCCCTGCGTATAACTGAGAATTACTTTCAAATCAGATTTACATAACACGCCATTATTAAAATAAGTGCATATATTTTGAGTTACAACATACAGTATAATACAGGTCATTTCTGTCATAAAGTGCTAAATTAACGAATTTAAAAGTTAACAGTTTGATTCTTAAGTACATTACATTTGCCACTTTAATAGTTTTATGTCGATTAGCGTCCACTTCCCGTATACAACTTACTTTCTTGTCAAGCATGTAAGTTTTCCTCTCTCATGAATTTAATCATATCATCATTCATATTCATTGTTGCAATTAGCCAAAAGTGACAATAAGACGGTGTTAAATAACAAAAATCAAATAAGATCCAAAGGAAAATAGATTAAAGAGAATTATATAATATTTCAGGAAACATATAAGCAGCATGACTGGTATCTTGTTCTGAGCAACTGCGTCAAATCTCCTCTGATTTCATGCCGCGTGCCGCCTCTGTTTGTTGTCTTCTCTGTGACACCGCCGCGCCGCACTCCCCTTTCTCGCAATTCCAGACCGACCGCCGCCGTATCCACCTATCCTGTTGCGTATTTGTGTTTTTTTGTGACATTGTTGTAGCTTGGTTACGTACAAATCAACTGTATTTTATGTTATAGGTATAACACAGAATTACCTATAAATGCATTACGTACAAGTAAAGGTTAATTAACTCGTTTTAAAATTATATTTTCCCGAGACCTACAGTAATTGACGTATAAAACCGAATTACGCAGAACTGAGTTACGTATGAAGGAATGTGGATCGTGACGCTACGTTCAGATTGGGTTCGATTGTTGGGCAGAGTAAAACACCCAAACAAACAGGCTGATGTAGAATAGGATATCATATTGTATCAACTTGATAATTAATAGTTAATTCAAATCACCAAATTTCGTACTTGTAACTAATAGTTTCGAAAATATCGCAACACCAAATATACCATGTGATATCGGTTTGGTGTTTGATTTCTTTTTTACTTAAACCTATCCAATCATTAATTTTACCTTTACACCAAGCACCATTAAAGTGTTTATCGAACCTATTGGTAAACAGCTAATAAACACAAGAAACCAACCAACACAATAAACAGCGTCTAAAATAGAGGAGTAGCATAACCAAAATCTCTCTCTTTTCTGTCCGGTTTAATTGATTGATTTGGTGTTTTAAGTCCACTTTATGCACAGTAAGGCTAATCGGGACTGAACCTACAGTTTAAAGTGGGATCCGAACCACTGGGTGCCTTCACCGGGTATCGAACCCGGAACCCCTTGATTACAAGGCGACGACGTTTCTGTCCGGTTTAAGTACTAGGGTATAATAATCGGAGGTTGAAATATTCAGCTAATGAAGAAAATCGTAAACATCAAGAAGTTTTAACTTGCATTTTGCTATTTATGGTCAAAATTATATGTATACTGGTTAATTGCGGCGATGAGGATGAACTATTATATATGTGATAAAAGAAACACAATCTAAAGGCAGCCACACCCTGACCAAGATGAATATCATGACTCATTGAATTTGCTGTCAGAATTAGTAGGTCACTCCACTAGACACTAAATAACAAAAGGGGAAGTGAGTTATATTTTCCTTCAAAATTCGATTACTTTAAACAAGAAGAGTAAAGTTATATACACCTGTTTCTTCAATCCACTAATATTTCCAATATCAATTTTCAGAATTTTATGGAGTTGATTGTATCAATATATATTTCAATGCATAATAATTAGGATTATTAAAGTATAATGAAAGCGTTCGTTATAATTGAATTGAATTGTTGTTTTAAGTCGACTTTATGCACAGAAAGACTAATCGGGACTGGAACTACATTTTAAAGTGGAATCCGAACAACTATGTGTTTCCACAGGGTATCGAACCCTGGACCAGCGATTACAAGGTGACTACGCTGCCTCTGCACCATCAGGGAGGCCCACACAGACCTATTATAAGTCTTGAAGTAAAAATCATATGTTGCAACAAAAGGAAAGAAGTTAATGACGAACTATGCATGCAAAAACAATAGTAATTTCTCATACACACATTCTTCGTTTGGCAACTTCACTCATTGCCATATCATTTCTTCCCTCTAATCTCTTCAACGCTGTCACTTACATTGTACTTAATTCCTAGCCATACAAGCGATTTCAGGATTATTCTGTTTCTGCACAGCAACAACAAGAGAAGAGGGCCTTGGGGAATACTGCACACACTCAAAATGCCAGAACATAGATATCAACTGAGCAGACGGTCCCACGAATCACAACAATTGCCACTTTCAGGTGAATGTGGAGGAGGGGATATAAATTATATACGTATACATACGTATATAAAAACAACTGTTTATTATTATTATTATTATTATTTTATTTATTTGCTTACTTAAACGTCCTCGTTGTCTCCAACGGAGAGAAAACCACAATCGTAAATCTTGGTGCGTTGCCAGAATTAATTATATACAGAGCATTCCCTTACATTCGCTACGAGACTCGGCGGCAAGCGGCCCGGTAGCAGCGTTTGTCTTTCCCTGTGAACGGGGTCCGCGACAGTCGCTCGAGTCGGCTATTAAAATTACAGTTTTCATATTGTGTACTAACCTTGACTACAGAAGGTGTTGAAAATGATGTCCCTCTGCTACAACACATTCCTGGCATCTCCGAAAGAAATTGGCATTTACACGTGCAAGTTCGTTTACTACTGTAATTCTCCCGATTTCTCGTACAATACTCTCTTTTAACGCACGGATGGTGTGCGGATTGTGTTTGTATACTTTATTTTTTAGATTTCCCAATTTTTCTTTCCACTTTTATTCAGAACTGACACTGTTACTCTAAACTTTTTTACGAGGTTTAATATAGTGGTCCTATGTGGAAGGGGAACACCAGGAAATTTCGTTGCAAAACGTCGTTGCACTTCTCCACAATTCCTCTTTCCGAAGTAACACTCGACAACGTAAATTTTGTTGTGCCATATTAAGCCACAATCTTCAACACACGGACACGACACAACACAACTTCCGAGGGAAGATTATACTGGCGTCAGTCTGCAACGTCAACAGAAAGGGAAGGAGAGCGAAGGCAGGGAGAGCGAAAAAAACAGACTGTAGCGTGCGACTGTCGCGGACCCGTTCACTGGGAAAGACAAGCGCTGACGCCGGGCCGCTTGCCGCCGAGTCTCGTAGCGAATGTCGGGGAATGAATGCTCTGTAGAAGTGCTGAGATGGTGTGGAATGAAATTAAGGGGCGCGGTGTTGAAAATAAATAAAACACGAATCATGCATGAATGTTTTAGCCACTAATTGAAATTCCAATAATATGCCAATGAAAGTGGATAAAACTAGCGAAAGGTGTCCCGGGTTCGATACCCGATGGAGGCACACAGTGGTTTGGATCCCACTTTAAACTATAGGTCCAGACTTACTGTGCATAAAGCGGACTTTAAAACCCCAACTGCTTCACTCTTGCTCGGTTTTAGTACAAGACATGTTTAGAAATTTGATTGATTGAGTTGGTGTTTAAGTACACTTTGTGCACAGGAAGGCTAATCGTGACTGGACCTACAGTTTAAAGTGGGATCCGAACCACTATATGCCTCCAGCGGGAATCGAACCCGGAACCCCTTGATTACAAGGCGACGATGCTACCACTGCGCCATCGGAGAGGCCAAAAATTTGAAAAGAACAGCTTGTTGAAGGGAGGCCAATGACACATGAAAAATTGGAAGATTTTTTCCAAGGAAAGGCAAGCAAGGTATTTTCCCACAGGATGGGAGGGAATATGTTTCAGAAAATTGATAAGACACATTTGACTTTTAAGCCCATAAAAAAATTGAAAATTAAGAATTATATTTACAACCTTTCTACCTGCATATTTAAATTTGATCACGGTCGGACGATTTTTTAAATTTTTTTTGATTTCTTGTTTGGAAAAAGCAAAAAAACCGGCAGTTTTTTATTCTCAAGACGACTAAAAATCGAAAATAATATGTTACTATAGCTTAACATAGAATTGAAACAGTCAAATTTTGATGTAACTCGTTTTTATTTAGGTCTACTGATTAATTTTTAATTGGAGTCCAAAACTCGAGTATACATAGCTTTTGATCCGATAGTAGGCAGACAACAAAAACGGTGTATCAACAATGCAAAGGATAACACAAAGCACCTGACACTAAGCTATAGGCATTTATCGACACACACAGACTACTTGAAACATAAGAAGAAACCATTCTTAACAACAATGTTGACGAAAGAAAGACAATGGCGGCTGCCTTTATAAACTGCCGACAGTACAGGAAAGAAATCGGCGATCAGTGTTTGCCTGTTGTAAACAATAACAGCGGTCTCACTTTAGAACGCAACATTCGGCGCTGAATATGACATGAGACAGCATGGCACTCTAAGAGTTGTTGTTGTTGAGTTGGTGTTTTAAGTCCACTTTATGCATAGTAACGCTAATCGGGACTGGACCTACAGTTTAAAGTGGGATCCGAAGCACTATGTGCCTCCACCGGGTATGGCACTCTATAAGAGTTGGTGTTATTGGTTGAAAAATGGGTGAGGAAGAAAATTAAAGGGTGCGCAAACACTTCTTCGCACCTAGCCCTTGGCACTGACAAAGAAAGGGTAGTTCAGAATTGCCAAGCGTCTGGTCTGAACGTCTGACCACTCTCCCCCCACTTAAACAGGACAGGGAGGGGGGAGGCGGGCGGCGTTTTCCTTTGGTTCGTTTTTTTCAAGGGTAGCAAAATACTCATTGCAGTTCATTCCATCAATACTTGCGTCAGTAACATCTCTACAAGCAAAGGACAATTTGATCAAATCTCATACTCTATTAATTAAAGTACTTAATATTATTATTATTAATATTAATATACATATTCAAACTTGCAAGCAAAAACGTAATTTCAATCAAGTTCAACGTAAGATTCTTTTTAAGTACACTTTATTCCTAGAAAGGGTAATCGGGATTGAACCTACAGTTTAAAGTGGGATCGGAACCACAAAGTGCCTCAACCGGGTAACGAAGTCTGGACCTCTTGATTACACTACGTTCTGGAGAGAGAGATTCTAAAATGGCAAACTTAGGTTTCTCAATGGGTAAACACTAGTATTGTAACTGTGAATAGTACAGAGTATACAGAATATGAAAATCGCCTTGTAAACTGGCGATATGCAGTGGAGGTGCACTATACACTGGTTCGAATATTATATTATATAATATGTAATATATTATATATTACATCTTATATATTATATGAATAACTTACTTTCTGTCCTCCAAAATCTGGGGGAGAAGTTAGTTCAGTGTAATACGACGCCAGGGTTTCCGGGTTTGAATCCCAGCCTGGGCATGAGTGTCCCTTCCAAAATTTCTTCTAATCACCACACATCCGCACCGTCGTGGTTAAATAAAATGGCAGAAAAGCGCCTCCTAATAAAATTATTGAACACTGTGAAAAAGTAATTCACGGACTGTAACTTCTTTCTTAAAATCTGTCAGCCATAATTCTGTTTAATTACGTTGATTATAAGAATAATTTTAAAAATATATTTTTTTTAAATTTATAAAGTGCTTATTTTTATTACAAAGCGAAATGAAATAGAATGTTTATGGATGAATGAGGAAAGAATCTGATTCCAATATTTCAACTGATTTTACAGTCGAATAATCATTACTGACTGAGGGAGCGTAGGGCGGCAGTGTCCCTCACTTTTAGCCACTTTTGTTCCGACACTATGCTAAAGCTTATCTATAAAGGAAAAGTAAAGTTCCTTTGTCCAATCCAGTTTTGGAACCCAATCGCCGCCACTGTCGACAGCACGCCTTGCAACACACACCACCATCCTGAGCCCAAAGGAAATTTTCCTACCTGGCCACCTTTAGTTGTCTTTGTTAGGCTGTGAAGTGGAAATGGAGACTTGCTACTCCTTGCCGCAGGCCTATCTCTCATCCCTCCCTCATGTATATGCCAGTGGGCGATGCACTGACCATACGTAGGGGACGATTCGTTGCTGCCACTCGAGAAGAGGGAAAACACGTGCCATATACTAAGTTAAATACAATTGAGTCGCCGTAGTTTTCTGGTTTTCGATATCATAGTCTGCTCCAATTGTTCTCACGGTGACACTGGTGTAAGCAGGATTTTTGTTCTGGAGGGCCTGAAATTGTAAAGGTGTATAGTATATAGCTTTGTTCTAGAATTGTGGAATACCGAATAAAATATATAGGCTATTGTATATTTTCAGCTTTTCACTATTAAAACTGCACTCGAAGACAGATATGGTTATCGGGTGTCATTTTAACTTTAAGGGAGGTTTGCGTTTACATCTTTCCTTTCTGTGAGTTCTTACATATTTTCTTTTAAAATTTGGATTTTCTTAAAATTTCTGGAGGGCAGTAGTAGCCCCATCAGCGCCCCCTGCGTACGCCAGTGCAAGGTGCTATGCCCCATAGGAAATAGAAACCTTTATTGCTCGCACAAAATCATGCGTGTCGTGTCGTTTCAGTGTGAAATCCCCATGTAACGTGCTTCTTGAAAACAAAAATTTTGAACTGAAGCGACACAAGCTGCATTTATAGCTTGGACTGGACTATGTTCTCAATACGGTGCATCGTGTCACCTGTTTCTGTTGTTCCCGCATACGCAATGAATCTTTTGCATTAGATTGAAGGGTATCGTGTCGCTTGTCGCTTGGGTGTGAAATCACCATGTCGCTCGGGCCATGCATCAAATTGACTTGGTCTGTTCAATTGTGCGCGGTGTATGTGTTGCCTTAGTGAGCTTTTGCATGTCGCTCGAACTGGGCTCTTCTCTCATTGAGAGATTTCACATTGAAGAGACATGTGGTGCTTGAGAATCTCACCAGTCGAACTCAGTCTTCTGGGGCTACCGGTAAGGTGTGAAACGTTGATATTGATTGACTAGTTCCGAAGCGACATGTATTGTGTGTCGCTTTGGTCTGAAAGCTGCTTGGCATCTCCGTGTTCCTTGTCGCCTGTAACTTTCAGACCGAAACGTCAAGTAACACGTGGATTTCACTCCAAACAGCAAATGCAAATGACATATGTCGATTGGAAACGCGTCAATCCGCAGCAACGTTTCATAACGTAGCGGCAGGCATAATAGGTCTCAGAAACTTGCGTTGGATTGGTGAAATCCTCAAGCAACACGTGTCGCCTGTAAGTTCGGTGTGAATTCTACCTTACTTTAGAGACATGTATTACGAAAAATATTGAAATGTTAGTGTTTAACTACGTATTTTGCCATTTTTGAACATATGCATCAGCATTCTAGTGACGAAAGAAACATTTTAAGGGTGGAAGGTATTTCGGGAAGGAGATTGAAGTCGTACTCTTAAATACGCCACTGTCACCACAGAGGAGGAGCAAATTTTTAACGAGTTGAGTAGACGGAGAAAACGAATAGTTAGACCACAATTAAGAACGTAAATATGTATGTTGTTTTTGTACTATATTGTCCTGTATCTGGCTTTTGTGCTTTAGTTAGAGTAAGCGCAACCATTTCCAGTATTCTAGCATAGGAACTCTGGTTGAATATTTTGTTAATTAATACAAGAAGAAATCCTACTAGTTTGCTTTCTTGATGAGGAAATACACAAGCATTTCCTACAATATTCTTTGCTCGCTCACACGCGCCCTCCGGCAGATTGCTACAATTCTTCGTTGATATATATATTTTCCGAGAAATACGAGACATAATTGCCCAAGCTCAAACCGTTATATTAAATACGGCTACTATCACACAACGAACCCTCTCAGAACGCAATCGTGAAGCGCCGTTAACATTTCCCATGTAGGCAATGATGTAGCAACGCTGCGAACAATGCAACGTTCAGAGCCGTCAGTGAAAAATGCTGAGTCATGTAAGTTGAGGCGGAGATCCGACAACGCTGTTCTCTGCAACCGCAGGCCCCACCCCCTACGATCTTCCTCGCTCCGCCTTGACGTCACCGCTGATGTAGTTCCGCAATTTTTCACACACTGCAGATGTCTCTGGCGTCGCACAAACGACACACACGTTGTGTGTAGGTGATAAGCACAGAGCCCCGTTGAGAGGAACCGATAAACACCTGATACACACGTACAGGCACAATGCCCCGAAAAGAGGAACCAGAAAAATGCACTGTTTTGTAGCATAACTCTGAGTACAATTGTCGGACATTGTTCTACCTTTTATCAAAATACTGATCTTGGTCGCCTTCGTCGATTAATTCCACGACATTAAATTTTCCTTTGCCGGTTCGGCCATAATATTAAATAATGTGCTTTCTCGTTCCGAGGAACCACCAAAATTACCTCGCAATGAAAAAGTCCCTCTTAATGCTGGTAATTTTTCTGATCTTGTTCCTCGTAATGACGGGTATACCAACGCACACACACAAACACACACACACACACACACACACAGGATTTTCGACAGGGAGGGTAGTAATATTTTTTTAGTAGTCAGTCCTCATTTTGCCTTTGAAGTTTTTTTTTTAAAAAAAAAAAAATTCTGGGCCTAAGCGGGGTTATGACCTCCACTAATTCCCCCTTGGATACGCCACTGCTTCCACCCACACCTCCTACATGGGTATTTCTGAGAGTTCAAATAAGGGGGTTGGGTCGTAGTCTACTCCCGCCTGGAAGGTGGAAAGTTGACTTTTCTTTTAAAAAATCGCTAAATACACAAGGTCACGGGGAAATTACCAAATTAACCCCCCTCCTCACACACACACTTTTTCCTACAGTACCATGTGAGGACTCATAATTCCGTGCCACCGACTGTTTCACACCTCTCTCTCTGAGCGAATAAGAGGTGACACAATCTAATCGGTGTTCCCCCTATTTACCTATACAGTAGAACCTCGATTTTACGTCTTTCAGGGTACCAAGTTGAAAGGACTTAAAATGTGGGAAAATGTAAAATCCGGGAAAATTTTATAGCATAATTGTTCCATTGGGAACATGAACATCAAATGCATAATACGCGAAAATGTAAAACCAGGGAACATACAAATCGGGGGTCCACTCAGCGTGATAAAAATCATTCAATGCGCATGCGTTACTACCAGATAAAGGTGTCACGACACACGATACTGAGAATACAGCCCAGTCTGATTGACAACCATGCGACATGAGAAGTCACAGTTCTTTTTATATTATTATCCTGTACACAAGATCGCAAAGCATCATGGTACCCTAGTATCAGGTGTCTCCTCTTTTCTTTTGGGATCTGCGGTAGAGAAAGCGAGATCCATGTCCATGTTAATTGCCACCTGGATAATAATGCCGAGGGTGCTGGTTAGGGTTGGTCCGCAAGAGCACGACTTCACGTGTTAAGTAATTTAGCGTCTGGGAAACAAACAAAATGGCGGATTCCTCGGAACTTTCGTGCCGTGGCCCTCCTATTTGATTCCAGGTACGAGATGCGGTAACTTCGTTCCGAGTAGCCCTGGGCACAAGAGAAAACCTAACCCCTTTGGCTGTGATGTGGTACATGCTTTGAACGATGCAGTGCGTAGTTTGCCGAAAACTTGCAACATGGTTTGAGAGTAACACCAGCAGACATGAGTTCGTTGATTTAAAGGATACTTACCATCTCTGGCTGTTAAACATTTGCAACTTGGGAGCGAGTGATAACTCCTGAAACTACCAATCAAAACGTCAGCAGCTGACGTCATCTCAACCCAGCACCTATTGCTAACCCTCTTGCTCACAATCTAAACTGTTGGTATATAAGCTCGTTAACTAGACTCGTGCGCATTCAGATGGGTGTTTCGAAAAATCTTACTCTACCAAACAATGAGATAGAAGCAGTGTTGCACAATATAATTCTTTCCATTATGTTATTTATAACTGCATTTAATATTTTTTCAACACAATTGAATCTCCATTATAAAAAATCATTGGTGTGTACATGGAACAGACAGCTTTTTAAAATCATTTCCACTTCTCACAGAGAGAACATCTAAAGAAAAGCGATAATTGGAGGGTTTAATACGCATGCCCTAGATTTTACAATACGACACGTCACTTACGCCTGAAAGTTTAATACGGAAGCTACTAGCGCCGCCAAGCGGCTGGTTCGAACAAGTGAGTCGAGTAACCGTGGGACAATGGTGCAATACAACTCTGAAAATGAGTCAATAATATCCATTAATATATATTTTATGATATTCGCTTTCGAGTGTGCGTACTTAGTTAAGTAGAAAATAAAATGTATGTTTGTTGTAGGCTATTCTTCCCGCCTCCAAAGTGAAGTCATTTCGTCAACCAATAAACGTTTGCTATCTTTAATCGACTCACCTGTATTCATCCACCTGACACCTAGAATAATATATTTACATGAGGCTGTGACTCCGAAAATTTTCATGGTGGTATCGTTTGGATTCTGTGTGAATAGCGTGTTGAATTGTTTGTTTTTCTACTTTGAGATCTAATTAATTGAAGTTTGATTTGAGAATAATAGTTATAGAGTTACAAGATTAAATCTCTCTATACATTTTACATTTGATATGTGAAAGAGAAAAGCGAAATAAAAACGCTTGTGATTTCCCAAGATGGCTCAGGATGTGAAGATTAATGAGGAAAATTTAATGCAAGCAATCCAGAGTGATATGAATGTGATTGTACCTGAACAGTTAGCGGAAATGGAAGTTAGTGATAAGACTTCTTTCAAAAGAGGTCGATCTAATGAAGAATGCACGGAACCTGAAGTGGAGAAAAACCCAAAAAATCCGAAAGTAAGTGCAAGTACAAAGGTTGGTGTTGCTAAATATAGAAATGAGGCATATGATATGTCTTTATATTATGAGGGACATCAAGGCCCATATATCGTGTTGGTGGACAGTACATTACCTGGATCACAGAGCTTGAATACGGTAAAATTAGGTTATAATTTGTGTAAGGAGAAGGCTGATGTTGAATTCGTTAAACAAAGTGGCTTGAAGCAGGCAAAATTGACATTTCGCACAGCATATGATGCAAATAAATTTGCTAAAAATGAATTCATCAAGGAAAAATACCATTTAGAAGCCAGAATTCCTAAAGGTCTTTTAGTGAGAGAAGGATTAATATATGGTGTACCTACCGACATCCCAGTAGACGAGATAATCGAAGACATTAGAGCTGAAGTTCCAATAATAGATGTAATAAGGATGAAGAAAACTTTTTTCAATGAAGAGGGGGAAGTAAGGCAAGAACCTACTAAACTGATTAGTGTAACATTTCAATCTCAACAGTTACCAAAAGAAGTGAAGTTGTGGAGACAAATATTTGAAGTGAAGCCAAAAGTAAGATCTGTGATTTTATGCAAGAAATGTTTCCGTTTCTCACATACGCAAACACAGTGTAAATCCTCTCCCGTGTGTTATAGATGCGGTCAAGCGGAACATGGAATCTGCAATGCCAGTCCTAAATGTATTAATTGCAAAGGAAACCACTTATCTACCGATAAGTCATGTGTAAGATGGGAGCAAGAGAGAGAAATACAAAGGCTGATTGCTTATAACAACATCTCCTATCAAGATGCAAGGAAACAAGTACTTTTTGGAATTGATCCACGAAATGAACAGCGAACATATGCGACCTCTGCTAAAGACTTTCCTAAATTGCTAGAGATAAGAAAGGAATCAATAAACAAGGAAAGCCCTTGCACATCAGAAAGTCCTACTACGATCAGATTAAATTCTGTTACAGATTGGGAAAATAGAAGAAATGACACATATCTGAGTAACCTCTGTTGGAAGAAAGTGCCACCAGAATCTGACCGGTCTTATGAAAGTTTTAAAAAACAACACGGGGAAAATTTTAGACTGCATTCTGCTTCACAATTGAGGAAAACAATTAAACTTGTTTTGATAAAGGACAAAAATAAACACAAGGATCCACAAATTGCGTCAACATCATCAGCAGTGGCTAATACAAGTGAACCTGTGAGCACAACGTGTTCCTCTAAGGAACAGGATAGAAAATCAGATTCGATTGGACGCCGGACAACAGCGGAGAGTCCTTCTCAGAAAGAATCGCTAGTAAATCTGCTACATCTAATAGCTGAACTTACCACAACAATTTCAGTGAGTGATGATTTATTATATATTAGGAAAATAATCTTAAAATGTAATGACATTTCTTTACAAATTTTAAAACTAATTCAAGACTTACAAGATTTCGGGGACACCCCTTAATTTAAAACAACAATGTGTTACCAGCAAAGAAAATACTTGCCATTAATAATACAATGGAATTTAAGATCCTTCTCTGCAAGGAAACTTCAATTAATTAAATTAATAGATGAGTGTCACCCGTTAATTATTTGCGTTAGTGAGGTATGGGGTTTAAAATCAGAAAATATTCATATTGCTCACTATCATAGTATATTAAATGATTATAATGTGCGAAATAAGGGTGTGGGAATTTTTGTTCATGAAAGTGTACCATTTCAACAAATTCAGTTTAATTCAACACATGATTTATTTTCCAAATATAATGTAGAAGTGGTCGGTATAAAAATTCAGTTAAACAACTTACTTTATAATATTATTAGCTTGTATATTCCATCTCATTATACTTCGCAACAAATACAGAGCTCTCATCTAAATTCTCTTATATCTGGCTTTCAACATCCCTTTATCATAACAGGAGATTTTAATTGTCATAATACATTGTGGGGTGATCATAGAATTGATACTTTGGGAAAGACAGTTGAAGATTGGATGGATTATAATAACTTGACAGTTATAAATGATGGATCTCCAACACATGTTCCACCAAATGGAAATAATATGTCCTCTATTGATCTAACTTTAATATCTGATAATCAGTGTTTTGATTTTGTGTGGGAAATAGACTTTGATTTACGAACTAGTGATCATTTTCCATGTTTCATCACGCTAACATTATCTCAAAAATTTCCAAAATTAATAAAACAAAAAACAATTCGTAAGTGGAGCGTAAAGAGGGCAGATTGGATGAAATATAATTCAGTTTTAGACTTAAAATTTTCAGCTAAAGAATATCAAAACCAATATACTGTACAATATGAAAAATTTGTGGATATAATAACTCAAGTTATGGATTATGCCTGTCCCCGACTAAAACCGCAATATGATCGAAATTTTCCTAAAATAGATTGGTGGAATGAAGAATGTTTTCAAGCAAAAAGGAAGCGAATACAAGCATTGAAACAATTTGTAAGTGCTCCTTCACCTGCAACTTTGATAAATTTGAAACGAACTACTGCAAAATCTAGAAAAGTATATATAAAGGCTAAGAGATTTTCATGGCAAAAATATTGCGAAGAAATAAACCCTAACACAAAATTAGACGTCATATGGCGCAAGTTCAGATCACTTAGAAAAGCACATGTAAGTCGGACTTTACCTTTGTCCACTGAATGGAAAACCGATTTTATTAATAAAGTCATTCCTACACCCTTTACATCAGCCTGTGAACCTCCTAATATATTCTACACGTTCTCATCTACATCAAAATACTCAAAGGGGTTCACATCCTCTATCACTGTAAATGAAATTCATGAAATTCTTCAAGGGTCTAAAGATTCTGCTCCTGGCATTGATGGAATTACGTATTCTATGGTACGAAATCTTCCACAGAATGCACTAAGCATGTTATGTAAAATTTTCAATCAAATATTCCTATCGGGTAAAATTCCCGTTGCATGGACCTCTCAAATTATTATACCAATTCTAAAATCAGGGAAAAACCCTTCGTTGGGTCAGTCATATCGCCCAATAGCTCTAAGTTCCGTACTGGCAAAAATTTTCGAGAAGCTTTTATTAAAAAGATTAGTGTGGTTTATGGAAGGTCAAAAGGTATTTTCGCCCAGACAAATGGGATTTCGTAAAGGTTATGGAACCCAGGATGCATTAGTAACATTATCTTCTCATATGTATAGCGTTATTAAAAGAAACCAATCAGTACTTTCAGCCTTTATTGATATTCAAAGTGCATATGACAACGTGGATATTACTGTTCTATTGAGACAACTACAATTACTAAAAGTGCCACATTGTATACTCATAATGACATGGAAATTGTTATCTAAAAGACAACTTTATTTTCATTTTGGTTCAGAAATGGTAGGTCCAATATATATTGGACAAGGACTACCACAGGGAAGTCCTCCTAGCCCATTATTATTTAATGTTTATTTATCAGATATTAAAACAATAATAGATTCCCCATTTCAGTTTCTACAATATGCTGATGATATATGTATATATTTAGACTCAAACAATCACTTAAAAGATTTTTCAATGTTTGAATATAAATTAATAGAATTTAACGAATGGTTAAAGCAGAAAAACTTATCAATATCTTTAGAAAAGTCCAAAATAGTAGTATTTAAGCATAAGGGTCTTCAAAATATTTTCAACATTATTCCTAGGAGATTACAAATTCCAATTGTTTCACAAGTAAAATATCTAGGTGTATGCTTTGATGCTTCATTATCATGGCAGTATCAAATAAATATGATGAAAAATAGATCCGAAAAAATATTTCATTTATTTAAAGCTATGGCGAATACCAAATGGGGAGCACATCCTACCAGCATGCTTATGTTTTATAAGAATTATTATCGAGCAGTATTAGATTATGGATTAATGGTCTTGTGTAATCTTCCAGTAACAAAACTTTCTCCACTAGAAGTCCAGCAACGAAAAATTCAAAAAAGATGTTTGGGATTAATGAACAGTACTCCTAATGTAGTGGTATATATGGAGTCAGTAGAATGTTCGGTTTCTGTGAGGATAAAGTTAATTGCTATAAAAATGTTAATTAAAATTCAACATTCACCATGGCATCCTTTCAATGATGTTTTATTAAATCTTTTAGAGCTGCATGATTCAGGAATAACCAATGATAAATCAGCTACGCTTTGGGTACAACTATTTAGTAAATATCATCATGAATGTAGTCAAGTACTCATAGCAAGAACATTGCCAGTGTACTCGTTAGAATTTCCCACACAACCAATTCAAAATATATATTTCCCGAAATATAATCATTCAGCTGAGTTTAGAGAATCTTGGGAAGACTTTTATCATATATATACAGATGGGTCTAAAACTGAAAGTGGAGTAGGAGCAGCTCTTTATGATACTGAAAGAAATATATCAAAAATGTTTAGGTTACCAGTGGAGGCATCCATATTTACAGCAGAAATATATGCGGTATATCAAGCTTTGATTTATATTGGTACAGTTCCTGAACAGAAATTTCTAATACTGGTTGATTCGCAAAGTGTTTTACAAGCAATACAATCTAATTATAAAAATTTATTTAAAATATCACCATATGTCATCAATTGTATTCGTGCAACTAATAGCTTAATAAGCAATGGAAAAGTAGTTCATTATGTGTGGGTAAAATCACACATTAATATTTACGGAAATGAACAAGCAGACAGATATGCAAAACAAGCTGCTCAATTGAATGAAACAATCCAGTTACCATTGCATTACACAGATCTTTTGCCGAGGGTTAAGAAGAAATTTTTTGAAGAATGGAACTTATGGTGTAATAATTCATTACAAAGTGTTGGTGAAAGTTATCGTCCTTATGTTGACTACACTAGGAAAAAACCTTGGTTTTATAATTGTAAAGGTTCAAGAAATGCAATTGTTTTAATAAATAGACTAAGAAGTGGTCACGCGAGAACATATCATCATTTATTTAAAATACACATTTTAAAATCTCCGAATTGTGACTGTGGTGATTTAAGGGGTGATGCTCATCATATTATTTTGGAATGTCCAATTCACTCAGAGAGAAGAAAGACTTTATACAAAACATTGTCAAAAATTAATGTTCCTTTCCCTATTAATATGACTTCAATGTTGTATGCTCCAGATATTAGAATTGGATATGTTATACTTGCTTTTTTGAGAAAAGCTGATATAAAATTATAATATATTTTTGTTACTGAATGAGTTAATGTAGTTATATAAAATTGTGTTTAAGAGCGTTTATGAACTTTGTGTGTAAAATTTATATTAAAAATGTATCTTATGTACTTATAATGTATGCTGGGCATAAACAGCCCCCTGTAAGCTGTAAGTCCAATAAATATTAGTTGAGTTGAGGCTGTGACTCCACTGAGTGGTCGCGTGTCCCATTTGATAACGACGATATATTCTCAGGGGAAGAGTGATACGAATAAATATAAGAACATGGGACTTCAGAAATAAAACAAGTATTCAACCTGTTAGTTTGCCAGACGAGGGCTTCGTTCGTTCCAGACGTTGAAAATTGAAATTCGATAGCTTTGGTTTGGTATCATATATATCATCATATTCCCTTTGCCGCTAAGAGAGAAAGGAGTGGGCACTCAAGTTTTTGATGTGAACTTTCTCTCGCTTTTCTTCCAGACAGTCACAATTGAAAACTTTATCCCCGATTATTTTCATCCACTTTCCCTCGATAGGGAAAAGTGAATACTCTCCCAAGAGTAGAAATTGAGGTTTTTATGATCGATTCTTGGCTTTTGAAGTGGATTTCTTTTATGTTTTGGTGCTGGAGCGCTATGAAGTAATATGTTCCTAAGAAATACCAGTGAAGTTCTATTATCCGAAAAAAAATATTGACACATAAGCAGCAAGTAAGAGCTACGTTTGAAGTACTTAAGTGTTATGTGTAGGCACGCAATCGAAATTAAACAAAAGATCGAGATTGAGGTTGAATTGATCGAGATTGGGCTTGACCTTCAGAGGTTAAGAAGACAAGGTTTATATTCAATCAATTTCGTCCAGATTTTCTGAAATAAGAAACACGTGGAAATACAGGGTGAGTCAAAAGTCATGTTACATAGGAAGTTTTGATCCCATCATTCAAGACAATGCTAAAAATTGTGACACCGTCAAGTAGGGTATATGTTTTCAAATGCATACTTTCATTAACCACAATATACTGAATTAAAATCCGAATGATACTACTCCGGTATCATTGAGCATTTGTGGCTATGACGTCATCAATGTGCCCTTTTGTCTAACTACATAGTTTACGGTAGGTCTCTGATTAATCATTAATATCTCGGAAACTAAGGTACAGATTTTAGTAATTAAGACAAAGTTGGAAACCTTATAAACATCCTTTAACGTAGTATACATCCATATGTGTGACTCAATAAATAATAAATATGTTTTCGTAAAATTTTTAAAATTTAAGTGGAATATATTAGTTTCCTTAGTTAACATCTGATTTTATTCTAATCAAACGTTATGCACGGTGTCAACTGTGATGACAGCTTACAGTAAAGAAGGTAAGCAAATTTACGAAACAGAACAGCGGGGGAAGGTTGTCTTCACCAGTAGAGATAGATGGGTGTTGAAGTGATAATGACCCAAAAGCACAAGACAACGTTCTCTCAGATAACCTCAGTGATGAACTCCTATTTCCAAGACTATGTATATCCAAAACTATCCAGCGGTAACTGTATACTGGGAACATTCGTGGCAGAGTGGCTATTCGAAAACCACCACTAAGCTGTGAAGCGTCGAAAATGTTGCCGAGTGCACAGAGGCTGGACACAACAACAAGGGGACAGGTCATCTGGTCTGATGAATCTGCATTCACATGATTGTATATCACCTGGCGTGTTTGGGTGTGAAGAACTGCTGCAGAAGCCTTTCATGTTGACGGCCTCCTTCGTACTCTTAAGCATGGAGGGAGTTCTGTGATGGTGGAGGAGCGATATCTCGGTGTAGTTTTTGACCACTTTTAGTCCTCCATGGGGGGAGGGGGGGTGACAGTAGAGGAATATCGCAGAATTCTGAACATCTCCATCCTGTGATCAGGACAGTGTTCTCTGGAGAACGATCTGTTTTTCAAGACAACAGTGCCCCAATTCACACTTTTGCTGCATCAAAGCATGGTTCAATGAGCACGAAGATGAAGTTGAACATCTCATCTGAGCTCCTCAGTTGGCTGATGTTAACATAATTCAATAATTGTGAAGTATTTTGGAGGAGAAAGCGCGTCCTAGGTTTTCACCTTCAGCCACACTTTCTGAACTAAAGAGGAATGGATGCGTATTCTTTTCAACATTGTGCATGACCTGCTCTTGTACACCTCACGTCGGATACATGCTGTAATTTCAGCTAAGGATGGGTCAACAACTTCCTAGGAATAAAGATTTTTGTGTCAGATCAGGGTGTTCATATTAATTTGTCCACCACCTGTATGTCGAGCATAATTGCAGTGAACAGCTGCTCATTTCTAATAGGTGATCGAATGAACAAATGAATAATGACAACCGATATAATTAAAACATCCATATACGTATAAAAGGCCAGTATCAAACTGTGGCCTTTAGTCTGAAAATCCTCAATGGTAGTACTATGCCCTTAATAATATCTTAAAGCAATCCTTAGACCTCCGAGTGCTTTAGACCATCCTCTCCTATATCAAACCACTAAATGTTGACTTAAAAAATTCTTCCAAACCACTTCCTTGCATTAAAGAGCCGATACTACCTACAAAAGACATCAATAGGTGCATAATTCTTGGTTTACGTTGTTCCACCGTTGAGGATTTAACCATTTATTTTTCATAATAATTTTGTGTGAAGTGAATGAAGTTCATGACATACTTTGTAATAATATGTTCCATGATACATGTACTTGTAAAGACTGTGTATGTGTTTGAAGGAGATGCATCTATGAGTGGACCAAACATATGTCATCTTGAGGGCCCTTCCGATGACGTAGAGACAATGTCGTAGACTTAAAATTAAGGGATCGCGGGTTCGATACCCGATGGAGGCACACAGAGGTTCGGATTACATTTTAAACTGTAGGTCCAGTCCCGATTAGAATAACTGTGCATAAAAGTGGACTTATGTCACGTTGAATAACTACTACAAACGTTACCTTCTTGTGCTGCCAATCTACTCACATAACCGGACTAGTATGCTATGTGTTTCCAAGACTACAGGAATTAATCACATTATGTGCTTTTTAAACACCACTTATGAAACTTCCAGCCGTTCTTTTTTCCCCACTGTAAGTCATGTCGGACGATGTACCTTCGTGGATGACTATAACGTCAGTGTTCTTGCCGTCGAAGGCGGTTGGATTGTGCTGTATGATTCATTACTTACTCATTGTCACACCGCGGCTTGACCGCGGTATTTAGTAAAATTATTAGGTATCAAATTTTGATCTTGCATCGCTAAAAGGTTCAAAGCCGCACTTCGATTACTGCTTTCAGTTCCGAAGTCTATAATGGGTGGAGCCATACCTTTGGGCGCGCTCTTTTTGTGTCTGTGTAACACTGTGTTACCATGGTACATAAATAGTTTAAATTGCTTGAACATTTTTCGTAATATTTATGATTCTCCTGGCCTTATGAGGTTATCTTGTAATTTTTATGATGATATTTTAATGACGTCATAACAGAAAATTCTCAAGAATGGCATAATTCGGTTTCTGTCAGGAAATGTTGTTCATCAAATAAAAGAAGAAAAAACAAAACCTTTATACCCTACTTGATGGTTCAAGGGAAATTCTGTCCTAAGAGTAACTTATAGGGTCGTGAAGCTTTAGTTTTATTTTTCCTTAAATTTTCATGTTATTTTTAATATTGCAATTCGATGTTAATTTTCACGATTTAGGACAAAATTCGGTGTTATATTTGCATGCGTCTGTACTGTTCCCCCTATACTTAAGATTTTCACATTGCTTGAGTTCCGGAAAGTTGAGACAAAGTTTAGCTTTAGTGACAAAAGAAAATATATTTGAAGGCTTACTTTGGGAGAAATGACCACATTTTTGGCATTTGGAAAACTATTTCATCTCATCAGCCGCTAAATATACAATAAACACAAATCGTCAAACTGCAATAAATGGAGTGTGACAATCTCTTTAATCGAACTTTCACCAGCTATGCTAGAAATAACGTTACTCATTTGAGGCATTTTTCGTGTTAAAGTGCGAAATTCTGTTATTCTGAAAAATGGTATAATTTGCGTTATTTCGCGATTCCGAAACACCGAAAATTTGCCTACCCAACCTACCAAAATGCATTTTAAACACATTATTGTGCCCATTAAGGTGGCCCATGGCAACAGATGTAACGGGTTTATAATTCTTATCTTTTTTTAAAGTTACAAGCCAGGAGCGTATACTCTAGGCTAGCTAGGCTATCTGCGAAGCCTGAAGTCTAAAGTATAAAATTCAGGAGAAAAATCGATCAGAAATTGTAAATAATATTATTTATATCAGTGAGATGATGATGCTGATTCTGGAGTTAGCAACCCGATTTCTTATGAATTGGTAACCTGATTTCCTATGTGTTAGTAACCTGATTTCCTATGAGTTGGTAACCTGATTTCCTATGAGTTGGCAACCTGATTTCCTATGAGTAGGCAACCTGATTTCCTATGAGTTGGCAACCTGATTTCATATGAGTTGGCAACCTGATTTCCTATGAGTTGGCAACCTGATTTCTTATGGGTTGGCAACCTGATTTCTTATGGGTTGGCAACCTGATTTCTTAGGAGTTGGTAAATGTATTTCTATTCATAGCCTAGGACCACGTGACATAGTGAGACAGCCCAGATCTTGGACCCAGTATACGTTACTGTTACAAGCAATGTTACAAAATATCCATTTGGTACACGTTGTTAATTAGTTATAGGAGTTATTTCTTTTAATTTCAGAAATTTATCCCTCATTAGAGATTTGCAAATTGCCTTAGAAGCTTAACTAGGGCCATCTTTGGTTCACCTCTTACCTTATTTACTGAAACGTCACGTGGTCGCTTGCGGAGAAATATTTTTAGTACGTTGAAAGCAGGAGAAGGTAGCACGCGCCAGACTTGTTAGCCAGTGAGAACTTTTCAATACCGTCGCAATAAAACGAACGTCCCAAGTTAAATGAAGAAATTGGATATTCAGGATTGCATCATAGATTATTCATATGCGCGGGGAAGTTTTCCCAATGTGGTGAATTTCTTTCGCCTGAGAAGTCTATCAACTCCCACGTATCGCGCTCCCCAAAGGAGCTGTACGAAATGAGAGAACGTAATCACAGCATCGTGAATGAATTGAGAGGCTTGTGGAGTCCGACAGGGCCCCAAGCGCGGCAAGATGACGTCAGCTCCCAGGTTACGAATCAATGGAGGTTCTCAGAGGAAGAGAGAGAGAGATAGGGGGGGGGGGGCAAAAACAGCTGAGCATGCAGAAGGACTCTATTCCCAGAAACCTGCCAATGCTTACAAAGCCAAAAGCCTTTGTTTGCTTCCAAGGTACGAAGAAGTCACCATTCTCTTTGCCTAACGACCGCTGTTGACCAATCAGTAAAGGCACGTTTTTTTGTTAGCTACCACGATGTAAGGCGAAATGTTCAAAATCTTTCCGAATCATGAACGTTGTAATTATACGGGGAAGTACCGTCTGTTGAGGTAGATATTATACAGGGTGTCCCAAAAAGTCTGGTGTTGGAATAATTAAGAGATTTATTGAAATAAAAATAAGTTTCATATTGCAAAATGAAGATCAGTCCTTGCACTGTATCTGGTAGTGCACATGAGTAAAAATCTCTTCCTGTAAAGGAGCAAGAAATGCACAAACAAAAGTCTGCAAAACCCATATTTCCCCCACCGATGGGGGGAATATGGGCAGTTGTGTTTAATAGGTACATTTAAGGACATATAGACTTAAAGCCCGACCCTGTGGCCGAGTGGTTAGCACATCGCGCTGCGACGCCAAGGGTCCCGGGTTCGAATCCCGGTCGGGTATGGTTGTTTGTGAATGTCCATTTTCATCCATTTCATCACTCATCCCCATCTTCGCAAATTAGCCAAGAGGCACAAAACGCGAAGTAAAATAAACTAAATCAATCAATCAATCAATATAGGCTTAAAAATTAGTCACAGGTTAGCACCGAATGAATGCATATCATAAACAATGGCGTGCGTACGTGGAGGGCGGGGGAGGGGCAGTTGCCTCATCATAATACTCTCACATATAAATTTAGTGTAGAGAAATCTTATTACCGTTATTAAACAATACATCTATAAATAATAAAGTATTTTCAAGCCGACAAAAGTTCTAAGCAACCACAGCCTGTTTATTTCCTATGCAATTGGATTATCTCACTTCGTTCTCAAGCAAATTACTTGTTACTGTCATTCCTAGTTGTGTTAGAGTTAGATTATTTCCGTAACATCTTTGGCTGTTTGAAGCTTCGGAACGAGTCACAAGTCTCGAAGCATCCAATTAAACAAGCGAGCCGCTGACGTCATCTCAACCCAGAACCTATCGCTAAGCCCCTTGCTCAGGTTCTACACGCCCACTAGGCTCGCTAGACAGACTCGCGCAGTCCGCTGGAGATGTTCCGAAAGTAATTCGACTCTTACACCTATGTGGTCGAAGAATGAATTCGTCACACATTGGAAATGAATAAATTATGTGTAGTTGTTTTGAATCTGCTGAACGAAATTATGTTTATATGTAAATAAGTCTGAACCACAGAGAAGGAAAATAAAGGAGGAGAGGAACAGGGAACTTTTGTGCCACGGAAGCTGAAATTCTTCTAAGAGTGATTTTGCTTAGTACCCATCAATAAAAAAAAAAAATAAATAAATAAAAAAAATCAGTGAGATGGAATGAAGTTTTTCTTTCTCCGACTGAACTTTCATCAAGACTTTTGCCCCCTTAATCAGAAGGCCCTGCGCGCGTCAATGATCAAATTTCCTCACCCCCCTTGATTGCAAGGCGACAACGCTACCACTGCGCCACCAGGGAGGCCCTCACCCAATTATTTTTCGACCACACGGGAACATGTAGTTATTGCGTGAATATGGAATATACATGTTGAAAAATGTTCTGAAATATGAAAATAATATGTAAAAATAACTAAAATATGTCAAATATGAGCCAAAACCTAATACATGTAAAAATATGGACAATCATAACTAAATTTTTTGAGTATACATGCAATGATGCGCAAAGATAATATAAAATGTAACTGATACACTTGTAGGGTGAATTGTATATTCTGCAAATATGCTGTATAAGGAAACAAAGTGATGGAGTACAAAGTTAGGTGGGTGTACGTGCACGTTTCGTTCTCGTCTCGGTTGCGAAGGGCAAGTCTCGGTCTCGTGTCGAAAGGTCTACTGCACACAACATATACATAGGTTGGATAAAAAGTAGTGGCAACATTGCTGTTATTCGTACCAGGCTCTACTGGATAGCGAAAACTCCAGTTACATTGCTATATAAGAATATAAATAATAATAATTATAAAAAAATAAAGGACAATATAAGTAGTTTTCATCATTCAACAAGTTCAAGCCTGTAAAGTGTTAGGTACGCATAAAGAAGTAGTCAAGGAGGTAAAAATTAGTAACTCCAGGAGTATATTAAATATACACATTGCCACCATCCCACCAAGGAAGACTTTTTGAATTTATGCTGCATGACATAATATCGTATAACGCCGAAGTCGTGACTCGGACCCGGGACACCCGGCGTCATAACTCGATAGACTAATCTCTTCGCCAAGGGTCCGGCTGAAGCGCTGGAGGTAGCTTCTTAAAAGCATAATACACCAGCGACCTTCAGTGGATATTTAAAAACTCAGCTGACACGGAAAACCACAGGAAATCAGTTGAAATAACGCAACGCCAGCCTTATGCAAAAAGCACGGTTAACGGCAGGATGGAACTGACTCAACGGCTTTAACGATCGGAAATTCGAATCTCCTTTAAATAGATCGCGATAACATTTCTCACCCCAGTTGTAATCAAAGTTATCGAGTGAACAGTTGTTGTCTCCAATTAACAGTCTGATAATTGATCGATACGTAAGGAGTTACAGCGAGAGTTGATCTCCCGAAAGCAGTTTCATTTTAGGTCCGTGCCTTGTCTACTAGATCAGCGAGACGATCATCTGTACAAGACACCAGAGGAAAACGAACATTCCTTTTTTCCTTTTCTATAATTCTCATGACCGTGCCAGACCAGTCAATCGAAGTGTAAACATCGAATGTCAAAATGATCTCCTTATTCCACATGCTTGTTTACGGTTACCTTCGTTTCTCAGGGGTGCTACCCCAAGCCATAAACGTACCTCTCCCGCAACCGAGTAGCTTTAGGCTGACCTAGTCTGAGTTTGATCCCAAAACCCGAGGGGTTTTATACGATATATACATTGCAAAATCATGCAACAATTGAAACTAAAAGATAACTTTTATTTTGATATCATTATGTAGGTATTAAATAAATGCATACCTACAATAAACATATTATTTGACAGTATTACTTGAAGTATTTAAAAATAAAGCTATTATTTTTCTCATGTATAACCATAAATATGTAACATGGTCAAATTTTTATTTGCAGTGGAAAGTGGGGACTTCCCGCGATGTGATTCTTTCAATTTTTGCGAAGAGATCAACAGTCATGTGCACTCAGACCACGTGCCACTCCAATTTTGATCTCATTTCGTGAACATATTGTTAGGGCGGCTCTGCAATATTTGACTGAATAACACACAGCCGTTTCCACTCACCAACTCTTGCTCGTCTAACCTTCCGGTTATCCGCTACGGCAACCCCATGGTTCACAGACTCACGCGTGACAGCAGACTTGCCACTACTATCTATGCAACCCTCGTACATACTTTCACAACAAATAAAGTCTCGAAATTCGAATCTTCTCGGTACCATCTCTACATTATTCTCCGTCGCGATTAGCCAAAAGTGGCAAAAAGCGACTCAAAACGAGACATTTACTTATCTACCCGCCTTAATCCAAACACACTGCATCCCCGATAGCGCAGTGGCTAACGACGTTCCCTAGCAATCAAGGGTCTGCGTTTCGATTCACGGTCTGGGCACATACTGATTCGGGCCATGTTCTAAACTTGGCCCCGCTTAGCCTGTTTGTGCATAAAATACACCTAGAGCAAAACTTCTTCCGGGACATCTCCAGCATGTTCACAAGGCAGAGTCGTTTCATAGAACGTATCCCCACAAAGAAGCAAGAATATTGATCCGTCAAGTGGTGCTATGCGGCAACAAAGAAAAATTATATATTAAAAATGCAGCGTTTTCCATCCTGCTAAATGGTGCTTGGACGCACGACATTTGATAATTCTGACACAAGGCGAGCCCACTGTGATTGACGCACCCAATCCACGAACGGAGTACGGATTCGAGTGAAAATGCTACCAACTCTCCCATTGGAACTTCCGCCATGAGCGAGTGAATGATTTGATTTATTTTACTTCGCCTTTCTTCCATTTTTGGCTAATCGCGAAGATGAGGATGAAGGGTGATGATCAGGGAACGGATTTATATGTAAATACATATTTATATATGAAGTTAGAATCAGTTATATTTTGTATTATCTTTGCGCATCATGGCATGTAGACTTCAAAAATTATATTTTTATTTTCCATATTTGTACATTAGGTTTTGGCTCATATTTTACATATTGCTTCCATATTTCACAATACTCCATATTCGCGCAATAAAAAACATATTTGCGTTTGCTATTGTTAAGACACTTGAAACTCCTGTTTATTTCCAATTGTTGTCAACAATAGAGAATAAGGGCTCAAGCATCTGCTCCTGCTTGTCACAAACGTTATTTTCGCAACGTTGAAAAAGTGATCCAAGTCGAGCAGCCCGTTGCTAACCCCTCGCTATAATTGCGCGGCTGACAGCAGCGCCGGAAGCAACGATTTTGTGGCACACGTACAGTGGGATCCGTGAGTATTACCGTGCAAATTGTCCATCACCATGTTCGTGCACTTTATTTGACCATCCATCGCTTAAAAACACAAGAGAAAAATTAAAGAAAATAGTCACTGACAATTATTGCACGGTATAGTTCTAATGGATCCCACTATACGGGATTCGCTTCTGGATTCTCTTCAAGGCAGTCACGGTAATAGCTACAATGCCGCGAGAGGCACATCAATTGTTTTACAGCTCAAGACATACGTATCGGAGTTTAAATATGATAGTAAAGTTTAGTTTGTCTGTGCCGCGACATCTACTCAAAAATTCTTGGTGCAACAGTAGGCAACATTTCAACAGATAAAGATCAGGCGAACAAACAACGACAGCGTACTACATTTTATATAGCTCGTGTAGCGTCTTATATTATTAAAAAGGTAAATTTTACAATTTTAAGTCCATATTTTGGTGAAAATAACTAAATATTTATTTTCACATTTAGCACATATTTACTGACTCGGCTGTGTGCATGGACGTAGTTTCGTAGGGGCTAGGGGTGGGGCTAAGCCACCCCCCCCCTCAAATCACGCCTTGAGTAATGTTCATTTTCTGTTGCACAAAATGTTGAACATTACAACTTGTGTGTGCCAGTGTATTCGGCTGCAGCTGAACGGTTTTTTTTTCTGGAATGAGACGATGTCTGAAAATATGGCTAACGTCAATCATGAGGCATGACACTATTGAACATAGAAAGGTAAATTGTTGTGGACCGCAAAGAATTCTTCAGCCATGTATACAGAAGAGCAAATAAAATAGCACTTAGATAAGACAATTATGCAATGTGTGTAATAATTTTATTATTTCCATGGAACTAATCGAAACTGCTTCTCAGTGCTTTGCCTTGCAGCATTATTATTTGTTAATATCCATGAACACAGGATTACCTATTTATATTATAACACTTTAAAATTATAAGTTCTTTATCCTAAAGAAGAAATGAAGACCACAGGGGAAAAACGTGCTTTGTTTGTTTGTCAATTTTTGGCCAAATTGAAGTAAAGGTACTATGAAATAGCTCTGTGAAGGGTCTCTCTAACTAGGAATTGTACAAGAGTAACTTTCTTTTTCCATCCATTACAAAGAAGTTTTGGTTGCGTGTAAAGGGAAAGAACATCCTCATAACATGGAAATAATGTGCTCTCCTGTAAAATCAAGAAAATGGACAAAGCACGTTCTTTCCCTGTGGTCTTAAAATGTTTTTTTTTTTAATAAATTTGCAACAATCTATAATAGTGCATTAATTATTTTCATAAAAGTGACGCTCGACATAAACACAATTCCTTCCTTTTGGATAAAATGATGTGGGGATCACCTGTTTCACAAAGAGAAAGTCATCACGACTTTCGTAATGGATAAAAGCATGAATAATGTTAGCCCCTTCCAATTGAACGGACGAATCTAGGCCTATGGTTTCTTTAAACCAACTACGGTTATAGTTTCGTTGATTTCAGTCAGTTCTGTTGAATTACATGTCGCGTGGCTTTTTATGCTCTAGATACCTTGTAAAATTTGTGTTTAGGGGCAATATTCTGTAATAATAAACATATGTTATTTCAATAAAAGAAACACTGATTTGTAAATTATAAAAATGAAATATGGGTACAGTGGACCCATCACGGTCGTTCCTGTATACAAAAAAAGCTTGATGTAAAATATTCTTAACATTTCTTGTAACAAATCGATAGGGACTCATTTCGCCGTATGATTGCTATAGCGTTCAGAATTTGTAAAACAAAATCTCGAAATGACTTGCATTTAAATTTTATTTTCAAGTTAAAATAGCGTTTTAAAAATTATGTTTGTAATTATGTTCCCAATTATTGACAATTGTTAGATTAACTTTAAACAGCAGGTCCAGCTCCGATTAGCTTATTGGGTGTAATAAAGTTATCTTTAACGAAACAAAACCTTCGCTTTTCTCTCAGAGCAGTATCAACGCCACAAAATGAATACAAGGTGCAGGCACGTATCTATATTTCTGGAGGTGGGGGGGGGTCCAAACCAAGTCTCTTAAAATAATAATAATAATAATGTTTAGAATTAATACGTTATTACAATTAATTTGTCTATTCATAATAATTATTATTAAAATAGGTAATTTAATTAATATTAATACCACATGAATAGGTAAAAGACTGTGTATTGATAGTAAAAATTTGACAGTAGCTGTTCATTATCTAGCTTACTTGTAGTTAACATTGTTAAAATATGCATAAAATCAAATCAAGGAAATTGATGGAAAAAAGAAAAGAAAACGAATGTTTACTGAATAACATAAAAGGATATTAAATCTAGTAAATGAAGAGTAAAGTTCCTGATTAATATTTTAAACATATTAGTCTAAGTAGGCCTATTATAGTGTGCCTAAATCTTCAATCTCAAACTTATCTTCGCTATCGTGTCGGCGCAAATAAATAAGACTCGATCACACAACAAATGCTAAACAAGTATATTTTGATTATTTAATTTTAGTACTTGGTGAATAGAATTCTTTCGGGGGAGTCCGGACCCCCTGGACCCCCCCTCTAAATACGTCCTGCATAAGTTGCCCTTTGAAAACTACACCAACTAGTGAAATCGTGATGTCTACACTTTCACATACAGTTAACAGGAATATTTGTGATTTGGAAGATTACAGGGTTTAATCTTCCATACGAGTTAGTTGTTCAATTTTTAAAAGCTGAACACTAAGTATTGGAGCCAACCGCCGTGGCGGAGTGGTTAGCACAGCGCGTTACTACGTCAGGGGTCCCAGGTTCTAATCCTGACCTAGGCATGGTGTTTTTTGTGAGTGTTCCTTCATCAATCTCATCATATCACTCATCGCGATTAGCCAAAAGTTGCAGAAGGGTGACATAAAATGAACCAAATCGATCAATTAAAAATTATGAGCTGCCTTGCGTGTCGTGGACTCGCTACTGAATAATCTGGTTCGAGTCCCGACACAAACACGAATGCCCCGTTGTAAGTGTCCGATCATGACTTTCATCTAATGTTCATGGCCGCGGTTCCCTAAACTGGCAGAAAAGCGATATAAAAGAAGGAAGAATACGAAAAGTTAGTTCACTAATTTGATAAAATGGTATCCAATATTTTCTCCTTTCCTTTCCCACACAATTAACTTTAAAATATGCCCAGAACGAGACTTCTAGATTTACTCCTTCCGAGGTTTAATAGATTTCCTTCAGTCTCTTGTAGAAAATTTGAAAATTTGAAAATTTACACAATAAAGTTGAATTGAAGGTGAATACTGGAAGTATTTGATTTCCGAAAATGTAATTTAAAAAATCCAGGCGCAAAGGTATAGTCGACGTGCTAGCTACGTTAACGACCGGCTGGCTTTGAAGTCCACGGACCGCCCACCAGCTGCAACAAACACATTCAACGCAAAGTGTTGCCACACATCTATTCTACGTCACCTTGTCCCTCCGCGCACAAGCACCTTTCCACATTGAAGTTTCAAACTACGGCAACAGCGTATCCGCAGTCATGTGACTGAGACTCCACGTGGAGTAAACGAGCAGAATGACAGCTACGCCCATTGGCTGAAGGTTGAGTGTGATTGGACGAAAACAATTCGCCCGCTATTTATCCCCACTCACGTTTGTGGCGGCGGCTTTCTTTAGTTCTTCGACGTTCCCTAAGATAGATAGATTGATTGATTTAGTGGTACCCTTCACCCTCTATACCCCCTGGACAGGGGCGCCGACTTGTAAAAATTATTGGCGGGGGCTCTGATCACTGAAATAAATTAATGAATGACTCATTCTCTCCATTTTTTAAGTTTTGGCCTCAGAGTTCGGAATCTCATAAAAGCCCACGAATTCCTCAAAAATATCATTTTTTTTTATTCACAGTTCTAATGCAGAATATTAATTGTCCACGGATGGATATGTCACAAGTTTCGTCAACCATAATAGCAAAATATTCCCGACTTTTAATATCTGCTACCACGGAGCGCAAAACAGATCTCCCTAATACAGGGGGGTCCAAAAAAATGTACTCGCTCTTTGATAGTCCATATCTTCTGACAAAATTGACTTGTGGGTACAATTTTTGACACTGAGAGAGAATTATGCTAGATGTTCAAAATGACCACCAGCAACTTCTAAACAACTCCGATGGCACCGAACTGCAGACCGTACTATGGCAGTCAGTGTATCTGGCGTAATGGCAGCACATGATGCTATTATTTCTTTATGTAGCTCGTTGAGTGTAGTTGGTTTTGTTGATACATGTCATCCTTGATGGTCCCCCACAGGTAGAAGTCCAGTGGTGTCAAATCACGGAACCGAGGTGGGTACTCAATAGCACCGCGTCGACCTATCCACCGTCCGGGGAGAGTGTCATCCAGGTAGGACCTGACATCGCGATGGTAGTGAGGCAGGGCTCCATCTTGCAGCAGGTAAACATTTCATCGCCAAACATGGTTCGGATGGCAAGCAAAATTCTTGACTGAAGCACTTCAAGATACAACTCACCGGTTACGGTACCCTCGAAGAAGAAGGGACCAATCAAACCACGCGATGACAAACCACACCACACGTTAAGCCACGGTAGATTCCCTGCCTTCACCACATAAACGTGAGGATCGATGGGCGACCAGTAAACACAATTGTGGCAGTTCACCGTACCGTTAAGTTTGAATTGCACCTCGTCAGACCACACAACTGTCCTTGCAAATTCTCAATGCTCGCGAACCATGTGCTCAAACCACTCGCAGAATTCGATCCTCCGATCTGGATCGTCCTCGTTGATCGCGTGTAGCAGTCATGGAATGTACACTTTCCACTGTGCAACCTTCAGAATGCGTCTTACGCTAGACTGGCTGGCAAATTGCCAGCGCCGCCTACCCGCGACAAATTAAACAGTTACACTACACGTCCACACGAGATTAGTACGTTTAAGTCTGTTTGTTTCGAAATCATTGCATTACAAACAGTGAGTACATTTTTTTGGACCCCTCTGTATATCAATGATCTCGTTCTGAATGTCATGTTAGAGCCATTTGTAGCCCAAACGTCCCATCCACTACCCTAGTTCATGCACATCGTCTTTTGAAACTTTTTTTAGTAAACATTTTAACAATACTCATAATTACATACTTAGTATATAGTAATACGTCATGTGTTTTGCTGTCTCTGGTCATAGCCCCCCCAAAGTTGATGGTTTAGCGGTCTCAGACCCCCAAATTGATGGTTTAGAACATTTCAAATGTGTATTTAAAGTTAAGTTCATGTGGCACAATTCAGAGTAAACTTTACAAGAGAAGCAAAACAATACATTAGATCCTCTAAAGCAAAATTATTTGGGGACTCTGCCCCCACATCGTTAACATTGGGGGGGCTCGAGCCCCCCCCCCAAGCCCCATGGAGTCGGCGCCTATGTCCCTGGAGAAAGTGAAATATTTTGCATGGTTTATGAAGATTGTGTTTATGCACGATTTCAATTGATTTTAGCTCTCGGATATGTGTTATTGTGAAGTAAAGTACGCCTGTTTCCTTAGCATGTTACTTTACCGTAAAGCAGAACAACCCGAAGGCTTCACGCAAGTGAATATAGCACCCAAAACGACTTTCCACAACAGCAGCTATAATTTTATGTAGTTAGGTTAGGATTGTTAGCTTTGGTACTGATATAGTTATTTTCGGCGTGTTCTTTCGCTATTTTGGGGTGTAAGGGGTGCTCCTTCCACGTAATGCACCCAATAGTCAACCTCACTTCCACGTAGTACAACCTGGACTGCAGACTTACGAGGCTCTGGCGACTGGCACTATGGCCAGTATAATTTTGTTTGTGTTGTCCTGTGTTTTGTTCTTATTTGTGCTGAGTGCTTCTTTACAGCCTCAGTTTTTAACGAAAGTCAGAAGATTTTAATATTTTATGATTTTAGTTATGCAACGTTAGAGTTGTTATGTATAACGATAAGGGGCTGGACCCCGTATAATGTGACGGGTACACAATAGCCTTAGTGCTGACGCACCCAAAATTTTACATTCAAATTTCGCTATTTTAGTATACATACAAACAGTTTTTACTAACAAAAAGCTGCGAAAATACTCTGAAATTGCAGGTTTTAACATACGTGGGCCATTCTTTGGGATCAAATTTATCAGTTATTTGTGCTTTCCTAAAGCTGGAACCACTTTTATATTACGTAAAACATTGAAATCTGTCGATTAAAAAAAATCGACGTAATTCTCGAGGGGGCACAGTGGGTAAACGGCCCCGATTTAGTTTACTTCGCATTTCTGCCTCTATTGGCTAATAGCGAAGATGAAGATGAGTGATGATATGATGAAATTGATGAAGAGACGCTCACGAATAACGCCCATACCCTGGCCGGGATTCGACCCGGGACCATGTGCTATATAGGCTGACACTTGCACCATATATTCCAAGCGACAACTTCTTTAGATAATGTACACAAAATTATATTAACTTACAAATTCTCTACCGTAGACTAAACTTTATCCGCTTTCACTTTCTTGCACTCGTTGTAAACAAGGTTTAACCACATTTAAAAAGGTTTCCAAGAGCATTGGTCAAGTTAACCAGTAAAAGGTATCATATGCACATCACATGTCATGGAGGCAAATGGAAAGGGGGCGTGTGTCTAAGCCCCACATATTCACAATCTCGGGTGAAAGTGATGTGATCAGTATTACGCTCCGCCTTTACCTCAGATACCATTTATTAGAGGCTGTATGAAATTGTTTTTGGGAGGGTGTTCTAAATTAAATTAGGATTATAAAAGGTCTGGTACAAACAAGCACGTATCTAGAAATATATTTCGGGGTAGGAAAGTCCCAACCAAATGTCTCAGAAATAATCATAAATGTGCGTACAATGCTGTAATAATATTATGTAAATTGATGTCGTATTGTTATTATTGCATTAATAGGTAAAAGGCGATATAAGAATAGAGATGATATACAATAACAGCACTGAATAAAAAAGGCTGTTACATCCAGTTGACGAAAAGTAAAGTTCCTGATTAAGTTTGCCGTTCATTTAATTTATTTTGCTTCGCTTTTCTGCTACTTTTGGATAATCGCGAATATAAGGATGAGTGATGGTACATTGGCGGGCATTAACACCCATGCCCGGTTCGCGATTAGTACAGGGGAAAAATTCCTGATTAACATTTTATGCATATTATTGTAAGTAGTATTGTGCATAATTCTTCCTTGGTACTGCCATTCAAAACTTTACGATCTCAATCTAATGCTCCCAGGAAGTTCGGCGGAAATAAATAATCCTCTATTATGCAACAATGAGTAAAGAAGTATATTTTGAATACTTAATTTTAGTAATTGGTAAGTATTTCGGGGAATCCGGATCCCCTAAATACGCCCTTGGCACAAATAACCGTCAAACTCACCTGTTTTCAAATCGGTCTGGGGGCCACCGCCTGATGTGTCCATGGTTCTGTAAATCCTCTGGTCTCTCGGGAAGGTTGTGTTCGTTTTCATCTCCACACCACATGCTACAATCACTATCACTGCACCGTAACACTCACTGTACGCCCACAACTTGCACACGCTAATATTTCAATGATCCACCGCGATGTAGTTGAATTCCACCTCAGACGCCTTACAACATCTACCACTAAACCCGCACTTGACGGTTCACTTTCCTCGCGGACGTTCCCCCGGGAACAAAACTCGATAAACAACACGGTAAAAAGCGCCAATTCAATGCGGCATTGGAAACAAGGACCTCCTGCTTACCGCCTCGTGAATCCGAAAGTCAAACACACAACGTACGCAGGTGTACCAACAAGAAAAGAACAGCGAAGACTTCAAAAAAGCGGGAGGGAGGAAGCTAACTCCAAAACAGCAAGCCAGATGGCGTTGCAGTCGGGTCAGAGATCCGGCTTTGGGCAGCAAAACAAGAGGTTCTCCCACCTTTGACACGCAAGGAAGGACCAATCCCGGTCGACCAACAGGTATGTTGTTTATTACAGTCTATCTCCCCGGCTTGCACAGACGAACTGATTACCTGCTATGTGCTCCCAGGAACTCGCTCCCCTCCCCCCAACACCCTCCCACGCAGGAATGCTGTTGCAGCAGCGGATGGGAAAAAGAAAGGTTGGCTCTCGCACAAGACATCATGCTTCCCAGAACTTGCATGCATAATCCTCACACACTCTTGTTTTGATGTTCGTCGGTAAATGCTTGCAATGTGTTCCTCCTCCTCCTCTAGGGCATTCAAGGGGGGAAAACATCAACTTGCCATCTTGATGTTTCCTTCTGCTGTTATCCGAGTGGCTGTAAAAGCATGGGAATGTAAATAAAGCTTGCGATTCAACTCGCGAAAGAATTTACAACTTACGGCGTAATCTTTAAAAGGTCATGGAAGTTTGAACATTGTGCTTCTCTGCTCATTATCTGTGACTGTCGTCTACACTCACAAATGACAAGATTTGTTTCTTGTCATTGCACACATGTTAAAAAATGAACAGGGACTCGTCAAGTTCAAGAGCACTGTATTAATGTCAACGTCTTATAGTTGTTGATTTCGATTCGTTTTTGTTTGGTAGGAAGATTGATTTCAAGTAATATGTGGTGTTAAACATGCAAACCGAATTTTTAGCGAATGCATTGAAGTGGAATAATAGCTTCAGAACAAGGGTGTATTTAGGGGGTGTCCATAAAATAATAAAATAACTAAAATTAAATAATGAAAAAACATATTTGTTGTTTAATCTAGGGTTATTTATTGGAAGGCAAGGATTATATTGTGATCACACGGCTTTGAATGACAGTACCAAAGAGGATAGTCTATATGCAAGACGTATTACTACTTATAATGTAACTTTCATAAAATATCACGAGGAACTTTTCGTCAACTAGATCTAACATCCGTTTTTTATATTCAATAAATATTAAATTCTTTATCTATTTGACATTAATTTTCTTGCCAGGGCAGGATTTTTTTTACAAATTTGCAGACTTTAACAAGTTAACTACTACGTGCTGCTATATCATTATACCTATTCATGTATTAAAATATAGTATAATATTAATTAATTTGAATAATTTAATTTAATTATTTTAACATAATTATAATTATTTTAGTTTAAACATTATTATTATTAGTTTGAGAAACATATTTCTAGATACGTACCTGCTTCAGAAGCACTGCAAAGTAACTTGCACGAGATCCGTGTAAAACTCAGTTGATGGCTGAGGACTTGAAATTCAACCAATTCAAAGTATAATCATTGTTCGCGTATCATAGGAACTCAGTTGCAAATCAGAAGACTTGCAGTAAGACTAGTAGAGCATAATAATACTTCGAGATGAAGTTTCGCACAATTCTTCTATTCGAATATAACGCATTTTTTTATTGCATGCTGCACTAAAGGTAACAGTACAGATTCATTAATTTCTAAAACCATCAGAACAACATGTTTTTAATTCTGTATTCAGGGTACGGATTACATGTAATGACACTTTCTCTTCTATCGGAGACTTGGATTTAGCGTGTGTGATAGCTTGATTTCTCTAACAAAATATCGTACGGGGGTTACCGATAAGATCTTTCCCCTGCTTGTCTCTTCTATTTTTCATTCGTCTTAAGTTTAACGTAACTTATACTCCTAACACTCCACCTTTATGTAACTCCAACAAACGGTTTTCAATAAAAGATGCGTGCAAACTTATAAAGCATTCAACTTCTAGCAACAAGTGCCATCTCTCATTCTTCTCTTGAATTAATTGTTACTTGCGTTCAGTAATAAGAATTAGTTAGATTGCGAGGACAGCTTCAATTTACTTTAGCACCAGAAAATCAGGAAGAACTTTCTTCTCTAAGTCTATTGTTATGAGTACACTTCACTTTACTGTCCAATGCACTGAATTATACACATGAAAAAGTGTTCAAATTGAAGGCAAAGACAGGGAATCAATCCCCTCAGGCTCCACATTATAAATTTACTTCTCAACCCGGAAGTGAATTTTCCCGCTCTCTCAAAATATTTGTATTTTTTTCATTTTTCGTGTCAATGGGGAAGTTATTATAGTACTACTAGCATGTCTCATGTTTGTGAAAAGAATCTTTTTTATTTTTACAAATGAATGAATGGCTTATTGCACAAACGGACTTGAGTCACTTTTGCACAATTCTGAAAAAAACAAGAAAAATCGTATAATATTGATAGTGTAAGAAAGAAATGCACCGCTGTTGGTTCAAATATTCAGCATAAAGAAATGTTAATTTTGCAACCCTCAATGCGGCCCCCTGCAGTATGCTGCTAGAGACAGTGGAGATGGGAAAGTTGTGACTCCGGTACCTTTCTGCAATAAAAGTGGAAACTGTGTGGAAATAAGACGAGAAATATACTACAAACGCCCGTTTGTCGTTGCCACATAAGCTAGGTAAGGTTAGGTTATGTTATATATGCCATAGAAAATTATAGATTCATCAATAAATGACAGTGTACTGCACTTTCTGGACTTATTGTCGGTGTTTGAAGTACAATAATGTACGAGCTCCTACATGCATGTGATATTCTACATCTGAGTCTGTTTCATTGCCGTGTGTAGTGGGCCACTGAAGAATATCTTCATAAAATCCTTTGACGTCGTCTGGTACATACGACAAGGCAGTTCATATGTCCTTCAATTTAGTAAGCTTGATCGGCATACGTGCAACTGGGAACGTATGTGGCGTAGGAATTACAATTCTTGCACCTGTGGACAGATAGAAGGTGTGAGACGTCATACCTTTGTTGAATTCGGAAACCTAGAGCCAAAATACCTTTAGCCATTTAGTCTATTTCACTTTCCATTTTTTACGTAGTATAAATACACATTTGTTAATATTTGCTTACATGTGCATAAAACACAGATTTAGTGTAGAAAATTACAAGTATTTTTTTTACTTTCAATTAAAATTATGTTGTTTTTCTGAAGATATTCAAGAATGGAATCCAATTATTACAATTCTAATCTCCTGGTAAGGCAACAAACCAACACAATGCTGAGGTATGATCGAGTTCGTCTGATACTCTAATTCATCATTCAACATAAAGTGATCCAATGGCATAGTGAAGAAGCTTGGTAACTACCGAAGTTAACCAAATACTCCCTGCAAATGTATTCAATATGTTTACGGAATCAGTAGGCATTGTTAGACGAAACTTGACTGTTATGTGTAAATATGTCAACAAGTATACGACAATTTTCAAATTTTGTCAAATATTTTTCATTTTTTAATAAGACATTTTTAGTACATAAAAATCAATATTTATTTTTTCATTTTTTAGCCCTTAAAATCCAGGTTCTAGTAATGATAGACTTGCCTCGACTTAGGTGGGCCACAAAATTTAAAATGTCTTACATTTTGTTCAGCTCAAATCAAATCAGCGAATCAAGACAATAAAACTATTCAGATTTGTTGTTGTAATATAACTTTATTTTCTAAATAACTTTTAACTTTATGTTATCACCCAGAACTTTAAATGTGGGAATTGGCACACATACGTAGGTCTTCCCTCTGCAGCAAAGGTAACGTCGTCGCCTATTAATCAAGGGTTGGGATCACACTTTAAACTGTAGGTCCAGTCACGGTTAACCTATCAGTATATCAAAGGTTGACTCCATTAGCACATTACAGTGCATAATCACTACTGGTGCACTATTAATGCATCAAAATACACAAAAATGCATCTAGGAATACTTTTATGAGCTGCTGTTGCGAATGATATATTGAGAAGATTGTATCAAACACGAATGTTTCAAAGATAACAAAATTCCACGTTTGAACGTCTCAGTTTATGCACCAAAAGTGTGTGTGATATGTAGCTGTATTATTGGAAATTGTTGTATTATTATTGGAAATTGTTGTATTGACTGATTGACTGACTCTCTAGTCTTCTTAAACCCGAAGGTTCATGGCTGCAGCAACACAGGCCTTCCATCTGTCCCTATCTTGAGCAAGATCTATATACTCTTTTCCATCTCTACCGATTTCCCTTAGGTCCATCTCAACGTTGTCCCTCCATCTTCGTCTTGGCCTTCCTACAGGTCTCTTACCATCAGGTTTCCCAACAAGAATCCTGTAAACTCCTCTTTTCTCTCCCATTCGTGCCACATGGCCTGCACACCTAAGTCTTCTTGATTTAATCATTCTAATAATATCTGGACATGAATACAAATTATGTAGTTCTAAAATATGTAACCTTCTCCACTCACCTGTCTCCTTATCCCTTTTAGGTACAAATATTTTCCTAAGGATCTTATTTTCAAATACTCTCAATTTATGTTCCTCTTTAATTGTAAGGGACCAAGTTTCGCATCCATATAGTACTACAGGCAAAATTACTGTTTTGTATATTTTAACTTTTAGTTTCTTAGATATTAAACAAGAAGACAAAAGTTTATGAAGAGAGAAGTAACATGCATTTCCTGAATTAAGCCTACTTTTTATTTCCTCTTTAATATAATTTTCATTTGTTAATATTACTCCTAAGTATTTGAATTTGGAAACTGGTTCAAATGAGTTTTTATCAATAATTAGATTTTGATTATTACCTAACACTTGGTTTCGGCCTGTAAGCATATATTAAGTTTTCTTCTTTGTTAACTTCCATACCTATCTCTTTAGCTGCTTTGAAGAATATTTTAGCATTATTCTTAATTGTATTTATATCATCCCCTAATAAGTCTACATCTGCATATGCTGACAACTGAGTCACACCGTTTAATTTTAGTCCTTCGTTAGTTTCTTTTACCTTCCTAACAGCATATTCTAAGGCAAAATTGAAGAGCAATGGAGATAATGCATCTCCTTGTTTTAACCCATCATGAATTGTAAATTTGTCAGACACATTAATACCCACACGAATTTTACATTCTGTTTCACTGGTGCATACTTTTATCATATTAACAAGCTTCTTAGGTATTCCAAACTCGACGAATATATTATATAATTTACCTCTTTTGACTGAATCATATGCTTCTTTGAAATCAATGAATAGCTGATGGACACTTTGATTATATTCTCTCTGTCTGATGAGAAAAAATTGATCTGTAGTTGATCTGTTACGTTTAAATCCACATTGATAATCACCTATAATTTCATTAGCATATGTGGTTAGTCTTGTTAAAAGAATGTTAGATAATATTTTATATGTTGTTGAGAGTAGAGAAATTCCACGGTAAATATTGCAGTTCATTTTATCACCTTTTTTAAACACAGGAACAATTATGGATTCTTTCCACTGTTGAGAGATTTCTTCTTTATTCCATATTAAACAAATTAATTTATGAATTTCACATATTAACGAATTTCCACCATATTTAATTAACTCAGCTGGTATTAAATTGTTGTATTATTAATGGAAATTGTTGCAAAACGCATAGAGGTGGGGATATTTCTCCCTGGAATTGAGGTGTCAACCTTTTCCTAAAGGCCCTGAATTTCGTCAACAAAATCAATGCAATAGCTTCGTTTACCATAAGCACAGGGGCCGATAATGGTAAATTTTTCAGCCAGACGAGGAGGATGTTTTGCCCCCACCGCACACACGCACTTTCCACTCCTAATAAAACATTGGCCATATTACAAATATTACTGTTTTAAATTAGAAAAATATTAGCCTTATTTTTAAATACTTTAAGTTCAGCAGTAAATTGAAGAATTTCTTACTTGAAACGACAAAAGCTTTTATTAAATTTTTCTGTCTTAAATTTTGACTTCGTTGAACACTTCTTTTCTTGTGCCTTACAATTGAGTATACGCTTTAACATGTTGAAAGATGAAAACCACTTCAATTTTCCTATCCATTTATTTGTACATTTTATTCATTATTTTCGTTATTTCTACAACTTTTGTCATACTTCAACTTTCACTAAATCGATATTTATCCTCCAATAAGTTCTATATATTATTTTATATTATGCTGCCATCTATGTTCCTTTTTTAAAACTCTTTTTGAAACAAGTAGCCACGTTTATACAGGGTATCTATAAATGAAGTATTTATTTTGTTGAAATAGTGATTTTACTCCCAATGTTTTTCATGGTGTATGTTCGTTACACATTACTTTCAACATGTGCACTATCCACATCACATGTCCTTTGATAAATTTCCACACAAAGAAGTCCATGGGCGTGAGGTCAGGAGAACGCGCCGCCCACATCAGGGATCCCCTGCGTCCAATCCATCTCCCACAAAAGTGAGCATTCAGGAACGTGCGGACATCTAAGGCATAATGGCATCGTGTCCCGTCTTACTGACGTGTGTTCACCCGACCCATTACCACAATGGAGGAGCTACCTCCGAAACCGCGTTATATACACAAGCTGCTGCCGCCATAACACCGGCAATGCTCCAGAACATCTTTCGCGCCACTGCCGACAAGTGGGAAATGTGTCGTGATGTGGATGGTGTACATGTTGAAAGTAATGTGTAACGAACACATTCCATGTAAAACATTGCGAGTAAAATCACTATTTCAACAAAATAGATACTTAATTTATGGACACCCTGTATAATCCAACTTGGGGTTTTGGCGATACTCAAGGAGAACACCCCGGTTTGGCACCCTCCCCACCGAGGGTGGCGCCCGGCTCTGCATAAGCATGCTGGTTGATGTTTTGCGACACGAGTCTCGTGAGAACAACGTTGCTGGGTCTTATCAAAGATAGAAATTCTTTTGTATAAAGATGACATGATCACGCACAAGAGAGCAAAATTTATAGCGACTAAGCTTCGAAATAAGGTTTACTCGCACGGCAGCCTTTTCCAGATCTCCACAATCTAACCGTTCCTCGAAATTCCTTCTCGAAGGAATCACGTAAGCCTCCGACGACGATATCATCTGCCTGTGAAGCAGGCAGAGCTGGGAGATGACATATCAACTCACTGTAAATAAAGTTCGCTTCTCCCCTTTTTCTTCCAGATCTTTGTCGTCTCGCCTTTTCTTCTTTTTTTTAAGGTTTCTCGTCACGATCTCCACTCCTCGAAGGACTTAATATAAGGCTTGGGTCGTGACGTCACGAGACTTGGAAATTGAAAGTCGAAAAATAACTCCCGCAGCAGGGAAGGACGAGAGGTTGCTCAACACGACATTGCCTCGGGGCGAGTTTAATTAGTGAGGGAGAGGTTTCTTCTGAGGCAGAAGTCGCATCTGACGAGTTAGCATCGCCGCTAACAAGATCAAGTCCTTAAGCATGGTTGAGGTGACTGTCTTCCAGCTGGCGGGAAACTAATGAAAGAAAGGGGTGCCCCTAATTTCCCGAACGGTACAGCACGTTTGAGTCATTTTTTAAAGCAAGCCAGAACCGTTTTAGGGTGCTATACTAGCGACCACGAAGTTAGGCGACTGGGCAGAAGCGGGAAGGTTTTCCGCGAGGTCCTTCCCTCCGCGCCGGCTGCGGAGCACTGTTGCCAACTGACTCTTTCTTGTTCTCGTTTGGCTGTGAACTAGGGCGCCTGTCCCCCCGCCCCACTATGTTGTCATCACTGGCTCCGGTCCACAGAGGCCAACTCTTGCCATGAGTATGCATTTTGCACGCGATATTGTTATATTGGCTCTGTCACCCCACCCCCTCTTACCTCCCCAGCTATTTCTTATAGCGCTGTAGCTGACGTGAAGATGTAAAGTAAAAAAGTAAAAGTGTTCCCCTGTGCATAGCACCACGCCATGAAGGCGTATAGGGGGTGCGGGGGTAACGCCCCACACTTTCTTGATCCGGTCGTGAGTGGGGGTGATGTGATCAGCATCACGCCCCTGACCGCCTTTACCCCCCAGGGTTTCCCCCAGGTACCCATGTTATTCGACGCTGGGTAGGCGCCGGGGCCGCTTCCACCGTTAGAAAAGTTCCCGGATTTGAACCGGCCGGGGATCGAACCCGGGACCTTGAGCATGGTAGTCAGACGCGTTACCGACTGATCCACCGCGGCCACGTGAAGATGGCATATAATATTGTTATCCGGGAATTCTTCATTTTCGATTTCACGCGATCATCGGTGGATTATTGAGATGGGTGAGGTCGCCAGATCTTACGGTGAAAACTAAGCATAAATGGTCGTCACAGCGCCCCCCAACCCTGTGACACCTAGAATTACCCTAGGAGACACTTTATCCAGCCTTCGAAAATCTAGCTTCTTGAAAGTCAACTTTAGCTGAAGGTGAAATGTAGCTCTTTTATGCGCATCAGGTTTGGCAACACTGCCAGAATGGCAGTAGGAAGCAAGGAGAAATGAACTGCACGTAAGGGAGCGTTATTTTATTTGTTCACTCGGGAATATCAAACATCCAATGGCGTAGAAAAGTACATGGATGGAAGAAAGACACGTTGAAGAACTCCTTGGTCGTCGGAAAAAGTCGAAACTCCCATTTGATTATACTGACCGCAACTCCACCTGGCGGTTGGGAAACAGCGAATCAGCGATCAGTTGAATTTTTTTTCGACTGAGATCGGGCATTTTCGAGTCACAAGGTACCGAACGTCGTTCGCGAGACGAAACAAATGAGCGTTGGGTACATCACATGTTGCCAAACGTACCGTAAAGCGGGAAAGAGTCTTCTAAGGCAACGGTATTGTCAGAATCAGAATCAGCGGGGGTTAATGGTACAACTGCACACACAGTCCTGAACCATGTAGTTTCCGGAAGGACCACCCACAGGTCGGAATGCAGGCCGACACACAGTCATATAAAAAGAGAACTGGGAAAACAGAAGTACACTTGTCAATGTTGCTTCTGGAGAGCGATGTGACGCCTTCAGCTTTTATTTCGCAACCGATTTTGTTGACACCCATCGGACCACACACCCCCGAAAATGATTGGGGGACAGACCGTCAAGCAAAAGTTGCATGAGGTGGCAACGTTCGCAATGCAGTGTTACCTAGTCAAACCGACAACCCGCCAAACGATGGTTTAGTTTGCTTTAAGTCCACATCATGCACAGAAAGGCTAATCGGAACTGGACCTACAGTTTAAAGTGGGATCCGAACCACTGCGCCATGTTCATCCACCGGGTATCGAATCCGGGACGTCTTGTTTACAAATCGGCGACGTTACTACTACACCACCGAGTAGGCCAATCCTTCAAAGAGAAAGCGAGCTCAAGTCAGGAATCGCTGGGCCGACCTTCGTGGAAGAGTTGCGCTACGACGACAGGGGTCCCGGGTTCGAATCCTGGCCTGGGCATTCCTTGTGAGTGTCCCCTCGTCAATTTCATAATATCATCACTCAACCTCATCGTCGTAATTATCAAATTGCAGAAAATTGAAGTAAAATAAACCAAATCAATCAATGAAGCAGAAATCGATGTTTCCGATACACGATGTGGCAACGTTCGCCATACAGTGTTGCCTAGTCTAACCACCAGCCCTCCTCCAAAAGCTCTTGTTATCCCTGATCCTTCCAATAAATAATGTTGCCGTCTTTTCTATTACGTACATTTCAAAGAAAGGCTGCAAAATGAGACATTTATATATCATAAACCTCTGTTACTGACCTGGCAACAGCGCAATTTCTCCAAGTCGCATAATTTCATGTGCCCTGAGTATAGTCACATTATGTATAAGCTGAAATGACATATTAAGGCTGAGAAATATTTTATTTATCTGGGGGGTGGGTCAATCGGCTTCTCAATACCCTTGCCATATGCGTGCGTGGTAGGAGAAAGTTTAATTGCTTCTTCGGAGGTTTTCATGTCCGACATCGCCAAGATATGTTTGTCCAAAGATTTTTCTATGATCACGTAAACCCAATATTATCCACCTTTCTAGTTTTCCCCGTTTGCAGTTCTTAATCCTTTTTCAACTTCCTTCTCTCTCTTACATTTCTTTCCCCTTGCTTCTTCTCTTCTCTACTTTTCTCATTATATGTCTCCTCTGTTTACCTTTCTCTGATTCTCACCTTATCCTATTTTTCTTTTTCTTTTCCTGTGTCTTATTACTTTGTGTGTTTTCTCCACATTTCTTTATCTTTCTGTCTTTCTCTCTCTCTCTTTAATTTCCTTCCTACGTGTCTCATCACTCCCCTCTTCTTTCTTTCTGACTACCATGCTCAAGGTCCCGGGTTCGATCCCCGGCCGGTTCAAATCCGGGAACTTTTCTAACGGTGGAAGCGGCCCCGGCGCCTACCCAGCGTCGAATAACATGGGTACCTGGGGGAAACCCTGGGGGGTAAAGGCGGTCAGGGGCGTGATGCTGATCACATCACCCCCACTCACGACCGGATCAAGAAAGTGTGGGGCGTTACCCCCACACCCCCTATACGCCTTCATGGCGTGGTGCTATGCACAGGGGAACACTTTACCTTTACCTTTTATTATTTTTCTTTCTCTTTCTGTCTCTATTTGGTGTTTCTTTCTCCATTTTCTGTTTGTTTCCTGTCTCTATTTTGGTCTCTTTCCATTTCTTTATATATCTGCCTCTCCCTCTTTCCTTATTTATTTTATATATCTATGCCCTTATTTTTTCTCATTAAGTCTCACTTTTTCCTATTTTCTGATTCTATCTATCATTATTCTATTTTTCTGTCTCTCCATGTCTATTTGCTTCATTCTCTTTTTTCCTGTCCCTATTTTACTGTCTGTTTTCTCTTTTTCTTTATCTTTTTCACTCTTCTCTTTAGTTCCATAGGTATAATCAGTTTGGAAGATTCGCCTGTCATCACATTCAACTTTCGCTATATTCTGAATAGCCGTAGATTCACGCTTTACTATCTCCACACAGCACACGCAACAGGCGATCGATTGAGAGGGGTAAAGGGGACAGATGGCCGTCGAAAGAAGAACTTCCGCTCTTTGTCCCGCTTGATGTGTGTCGGGGAATGTGTGGAGCGACAGGTGAAGAGGAAACAACGCAGGTGGGTGATAGTGGCTTCATTACGAGACCCAATTGGATGTGCAGTTAAAAAGAATTCCAACTCATGCTCTCATTTCTTTTCAGACCCCTTTTCTCAACGGATTACAACTAATTTCACCGCCAACTGCGTTGTTCATGATCTGTCTGAACATGCTATAAGGGACTATGACCACACGTTGCTGCGAAATGGAGAGAATGATCCAAAATCTTTACAGATGAACAAATGCTGAATTTTACTAGTACTTAGCAGAGTTGTAGCTAAGATGCTAACGTTATCGTAACAATAGGTAAGTTGTCGGTGGATTGGATTGATTTGGTGTTTTAAGTCCACTTTATGCACAGTAAGGCTAATTGGGACTGGACCTAAAGTTTAAAGTGGGATCCGAACCACTATGTGCCTCCACCGGGTATCGAACCCGGGACCCCTTGATTACAAGGCGAAGACGCTACCACTGCGCTATCGGGGAGGCCCAAGTTGTCGGTGGGTTAGTCCGTCGACTAAAAAAAAGATAATTTCAATTATAGTTCCTTATTCTCATAATCTTTCTATCACATACGTAAATTATGCAATTAACTTACTAATGTCAGGCTCTTGTATTATCATAAATGTTATACCACGACAATTTATAATGAAACTGTATCTCTCTAAAATAATGTACAATCTTGTTGGAACATTTTGTTACATTTCAGCCTTGAAAACCCTATCATGATACTTGACTTGCATTAAGGATCTCTGATGGGTCCATTTTTTTAGTATTGCAACGTATTGGTTAAGGCCGACAGACGATTGTAAGCTTTGGGTTCAACTCCTCCCAAAATAAAGGATGAACACCAAAATGAATGAATTTGAAAGCACAGCAGAGAATGGGCGTAAGGAGGGAGGGGAGTCGAACCGGTGCGTCGCCCCCCCTCCGCAAAATTGTATAGTTTATTTCAAGTTTTAAAAAAAAAAACAGATTGCTTGTTTCTTTGTTTTTTCTGTTTCTAACAGGAATAAAGTTCAGTTAGCTGGTATTCGAACGGAATAACGAAGTAATGTGCGCTAAATAAAAAAAAATGAGTGTAAAATGCATGAACCAGTTAATATTTTCATATTCTTCCATCAAAGAGTAAACGATTTCACAGTTTTCAAAATTTCAAAAATTAAAGTTTATATGAGAGGCCAAGTATGACCCAAGTACTTTCTCCATAACATTTAAAGCTTTTTTTTTAACAGTTCTGTTGGATATTCACTCACCTGGTGGAGAAACTAGAAAAGCCATTCAAGTATATAATAATAATAAAATTAGAATAATATTTCAAAATGTTATTAGTGTATATCGTTATTATTGTAAGGTTATAATTTTTGTATAAAAATAACCATAAACATGCTAATAATTATTATTATTATAATTATTTGTTGATTGAGTTGGTGTTTTAAGTGAACTTTATGCACAGTAAGGCTAATCGGGACTGGTCCTAAAGTTCAAGGTGGGATCTGAACCACTATGTGCCTCCACCTGGTATCGAACCGGGGACCACTTTATTACAAGCCGACGACACTACCACTGCGCCATCGGGGATGGCCTGTTTTTTTTTGTACTATTCAAGTTTTATGGCTTGGATTCCACCCCTCCCCCCCCCCCCCCGAACAACTTTTACAGCAATATATCACACAAAGCATGAAAGAGTATACTCGAAAAGGAATAAATGCGAGAAGAGTGCTTTCAATTTCTTTTGCCATCATTCCCGAGACACCTTCGCGAAAGCGCTGAAGATAATTGCGATCCAGCAACATCCTTCCCGAGCGCCAAGGTTGCCCTTTATAAGACCATCCACCCGCGCCATCCATCCACGAGGTCAGCGCAGGTTAAACTCATTGCGACAAGCAGTCGGCGCCGAGGGCCCATAGTAAATCTTGGCGCGAGAACAACCACGCCCATCGGGATGCCTGGACGTTCCCTCGGCTGGAGAAAATTCATCGCCTGGAGCCTCCAGAACAGTATCGTTATGGTTCCAGTCCGATGCAAGTTTATTGGAACCGACCGCGGAATGTCACCAGAAGCTTCGTCGACTTCTACACCGGGCTTAAGGAGAGGGTCTCCCCTATCGCACAACGCTAGGACAACCTTGTGTTCTGACGTCAGACGAGGCATGCCTACGTTGTTAGTAGTGTTGGGCAATATATCGTCCAGACGATATATCGAGATATTGGCAAAATATCGTCCAGGCAATATCAACTAGACAATATATCGTCACGATAATTTGGCGATATATATTGCTTGATAGAATTTGTGTTTTTAGTCCATTTTATGCACAGTAAGACTAATCGGGACTGGATCTGCAGTTTAAAGTGGAATCCGAACCAATATGTTCCTCACACAGGGTATCGAACCCGGGACCCTTTGATTACAAGGCGGCGACGCCACCATTGCGTCATTGGGGGAGGCCTGGTTCTCTTAGCATAAATACACTGCAAATTTATTATTTATGCTAAGAGAACTAAACATAAGTAGCCTAACCTAACAATGCCTTCATTTTTCTTAGGCCTTTAGCCTAACAATAAAATCATTTCTCGGTGACACAAGGTTGTCCTAGCGTTGTGCGATAAGGGAGACCCGTAATGACAAGGGGGAACAGGTTCCCTTGGAGAGAAATATCGCTTCCGTTGAGTAATGAGGTACTTGGCTGAGTTTTGTTTTGCAAAGGAGGAGAAAGAAGCACTTAATGGCGGGAGTGTTACGTGGAAAAAAACATTAACATGTACCGTACGCTCAGGCCGATGTTCGTTTGGAAGTTCAGTTGAGTTTTGGGTTCGAAATTTAACAAAAAGCGCTGCTACAATAGACATACCTTTTGTGTCTTTAAAATCCCGGGAGTTACGTGGTTAGGAATATCTATTTTCCATGTTAAACTTTATCCTATCTTGTGAGTAAACAATCCAAAATTGTCATTTGCATAAAAATTCAAGTATTTTACATAGTTAAGTTAGAAGCAGAAGGTATTTTACATATTGTTCCTTTATTTTATTTTTTTGATTCCATGTGTTTTGTACTGTATCCCACCCGTGACACCAAAAAAACAATTAATTTCCCCTTTAACTGTTACATTTTCCCCTCAACTCCACTAGAATATTCAAAGGCCAATTACCTTCTCTTCTGGTCTTAAATAATTTATTTTTCATCATTTGACAATTCACAGAAATTAAAATAAATTTCTTATTAAGTGTAGAGGCAGTGTTTCGTCTGTGACACAGAATTGTTCACTTATAGCTACAAACGTGGAAAAGTATTTTAAGGGTAGTTATGTTTAATCAACAGTGTTAAGTTTCAGATTTCATTGCACAGAAAATGTAAGAAAAATATTGCTTAACTATCAGTAGAATAGTTACTTTAATATAAAAAACGTAGTCCTCGTGTCCCATCCCTGAGAATCAAATGCCCCTTATCTACGTATTAGGCAATCCATACCTTCATTACGTGGGTGCATTTCGACACGTATCATCGCCCTGCGGCTAGAATTTCTACTTCTTTCCAACTTCTTTCCCGTACGTCCCAATGGACCATATTAGTGTGACGTCACTGAGCAAGATTGAGTCCAAAGTTGTCACGTGGTTTTTCCGTATTCGTAGCATTGGATTTTTCATCGCAATGGGTAGATTTAAGGATTGTGACAGCAGTTTGAAACAAAATTATGATGCGTATCGTACATGAATGTAGAGATGAGATTTAGGAGAATACGCTTATATATAGTACGCATACCTTGCAGAGAATAAGGTAAAGAATAGCTGGAGTATGAAATCGAATAGAAGCCCCGTCCAGTTCGCTGCACTTGTTGACACTAGGTGTAATGCAGTTGTGTCCCGGTGTCAGATGTATATACTATATGTCATGCATACGTATGTCTCTGATGCAACTTCAGCCAGAATGGAATGTTTGTATTGATATGTCTGACTAGTCATTTGATTCAATGCTTTCAAGTGAACATATCGCGATTACATAATCGATGTGCTCATGAATATGCACCCTTTTAACTGGAAATTCCTATATCAACGTAATAATATCACATTATTTTCCTATACGTAATGTGATCTGTTTTTGTGATTTTTGTGAATTGTTTCGTTGCTTGGTTGTTTTAATTAACGTCACATTACTCAAGATCAGGTTAATCGCAACGGGTAAATGAGAGCACAAAAGAGGGAAATGGACAATGAAGTGGCACGAAGTCGCCATGGTTCTGGTTAAAGGAACTCTCCCTGCATCCGATAGTCTCTGAGGAAAAGTGTGGTAAAATATTGTTTCATTTTCTTCTTCTTTTTTCCCACTTGTTTTACTTAGATTTTCTACCACTTGCGTCAACGGTTCTGACGAGAACGAATATTGAACTTATGAAATGGATGCTAGGACACCCACAGTGATACATCCATGCATGGGCACGCTCCCCCCTGGAAAATGATGTCCACCTAGAAAGTATATATTTCACACATAATTTCATCTTAGTCACAGTAATTTATGTTTATTATTAGGGCATTGAAGGAAAATGACATTTTCAGACGGAAGCAGTGTTTTTTGAGGAGGAATCAGTATGATGGGGGAAAAATATGCCTCCTTTGCCCCCCACTGGAAAAAATTACCTCCTTCCTGGAAAAAATCCTGCGGACGTTCATGCATCCATGACTTACACAAGGTTCGAATTTGGGACTAATGAATATCGATTCGTCTCATGATTTGTCACGTAGCAATTTTAACTCTGATCTTTTTAAAGTTTTGGGTTTGACAGCATGTGTATGGCCTGTAATGATGATTCGATGTAAACCACATTTTCAGTGAACCTTCTTGTCAATGACTTTAATATTAGTCAAGAGAACATTTTCTTGCGAGTAGCTCTTGTTAAGAAACCAATTCCTGAAACTTTCTTCTGAAGGCCTCGTAGCACTCAGCTGTTGTTTGTTGTGGCTGGGGGCATGACTCACGCTATCAATACTCAATGCATCCCAAAAACCCAGATCCACCAGGCAAACCTAAGCCACAATTTTGTAATTTGTGTTGTATAGACAACAGGCTTTAAGACGTTTGGAAATTCTAGTTCACGTGACACATATAAAACTTTCATTAACTGCCCTCGATTTTGATTCTTCTGGATTATTTGACTTGTACAAAATTTTTGATTTGCTGTACAACAAAAATAGTACAAAATTCCTGCACTATATATTTCAAATTCTCGAAAATGCACTAATGCATTTACTTGAGTGCCACTTTTGATTTTGATTTATCCCCGTTATTTGACTTGTACGTACAAAAAAATATTTGTTGTACAAAATTGAACAAAAATAGTACAAAATTCCTGCACTGTATATTTTTTGAATTCTCGAAAATGTACAAAAGCATTGACTTATACCAGTACCAGTTTTGATTTGGATTTTTCTCGGTTACTTGACTTGTACAAAAATTGTTCAAAAATAGGACAAAATTGCTATAATGTTTTTTTTTTGTGATTTTATGAAGGTGGTACTACAAGTAAATGGAGATCGACATTGAATCTTATGAAACATAGCACTAGTTGACAGTTGAATTTTCTTGAAGTTTTTCTGTAGAAGCATCGTTTCCTTGACTCCCATCTGTTTTATAGTTGTGGTAGTGGCGTAGTGCGATGATTTGGTGTCTATTACCTCTGCAACTGTCGCTCGAGGTTCGGTCTGTGATGGCAGTCCAGTTACGAACTGAGTGTTGTGGTCCTCAAAAGGGCCGACAGAATTTTGGTCCTCAAAAGGGCCGTCAGGATTTTGGTCCTCAAAAGGGCCTATCATTAATTGTTGGTCCTAAAAGGGCCGTTTTGCTATGACATTTCGTGTTATATCTGAGTTGTTTTGGTTGTCTGTTTAGACCATTGCTGTGATAATGTCGACTAGTGCCTGTAGGACTATGAGTGTTCTTTCTTGCTCAATCTTTGATTTTTCGATCTTGTCTTTCGCCGTTTTGATGACTGTTCTTATTTTCGTTTCTTGTAGTTTTTCCAGTAACCATTTGATGCTGTCATTTGCCTCTTTTTGCTCTTCAGTTGAAGTCTGGAGTGTCTGGCTATAGTTCATGGTAGTCGGTGGTGTAGTCTGCGCAGGTGGCTTCTCTTGTGGTAATCTGAATGGTAGTTGTTTCTGTTGTTCCTTCCCATCATCTGGCTTGGGTTTTGGTTTCATCTGATGTACTGATTGGAACATTTTACAGCCCCTGTAGTTGGCCGGATGGTTTCCTCCACAGTTGCAGCATCTTGCAGGGAGTTTTCGGTCTTTCTTTTGGCATTCTGCTGTGAAATGATTGTTTGCACATTTCACACATCTTGGTTGAGCCTTGCATTGGCTCTGGGAATGCCCTATCCTCTGGCATCTGTGGCATTGCAGTATACCTGGAGAGCGGTATGGTTCCACTTTCATCTCATAGTTCAGGAGGTAATCTTGGCTGTAGATATTTCTTGTTGTCTCGCCTTTCTTCAATGTAACTAGGTACAGTGGCATCGGTGTTTTGATGAAGGTTTTCGGATCTCTTCTCTTCATCTGTTGAACTTGTTCTACTTGGTAGTGCTGCGCTGCTAGCTCTGTCTGTATTTCTTTTGTTGGTAGGTCAATTGGCAGATGTCGGAGTACTACTTTAACAGGCCTCTCTCGGCGTGGTTTATCGGTGGCGTAGCTGAACGAGTGCTCTTTGCAGTGATTAATGAGCTTGTTGTATGCTGATCTGGTGTTGGCTTGTATCTTCATTCCATCATGTAGAATTCGGATCGTGGCTTGTTTGTCATCTATTACCTTTGTCACCGAAGTGACAAATTGATGGCTTCTATCTGCGTTGTAGATGTAGACTGCTGGTAACTTGGCTGTCAGTCGTTCGATTGTCTCTTCATCGTGATCTGAGAACGTTTGATACGTATTTGCTGTGTAGATTGGCTTGACTATCTGTGGTGATCTAGCTCGTACTGGCTTCTTAGGATGTATGAATGGCTCGTCCATGTCGTCTTCTACTTCAGAAGAATCGCAGGGGAACTCCCTTTTCTTGGTTTGCATCTCGCGTGGAGTGTCTGGTTTTGGTTGTTCTTCCTTGGACTTTGGCATGAAGAATTCTTCATTCCCTCTGGTAGATTGGCCAGGTTGTGGTGTTGATTGTGCCTGTTCTCGCTCTTCTTCTTCTCTCTTCCTCGCCTCCTCCCTCTCTTGGGCTCTCACTTTCTTCCTTTCCTGCTTCCAGAGTTCGAAGCACTAATGTGTATCCCATTAAACATCCGTAGAAATTAAAAAGCTTAATCTTCAACATTATCGCCTATGTCATCAAAAACGGTTGCTAAAATTACTACAGGATGCAATTTGGCATAGTCCACATGCAGACGTAAAATGTAGCAAGTGTAAGAAGGGGCATTGTAATAACTTGCAGCGTTATTTCTCCATTCAACTGTTTAGGGTACAGATACTTGTGTGCTGCCATCTATGAACCGTAAATTAGTTTCTCGTTAGAAACAACCAGTGTGCGAATTTAAAGCCCATTTTCTTTATCCGATTTTGTGACCTTTCGGATGTTATACAATGGCATCTGAAGTGAAAACTGTTTATAAATCTTCTAAACCAATTTTGACCAGAGCAAATGCAGACTGCTTGGACTATAAACTAAATAAATTAAAACTCCGTGACGCAACCAACAGCCTACCATGCTGTCCAAGTCAATGCTTTTCAATCAAAAACTTTGGGTAGAACGTAAGTCGATTGCTCAGAAATAATAAATGCCAGTAGGGCCTCCTGTATGACGTAGTGGTAAAGTCGTTGCCTTACATTCAACGGGTCCCGGGTTCGATACCTGGTGGAAGTACATAGTGATTGGAATCCCACTTTAAACTGTGGGTCCAGTCCACATTAGCCTTTCTGTGCCCAGAGTGAACTTAAAACTCAATCAATCAATAATACGAGGTTCGTTCAATAAATAAGTTTTCCGGTGACATAAAATTTGTTACAAAAATAATTGAGTAACACTATGTACATGGTTGACGAGCCCTATCTGCTGCCTTCAAGGAAAAGATAGGCTTTTCTCCCGCAGACGTGAAGGCGCATGCGCAGAGGGGAAGGAAACAACGGAAGATCGTGAAACGCAGGGCTCGCGCCATTGAAGAGGAGGGCAGCATGGCAGGTGCACGTGTATTGGACGGCTGGTGTCAGGAAGAAGTGCGTGCCGCGATTCGCTACAATGGGGCAAATGGCTTGACATCCACAGGAAGCTGGTTGCTGTGTATGGTGACACTGTAATGTGTGTGCAGATCGCCAGAAGGTGGTGCAACATGTTCACCGAAGGCAGAGTAGGTATTTTTGATGAAGCTGGATCCAGTCGTCCCTCAACTGGCTCCACTGATGAGAACATCGCAAAAGTGGATGAACTGATTCGGGGAAACAGAAGAATCAAGGTTCGTGTTGATGAACATTTCCCTTCGGACCGCTCCCAGGACTTGCGAGGAGAAGTTTTGCAAGGCTTTTTTGCACAGGGGTTCGATAAGCTGGTGAATCGTTGGGACAAATGCCTCAATATGCAAGGCGATTATGTTGAGAAGTAGTACATGTATGCACTTACCTAGACATGTAGAGTTTGGATATATATATTACCAAATAAAAATATTACAACATAGCGGCAACCCTGGATATGCCAAGCGTGGTTGCATACATAAAGGATAGAAAATAACTTTCGAATGTCACCAACGTCGAAATAAGCCGCCATCTTACGAAAGATTATCGGTGTTGCAATCGCATGATAATTGTTGCTAGAGCAAATAAAACGTGAACCTGTACAAATTACGTTTTGATATATACAAATTCCTATGTCTAACAAGTGCATATGGTGCATTCTATCCAGAGCATTCCCAATGCACATATTTTCCAGTATTTTTCAACTGAAGATTGAAACAATTGTAAAAATTGAACTCGTTATCCTTACCTCCAAAAATGTTGAGCGAAACCCGGACACTGGTCCCCACATTTGGCACACTTCTTCGTTGGATCATCAGACACTGCATTTACCCCAGCATTCATTCTTCCCTGAAAAACAAGAAAACTCAATATCACCATAAATTTCAAGAAAAGTGCACACCATTATTCCAAAAACACTCCTGTGTGAATATCTTTCCCAGTGCTTTTTGAAATTCGACACTTATAACCCGTGGCGACGATTAGGGGGGCGAGGAGGACATTTGCCCCCCATTCTTTGCCACTTTTGCTCCCGCACTACTTTTGGCTTTGGCTCCTTGCCCCCTAGTTTTGGAACCCAATCGCCGCCACTGCATAACCGAGGACGTGTTTAGGGGAGGGGTTCGCTCCACCCCGAAAGTCTTACCAAATTACTAAAATTAAATAATGAAAATATATTTGATTAGCATATGTTCTATAATGTTCTGTAATAAGTTATTGGAAACCCCAAGGATTATATGGGGATGATACGGCTTTTGAAGGAGAGTACCAAAGATTTATGCTTGCACAATACTACTGTATTTGTGATAATATGAATAAAATATTAAGCAGGACTGCAGGAAATTTACTTTCCGTCAACTGAATCTAACATCCTCCTCTGTTATGCAATAAATATTCAATTCATCATCTATTTGACAGTAACTTCTTTTCCAGGGCACTTATTTTTATGCAAATTATGCCTATCTTATCTACAGCCAAGCTAGATAATGAATAGTGCTGTTGTATCTCTATTCGTATACCGTTTTCTTATCTATTCGTGTAATAATAATATTAATTTATATATTTTAATTTAATATAATTATAATATGTTTATGTTAATTTATTATTATTGTTATTATTCCTGTGACACTTGGTCCGAACCTTCAACGAAACATATTTCTAGATACGTGCCTGCTTGTAATAGATAGACAGTTTTTCTAACTTAACAGATTACCACCATTGGTACACTTCCCGCCACTAAGTAGTCTGCTGTCTGTTTTTGCTAAACGAATGTTTGTTGTAAACACGGTGACTGACCGCACTTGCACGAGCCCTTTGAAAGGGCAAGTAAATAATATCAGTGATCTACTCAAGCCCTGAGAGGGTAAATTATATTCATATCGCCAACTGCTCCCTCTGTGTCGGCTACCTTGTCATCCCCTCCGCTGTGAATATGACAATCAAGCGTTCAAATTTCCCTCTCAAAAGGAACGGCGAGCTCTGGTTGGAGGAGAAAAAAACACGTGTGTCTCCAGCGCTCCTGTGAGTGGGTGGAAGGAATCATGCGATTAAAGCGAAAGTCATCCAGCAGACAACAAACCGCAGAGTGGCGAGAACTGTACCGAGAAAAACATTCTGGCCTACAACAAAACATTTGATGCTGCTGTGTTAGAACACACGAAAATTACTGAAGAATGGTAAGGAAATAAATCTTTTCACAAAAGTTGAGCCTTTTCCCTTCATACGGCAATGTGCCTTGTTAGTCAGCTTTAGTGTTGCTGGTAATCTTTCAGAATGCTTCCTAACATAGAACAAACAATACAGAAGGATTACTTTCATTTGTCTTGCTTTCATATTAGAGTGCTGCAGGAAGAGCATTTCGTTCGAGCGCCAAATAGTTCCCACGGGCGACGCTAGATAGCGTACGGAATCGAGATAGCGAATAACGTTCGAACAGGCAAAACAAGCGGCGTACACTCGAAGCCTGGAAGACTCGAACGAGTACGAGTACGAGCGAGTGAAAGTGGTTCCATTCAATACTCTACCTCATGTACAGTCACGGTCACTGTCGGCTTGTAATGAATACATTGACTTTCAATGGAATCGTTACAAGCCGGTGTAACGGGGAATTTGGACTCCGTAGAAAAATGACTGTACAGTCAATTCTCTACAGAGAAAAATGACTGCTCTTTTCAGTTCCCGTCAATTAAGCAGGGGGTAAAATATCCCCGTAGAAAAATGACTGCCTGTCAAATCCCACTTAAAAGAGGGGGTACAAATTCCCCGTAGAAAAGTGACTGCCCCTTTAAATCCTGCTTATATTAGGAGGGGGTACAATTTCCCCGTAGAAAAGTGACTGCCCCCTTAAATACTGCCTATATTAGGAGGGGGTACAATTTCCCCGTAGAAAAGTGACTGCCCCCTTATATCCTGCTTATATTAGGAGGGGGTATAATTTCCCCGTAGAAAAGTGACTGCCCCTTTAAATCCGGCTTATATTAGGAGGGGGTATAATTTCCCCGTAGAAAAGTGACTGCCCTATTAAATCCTGCTTATATTAGGAGGGGGTACAAATTCCCCGTAGAAAAGTGACTGCCCCTTTAAATCCTGCTTATATTAGGAGGGGGTATAATTTCCCCGTAGAAAAGTGACTGCCCCTTTAAATCCTGCTTATATTAGGAGGGGGTATAATTTCCCCGTAGAAAAGTGACTGCCCTATTAAATCCTGCTAATATGAGAAGGGGGTACAATTTCCCCGTAGAAAAGTGACTGCCCCTTATATCCTGCTTATATTAGGAGAGGGTACAAATTCCCCGTAGAAAAGTGACTGCCCCTTAAATCCTGCTTATATTAGGAGGGGGTACAATTTCCCCGTAGAAAAGTGACTGCCCCCTTAAATCCTGCTTATATTAGGAGGGGGTACAATTTCCCCGTAGAAAAGTGACTGCCCAATTAAATCCTGCAAATATGAGAAGGGGGTACAATTTCCCCGTAGAAAAGTGACTGCCCTCTTATATCCTGCTTATATTAGGAGGGGGTACAAATTCCCCGTAGAAAAGCGACTGCCCCCTTAAATCCTGCTTATATTAGGAGGGGGTATAATTTCCCCGTAGAAAAGTGACTGCCCCTTTAAATCCTGCTTATATTAGGAGGGGGTATAATTTCCCCGTAGAGAAGTGACTGCCCTATTAAATCCTGCTAATATGAGAAGGGGGTACAATTTCCCCGTAGAAAAGTGACTGCCCCTTATATCCTGCTTATATTAGGAGGGGGTACAAATTCCCCGTAGAAAAGTGACTGCCCCTTAAATCCTGCTTATATTAGGAGGGGGTATAATTTCGCCGTAGAAAAGTGACTGCACCTTTAAATCCTGCTTATATTAGGAGGGGGTACAATTTCCCCGTAGAAAAGTGACTGCCCCATTAAATCCTGCAAATATGAGAAGGGGGTACAATTTCCCCGTAGAAAAGTGACTGCCCCTTTAAATCCTGCTTATATTAGGAGGGGGTACAAATTCCCCGTAGAAAAGTGACTGCCCCTTAAATCCTGCTTATATTAGGAGGGGGTATAATTTCCCCGTAGAAAAGTGACTGCCCCTTTAAATCCTGCTTATATTAGGAGGGGGTATAATTTCCCCGTAGAAAAGTGACTGCCCTATTAAATCCTGCTAATATGAGAAGGGGGTACAATTTCCCCGTAGAAAAGTGACTGCCCTATTAAATCCTGCTAATATGAGAAGGGGGTACAATTTCCCCGTAGAAAAGTGACTGCCCCCTTATAAACTGCTTATATTAGGAGGGGGTACAAATTCCCCGTAGAAAAGTGACTGCCCCCTTAAATCCTGCTTATATTAGGAGGGGGTACAAATTCCCCGTAGAAAAGTGACTGCCCCTTAAATCCTGCTTATATTAGGAGGGGGTATAATTTCCCCGTAGAAAAGTGACTGCCCCTTTAAATCCTGCTTATATTAGGAGGGGGTACAATTTCCCCGTAGAAAAGTGACTGCCCCATTAAATCCTGCAAATATGAGAAGGGGGTACAATTTCCCCGTAGAAAAGTGACTGCCCCTTTAAATCCTGCTTATATTAGGAGGGGGTACAAATTCCCCGTAGAAAAGTGACTGCCCCTTAAATCCTGCTTATATTAGGAGGGGGTATAATTTCCCCGTAGAAAAGTGACTGCCCCTTTAAATCCTGCTTATATTAGGAGGGGGTATAATTTCCCCGTAGAAAAGTGACTGCCCTATTAAATCCTGCTAATATGAGAAGGGGGTACAATTTCCCCGTAGAAAAGTGACTGCCCTATTAAATCCTGCTAATATGAGAAGGGGGTACAATTTCCCCGTAGAAAAGTGACTGCCCTATTAAATCCTGCTAATATGAGAAGGGGGTACAATTTCCCCGTAGAAAAGTGACTGCCCCCTTATAAACTGCTTATATTAGGAGGGGGTACAAATTCCCCGTAGAAAAGTGACTGCCCCCTTAAATCCTGCTTATATAAGAAGGGGGTATAATTTCACCGTAGAAAAGTGACTGCCCCTTTAAATCCTGCTTATATTAGGAGGGGGTATAATTTCCCCGTAGAAAAGTGACTGCCCCTTTAAATCCTGCTTATATTAGGAGGGGGTATAATTTCCCCGTAGAAAAGTGACTGCCCTATTAAATCCTGCTTATATTAGGAGGGGGTACAAATTCCCCGTAGAAAAGTGACTGCCCCCTTAAATCCTGCTTATATTAGGAGGTGGTATAATTTCCCCGTAGAAAAGTGACTGCCCCTTTAAATCCTGCTTATATTAGGAGGGGGTATAATTTCCCCGTAGAAAAGTGACTGCCCTATTAAATCCCGCTTATATTAGGAGGGGGTAGAAATTCCCTTAGAGAAGTGACTGCCCCATTAAATCCTGCTTATATTAGGAGGGGGTACAAATTCCCCGTAGAGAAGTGACTGCCCCATTAAATCCTGCTTATATTAGGAGCGGGTATCATTTCTCCGTAGAAAAGTGACTGCCCCTTTAAATCCTGCTTATATTAGGAGGGGTATAATTTTCACGTAGAAAAGTGACTGCCCTATTAAATCCTGCTAATATGAGAAGGGGGTATAATTTCCCCGTAGAAATGTGACTGCCCCTTATATCCTGCTTATATTAGGAGGGGGTACAAATTCCCCGTAGAAAAGTGACTGCCCCTTAAATCCTGCTTATATTAGGAGGGGGTACAATTTCCCCGTAGAAAAGTGACTGCCCCTTTATATCCTGCTTATATTAGGAGGGGGTACAATTTCACCGTAGAAAAGTGACTGCCCCCTTATAAACTGCTTATATTAGGAGGGGGTACAAATTCCCCGTAGAAAAGTGACTGCCCCCTTAAATCCTGCTTATATTAGGAGGGGGTATAATTTCACCGTAGAAAAGTGACTGCCCCTTTAAATCCTGCTTATATTAGGAGGGGGTATAATTTCCCCGTAGAAAAGTGACTGCCCCTTTAAATCCTGCTTATATTTGGAGGGGGTATAATTTCCCCGTAGAAAAGTGACTGCCCTATTAAATCCTGCTTATATTAGGAGGGGGTACAAATTCCCCGTAGAAAAGTGACTGCCCCCTTAAATCCTGCTTATATTAGGAGGTGGTATAATTTCCCCGTAGAAAAGTGACTGCCCCTTTAAATCCTGCTTATATTAGGAGGGGGTATAATTTCCCCGTAGAAAAGTGACTGACCTATTAAATCCCGCTTATATTAGGAGGGGGTAGAAATTCCCTTAGAGAAGTGACTGCCCCATTAAATCCTGCTTATATTAGGAGGGGGTACAAATTCCCCGTAGAGAAGTGACTGCCCCATTAAATCCTGCTTATATTAGGAGCGGGTATCATTTCTCCGTAGAAAAGTGACTGCCCCTTTAAATCCTGCTTATATTAGGAGGGGGTATAATTTTCACGTAGAAAAGTGACTGCCCTATTAAATCCTGCTAATATGAGAAGGGGGTATAATTTCCCCGTAGAAATGTGACTGCCCCTTATATCCTGCTTATATTAGGAGGGGGTACAAATTCCCCGTAGAAAAGTGACTGCCCCTTAAATCCTGCTTATATTAGGAGGGGGTACAATTTCCCCGTAGAAAAGTGACTGCCCCTTTATATCCTGCTTATATTAGGAGGGGGTACAATTTCCCCGTAGAAAAGTGACTGCCACATTAAGTCCTGCAAATATGAGAAGGGGGTACAATTTCCCCGTAGAAAAGTGACTGCCCTCTTATATCCTGCTTATATTAGGAGGGGGTACAAATTCCCCGTAGAAAAGTGACTGCCCCCTTAAATCATGCTTATATTAGGAGGGGGTATAATTTCCCCGTAGAAAAGTGACTGCCCCTTTAAATCCTGCTTATATTAGGAGGGGGTACAATTTCCCCGTAGAAAAGTGACTGCCCCATTAAATCCTGCAAATATGAGAAGGGGGTATAATTTCGCCGTAGAAAAGTGACTGCCCCTTTAAATCCTGCTTATATTAGGAGGGGTACAATTTCCCCGTAGAAAAGTGACTGCCCCATTAAATCCTGCAATTATTAAAGGGGGTACAATTTCCCCGTAGAAAAGTGACTGCCCCTTTAAATCCTGCTTATATTAGGAGGGGGTACAAATTCCCCGTAGAAAAGTGACTGCCCCTTAAATCCTGCTTATATTAGGAGGGGGTATAATTTCCCCGTAGAAAAGTGACTGCCCCTTTAAATCCTGCTTTTATTAGGAGGGGGTATAATATCCCCGTAGAAAAGTGACTGCCCTATTAAATCCTGCTAATATGAGAAGGGGGTACAATTTCCCCGTAGAAAAGTGACTGCCCTATTAAATCCTGCTAATATGAGAAGGGGGTACAATTTCCCCGTAGAAAAGTGACTGCCCTATTAAATCCTGCTAATATGAGAAGGGGGTACAATTTCCCCGTAGAAAAGTGACTGCCCCCTTATAAACTGCTTATATTAGGAGGGGGTACAAATTCCCCGTAGAAAAGTGACTGCCCCCTTAAATCCTGCTTATATTAGGAGGGGGTATAATTTCACCGTAGAAAAGTGACTGCCCCTTTAAATCCTGCTTATATTAGGAGGGGTATAATTTCCCCGTAGAAAAGTGACTGCCCCTTTAAATCCTGCTTATATTAGGAGGGGGTATAATTTCCCCGTAGAAAAGTGACTGCCCTATTAAATCCTGCTTATATTAGGAGGGGGTACAAATTCCCCGTAGAAAAGTGACTGCCCCCTTAAATCCTGCTTATATTAGGAGGGGGTATAATTTCCCCGTAGAAAAGTGACTGCCCCTTTAAATCCTGCTTATATTAGGAGGGGGTATAATTTCCCCGTAGAAAAGTGACTGCCCTATTAAATCCCGCTTATATTAGGAGGGGGTACAAATTCCCCGTAGAGAAGTGACTGCCCCATTTAATCCTGCTTATATTAGGAGGGGGTACAAATTCCCCGTAGAGAAGTGACTGCCCCATTAAATCCTGCTTATATTAGGAGCGGGTATAATTTCCCCGTAGAAAAGTGACTGCCCCTTTAAATCCTGCTTATATTAGGAGGGGGTATAATTTTCACGTAGAAAAGTGACTGCCCTATTAAATCCTGTTAATATGAGAAGGGGGTATAATTTCCCCGTAGAAATGTGACTGCCCCTTATATCCTGCTTATATTAGGAGGGGGTACAAATTCCCCGTAGAAAAGTGACTGCCCCTTAAATCCTGCTTATATTAGGAGGGGGTACAATTTCCCCGTAGAAAAGTGACTGCCCCTTTATATCCTGCTTATATTAGGAGGGGGTACAATTTCCCCGTAGAAAAGTGACTGCCCCATTAAGTCCTGCAAATATGAGAAGGGGGTACAATTTCCCCGTAGAAAAGTGACTGCCCTCTTATATCCTGCTTATATTAGGAGGGGGTACAAATTCCCCGTAGAAAAGTGACTGCCCCCTTAAATCCTGCTTATATTAGGAGGGGGTATAATTTCCCCGTAGAAAAGTGACTGCCCCTTTAAATCCTGCTTATATTAGGAGGGGGTACAATTTCCCCGTAGAAAAGTGACTGCCCCATTAAATCCTGCAAATATGAGAAGGGGGTACAATTTCCCCGTAGAAAAGTGACTGCCCTCTTATATCCTGCTTATATTAGGAGGGGGTACAAATTCCCCGTAGAAAAGTGACTGCCCCCTTAAATCCTGCTTATATTAGGAGGGGGTATAATTTCCCCGTAGAGAAGTGACTGCCCCTTTAAATCCTGCTTATATTAGGAGGGGGTATAATTTCCCCGTAGAAAAGTGACTGCCCTATTAAATCCTGCTAATATGAGAAGGGGGTACAATTTCGCCGTAGAAAAGTGACTGCCCTATTAAATCCTGCTAATATGAGAAGGGGGTACAATTTCCCCGTAGAAAAGTGATTGCCCCCTTATAAACTGCTTATATTAGGAGGGGGTACAAATTCCCCGTAGAAAAGTGACTGCCCCCTTAAATCCTGCTTATATTAGGAGGGGTATAATTTCCCCGTAGAAAAGTGACTGCCCCTTTAAATCCTGCTTATATTAGGAGGGGGTATAATTTCCCCGTAGAAAAGTGACTGCCCTATTAAATCTTGCTAGTATGAGGAGGGGGTACAATTTCCCCGTAGAAAAGTGACTGCCCTATTAAATCCTGCTTATATTAGGAGGGGGAACAAATTCCCCGTAGAAAAGTGACTGCCCCCTTAAATCCTGCTTATATTAGGAGGGGGTATAATTTCCTCGTAGAAAAGTGACTGCCCCTTTAAATCCTGCTTATATTAGGAGGGGGTATAATTTCCCCGTAGAAAAGTGACTGCCCTATTAAATCCTGCTAAAATGAGAAGGGGGTACAATTTCCCCGTAGAAAAGTGACTGCCCCTTATATCCTGCTTATATTAGGAGGGGGGTACAAATTCCCCGTAGAAAAGCGACTGCCCCTTAAATCCTGCTTATATTAGGAGGGGGTACAATTTCCCCGTAGAAAAGTGACTGCCCCTTTAAATCCTGCTTATATTAGGAGGGGGTACAATTTCGCCGTACAAATGTGACTGCCTCTTTTAATCCTGCTTACATTAGCAGGATTTCCGTTTCAAGCTACGTATTTGTCGTTGTTTGTTTGCTTCAGCTTTACAGATAGAGGAAAGTGGCTTCATATGGCTCTTTGTATGAAGGTAAGTGGTATTATTTCATTTTGTACAACGATATTTGTGTTTTTTTATAATGCATTTTATTACTCCCATAATGGTTTCCCATTAGCGGCTTATCAAAATAAAAATAAAGATATTATTTCAATTAGAGGTACATGCACCCGTACCATATTTCTCAGTTGTGCAAGTATACTGTACTTTAAATTTGGTTAGAGTTCTTTACTGAACTGAAAGCTGTCCGAGGGTCGATCCTCGTTTTTTTTTTCTATTTAAATATTTGTCCTTTTATTAAACAAGAGCACCGTTTGCCTGCTTCACTGTTATGTGGGACGGAGTATATACAACAGACAGCAACAACGGAAGTTAAAAAGTAACTTACCAGTTAACAAAGGCACCTATTTTTGGACGGACTCACTCAAGAACAGAAGGACTACAGTATTCCCACGCTTCTTCCTTTATTATCGCAGATTATCATAATCATAATATACCCTGCGTTTTCTTTAAGTGTAAGATAGAGTAAAAAGTCAATTTCAGAACAGAATCTTGCGTAAATTCCCACAGTCTCGTCAAATAATTTATGAAATTTATAAAATCGTGTTGAAAGTTATACATTGAGCCCCTTATAGGAAAGAAGAGGGGGCCCGGACCGGCCCGGACCCACCCAGTTTCGACGCCCGTGCATGTAAGTACATTTTAGGATACTTGTCAATGTGATCATCATATACTGCCCACGAAAATAACAGTATCATACCAATTTCAACAGTAATATTGTCCTACAAATAGGCCCGTTCCCAGGGGAGGGGCCATGGGGGCCATCCCCACATCGAGCCATGAAATATTTCAATATGAACCTATAAAACACTACGATAACAATATAGACGATTTTGCAAATTCGTAAAATAATCAATATATTTTCTTTGAATGTGTTTGTTGTGTTGAAGTCTGTAGTTTGCAATATTGGGTAGTTTTGTAATCATTGATGCAAAGCTACCCCCGTGGTGGAGTGGTTAATAAAACGCGATAGGACGCACGGAGTTCCTGGTTTGAGCCTCAGCCTGGGCATAGATGTTCTTTGAGAGTGTGTTCCTTCATCAATTTCATCATATCACCGCTCATCCACATCGTCGCGATTAGACAAACTTGGCAGAAAAGCAACCTAAAATAATATAATTCAATAAAGCTCACATCATTTCGGTTTCCACGTATTAGGATCTACTCCCTCCCCCTGAAAGAAATTCTGGGCACGGGCCTTAGCAACATATAAAAAATAACGATAAAGCACGAATTCAATCCTAATATAAGTTTGAAATGTTATTGATAATTAATATTTGCATAAAGCAAGAATTATAAATTATCTCTCTCTATAACTTTACACACACACACACACACACACACACACATACATACATACATACATACATACATACATACATATATATATATATATATATATATATATATATATATATATATATATATAACACAGGGGTTTCCAACTGGCGGCCCGCGGGCCGCATACGGCCCCCGTTGCCTTTTTGCGGCCCGCGAAGCCAGTTTGCAAAAAAACATTAATTTTATTTATTTTTATTAAAATACGTTCAATTTTTACTGAAGGAACGAAAGCTCTGTGAAGATAGGCAATATCACAGGTAGAATTGATTTGACAGTCAATAATGATCATCAGAAGAATTTAAAGTGACTTAACTTTCTCTTCACATCATGCATTCCAGCCCTTCATTATGCGGAATGAACTCCACAGTTTCAGCGAATGCTTCATTCACTCTATGTGTTTAGAAACAAACTGCAGAGCGGCGCTATAGAGATCTTACTACGCACGAAGTACGAAGAGATTTCCAGTGTTCCAACTCGGATTGTACTGCGACTGATTGTACAAGTTTGTGCAAATATCGAAATGAGCAATATCTCCAAAAAACGTAAGATTGTAAATGAAAATAGCTTCTCTCCAACTTGAATTGTGTGATTTGCAAGGCGATGTGTTCCTTCAAACTAGGCAAGAAAAGGGGCCAGAGATTTTCAAATACCTTTCAAAGGAACGCTTTGCAAACCTTCGTAGTTTTGGACAAAAAATGACATCGATGTTCGGCAGCAGATACACGTGTGAAAGTGTTTTTTCTTCAATGAAGTTCATTAAGGACCGCTACAGAAACCGACTGGCAGATTCTTCACTGCTTCACCTTCTCAAATACAGAAATTGAAGTGGACATTCCAATTTTAATAAAACAAGTACATCAACCACTTTTTCACATTGAACACTTACTATGAGTGATTCTTATTTGTATGGTGTGTTTTTCATTTTTTTCAATTCATCTATAAGTATTGGGTTTTTGTGAAATAAATTGTAATTATACAATTTTCATTTGTGATTCCATTGTTTTTATTGCCTCATTTTAGAAATTTAGGTCATGGAAAGTACTAGATTTTCAGTTCAATACTTACAATTTTTGTAATTTTTAATCACCTCCCCCCAAAGAATAAATGCGGCCCGCCATATTAGCAGGATTTAATAGGGCAGTCACTTTTCTACGGGGAAATTATACCCCCTCCTAATATAAGCAGGATTTAATAGGGCAGTCACTTTTCTACGGGGAAATTATACCCCCTCCTAATATAAGCAGGATTTAATAGGACAGTCACTTTTCTACGGGGAAATTATACCCCCTCCTAATATAAGCAGGATTTAATAGGGCAGTCACTTTTCTACGGGGAAATTATACCCCCTCCTAATATAAGCAGGATTTAATAGGGCAGTCACTTTTCTACGGGGAAATTATACCCCCTCCTAATATAAGCAGGATTTAATAGGGCAGTAACTTTTCTACGGGGAAATTATACCCCCTCCTAATATAAGCAGGATTTAAAGGGGCAGTCACTTTTCTACGGGGAAATTATACCCCCTCCTAATATAAGCATGATTTAAGGGGCAGTCACTTTTCTACGGGGAAATTGTACCCCCTTCTCATATTAGCAGGATTTAATAGGGCAGTCACTTTTCTACGGGGAAATTATACCCCCTCCTAATATAAGCAGGATTTAAAGGGGCAGTCACTTTTCTACGGGGAAATTCTACCCCCTTCTCATATTTGCAGGATTTAATAGGGCAGTCACTTTTCAACGGGGAAATTATACCCCCTCCTAATATAAGCAGGATTTAAAGGGGCAGTCACTTTTCTACGGGGAAATTGTACCCCCTCCTAATATAAGCAGGATATAAGGGGCAGTCACTTTTCTACGGGGAAATTGTACCCCCTTCTCATATTAGCAGGATTTAATAGGGCAGTCACTTTTCTACGGGGAAATTGTACCCCCTTCCCATATTAGCAGGATTCAATAGGGCAGTCACTTTTCTACGGGGAAATTATACCCCCTCCTAATATAAGCAGGATTTAAGGGGCAGTCACTTTTCTACGGGGAATTTGTACCCCCTCCTAATATAAGCAGGATATAAGGGGCAGTCAATTTTCTATGGGGAAATTGTACCCCCTTCTCATATTAGCAGGATTTAATAGGGCAGTCACTTTTCTACGGGGAAATTATACCCCCTCCAAATATAAGCAGGATTTAAAGGGGCAGTCACTTTTCTACGGGGAAATTATACCCCCTCCTAATATAAGCAGGATTTAAAGGAGCAGTCACTTTTCTACGGGGAAATTATACCCCCTCCTAATATAAGCAGGATTTAAAGGGGCAGTCACTTTTCTACGGGGAAATTGTACCCCCTCCTAATATAAGCAGGATTTAAAGGGGCAGTCACTTTTCTACGGGGAAATTGTACCCCCTCCTAATATAAGCAGGATTTAAGGGGCAGTCACTTTTCTACGGGGAATTTGTACCCCCTCCTAATATAAGCAGGATATAAGGGGCAGTCAATTTTCTATGGGGAAATTGTACCCCCTTCTCATATTAGCAGGATTTAATAGGGCAGTCACTTTTCTACGTGGAAATTATACCCCTCCTAATATAAGCAGGATTTAAAGGGGCAGTCACTTTACTACGGAGAAATTATACCCCCTCCTAATATAAGCAGGATTTAAAGGGGCAGTCACTTTCCTACGGGGAAATTATACCCCCTCCTAATATAAGCAGGATTTAAAGGGGCAGTCACTTTTCTACGGGGAAATTATACCCCCTCCTAATATAAGCAGGATTTAAGGGGGCAGTCACTTTTCTACGGGGAATTTGTACCCCCTCCTAATATAAGCAGTTTATAAGGGGGCAGTCACTTTTCTACGGGGAAATTGTACCCCCTTCTCATATTAGCAGGATTTAATAGGGCAGTCACTTTTCTACGGGGAAATTATACCCCCTCCTAATATAAGCAGGATTTAAAGGGGCAGTCACTTTTCTACGGGGAAATTGTACCCCCTTCTCATATTTGCAGGATTTAATAGGGCAGTCACTTTTCAACGGGGAAATTATACCCCCTCCTAATATAAGCAGGATTTAAAGGGGCAGTCACTTTTCTACGGGGAATTTGTACCCCCTCCTAATATAAGCAGGATTTAAAGGGGCAGTCACTTTTCTACGGGGAAATTGTACCCCCTTCTCATATTTGCAGGATTTAATGTGGCAGTCACTTTTCTACGGGGAAATTGTACCCCCTCCTAATATAAGCAGGATTTAAAGGGGCAGTCACTTTTCTACGGGGAAATTGTACCCTATTCCTAATATAAGCAGGATTAAAGGGGCAGTCACTTTTCTACGGGGAATTTGTACCCCCTCCTAATATAAGCAGGATATAAGGGGCAGTCACTTTTCTACGGGGAAATTGTACCACCTTCTCATATTTGCAGGATTTAATGGGGCAGTCACTTTTCTACGGGGAAATTGTACCCCCTCCTAATATAAGCAGGATTTAAAGGGGCAGTCACTTTTCTACGGGGAAATTGTACCCCCTCCTAATATAAGCAGGATTTAAGGGGCAGTCACTTTTCTACGGGGAATTTGTACCCCCTCCTAATATAAGCAGGATATAAGGGGCAGTCACTTTTCTACGGGGAAATTGTACCCCCTTCTCATATTAGCAGGATTTAATAGGGCAGTCACTTTTCTACGGGGAAATTATACTCCCTCCTAATATAAGCAGGATTTAAAGGGGCAGTCACTTTTCTACGGGGAAATTATACCCCCTCCTAATATAAGCAGGATTTAAGGGGGCAGTCACTTTTCTACGGGGAATTTGTACCCCCTCCTAATATAAGCAGGATTTAATAGGGCAGTCACTTTTCTACGGGGAAATTATACCCCCTCCTAATATAAGGAGGATTTAAAGGGGCAGTCACTTTTCTACGGGGAAATTATACCCCCTCCTAATATAAGCAGGATTTAAAGGGGCAGTCACTTTTCTACGGGGAAATTATACCCCCTCCTAATATAAGCAGGATTTAAGGGGGCAGTCACTTTTCTACGGGGAATTTGTACCCCCTCCTAATATAAGCACGATTTAAGGGGGCAGTCACTTTTCTACGGGGATTTTGTACCCCCTCCTAATATAAGCAGTTTATAAGGGGGCAGTCACTTTTCTACGGGGAAATTGTACCCCCTTCTCATATTAGCAGGATTTAATAGGGCAGTCACTTTTCTACGGGGAATTTGTACCCCCTCCTAATATAAGCAGGATTTAATAGGGCAGTCACTTTTCTACGGGGAAATTATACCCCCTCCTAATATAAGGAGGATTTAAAGGGCAGTCACTTTTCTACGGGGAAATTATACCCCCTCCTAATATAAGCAGGATTTAAAGGGGCAGTCACTTTTCTACGGGGAAATTATACCCCCTCCTAATATAAGCAGGATTTAAGGGGGCAGTCACTTTTCTACGGGGAATTTGTACCCCCTCCTAATATAAGCAGGATTTAAGGGGGCAGTCACTTTTCTACGGGGAATTTGTACCCCCTCCTAATATAAGCAGTTTATAAGGGGGCAGTCACTTTTCTACGGGGAAATTGTACCCCCTTCTCATATTAGCAGGATTTAATAGGGCATTCACTTTTCTACGGGGAAATTATACCCCCTCCTAATATAAGCAGGATTTAAAGGGGCAGTCACTTTTCTACGGGGAAATTATACCCCCTCCTAATATAAGCAGGATTTAAGGGGGCAGTCACTTTTCTACGGGGAATTTGTACCCCCTCCTAATATAAGCAGGATATAAGAGGGCAGTCACTTTTCTACGGGGAAATTGTACCCCATTCTCATATTTGCAGGATTTAATGGGGCAGTCACTTTTCTACGGGGAAATTGTACCCCCTCCTAATATAAGCAGGATTTAAAGGGGCAGTCACTTTTCTACGGGGAAATTATACCCCCTCCTAATATAAGCAGGATTTAAGGGGGCAGTCACTTTTCTACGGGGAATTTGTACCCCTTCCTAATATAAGCAGGATATAAGAGGGCAGTCACTTTTCTACGGGGAAATTGTACCCCCTCCTAATATAAGCAGGATATAAGAGGGCAGTCACTTTTCTACGGGGAAATTGTACCCCCTTCTCATATTTGCAGGATTTAATGGGGCAGTCACTTTTCTACGGGGAAATTGTACCCCCTCCTAATATAAGCAGGATTTAAAGGGGCAGTCACTTTTCTACGGGGAAATTGTACCCCCTCCTAATATAAGCAGGATTTAAGGGGCAGTCACTTTTCTACGGGGAATTTGTACCCCCTCCTAATATAAGCAGGATATAAGGGGCAGTCAATTTTCTATGGGGAAATTGTACCCCCTTCTCATATTAGCAGGATTTAATAGGGCAGTCACTTTTCTACGGGGAAATTATACCCCCTCCAAATATAAGCAGGATTTAAAGGGGCAGTCACTTTTCTACGGGGAAATTATACCCCCTCCTAATATAAGCAGGATTTAAAGGAGCAGTCACTTTTCTACGGGGAAATTATACCCCCTCCTAATATAAGCAGGATTTAAAGGGGCAGTCACTTTTCTACGGGGAAATTGTACCCCCTCCTAATATAAGCAGGATTTAAAGGGGCAGTCACTTTTCTACGGGGAAATTGTACCCCCTCCTAATATAAGCAGGATTTAAGGGGCAGTCACTTTTCTACGGGGAATTTGTACCCCCTCCTAATATAAGCAGGATATAAGGGGCAGTCAATTTTCTATGGGGAAATTGTACCCCCTTCTCATATTAGCAGGATTTAATAGGGCAGTCACTTTTCTACGTGGAAATTATACCCCTCCTAATATAAGCAGGATTTAAAGGGGCAGTCACTTTACTACGGGGAAATTATACCCCCTCCTAATATAAGCAGGATTTAAAGGGGCAGTCACTTTCCTACGGGGAAATTATACCCCCTCCTAATATAAGCAGGATTTAAAGGGGCAGTCACTTTTCTACGGGGAAATTATACCCCCTCCTAATATAAGCAGGATTTAAGGGGGCAGTCACTTTTCTACGGGGAATTTGTACCCCCTCCTAATATAAGCAGTTTATAAGGGGGCAGTCACTTTTCTACGGGGAAATTGTACCCCCTTCTCATATTAGCAGGATTTAATAGGGCAGTCACTTTTCTACGGGGAAATTATACCCCCTCCTAATATAAGCAGGATTTAAAGGGGCAGTCACTTTTCTACGGGGAAATTGTACCCCCTTCTCATATTTGCAGGATTTAATAGGGCAGTCACTTTTCAACGGGGAAATTATACCCCCTCCTAATATAAGCAGGATTTAAAGGGGCAGTCACTTTTCTACGGGGAATTTGTACCCCCTCCTAATATAAGCAGGATTTAAAGGGGCAGTCACTTTTCTACGGGGAAATTGTACCCCCTTCTCATATTTGCAGGATTTAATGTGGCAGTCACTTTTCTACGGGGAAATTGTACCCCCTCCTAATATAAGCAGGATTTAAAGGGGCAGTCACTTTTCTACGGGGAAATTGTACCCTATTCCTAATATAAGCAGGATTAAAGGGGCAGTCACTTTTCTACGGGGAATTTGTACCCCCTCCTAATATAAGCAGGATATAAGGGGCAGTCACTTTTCTACGGGGAAATTGTACCCCCTTCTCATATTTGCAGGATTTAATGGGGCAGTCACTTTTCTACGGGGAAATTGTACCCCCTCCTAATATAAGCAGGATTTAAAGGGGCAGTCACTTTTCTACGGGGAAATTGTACCCCCTCCTAATATAAGCAGGATTTAAGGGGCAGTCACTTTTCTACGGGGAATTTGTACCCCCTCCTAATATAAGCAGGATATAAGGGGCAGTCACTTTTCTACGGGGAAATTGTACCCCCTTCTCATATTAGCAGGATTTAATAGGGCAGTCACTTTTCTACGGGGAAATTATACTCCCTCCTAATATAAGCAGGATTTAAAGGGGCAGTCACTTTTCTACGGGGAAATTATACCCCCTCCTAATATAAGCAGGATTTAAGGGGGCAGTCACTTTTCTACGGGGAATTTGTACCCCCTCCTAATATAAGCAGGATTTAATAGGGCAGTCACTTTTCTACGGGGAAATTATACCCCCTCCTAATATAAGGAGGATTTAAAGGGGCAGTCACTTTTCTACGGGGAAATTATACCCCCTCCTAATATAAGCAGGATTTAAAGGGGCAGTCACTTTTCTACGGGGAAATTATACCCCCTCCTAATATAAGCAGGATTTAAGGGGGCAGTCACTTTTCTACGGGGAATTTGTACCCCCTCCTAATATAAGCACGATTTAAGGGGGCAGTCACTTTTCTACGGGGATTTTGTACCCCCTCCTAATATAAGCAGTTTATAAGGGGGCAGTCACTTTTCTACGGGGAAATTGTACCCCCTTCTCATATTAGCAGGATTTAATAGGGCAGTCACTTTTCTACGGGGAAATTGTACCCCCTTCTCATATTAGCAGGATTTAATAGGGCATTCACTTTTCTACGGGGAAATTATACCCCCTCCTAAGATAAGCAGGATTTAAAGGGGCAGTCACTTTTCTACGGGGAAATTATACCCCCTCCTAATATAAGCAGGATTTAAGGGGGCAGTCACTTTTCTACGGGGAATTTGTACCCCCTCCTAATATAAGCAGGATATAAGAGGGCAGTCACTTTTCTACGGGGAAATTGTACATACCCCCTTCTCATATTTGCAGGATTTAATGGGGCAGTCACTTTTCTACGGGGAAATTGTACCCCCTCCTAATATAAGCAGGATTTAAAGGGGCAGTCACTTTTCTACGGGGAAATTGTACCCCCTCCTAATATAAGCAGGATTTAAGGGGCAGTCACTTTTCTACGGGGAATTTGTACCCCCTCCTAATATAAGCAGGATATAAGGGGCAGTCACTTTTCTACGGGGAAATTGTACCCCCTTCCCATATTAGCAGGATTTAATAGGGCAGTCACTTTTCTACGGGGAAATTATACCCCCTCCTAATATAAGCAGGATTTAAAGGGGCAGTCACTTTTCTACGGGGAAATTATACCCCCTCCTAATATAAGCAGGATTTAAGGGGTCAGTCACTTTTCTACGGGGAATTTGTACCCCCTCCTAATATAAGCAGGATTTAATAGGGCAGTCACTTTTCTACGGGGAAATTATACCCCCTCCTAATATAAGCCGGATTTAAAGGGGCAGTCACTTTTCTACGGGGAAATTATACCCCCTCCTAATATAAGGAGGATATAAGGGGGCAGTCACTTTTCTACGGGGAAATTGTACCCCCTCCTAATATAAGCAGTATTTAAGGGGGCAGTCACTTTTCTACGGGGAAATTGTACCCCCTCCTAATATAAGCAGGATTTAATTGGGCAGTCACTTTTCTATGGGGAATTTGTACCCCCTCTTTTAAGTGGGAATTGACAGGCAGTCATTTTTCTACGGGGATATTTTACCCCCTGCTTAATTGACGGGAACTGAAAAGGGCAGTCATTTTTCTCTGTAGAGAATTGACTGTACAGTCATTTTTCTACGGAGTCCAAATTGCCCGTTACACCGGCAGTGTCCGTGACTGTACCACACCAATCAATATTAATTAATACTGAGAAATAAAATAAAACTACAGTAGATACGTGATATTCTTGTAAGCTCGTTAAAAAGTTTTTCTATTGCGAATAGTGAATTATGTACATATGTCGTATGTACATTTAATTTCTATCTGTGAAAGATGCCATGGAAAGAAAACTAGGGCCGATTCTATTCTTCAAAGATGCCATGCAAAGAAAACTACAACCGATTCTATTCTTCAAAGATGCAACGGAAAGAAAACTAGGTCCGATTCTATTCTTCAAAGATGCCACTGAAATAAAACTATGACCGATTCTATTCTTCAAAGATGCCACTGAAATAAAACTATGACCGATTCTATTCTTCAAAGATGCCACGGAAAGAAAACTAGTGCCGATTCTATTCTTCAAAGATGCCATGGAAAAAACTAGGACCAATTCTATCTCAGAATTATATCATGAAATATGCTACGGCATCAAAGTACTATACGTTTTCTTCAATTCACACGCCAGTATCAATGCTAAGAAACATGCTTTCGTGTAAAGCGAGCCTAACTTCTTAGAACTTGTCGTCTGTACGTGACCACTCCAATAGTTTACAGTGAGTTATATAGTGTCGCGTCCTCACTGAGCCGGGTGATAAGCTAATATTTGTCGGAACCGTGAAAAATTAGTATGGGTTACCACGAGGTATCTTCATACAAACTCTAACCTGTTCCCGCTGAGCTGGCCTTTTGTGTGGAACCTATCGGGTTGACACCGTGACCCCGGAACGTGAGTGCCAGACTTGTTTTCCACCGTGTCACATTCCCTTTCTCTGTGATATCCATCTCTGTTCGACCGCTCTTTTGTGGTTGTCGTATCATGGTGGTGTCCATTGCCTGCCGAGTGTCTGGTGTCAAAACAAGAACTGCCGGAAGAGCAAGTTTGGAAGTGAGACGACCTGGCTTTAGGACAAAAAACGACCCATCCTTTTGTACCAGATCCCGTTTAGGCTTCAAAGTGTGACAAGGCACACGCCACCTTTACGTTTCCAGGTGTCACTGCTACACAGGGTGCAAAATTGTTGAAAATTGGAGGAGGAGTATGATCTTAATCTACACACACTCACGAATATATGTGTATGTGTATATTATTATATGATATACATATTTATAATCTTATTATATAATGCCTACTAGTAAATTACTAAAGATTCAAAAATACAACACATCAAGGGATACATTTGACACACACACACACACACACACTCTCTCTCTCAGCCTCCCCGATGGCGCAGTGTAATCAAGGGGTTCCGGGTTCGATTCCCGGTGATGGCACAAGTTGTTCGGATCCCGATTAGCCTTACTGTGCATAAAGTGGACTTAAAACACCAACTCAACTCAACGCTCTCTCTCTCTCACTATATATGTATATCTTATAAAACCCCACAATAAGTTTTCGGGATCGAATCTAGGCTGTGCCAGCCTAAAGCAACACGCCTCTACGAGAGGTACCTTTTATATGTAAGGGGACTCAGCCGTGTTAGAATAAGGAGAACACGAACGACATTCAATATTTAACACTTCTATTGACCGGACAGGGCGGGATCATGATAACAATAGAAAGGATGTTCGTTGTTTACCTATAGATTCCCGTGGAGATGATCGTCTCCACCGATTTGGTAGATAAGGCATGGTCCTGAAATGAGACGTCCTTATGGAGCGCAACTCCCCGCTTCTAACTCTACAGCGTAGTGCTGATATTCAATCTATAACTTGGAGACAACCACTTTTTACTCTATAACTTTCGGGCTACAACTGGGGCGAGATCTGTTATCGCGATCTATTTAAAGAGGATTCAAATTTCCGATCGTTAAAGCCGTTGAGCCAGTTCCATCCTGTCGTTAACCGTGCTTTTTTGCATAAGGCTGACGTTGCATTATTTCAACTGATTTCCTGTGGATTTCCATGTCAGCGGAGTTTTCAGTTCCACCGAAGGTCGACAGCGTAATATGCCTTTAAGAAGCTACCTCCAGCGCTTCAGCCGGACCCTTGGCGAAGAGATTAGTCTATCGAGTTATGACGCCGGGGGTCCCGGGTTCGAGTCACGCCTTTGGTGTGATACGATTTATATAGGGTGTATCAGAAGTGATAGCACAAACTGAAACGACGAAAAGTACACGATAGTTGAACCAAAAAGAGCCTCAGTAAACATGGGGTCGCAAACGGACCGCGTGCGAAATAATTGCTAATATGTGGTTACGATCCGCCACTGATATCAGATCAGATATATCATATATTTTTAAAGTAGCAAATTAAAACCTTTACTAGCTGATTAAAGATGTCAGTAAATTACAAAGTAGCTGAAATTGTTTAATTATGTATAAGTGTTTGTTTAGTTTTTTATTCTATTAATATAAATCAATTAGATTTCATAATTATATTTGTCTTGCATTCTTATTTTCTTTTCATTGGCGTATATTGTTAATGGTGTAGACAGTGTGGTGTTTAAGAAATTTCCAGCCGGGGGGGGGGGGGGGGAAGGGATTCTACTGACCGTCCAGGGACAGCATGAGATAATGAGTTTATGCCATATAACATATCCCCATAGATAAAATTTAGCAAGCAGAGGGGTGGAAATCCCCCCCATACCACCTACAAATAACACCCTGGGAGTAGATCTGTTAATGATCTCTTGAAAGAGAGAGAGAGAGAATGCAACATTTATAAGCAGACTATTTTGTGTGTGTTTTCGATAATATCCTTATCGACGTACACATTGAAGCAGGGGCGTGACGAGACTACTCTAATGGGTCCCCCAGTTACTGCTATTACCGTGGCTGGATCTACAAATACAAAAGGCGTAATTTTAGCATACGAGGTGTAAGAACTTGACTCACTAAAAAATTAAGATTAACGATTAATTACAATGCTTACATTATAATATAATTTATTATGGCTTACGTAAAAGCATCGATTAATTTGTTAAATTTGATATTTTTTTTTTTCTGCTCGCTCTATCATTTTCAGTTGAAAGTAAAGACTCATAGTATTTCGTAAATAGGTTTTTATAATTTTATATTTAGAAAACGATCTCTCTGTTTTTCTTACTGTGCGAGGAACAGTAAGGTGGTGTGTGTGTGTGTGTGTTGGCAATCTATACGGCGATAGAAGAAATTAAAAAGTTGCCATTAAAGGGGGTTCGGCTGATCTCCGTAGAATTGGGCAACCCACGCAACACAATGCAGGGAAGCTAGTAGCTATTTCAGGATCTAGGTGTCCAATTTTTATTGCCGGTGAGTGTACATGAAACAAGCCGTTCACACATAAGGGTAACTGGAAGTAAATGAACTATGTTGTATCACAAGAATATGAGCAAGCTCTTTCACATCATTCATGTCCCTTATCTTGTGTTTGAAAGAACTTCTGTATTTGTAACTGAAATAACTAACTAACTAACTCTCTAGCCTTCTTAAACCCGAAGGCCCATGGCTGCAGCAACACAGGCCTTCCATCTGTCCCTATCCTGAGCAAGATCTATATACTCTCTTCCATCCCTACCGATTTCCTTTAGGTCTATCTCAACGTGTAACGACCCTGCGTGGTCATCACATTTAGCGATCCTGCGTGATAGCCATATTCTTTAATATATAATTATTAATGCTTGAGAAATGCCCTGCGAGGCTTACGCTTTTGATTTATCTTTTATCTAATTTTGAATGCATTGTTGTTAAGCATATATTGTTATGGCACACACGTTTTGGTTAAAGAAAGCATGCTAAATACCCTGCGTGGTTTACGCATTCAGTTATCTTTTGTGCAGTAATTGTTGTTTAATTTGCAACTTGCATTGTCGAATCTCTTTATCTTGTAATTTCTTTAATGTAACGTGTTCCGTGTTCAGTTTAGCACACAAGTGTTAAGTTTATATCGCCACATGCTAGTGGTTTTTACAATGCTAAACTTAATAATTTATAACGCATGAGTTGCATCTCGTGAATTGAAGGGAGTTTGCAACGCTGCAGCCGGCTTAGTTCCGATTTTCTCCACCCGCCTCAGTGCTGCCATCAAACAGTATATAAACAAAACAGCGAGGCCCGGAGCTCTCATCCTTCACCGAGATGCCGAAGGCGAAGCACCTCGGAAATTTTCCTTCGCCGTGGTAGCACGGAAACTGCTCGATCCCGACCACCCCAGCCATGGAAAAGGGGAGACGGAAGAAGAGAGTCCGACCAGAAAAATAGGGGGATGCAGATACCACCAGCGAGTCAGACGATGACAGCAGACCAGAGTCGCAGCCGACCGGTGACTCAGTGAAGACTCGCAGGCCACCATGCATAACCATCTACAACACAACAACTCAGAAGATATCACTCGACATTCACGACCATATTGCTCCTAACGCTAGTTTTATCTACAGCAGAGGCTGCTGTAGAGTACAGGCATGCGATGAAATGGACTTCACAGCTATCCGTGAATTCCTCACGAAAAGTAACATTGGACACGCGTACGGCTCGTCAGCTGCCGACAAACTTAAAGTAATCTTCCGATTCCTTCTGATAGATGTAAATCTACAAGATATTCAAACCTTCCTGACAGGGCGATATGGATTCACCATCCACAGTATCAGTCGCCTAACTGCCCCAGTTCGACGTCAGACGACAACACCAACTGCAGTCCAGGGCTCCCACGGACCCGCTTCGACCAGACGCTCGCTACCATTGATAATGGTTGTACTGCCTCGAACTGAGAAGTCACAACAAATATACCAGCTTGATCATCTAGGACCTTACACGATTAGAGTGGAAAAATACCACTCCCAGCAGATACTTCAATGCCATGCCTGCCAGAGGGTCGGGCATGGCCAGCGTCACTGTTTTGCTACGCCTCGCTGCGTGAAGTGCGCGGGGCCACATAAATTCTCCGACTGCCCGAACAAGGACCAAGCTATCTTGCCAAGATGCGCAAATTGCGGATTATCTCACTACGCCAGTTATAGTTGAGTTGCGTTGATTTGGTGTTTTAAGTCCACTTTATGCACAGTATGGCTAATCGGGACTGGACCTACAGTTTAAAGTGGGATCCGAACCACTTGCGCCTCCACCGGGTATCGAACCCGGGACCCCTTGCTTTCAAGGCAACGACGCTACCACTGCGCCATCGGGGAGGCCCACGCCAGTTACAGGGGGTGCTCCCTGTTTCAAAACGTAAAGAAAGAACGACGGGCCCAATCGGACCCAAAACGCCAGGTCATACCACGACCCATTCGACAGGACGTACCGGTGAAGACGCCAGCCAGAGATTACCGTCCCAGAACTACAACCAGTCAGACCAATCAGAAGCCAGCACCCAGTAGGAGATACCGACGCCCTCCCACAGCAGTAGGTGTAACCGTACGTTCTGGCGACGTCCTTTGACCTACTTTTTATTTTACGACGTTTTACGCACTAAACTAACCTACAATGAGAGAAAAATGGACAGAAAAAGCCCTGGCATCACCTTTTAAGCTATTTTTTTACCTTTTACAAAAAAAGAGAGAGGAGAGAGAGAGTGAGAGAGGGGGACGAGTTAAACAACCGACAGTGCTGCCAATTTTCTCGCAGTGTTGCCAACATCTTACTCGAAAAATCCATTAAGGTTTTTGTTTTACGCACTAAACTAACCTACAATGAGAGAAAAATGGACAGAAAAAAGCTCTGGCATTATTTTTTAAGCTATTTTTAATGCTAACTTGTTTTTTGACCTACTTTTCGAGTAGATGTATTTAGACAGTTGAGAAACCTCTTTTGGGGCTCAGGGGGGCTCGCAGTGTTGCCAGCTGCTTACTCGAAAAAATCACCAAGGTTTTTGTTTTTGGGTCTAACCTAACCTAAAGCAAGGAGCTGGCAACGTTGCTTGAGGTATTTTCTCGCAGTGTTGCCAACTTCTCACTCGAAAAAATCACCAAGGTTTTTTTTTTTTGATCTAACCTAGCCTAAAGCAAGGAGGTGGCAACCTTGCTTGAGGCTTGCCTTACAGTGCATAAAGCAAGGTTGCCAACCCGCTGGTACTTTGCCATAGCTTTTTACAAGAAAGAAAAAAAAAGAGAAAGGGAAGAGTTAAACAACCGACGGCTTACCCACAGTTTTTTTTGCTCTAACCTAACCTAAAGCAAGGAGCTGGCAACTTTGCTTGTGCAATCAACCCGGTTGACCGCCCCTCAAGTAAAAATCAGCGTTGCCAACTCCTCACTCGAAAAAAAATCACCAAGATTTTTGTTTTTGGGTCTAAACTAACCTAAAGCAAGGAGCTGGCAACTTTGCTTGTGCAATCAACCCGGTTGATTTTTCTCAAGTAAAAATCAGCGTTGCCAACTCCTCACTCGAAAAAAAATCACCAAGATTTTTTTTGGTCTAATTTAATTTAAAGCAAGGAGGTGGCAACTTGCTTGAGGCTTGCCTTACAGCGCATAAAGCAATTTTTGCCAACCTGCACACACTGGGCAAGGAGAGCCGGCACTGCCGTAAAAGAGAGAGAGAGAGATGGGTGGACGGCAACGCAGTATGTGTGTGCGTGTGTGCGTATAATATGTAGCATTATTAACTAGAGTGTGTTGGCAATTTACTTACAACTAAAAAAAAATAGAGATGCCAACGTTGGTGTAAGATGAAGAGAGAGAGAGAGAGAGAGAGATTTATGGCTGGCAACAGTAATAAGCGAATGCGCCATATCGTAATTTTCCAACTCCGTATATCGTGATTTTTTGTAAACCTCTCTCGGGGGAACGATGTGCCACACGCACGCGCGCGCGCGCCCGTATTGTGACGCAAGCAAACAAACAAAATAATAATTGTTGTCTTTTAGGATACCTGGCCCTTGTAACCTCGCGAGGGTGCGCGGTGCCCAACACAGTTCTAATGGCCGCGGCTAACAAAGTCGTGCCTCTGTAGAGTTTCACGTGTTTTTTTTTAACCCTCCCCCCCATGACTCCCTACAGAGGACCTCCGTGTGTAATGTGTGTGTTTTATGATTGAAGAGAAGAAAAAATTTTGGTTAAGAATAGAAAGTGTAAGAAGTAAAAAAGTTTCCGTAGGGTGCTGCATCTGAAAGAAAAAAAAATATCCTCAAAATAGTGTACATAATATGATAGAAAAATATAAAAAAAACGTGAATGCAAAAATTAGTGTGAATGATTGTTTTTTTTAAAAAAACGATAGAAAAATATAAAAAAGTGTGAATGATTGTTTTTCTTTAAAAAAACGATAGAAAAATATTAAAAAAATGTGAATGCAAAAATTAGTGTGAATGATTGTTTTTTTTTAAAAAAAGTGGTGCAAGAAATATTACGTATTTTTTTTGATGAAGAAGTCTAATGGTGCGAGCAGGTTTCTTCCTCGTCATGGCACCCCCATTCTCGGGTGTGGATGTTGCAGTCGAGTAGCCTCAATTTGGTGTCGTGGGGATCAAGCGCCACTTTGTTGATCGTGGATGTACGCAACTGGTCGATGGTGCTCGTGATCCGATGTTCGGTCATGCGTTTGATTTTTTTGTCGAACAAGCACGACTTGTAATCTTCTACGGTCAGTTTGTTTGTGCTCGAACGCCCCACCCCTTTTGCTTTTTTTATTTCGGTCTCGTCCTGGATTTTCACGGCGTACATTTTCGCTCGAAGACCAGCAAACTCTGTGATGATGCGGCCGTTGACTTCATCCTTCATCTTCCCGATCGTCATTTTCTGGCTGTTGTCGAAGAGAGCGTGATCTTTCGGATAATTGGAGAAGTCGAAATAGTGGCTCATGCTTTTTAGATCTTCGTATAGATCATCGGTGTGGATGTTGTACACGAAGCTGTCCGTGTCGGTGTACGCCACCTCGATCGCCTCTCCATAGCGTGGTTTCATGATGTCGTAGTGAAACTTGTACATGGCCAGCTTCGACAACTCGAGGATCGCGACTCCCACGGCGATTGGTTTGTTGAATGTTATGTGGCGGAGAGCACGTTCGATCAATACCAACGTGTCGCTCAGTATCGTGAAGTTCTTGTACGTGGGCTGAGCGACGAGCTTGTTTATTTTCTTCGGGTCGGAGACCAAGTTGATATTTCTTCTTTTCCTCGCATCTTCCATGCTCTTGCCGTAGATGCTGTTGTTCATCAATTTGTATAGGTCTTTGTCTGCGGAAGAAGAAGCTGATGCTCGACGTTGAGTGTTGCCCTCGATATAGGGTGCTAGCCACCTGGTCTGTCTAAACTTCAATCCCGAGTGCACGCGCTTCAAAACCAATCCATGCTGGAGGTAGAATTGTAGGAGACGATAATGCGCCACGTAATTTTTTTTGCTCTTGAAGGTGAGCATCAGCTTTTTCTCCGGAGCCGTTTCCATTACAGGTGCCATCGCAAATCCATGGTGTTCTCGATGAAGCGACGCAGGATATTCCAAATCTACTTTCAGGAAACATCCATTTTCATGATCTTCGCTCCATTCCAGACAATCTTGAAGTTCCTGCTCGCTCATCCATTCGTATTCTCCGATGGGCAGAGGCTCGGACATGGCATAACCATACAGGTTGTTCATGTCCCAGTATGCCAAGAAGTTTGTCGGTTTCCCTGCATCGAAATCGGCGACATATCGATTGTTGGCCTTGACGTATCGAAGGGGGCACTGGACGATTCCACCACGTTTTGCCTCTTCGACAAACAAAAGTTGATTGACGTTCTTGATGAGTTCTATCTTCACCTTTGTGGATTTTAACATCGCCTGCCAAGAATAACCCGGTGTGGTGTAGCTGAAAGCGGGGTCCAAACCATATGCTGCCATTCCTCTCGAGCGATGGAGATGAAAACGGTCGCTCAATAGCGTAACATCCAGTTTCAGATACAGATCGTGATAGTCGGCCATGGTTTGACAAGATAATGTAGACCAGACGAGCTGAGCATGATGGTAGTCCTCTTCGCTGCAACAGGTGTCGCTAAGACGACTGTAGAATGCTTCTCTCGGTGGTAACGATGTTTCTGAGAATTTGGAAGCATCCGTCATATATTCGTACGGGTAAACACCCTTGCGTCTCAACAGTGCTAAATGTTGGTCGCCGAAACATTTCCTGGTGGCGACCAAATCATCGTCGGTGAGTTGAGACGCGAGTGTCGCCAAACTCGAAGACAGAAAATTGTAGGAGTCCAAGAAGCGAATTTCTACGTGATTGCCATTTCCAACGTCGACCTTCTTGCCGAATGAAATGAATTTCTCGTTGGTGCGAGCTATGACGCTAATGGGTTGAGCGTCGCATCCCATCTCCTTTATGAAGATTTTGGCGTCGTAGCCCTCCAAATTGTGAATGAATACAGGAATAAAATTTGGTTTCTTGATTTGTAGATTACAGTTGTTACACAGGGGGGCCACATATTTTCCCGTGTGATGATTGTGGTGGCGAACTTTGACATTTTCGAGGGTGAAGTTACATTCGCACGCATCACACTGAGAGGCAAGGTCGTATGCTTCCTTCTCTTCCTGGGTAAGAGGCTCCATTGCTTTGTCTTCTCTTAGTAGAGGAGCGAATTGTATGGCCATCTGTTTCAAGGTTTGAACAAATTTTTGTGGAGCATCATTGCCGCGATATAAAATAACATTGCCTGTGTTGTTGACCATCAATCCAAAAGCGCAAGCTTCGTGATGTAGAATTTCGGTGGTGCTCGATGCGCTGGGATTCGGTTCGCATGTGGCGAGTGGAAGTTGGAAACTTTCAAAGTCGGCGCATATCACCACGGGATGCCAGAGTAACGCCTTGTCGTTGGAAAATGTCATGTCTCGAGAGGGCATTTTGATAGTCGTAGCCGAATGTTTACTGCACATTTCATGATGATCTCGGAGTTCTTCATCAGCATTCTTTTTTCCTTGACCGTAGAATATACTCAGGCATCTGTCGCATACTCGAATTTTATGGTGATTTGTGGTAATTTGACTTCTTATTAATTTTGGAAGATTCTGAATTAGACAGTAATGATAATTATCATCATCTTCGATCAGGAGTAATCTGATGACACGATTACTTTTAATGTTGCTATGTCTGAGAACGTAGATGGTGTTGTTTTTGTCTAATCCGAAGATGTGTACTGCTATATTTTCGTTTTTATCTGTCTTGTACTGTGCCTCAAATTTACTAATGTCTCGTAGATTTACAGGGTAATTAATACCAGCCATAGGTTTTTCAAATTCTGAGAGATATTCTGGCTTGTTGTAGTGGTATAAACGATGTTTGTCATTATTGGCTGGGTGATGATCGGCAATGATGCACCACAAAAAGCATCTGTTATCTTTATTTTGAATGTTGATGATGGCTTTCTTATTGGTTATTTTCCGAGGCAATTTGATGTAGCTGGATGCTCCCATCGGGTTGTATCGTGCCACCTTCAAAGTTAAAGTGTGAGGCGAACCGCAAAGTGTCCAACCCGATCCACGTTTTTGGAAAGTCTCGTGCTTGTTCAACAAAGCGTCAAACATCTGGTTGCAAATAGCATCCACCTCATCGACGTCGGCGGCGTGGAGACTCTTTACACCAGTGTAATGATGGAAAGTTTCTCGCTCTTTTTTCATGTTTTCGTAAATGACGGAAACGATGAGGTGGATTTTCAACGAGCATTGCAACAAAGCTTCGGTGATAGACGAAATTAACTTGGTTTTGACCGAATGAAAAAAGTTGTTTAGATCAGATGTTTCTTCAGATTGGAAAGTCTCCTTGGTTAAAATATTTCTAATATTTTCGCCGGCACTTTTCTGCTTTTTTCGTGGCGCTTGATCGTCAACATCGAGCTCTCTCTTACTTGATCCTTCCCCATGCACATTCTTCCGATGTCTACTCAAGTTAGAAATAGATATATATATCCCACATTGGTCGCATGCACGTTTCGCTTCCTTCTTCTCCATTTTTTGCTAAGAAAAAAAAGAGATGAAGTTGCTAAATTGCACTCATTTTTTGTGGCGTTATTTATATTAGATATGTTCTCAATTTTTTCTTAAATAACCAACATGAATCTTTTTGGTTTTCGAAAACAAACCAACATGGAGGCTGTACACCGCACGACGACAGATCATGAATTTCTACCTTCCGTATTAACTAAACTCAACGGTCTGTTGATCATTCACCTCAACAGCATTTGGACGAAATTGGATGATGATGTGGGCAAGATGTTTTACGTCTTCAACAACAATTTACATTTCTACGAAATTCCGATAGGTGGGAAACTTCAAATCACCGTGAATCCGGAGAACGTAGGCGAAATCAAAATATCTAGTGGCAAGAACATTTTTCGAATCAAGCACGACAAAATGCTTTCTAACATTACGTACGATGTTTCTGCAGGAGATTACCTTTACATGGAACTCCTCGGAGATTACGATAAACTCATTCCTCTCTTCGTAGAATTACGTATCGTCTATCCTATTATAAATAACCGTTAACCAAAAATGCCTAACGACATTTTCGGCAACACCAAGCGTGTAGACCACGCAGAAGAGATTCTCATGTTGGACGTCCGAATTAAAAAGTTGAGGAGCGATTTGATCGCTTTGCAGGAAACCTTAAACAAAAGTTTAGAGTCGGAAATCGCTACGCTCCAAACGCAATGTCTCGACCCCATTCTGAAAATCGATTCCGAACTGAAAACGCTCATAAAAAATTATGTCGACGTACCTTCTTACGACAACGTTCAAAATATACAGTTGAGCGTGGATTCGCTTCAAAATGATTTGGCCAAATTACAGCAATTTCAATCGAAAAATGAAGATTTGGAAAAATTGAAACTCGAAATCGAAGAACGAACTTCCGCAATCGAAAAAAATTTCTCTGAACTTCAAACCGTCGTGAAGGATATTGATGTAGAACGCTTGCACGTCGTCGTTTCCAAATTACAAGAAGAATTCGCCAGCACGTTGGAAGAAATTAAATCCAAGTTACAGACTTTGGAAGATACCATGACGAACCTACCATCGTCGGACGAACTGCAGGTCATCGGCAAGAGCGTTGCGAACATAAAAATTCAATTGGAGGCTTATCAAGATTTCGAACACATTCAAACCACCATCGCTACGCTTCAGGCGTCTCTGGAGTTGATCAACGAAGAAATTAAAAATATTCACGCTGAAGCGAGCGCGTTGACGAGCATTCAGGACACGTTAATCACGGTTCAGCAGAAGATCGAATATTTAGAAAATTTGAACGTCGAATCCAATCTTGCTCATTTTCATCACGTACTCGACAACATACAGGGTGATTTGGAATCGTTACGGACGAGCGTACCTTCGAGCGAAGATTTGGAAAAATTGAAAACGGCCGTGACGGCACTATCCGAATCGAGCGACATCAAAAGTTCGTTGAGCGATCTCGAGAGTAAAGTGGCCAATCTCCCCACCTCCAAGGAATTACATGCTTTGAAAAGGAACATATCACGTATGCTGAAACGATTGGAAACGGAAACGGCGAACGTGGAACAGATTCGAGATGAACTTGCTTCGCTGGTGTCGACGCTGCCCACTACGCAGAGCGTCGCCGATCTTCACACGCAGTTTATAGAGATGCGAAGCATCGTGAACGATCTTACCGAGAAAAGTTTGAAATTGAATCAAGTCGAGAACCTTCAGAACATCGTCGTCAACATCAGAGATCAAGTCGGAGTGCTGGAATCCACGCAGGAATCGACGCTGACCTCTTTCGGTGCCAAGTTGCAAGAACTCAACGAAAACTACAAGCAGTTGAACGTGGAAGTGAAAATCAAACCGTCGTTTTCTGCCGTAACGGATACCATAGTCGAGCATCTGCTGCCCATCGAAAATAAACTCGGACAAGTTCACAGTAATCTGCTCGGCGTCGACACTAAATTCGCTAAACTGCATTCTCTGCAAGCCATCGAAATCAACAGCGTACCCAATCAACAGAGAATCTCCACGTTCGTCGAAGGTAACAAACTGTACATGTTACATCCTTATCATCCGTACTACAAGTTTCTCCTCGATGGCACGATTCAGATAAACGAATTTTCGTACTGGTCTCACGGCAGAAAAGCTAGCGTTCCCACCATGACCTTGATATCGAATCGTGGTGTCCAGAAAGCAGGAAACATTCCTCTGGCACGTTGGAACGAAACGCGCAACATATATGAAATACACGAAGACGAAGATCTCACCGTTTTCGACGTGAGTGCCGGCGATAAGCTGATCATTCAAAACACAAGCGAAGTGCCACCCTCTTTGAATCCCATCACGCTTGTGCTTCTCTTGAAACGTAATCTCTAAAAAAAAAATGTCTAGGCAAGCCATCGTCGAAGAATTGCATAAACCTGCACGCCGCAACTACGAACGTTTGGCTGTGGTAACCAAGGGCATCGACGACCTCTGGCAAAGCGACCTCGTGGAGATGAGTAGCGGCAATTTGAAAAACGTGCATAAATTGAACAAGGGCAACAAGTACCTTCTCACCGTCATAGACACGTTTTCGAAATTCGCATGGGCTCTACCTTTGAAGGCGAAAACGGGGACGTGCGTCACGGAAGCATTCAAATTAATTTTTCGCGAAAGCGGTGGCAGACGACCACGGTTTCTGCAAACGGACAACGGTAAAGAATTTTACAACGCCGTATTCCAAAAGTTTATTCAAAAACACAAGATTCGACATTATTCGAGCTTCAGTCACATCAAAGCCAGCATCGTGGAAAGATTCAATCGAACCTTGAAAACACACATGTGGAAACGATTCACGCTTCGGGGAAATTACAAATGGGTCGACATCCTGCCGGAACTCGTCGACACCTATAATCACACGGTACACAGAACGATAGGCATGAAGCCAGCTGACGTTACGAAATCTGACGAGCAGCGTTTAATTTCTACAGTTTACTGTCCAAAGTACACACCCACGACAAAGAAAGCTAAATTCAAAATTGGAGACCAGGTGAGGATCAGCAAATTCAAACGCACCTTCGAGAAGGGATTCACAAAAAATTGGAGCACGGAATTTTTTACGGTGGTTCGAGTTCTACCCGGAAACCGACACACGTATATAATAAAAGATAGTAGCGGTGAGATTTTGAAAGGAAGATTTTACGAAGAGGAACTCTCTAAAACGAAACACCCCGACACGTACCTCATCGAGAAAGTATTGCGTAGGAAAGGTGACAAAGTGTTTGTCAAATGGCTGGGACTTCCGGAAAAGAGTTGGATCGACGCGAACGAAGTGATCTTGTAAGTACGTGGAACGTGGTGAAGCGTCTACCGGATCCGGAAAGTCAAACGAAGAAAAAAAACGGTGAGTTGCTTCCCGACAGCATCCGCTGTCTGATCGTAGGTCCTTCGGGGTGTGGGAAAACGACACTGCTCGTGGACAATTTTCTCCTCGCACCGAATTGGTTAGATTGGAAGAACAGGCACCTGTACGTGTTCTCGAAAAGTTTGGAGCAATCCAAATACCAGCAACTGATGAAACTGTACGATGGTCTGGACATTGCAACGTTCGCCTCGGAAATAAAACCTCTCGACGATTGTCGTGAAAATTCAGTCGTCGTGTTCGACGACGCCATCCTGGAAAATCAAAATGAAATTCGCAACTTTTTCACGCAAGGTCGTCACAAAGGAATGGATTGTTTTTACCTAGCTCAAACGTTTTCCAAAATTTCAAAACAGTTAGTGCGCGACAACGCTAATTTCATATGTTTGTTTCGTCAAGATCACACCAACCTCAAGCACGCGTACGATGACTACGTGGGCGGAGACATGAACTACAATCAATTTTCGGAACGCTGCTGCTCTACTTGCTGGAACGGTGACGATTTCGGATTCGCGACGATCGACATGACGAGGAAACCCAACGACGGAAAATACAGAAACAAAATCAACGACTTTCTAAACGTTGCAACGTTGTGAGAAACGACGTATATAAATAACGTCATGACGAAACGAAAAATCGAAGACGAAAATCTCAAGCTTCGCGATTACCTCGCGAAACGCTTCAAAGGTTGGAAATCCGAGAATCGCGGATTCTACGAAGAGAAGAAACGTCAGGATCAACCTGTGATCGATGCCATCAGCAGTCTAGGTAAAGAAATTAAAAGTGTCACGGAACAAAATAAAAATTTGATTAATGAACTCGTACCGCTCGCAGCTAAAAGTTACGCCGTACCCACGCCCATTTCAAGCATTCCTTCGACGCCGTTCGAACTGAAGGATGCACCTGCACGACGTCGAGCCATTGGCAGCACGTCGTCGTCTTCGGATAAAATCGAGTTGGGACCTTTGGCACGAGACTACCTGAGCACGGGGAAATTCGACAAGGATGAAGTGTTCGGATTGTATCCCAGCATGGAAACCAGCGAAGGCGGCGGTGTGGTGTGGAAGATTGGGAAATCGAAGGTGACCTTCGAAGGCAACGATATTAAAGTCAATTTAGGCGACAAGGATGGTTGGAACAGGTATCCGGGCACGGTGGGACTGTGGGAACTCGTCGCCAAAAAGCAGCCGAAAGATTACACCGACGAAGATTACCAGAGTTACAAGGAAATTCTGATCATGACGGATGCCTTGTACCAGAACAACGACGCCTCGCAGAATAGGGTGAAATCGAGCAGCGGCGAGAAGTACAGGAATCTCATCAAACCGATTTGGAACCAGGTCAAAACAGGCAGCGGCGTCAAACGCTACAACACGCTACCCAAAGAATTCGTTTGGGTGGACGACGTTAGGAAACTCGTGGACCGATTGTTGGTGATAGCCGGCGAGGAGAATGCAGGCAATCGTAATTTCTACAACGAGAAGGTTGGCATCGTGGACATGATCAGCACGAAACTTTCCAACTTCATCGTGAACGACGACAAGGGCATAGGTTACCTGATCAAAATCATCAACACGCTGCCTCCGAAATTTTGGAACGTGGCCGAATGAAAGGGACTTGTGAACGACATCATCAACAAGTTACCTTTCGAGATGCATCTACCTGGCTACCAGTACTGCGGACCGGGCACCAAACTCGAGAAAAGATTGGAGAGAGGAGACAAGGGTGTGAATCCGTTGGACGCGGCATGCAAAGATCACGACATCGCTTACAACACCACGCAGACGGATCTGGATGCACGTCACGAAGCAGACAGAAAGTTAGAGCACGCAGCTTTCGAAAGGTTCGTGAGCAGAGACGCATCGCTGGGTGAACGGGTCGCCGCACTGGGTACCACCATCGCCATGAACACGAAACAAAAATTGGGGTGGGGTATATAAATAACATACAGTAAAAAAAACAACATGGCTTGCATAACTGATTTGCCGCACGAACTACTATCTAAAATATTCAAAAAGGTAGTTAACGGAGATGTTAATAAACTTGTGATCATAGCAAGAACAACGCCGGAATTTCGCATCCCTTGTGAAATGGTTCTCAAGGACCATCTTCGGGAGATCAGCGGCCTGAGGTGCGATGATCTCAACATTCTGCTTTCGGCCGCAGGGGAGAAATTAAACGATAGGTCCGATGAATTGCACGAGGCAAGGCAGGGAAGAAGACGGTACACTGTAGATTGGTACAAGTCTATGCAGGAGACGGAAGATATCATTACGCACATCATCGCGTTTTCCGAAGCACGGACTTTCTTCCTCTGTTAAAAAATAATAACATATATACGTGTCAAAAAAACTTGATATATAAATAAATAATCTTCGGTATATATAAATAACACACATCGTGAAAAAACAATTAAATTTCTCTCTAACACTTTGAAATTTTTTTTGATATGACGACTGAAAAAATAAGTGATCTCCAAGCATTAAAACAAATGCTAAATTTGTCAGTCGAGTATGTAAAAATTCAGGAATTGGAAGTCGACAAACCTTACACGATAACTTCCGGTTCAATCGTTTCTACCCAGTATGGTCCCAAGGTACGCCTGTTGTTCAACGCACAATACAGTCTATTTTTACCAGATCGATACGCTAACATGTTATCCGACGAGAAGCTATCTATTTTAATCGAGAACAAAACTCGAATTGTGTACAAAGGGACAAAGGAACTTCTTGGCAAGAAAACAAAGCACGTAATAGAATTTGTGTAACAACTGCGAGGCCTTGAAAATATATAAATAACATACCGTAAAAAAACTACACAAGAAAAAAATCTCAGAATATATATATAAATAACATACCGTGAAAATAACACATAGAGCATCAACATGAAGCCCAAGGGTGTCGTGTACCAGATACCATATTCGAATCTAAAAAATCTAGGTGCCCTCGATGGGTTACTCACCAAGAAACAACGCGAGAAGAAACGTTCTTGCTTGTCGAAAGGACACGGAATGAAATTGCTGCTCAGCACACCTCAACTGAAAAGATTGCAGCGTTCGCGGAAACAGCAAAAGATCGGAGGTTTCATATTCAGCATCCCGGCCATCCTGGCAGCATTGGGGGCCGTTGGAAGTTTGGCCGGCGGAAGTGCCGCCATCGCGAAAACCGTCATTGACTCGAAGAAGAACAAGGCGGAATTGGAAGAACAGAAACGTCACAACCTGGCCATGGAGAAGAAGGGGAAGGGCGTGATGAAAAAGTTTAAAAAAAAGAAACAGAAGCACTCACCAACCGAGACATTGAATCTCTGATCGGACCGTTACAAATCAAACACTTCAGAGGAGTTTTCATGTCCGACTCGCTACCTTCAAGCGTTAAAAGAAAAGAATGCGGAGTAGTCAACTTGGACGGTCAAGAAAATCCAGGCACGCATTGGATATGTTACCACAAAAACGACAATGATAAAGCATTCGTTTTCAATTCTTTCGGAGGTGTTCCACCTACAAATTTAGTTCATTATCTGAAAACGAACAAAACCTCCATATACTACAACGACGAACGCATTCAAGATTTCGGAGACGTAAACTGCGGTCATCTCTGCCTCTCCGTGCTCACGTTTCTCTCTAAAATAAATAACCCTACGGTCGAAGATTTCCAGAAAGCATTGTGGAACCTCAAACAGCATCACTAGGATGGGCGTGTTCCATCTTACGAGCGAATCTTCAATCTTGAAACTCACGCTGCACGACGACATCGTCTATCCTAAATCCGTGGCTCTGCGTGCATTCTACAGCATGTACCTCATACCCAATGTTACGCAGCACAACAACAAAATTAGCGTCGGAAGCGAACACATCGTCGTCACGCCAGGACAATACAATCTTTCCACTTTGCAAGCTCAATTACCCAAAGGCACATACCTTTCTCAAAATTCGGTCACGCACAGAGTGGAAATCCTATCCGCGACGGAGACCGTGGACCTGGGCACCATGGGAGAACTTTTAGGTTTCGAGAACAACACCAAACTCGAAGCTGGCATCAAGCACGTGGCAACCAACATTCCTAAATTCTTGGCCATAGAGACTCTGAACGTACACTGCAACGTGGCGGAAGGCATGATCACGAAATCCTCGGACGGATTACTGGGAAGTCACAAGCAGACAGGAATCATAGCCACGTTCAAACCAAGTTCCGAGTTCATGGAACCGATCATCTACACGCCCTCTTCGCCGATCTATTTTCCAGTATGTCGCAACCGCATAGACGACATAGAGTTGGTGGTGACGAACGAGAAAGGAGACGTGGTGGATTTCGCAGGTGCCACTACGACGGCCATCGTGGAGATCAACGTGTAATAAATAACCATACATGTAAAATGGAGCAAATCGAAAGTTACGAATTGCAATCTTTCCCTCCCAACCGTCGCACGTTCGCCAATCTGAACGAAGCGAACAGGGAGATCGAATACGACGTGGACGTAGGGGATGGGTTCGTTCATCCTCACAGAGCGGACCTCTACCTTCAATTCGACGTGGTGAAGAAAGAAAGCGGAGACGCGTTTCCCGCAGCAGCAAACTTGATACTCGTGGACAACTTCGTGCCTCACCTGTTCTCGCAGGTGGAGGTGAGGAAACACAACACCGTCATCGACAGAATAGATTATCCAGGCATCACGTCGACGGCAGTGGGAACGTTGAAATTATCCAAAACGGACGCAGCGTACTACCAGGCCGGGGGATTCGAAGCCGGGACCAAAATATCGACGAGAAGTCACACGGTGCTCTTCCCCATGCGTCTGCTGCCTGGTTTCTTCTCGGACTACAAGGAGATCATGTGGAAGGGAGGACTGCGCGTTACGTTTCGAAGAGCGGCCAACGACAACGACGCACTGATGCGATACGCTACTTTGGGTCCGGACGGCACCACGCCGATAGCCAACACTTTACCCGAAGCAGCAAAATGCGTCATCCGGAGCATGGAATTGAGAATGCCGGTGGTGGAATACGAAACGAACTACGCCCTCAAGTACAAAGCGGAGATCTTGAAAAATCCGCAGGTGCCGATTTACTTTCACGGTTACCAGTGCGTGCAGAAGATGGCGTCGGGAAGTCACATGGAATTCGACGTGACGACGCAGTTCAACAACATACAGTTCGACATGCCAGATTTCGTCGTAGTGCTCTTTCAGACCGGACGCGATAACAACCAGGAGAAAGATTCCAGCAAGTTCGACGACTGCAAGATCAAGAACGTTTATCTGAAGAATGGACGCAACGAAGTGTTCCCGCGCGAGAATTACAACCTCGACATGACCAAAAACGATTATCTCAAACTTTACGAAGCGTTTTCGGCTTACAAACGCGTGACCGAGGGAAGCGTGGACATGTACTACACCCCCAGCGAATTCAAAATCCACAGGCCGATGTTCGTCATCAACACATCTAAGAGAAAAAAAGTTGTGGTCAACGATCGAACCAACATCAAGGTCGTCTGCGAGTTCCACGATGCCTTGCCCGAGAATACCCTATGCAGTGTCATCCTGATTGCAGAGAAGTCCTTCGCCTACGACGTGAAGAACGAGAGAGTCACACAGCAGTTTTAACAGGTTTTTAACATCTTTTCTTGCACAATAAGTAATTTTTTGTACTAGCACAATCAGTTACAATGGCACAATACGAATTTCACTAGTTCAGATCAGTTACAAATATCAATTTCATTAGTTATCAGTTACAATATCTTTTTGCACTATAGCACAAGAGACAATCAGAAAATTTGCACAAAAAAAAATTTGTTGTTGTTTTTACACGTGAAAATTAACAATAAAATTTCTTTTTTTGTCGTTTCAGATGCTGTCGAAACATCTGAAACACATACACGCACACACTAGAAAAAAAAAACATGCAACTTTATTTGTAACACACACACATACATTCTCCATCTTCATCAAGAAAATATTAATAATAAACATAATTATTTTTATCTATATCTCACAATAAAACTCTATATCCAAAAATATCACAACATCAAATAACACTAGAGTCGTTAGTACACGTTGCATGCATTACGGAGGTCCTCCGTAGGGTTTCATGGAAGTTTGGGGAAAAAAAAAAAAACACGTGAAACTCTACAGAGGTGCGGTAATCTATAACCGCAGCCATTAGAAAACTTTTACATTTTTGGTTGGGCACCACGCACCCTGGCGAGGTTATAGGGGCCAGGCATCCTAAAAACAACAATTATTATTTTGTTTGTTTGTTTGCGTCACAATACATACGCGCGCGTGCGTGCGTGCGTGTGCGTGCGCGTGCGTGCGTGTGCGTGTGTGTGTGTGTGTGTGCGCGGCACGTCGTTCCCCCGAGAGAGAGAAAGGTTTACAAAGGTCGCGATATACAAACGTTGGCCCCCGGGAGTTGGAAAATTACGATGTGGCGCATTCGTTCATTACCGTTCCCAGCTATAAGTTTTTCTCTCTCTCTAGCCCTTGCCAACTAAAAAAAAAAGTGTAGGTAGGAATTAATAACACTGCGAGAAAATAAAAATCATGCCTTACAAGAAAACCATTAAGGCGATTTTTATTTGATGACGTTGAACCCGTGCAGTGTTCCCATCCATCCATCTTTCTCTCTTTTACGGCAGTGCCGGCTCTCTTTGTTTAGTATATGCAGGTTGGCAAAAATTGCTTTATGCACTGTAAAGCAAACCTCAAGCAAAATTGCCAGCTTCTTGCTTTAGGCTAGGTTAGACAAAAAAAAGCTGTAGGTAAACTGTCGGTTGTTTAACTCTTCCCTCTCTCTCTCCTCTCTCTCTTTTTTTTGTAAAAAGCTATGGCAAAAATACCAGTAGGTTGGCAAATTGCTTTATGCACTGTAAGGCAAGTCTTAAGTAAACTTGCCAGCTCCTTGCTTTAGGCTAGGTTAGACCTGGTTAGGTTAGGTTAGGTTAGGTTAGGTTAGGTTAGAGTGGGTTAGGTTAGGTTAGGTTAGGTTAGGTTAGAGTAGGTTAGGTTAGGTTAGGTTAGGTTGGGTGTTGGCAGCTGTCGGCTGTTTAACTCTTCCCTCTCTCTCTCTCCTCTCTCTCTCACCTCTTTCTCTCCTCTCTCTCTTTTTTGTAAAAGGCCATGGCAAAAATACCAGTACGTTGGCAATTTTGCTTTATGCACTGTAAAACAAGCCTCAAGCAAAATTGCCAGCTTCTTGCTTTAGGTTAGGTTAGACCAAGACAAAAACCTTGGTGATTTTTTTTCAAGTGAGGAGTTAACAACACTGCGAGTCCCATTTTCGATTGCAGAACTCTCAAGCAAGATTGCCAGCTCCTTGCTTTAGGTTAGGTTAGACCAAAAAAAAAACCTTGGTGATTTTTTTCGAGTAAGAAGTTGGCAACACTGCGAGCCCCCTGAGCCCCACTTCCGGTTTGTGAACTCTCAAGCAAAATTGCCAGCTCCTTGCTGTTTTAGGTTAGGTTACACCAAAAAACCTTGGTGATTTTTTCGAATAAGCAGCTGGCAACACTGCGAGCCCCCTGAGCCCCACTTCCGGTTTGTGAACTCTCAAGCAAAATTGCCAGCTCCTTGCTGTTTTAGGTTAGGTTACACCAAAAAACCTTGGTGATTTTTTCGAATAAGCAGCTGGCAACACTGCGAGCCCCCTGAGCCCCAAAAGAGGTTTCTCAACTGTCTAAATACATCTACTCACAGCTCGACAGCCTTCTCGCCAAGCAGCTCCTTCGACACCAGATCATGCGTCCTTGTTGGATTTACTTCGTCAACTGGCGCAGCCCGACATACTCCCAGGCCTGATGCAGCTCCTCCAGGGACTACAAACAATCCGGGAAGCGCCGGACCGGTCGACACGACGACGGGTGATTACCCAGTTAGTCGATGCTTTGGCACCGTAAGGTACCATGTGACCCATTAGTGCAAGCTATAGGTCAGATAAAACCCAGAGTAGAGAGGGTTTCACTTCCCCGTCCATGATTGTTTATATAAACCAGATAAATAAAATGACAATCAAGTTAATGTAATGATTGTGATTGTGAATGTTCATATATATGTAGTAGTGAGTAGATTTTGGGGATTTTCTGGGAACATTGTAAATTGTACTAACGCGACAGTTGCGTTAGTTTTTGTAAAATATTGATGTAAAGAAAAGTAATTATTGTAACAGTATTGTAAATTATTGTCGATTCCAGTTAATGTTAAATGAACAATATGCTGGGATACACAAATCCTGACGTCAAATCCAAAAAAAAAAAAAAAAAATCCATCCAAAAAACCCGGAGCTCAGTCGACTGCCAGATGCCGACTGCGAAAGACCTGGTTCCCAAATCTAGAAATCTAGTCTGGATGTTTCCCCTACCGGGATCAATAGCTTCCTTGAGAAGCAAGGAGGAGGATAAGAAAAGCAGATTTCCTACCTACCTGGTCTGCCCCATAAGAGCTTGGTGTGCTACCCTTGGGTCGTGGCGGCCCAAGCCCAAGTCTTCTGGGTGCTTCCAGACCTACCCTTTGTAGCTTGCCGACTCTTGCTACTGACTGGACATACCAAGGGACCGAACCGTTCCCTTGTCGTAGCTGGATTGACTTTGCGGCGTCCTTTCAGACCAACACCTTTGTGAAACCGCGGGACCCTTGGCCCGTCCCTCGCTATTGATTGGACGCTTTCGCATGTTGTCCCCTGACGGCGTGGCACGTGACGACTACCAAGGTTCCTATTGGTTACCTGTACTAGTTGGTTCCCCCTAGATTAGATAAGAATACTAATACTGCCCAGGTACCTCACTGAGGAGGATTTAAGAGCATTTGTGCTAAACATGCTATTTACATGCGTGTATAAATATAAATAAACATTTACTAGTTGACCTTTGACCCTTCCATAATAAACCCCGCAAGCCCTGAGATACTTTGAGTCCATGTCTTCGGCTGGCTACTAGCTAGCATATATGGGTACACTTTTGTACCGCTCCGTGGTGTAGTGTGCAGTGCTCCGGCCTGAGGACGTTGCAAACGTTGTCCCTCCATCTTCGTCTTGGCCTTCCTACAGGTCTCTTACCATCAGGTTTCCCAATAAGAATCCTGTAAACTCTTCTGTCCTCTCCCATTCGTGCCACATGGCCTGCCCACCTAAGTCTTCTTGATTTAATTATTCTAATAATATCTGGACATGAATACAAATTATGTAGTTCTAAATTATGTAACCTTCTCCTCATTCCTTTTAGGTCCAAATATTTTCCTAAGGATCTTATTTTCAAATATTCTCAATTTATGTTCCTCTTTCAATGTAAGGGACCAAGTTTCACACCCATATAATACTACAGGCAAAATTACTGTTTTGTATATTTTAACTTTTAGTTTCTTAGATATTAAACGAGAAGACAAACGGTTATGAAGAGAAAAGTAACACGCATTTCCTGAATTAAGCCTGCTTTTTATTTCCTCTTTGATATAATTTTCATTTGTTAATATTACTCCTAAGTATTTGAAACTGGTTCAAACGAGTTTTCAATAATTTTGATTATTACCTAACACTTGGTTTCGGCCTGTAAGCATGTATTTAGTTTTCTCTTTGCTAACTTCCAAACCTATCTCTTAAGCTGGAAGGGCGGGTTGTTGGGGGTCATAACCCCACCCTCCCTTTGACCCAGTATTCCTATAAAAAGGAACGTCAAACGCAGAAAAGATGTCAAAATGAGGGCCGAAAAAGTAGACGTGACCGTACCACAGGAAGGTTGTATCACCCTCTATGTGTCAACTATTTTCATGCGTTTAAACCGATTGTCCGGTTGCCAGCAAATTATGTCAATCATCGGGTAAAATATTGATACGTTGAACCAACTCTCTCGGTTGGCAAGTATGGACAGATTTCGTCAAAGTGCTTATATATCCTTTTGATTCCTTTGTCAGAGCATTCACTTGAAATCCTCCTTTATGATTTCAACAAGTGATTCAAACGATCCCCGAAGCTCAGTCATTTCTAAGAAAGCGATCCGTGAAAGAGATCATATGCAGGCACATGAAGAAAGTCTGCTTGTAATGACTTAGAAGTGATATTAATCTTCTCCAAGATTTTACATTGAACAGTCAATAATAAAATTAAACTGAAAAGTTCAATTGTCCCCTTAAGGCCAATTTTAATAGCCCCTGATCTTTCATTTGGATTCCTGCTTGTTATTAAGAAATAAACTTTTCAAAACATGAAAAAGCCTCGGCTTGTTTATTGTTCAAGATTTTAACTCTTGCCATCACAGAATACTGTTACTAATATATATATATATATGTGTGTGTGTGTGTGTGTGGGGTGTCATTTTAATGGCGCCCACGGACCACAGATTCGTATAGAGGACATCAAAACAAACAACTTTTCTCAGTAACATTTTTCTCGTTGGTGCGTCGATTCGACGCTACAGCCGTTCAAAAAAGAACGTTTTGCCGCCTGGATGCTGGCAACCCAACACAACTTTTAAACGTACCTGTGACGTCATATCCTGCGGCGAAACAGCGCACGGCAGGGTTGCAAAGAACACACAAATTTTGTGAAAAATGACAAACTACCAACCACATTATTAGCTGTAAAACAAAGCGAGAAACGCATCCAGAAGACCGAACATCATAGCCTACCAGCCAGAAGATCAGCAGTCATCTCAGGGGAAGGGCGAAGTGAACCAACGATATGAGAAATTTAAAAAAAAACTTATTCAAAATGAAATGTTAATGTCGGATTTTGTCTCACCTACATCTAAAATATCAACAACAATAAATTTTATTGGACTTACAGCTTACACGTGGCTGTTTACGCCCAACTATATGTCAAATATTTGCAAATCTCGTTGCAAGGTTGATATCTACAGGTTTGTGTACAAATGCCATGCGGTACTTTCGTGCTGATAACGGAAGTATCCGAGGTTCACGTTGTTACATTACGGCTAAAACACGTACAACCACAGTAACAACGTAATGATGAATCAGTAACGAATATACTGCCCTGTTCAGAGTTGCAAACTATTAGATATGTATCGGGTGAATAGATAAAAACATAGTCGTCTTAGAGCTTGTATTACTGCTACTTATATCCCTGTATTTTCAATCATTTTTGCCACTTGCCTCATAATGCCCTGAATATACATTATTATTATCTGTTGCTTACGTTTTGGAATTTTGAGTTCTTTCATTTCTATTTTGTCATCTGTTCAGTGTGATACAGACAACTAGTATCAGAAGAACGAAGTGGCTAGACTAAATTGTAGATGCCAACTTGGTAACTAGATTTGCAAATATTTGACATGTAAGCTGAGACAAAATTCGATATGACCACTTCCACTTGAATTCTATTTTCTTTCTACTATTTTTCGTATCGTTTGTTTACTTCCTGTTAGGTTCCAGAACGTGCTTTCTCGTTTTGTGTTACGGTACATAGTGGCTGATTGTAGCTATGTCATTTTTCACAGAGTATGTGTGTTCCTGGCAACACTGGAACGCATCGCTTCACGACGAGATATGACGTCACCAATGCAATCAAATGTTGTGTGTGGTTGCCAGCATTCAGGCGGCAAAACGGACTTTTTTGAACGACTGTAGCGCCGAAACGACGCACCTAAGAGAAAAATGTTACTGGGAAAAGTTGTTTGTTTTGATGTCCTCTATACGAATCTGTGGTCCGTGGGCGCCATTAAAATGACACCCTGTGTATATATACAGGGTGTCATTTTAATGGCGCCACGGACCACGGAAACGTGTAGAGGGCATCAAAACAAACAACTTTTCTCAGTAACATTTTTCTCGTTGGTGCATCGATTCGACGCTACAGTCGTTCAAAAAAGACCGTTTTGCCGCCTGAATGCTGGCAACCACACACAACATTTGATTGCATTGGTGACGTCATATACCGTTGTGAAGCGATGCGTTCCAGGGTTGCCAGGAACACACATACTCTGTGAAAAATGACATAGCTACAATCAGCCACTATGTACCGTAACACAAAACGAGAAAGCACGTTCTGGAACCTAACAGGAAGTAAACAAATTATACGAAAAACGGTAGAATGAAAATCGAATTCAAGCGGAAGTTGTCATATCGAATTTTGTCTCAGTTTACATGTCAAATATTTGCAAATTTAGTTACCAAGTTGGTATCTAATATTACAATTTTGTCTTATCCACTTTGTCCTTCTGATACTAGTTGTCTGTGACACACTGAACAGATGACAAAATAGAAATGAAAGAACTCAAAATTCCAAAGGTAAGCAACACGTAGGCTAATATAATGTATATTCAGGGTATTATGAGGCAAGTGGCAAAAATAGTTGAAAATACAGGGATATAAGTAGTGGTAATACAAGCTCTCCGACGACTGTGTTTTTATCTATGCACCGGATACACATGTAATAGTTTGCAACTCTGAACAGGGCAGTATATTCGCTACTGATTCATCATTAGATTGTTACTGTGGCTGTACAGCGGGATCCAAAAGTATTGCTCAGCAAATTGTCCATGACTATTTTTGTTGGTTTTTATCCTCATCCCTCGTATTTTTAAGGACTATATTTTTACGTATGCTGGTTCAGAGGTTGTAAACGGATTGTTTGGTGTTTTGTGTCAGTCCTTGAAGATCTCATTGCATAAAACAAAGGGAGTAAACGGGGTGATGGACAATTTGCTTGGTAATACTTATGGATCCCACTGTACGTGTTTTACCCGTAATGTAACAACATGAACCTCGGATACTTCCGTTATCAGCACAAAAGTACCACAAGGCATCTGGACACAAACCTGTAGATATCAACCTTGCAACGAGATTTGCAAATATAATTGACATGTAGCTGGGCGTAAACAGCCACATGTAAGCTGTAAGTCCAATAAAATTTATTGTTGTTGATATTTGACATGTAGGATGAGACAAAATCCGATATTGACACTTCATTTTCAATCCGTATTTTCACCATTCTCATATCGTTGGTTCACTTCCGCCTTCCCCGGAGATGACTGCTGATCTTCTGGCTGGTAGGCTATGATGTTCGGTCTTCTGGGCGCGTTTCTCGCTTCATTTTACAGCTAATAATGTGGTTTGCGTGTTACTTGCAACCCTGCCGTGTGCTGTTTCGCTGCAGGAAATAACGTCACAGATACGATCAAATGTTGTGTTGGGTTGCCAGTATCAAGGCGGCAAAACGGTCTTTTTGGAATGGCTGTAGCGTCGAATCGACGCACCAACGAGAAAAATGTTACTGAGAAAAGTTGTTTGTCTTGATGTCCTCTATACGAATCTGTGGTCCGTGGGCGCCATTAAAATGACACCCTGTATATTAAAAACTGCTACAAAAAAGTAGCTCTTTCCCGGTTACTTTCTACAGCATTAAAACCAAATTTAAATTATGACTAATGCAATTTTAAGGTGCAAATTGTTGGGTTATCTTTTCTACGTAAACCGATTTCCCGGCGAGCGTTGCAATCCTTACTTAATTGTTTAAAAAACTCCTTTCTTGGCTCATTAGCATAGTGGGACTGCAGACGTGCAACTACACGAAACCACCAGTTTTGGACCTCACACGTCACTATATACAGGGTGATTCAAAAAGGACTTTACAACTTTGAAATCATATAGAAATTTATTCTGATAACTTACAGAGTCGGTTGAGGTGCAATGTGCAAAGAATACTTTTTGTAACAAAGAAAACGAAGGTACGCGTAGTACGAATCGGCGAAAACATTTAAAGGAGAATTGCACATGATAAAAACTTTTCAGTCGATATTTGTGGAGGTATCTTTGCATTGAACTCAAGTGGGGAAAATGGGTAAAATTAGTATGTCCTGAATTGTCACAAATATAAATAGTTAGTTATTTTACATGTAGGAGGAGAGTTGCATCTACATTTCAAATGGGTAGCTCCTTCTGCTTGCTTTCAGGAGCGCAAGCTTGTAGAGTAGTGGTTACCGTTAAGGATTTACAAGCTGATGGTCGTAGGTTCAAACCCCTCCGGAGGCAGAACATTTTTGTAAGTTTTAGACATATCCCACTGTGTTCATTGTCCACGCCCTGTGAAACGGCATGATTCAGTTTGGAATTAACGATGGGGGAGGGGAATATTAAATTACAAAATCTGCATTTCAACGAACCGAGAAGTGAAGACGAATTCTTACGTGGAAGATTTTTTCTTGCTCTGAACTCAGCCAAAAGGCATTTCGCACCGATCTAATATACATTCTCCAATACATTTCAAAATGTTGAATGTTTCATGTCGATAATTTGATAAATGCACCAATTCTTAACACCGAGACCATATTTTCTGCAACTACCTCCTCTCGTCTCCAGTTCCTTCTGTTCTTCTCTCCTACTTCTTCTCTCCCCTCCTTCCTCTGCTTTTATCTCATATCACCTTCCCTACTGTTCTCGCATCATTTCTTCCCCCCACTCTTCTCCACTCCTCTTATCTCCTCTCCTGTCTTCGATTTTCGACTTCACTGTACTTTTCTTGTCGTTCTTCTCTTTTTCTCTCTTTTACTCTACTCTCCACTCCCCTCTTCTCGTCTTCTCCTCACCCCTCTCCTCTCCTCCTCTTCTCTCATCTCGTTTTTCTCCACGTATCTCCTCTTGCTCCATTTACCTCATCTATCCTCGAATATTTTTCCTTTCTCCTCATTACTTCTCTTATCCACTTCTGTCGTCTATTTTCTTCCCACATTTACTTTTCGTATTCCCCTTTCTCTGTTCTCCTCTCTTTTATCACCTTTCGTTTCTTCTCACCTCTTTTCCTTTCTGTAGACTCATCAGCGATGAAATACTAGAAAACCTATTATTTTTTTCTTTCAGAAAGAATGTTGTCATTTGCGATGTAATAGTGATATTTTTATAATTTTATACAATAATATATGTTTTTATTTCCTTCGCGTATTTCATAAATATATATTGTGCACGTGGCAACCCTGAAATTGAGCCTAACTCCACAGGCAACCCATCAACTCCTTGTGCAAAATTGGGTTGCCTAGTTTAAAATGTCGTTGTCCTAAAACTTTTGAGAGACACTGTAGCACCCTCCCATAACATGTTTACCCCCTTCCCCTCCCTTTACCATATGCCTTTCAAAAATTTGATATCCTAATCCCACTGCTTCCTGTATATTATTTTCCTCGATGGCTATTTTACAGCGCTCTTGCAACATTTTTGTCACGCAATCAGTCATAATTATGTTGTATTGTTCCTCCCCCTCTTTAGTCTATACGTATTTGCGTAATATTTTCTCCGACTTTAACGCGAGTTCTGGCTTATCTACGTTACTATGAATACTATGAATATCCCACTGGATGTCGATTTCAAGTGGCATATGATGCGATTGCTTTTGCTCCTGGACGAGAGAGCCAATAGCATAGTCAATATTACTACTTCCCCCGCCCCCACGTATGTGAAATGTTCCGGATGGTCTGGAAAAAATTTCCATTTAATATTTGGAGCTTATGCAACCCGCATAGTTCTAGCAGCTGCCTCCCTCCCGCGTTTACTATTTTATCCCTGCTTTATCTAGGGTTTCCTAAGTACATGCCGTCGTGAGTCGTTTGGTCACCGTCTTGCCCCCCGTAGTCGTCCCAGGATTTCTCCTCCTCCCCTATTCGGGCGTTTAAGTCGCCAGTCACCAATATATTGGCCTCAGGGTGTTCTTCCGTCAGTTGTTGAATAGTTGTCCCTAGCTTTTCGAAATATTGCTCTGAATAGAACCTGGAGCCTGAAGGTTGTCTGTAAACTGCCAGCACGATTAAGTTGAAGGACCCCGCTGCAAAATGTATCCCCAGAATTCCCTCATTATCGATACATAGCTCTTTTATAAACTTTTTCCATTTTTGTTTGAAGATTATTGCCAACCCGCCGGGAATCGCCCTCTACTGGCCCTTCTAAGCGTGATTTTTAGAATTATAAGTTTTCTTGTCATCCGAACAATATTTTTTATTTTCTTCAATTAAAACCTCCCACCTGTTTGCTTTTGCCATTGTGAAACACTTGAAATTCCAGCGTGTTTCCAATTGTTGTCAACAATAGAGAATGAGGGGTCAAGCATCGGCTCCTTTTTGTTACCAACGTTATTTTGGCAACGTTGGAATAGAGTCCCAAGTGGAGCTGTCCGTTGCTAACCACACCCTCGCTATAATTGCGCGGCCGACATCAGCGCCAGAAGCAACGATTTTGTGGCAAACATACAGGATTCGCTTCTGGCTTATCTTTAAGAGTCTCACGGTAATAGTTACAATGCCAAGACTGTATGTTATGTAGGTCATGCAGTGTCTTACATTATTAAAAATGTATTGTTTTACAATTTTATTACCGTATTTAACTCCATGTGGTGGTGAAAATAAATAAATATGTTTTTACATATTTAGCACATTTTCACTACACATAAATCCGTACCCTGGTTATAAGCATCTTACGTTTCTCCTCTATTTCAGAGATATTTCACTGCACAGAGTTTGCAAGTCTGGCATGTACGAACCGGTTACACCACAACGCCACATGTAGGCAAAGCAAGGCAGTACCCTGAATCCATACGTGACGCAGAACATTTTCCCCAATGATTAATTCGCGGGAAAACACAACCTCGACAATGCTCATCGCTGTGAAGTATGGGAGAAGTCCTCCCGTGGCAGACCCACACAATACGTGATTACCCTGAGCTGAGTCGAATTTCCCTGGCGTTGGTAAAAGTACACCTGCTCGGCGAAAAACTGCAAATTGGGAGATATGGTCACGTTTCAGGAGATAAGGGATCGGTATCATGTATATTCTTCCTTTCTGAGCGTGTCAAGTTTCCCAGCGATTCTTTGGCCGTGTCCGAAAGGTGACAGACCGTACTTGAAGCGAGCACCCTCCGAGAATGTTCTTGCAGTGCGGCCTTGAAGTCGTGGAATGGAAGCGAAAGTCTTTCGAATTGCAGTTCGACTGCAGTGCCAAATACGAGCAGTAGATAAAACTGAGGACACTGTATTTTCCCCGTGTTTTAAACACTTGTTTTTCACCACAGGAATTGCATAGCATATTCAAATGTTCTTATACATACATTTCCACACATTAGAAGAATTTTAACCAACAACTTGCTCGCCTATAACGTATATTTAACCTGTGTTGCTAGCTTTCTACCTCCGTGATTTCAAACAAATCACCAACGAGGGTAGAAATCACGTGATGAAGTCTGCAACGATCCGTGCTACGAGCTGTGGTCTTGATTGCTCATGTACTTGGCGCTTTCGAACTGTACTAGGTGCCGTCACTTCCGTCAAGACCATATTTCAAGTCTGTACTTTGTACCTTTCGGACACAGACTTAGAAGCCCCGTCTAATTCGCTGCATTTGTTGACACTAGGTGTCAGGCTGGTGCAAGTAAATGATCAATCAAGTAGACGGATAGCGGTGTTCAAGTTCAGAAGATTCAACAAATGCCTGTCTGCTGCTTTAAATGTTCATTTGATTAGTTAGCACGCACCACGTGATCATACACCACAGGCTCATGAACGTAGTGCAAACGGTGCAGACACCAAATACACTATTTGACTCTAAATCAACGAAGCAGACGGGTCGGTGTTGTGTAGAGAGAGCCAAAAAGTGCAGCGAACTAGACGAGATGAAGGTTTTCTCTAGTTGAACGGACTGATCCCACAGGGGCGACTCAAGATAGAATTTTTCCCCGAGTGAATTTTCAGTTTTCACCTTGCCATTCCTGAATTTCCACCCTGTTCCCACTACTTTGATACGTTCAAGGCCTGTATTATTATACTATTAAACGTATTGTTTTAATAATAATCAGCGGTGAACGATGAGACTCGGTGAAGTACACAGACTCCTCTCAGGTACAGGGATAGTGTTAGGCAAAGACAATATTCACAGCACAGAGAAATAAAACCACATCGCTGCAATAGATAAACTAAAAGGTTTTATTATTTATTTATGGCAATTATAATGCGAATATACTTGAGACGAAGGCGAGGATTTCGCTTTGTCGATGAATTGACTCAACCAAAACGCATAAACCCAATGCGTGGCTATCGGCATGCCTATGATCACATAGACCTAGCTTGCGCCCCGAACTACCACATCAAGAGATATGCAATGATAACTGAGCCAATATTTGTTCTTTAGCCTTTTATTTCCAAATTAATCCTTAGGCTAGCTTTATTATCTAACGTAGAATGGTTGCAGTATTGTGCATAGCATCAATGCATAGCCATCGGCATACCTATGATCACATAGACCTAGATTGCGCCCCGAACTACCATGCCAGAATGTATGCACAATACCGAGGAGTTCTTTTTAAGTTTAAAATCTTCGACGATCCGTGGCGAATGTGTGATATTTCTTACGCAAACTACTCATAATAGAGCATAAAATACAATAAACATTAAACAAAAGATATACATTACAAACAAGTTGCAATATTACATATAATAGCACAACATTTACGTGTCCTTTCATAAAAATATAATATATCAGTGACATACGTTAAAGTTGTGACGTCACATAAAAAATATGGATAATATGATCTTTCCCCTCGCAATAAAAACTTTGACGATGTTACATATGTACGGTTTTAAATAAGAAAAATGATAGCCTTATGATTAAATACAATTATTTAAACTATACCTTTGTTGTTTGCATGCAATTTATTTAATATCTACATAATGATATCAACATAACAGCAACTTCTTAGCTTAAATTGCTACCTGATTTGTAACGTATGTATTAGGTTATGTTATTGCAGAGGTCGACTAGCCCTTCTGTACCAAAATTATTACTTTGTTGAACACTTCTTCATGCGTGCCTAACAAACGACTTCAAGCTTGAAATTGTTGAATGATAAAAAACCTTCAAATTTCATTGTAATTTATTATCTACATTTTATGTATTGTTTTCATGTTCTCTATATCATTCTATTATACTTTTAATTTCACTAAATCGATATTTATACTTCAACAATTTATTTATATAACTTCACCTTGTGCTGCCATCTGTGTTTCTTTTTCGAAACTCATTTCTTGCCATCTCTTGTGGTTTCCAATATGAAAAGTGCTTTGTAGTAACTCTTTTTAAAACAAATAGCCAAGCTTAACAATCAAAATTAAGGTCTTGACAAGGGCACCCGTAGGATTTTTTCTCAGGGGGGTTGGGGGCAGAGTCTTAGAAACTATTACTAATATTATTATTACTGCTATTATTGTTGTCTTTGTTGTTACTGTTATTATCACTACTACTACTTCACATATCATAAAATTCAAATTGAATTGAAAATACTTTGGCGTTGTATAGAAATTCAGACTCGGAGTCTACTATTTAGGTACAAAACCGGAATCACCTTGCTTCCTTTCCATAAACATCTATCACTTTCTTGATGAACAATTCTTTTTTGTACTTTATCGCAATGCACAGATACCAATCAGAATCAGAGACCACTTAATCTACTGTCCTTCATCAGTGGCGTGCCCAAGGGGGGATGTTGGTGGGGGTTATAACTCCTCCTTGGCCCAGTATTCCTAAAGAAAAGAACGTCAAAGGTAGGAAAAATATGACAAAATGAGGGCAAGAAATACGTATAGTATACGTAACCTCTCCCTTTCGAAAATTCTGGGCACGCACCTGTCCTTCTTGGCACCTCTGATCCGAAGGGTACTGTAAAACAATAATAATAATAATAATAATATGAGAACGATTAAACAACCAGGTACATCACTATGTCAAAATTGGCTATACAAAATTACAGAAATGAATAGCCTATATAATTATAAAATAATACAGTGGATCCTACAATCTTATACATCATCATAAATTCAAATTGTAGGTTTCAACACGATCAGCTACTAAACCTCTGGCCCTATTTAGACATGTAAGAATTGAGATATACCTCTGGGAATATCTGGGAATTTTATAAGTTTTTTTTTATTCAAAAAAATATTCACTGTCAATTTGGAAAGTTAAGATCTTCTCTACAAAATTTATCCTTTTCATTTTTCTTCTTTCTTCTAAGGTAAACATATTCAACTGTGTTAACCATTCAGAGTAATGTTGGTCATAGTAATTTCATTTAAACTTTGTGCATAATAACCTGATAAAAAGTTCTTGAACTGATTTAACTTTTTGAAGTGACTGGTGGGTGTCAGAAACCATAATTCATTAGCGTATTCAAAAATAGGACGAGCATCGAATTATCAGTTGGTATTATTAGTGATTATTGAAAATCATTATTTTTTTTATTTTTGGTTACTCCAAGTTCTTTTGCGCGCTATAGATTTTCAACACCCAGGATGAGGCCCGCTTGAGACGAAATAATTTTCCTTAGCATTTTTCTTAACATTTGTGCCATGACCAAAATGCTACCGTTTAAAGCGAAAAATTGTAAGGCATTTGAGATTACATGGCATTTCTCAAGGATAGAATCTGTCCTATTTCTGTAGCATTTTTCGTAGCATCACCAATCAGAAGTGACCTCTAGGTCACGAGTGCAAGTGCGTGGCGTAGTGCTTCGTCCGAGGGCTACCATCCTAATAATGTTTAATGAAGCTTTAAAACCTATTGTTCGTTGCTTAGGTTTACAGTGCGATAAGATCCATTGTTAGCGCCAGCCAGGACTGCGTGCCTTCTTTAATTGGCACCTCTATGAAAATAGAGGTAGGCCTGCCGTATAGTCTCGTACTCGGCATGAACGACAGGGGGTCATAAGTGACCCATGGACCCGCACGGATAATCCATGGATATTTTAAGTTATTTTTAGAATGTTTAAAATGCTTAACAGCTCCATGGAATTACCGCAATCGGCAGCTGTCGCTTTGTCAGTTAGTTGATATAAATATAGATAACATCTTAATAAGAAACTATAATCTCAAAGTATTTTAATCCATTTCGATAAAGAAAGAGACATTTCTTAAAAATTTGGCTATGTCTTCTGACTGCTCCATTGCTTCAGTGGCTCTTAAAATTCTGTTGTCCATCGAGACATATTTCTTCTTCCTTTTCACCCCTTCTACATGCAGCTCCATTCTTACAATCTTAGCATCTGAATGTTCTGCTTCTTTCTTCAAATACGTAATCAAATCTTTCACTCTGGATTGTGGTTTACTCACGACTGAGTTCAATCGGTGGTTCCACCCTTAAACCTCGTTATTTGTCCTGTGTCTCCTTTGGTGGCAGTTCCACATGTCAATTGAAACCTGTGGATTTTCCAACCACTGGTCCACAAAGTAGTAGAAAAATTCAGAACTGCAGGCGTAACATTTGTCTCTTCCCTAGTGCTTCCTAAATCTACGTGAACTGTGTAAATATTTCTTTCCCTCTGGAACTTGCAAATATTAATAACCTCTCACCTTCACAGTAGTCAGCTAGTAAGAAAGGGTTGCCATTTGCCATGACTAACATTTCTGAATCCAAGCTCGGACGAAACGCAACTCATTAGACCGTCGCGGACGAACTGTACCATTTTTCTACGCATTTCGCTTTCGGACGAACTGCAACTCGGACGAAACGCTACTGAACCGTGCAAGTGTAATGGCAGCCGCGCGAGATGTAAACAATGTCTCACTTCACATTTTTAAAAGCTGATAACTATTCAACCGAGAGGAATATCTTCTAGTATAAAACGTTATTATAGACAAAACAATGGCGCTGCTTAAATACATACTTTACAACGTTTACTGCACACGTATGGAAGAATATTTTAGTTGTTTCAAATGTAAACACGTGCACTCAGCATAGATGGTGTAACTCAACGTGCCTTTCATGCTGTATATGTTATACATGGTAATCGCAAGAGCTAGCCGAAAACTTACATGAAATGCTTACGTGTAAATTACTATCTGCTATAAGAGTTTTGGAAACATTTACATAGCATTTATGCTAGCAAAAATGTTAAACGAAATGCTTTCGTCTAAAGCCGGCTTAAACCACAAGCCACTGCTTCCACCAGCTTGACACTGCGATGCACTTGCACTACACCTAGTGTCAAAAAGTGCAACGAACTAGACTGGGCTTATATGATACCGAAATTGGGAAACCGACGAGGTCCTAGTTGGTCTCCCTTTTCCTCCTAGGGGGTGGGAAATGATGGTTAAATTCTCGTTATATTAATTAGAGTGCGTTGGAGTTGAAACACATGGAAACTTTTAGTGGTTGGATACGAGAACCAAATCGGGCACAGGAAGCCAATGCGATGCCTTAATTGAAAATTCGGCGCTGTAACTTAGAATGTTGAGTTGCTCAAAACCAGTAATTTCACTTCTTGCTTTAACAATTCTGGATATGCTGGCCTCCGTGGCGGAGTGGTTTACACAGCGCGCTACGATGCCAGGAGTCCCGGGTTCGAATCCCAGCCTGAGCATGGGTGTTCTGATAAGTTTTGCTTTTATCAGTTTCAACATATCATCACTCAGCCTCGTCTTCACGATTAGCCAAAACTCACATAAAAGCGAAGTAAAATAAATCAAACCAATCAATCATTTTGGGATACTTTGATAGCAGTGGTTTTTTTTCCTGACAGTACACAACGCCTACTACCGGCACATTTTCTCATGAATCGACAGTTTGCAGTAACGAACGAAATATAATAAATAATCAAGTACAAACGTACAATTATCAAGATGAATTAAACTTTGAAGATTATCATTTTTATTTTCAAACTTATCGGAAGTATCAGCACCTTTCTACCAAAAAACAAAACAAAGAAACACTATTGCAAGTATGATTAAACGCACCAGTTCGAACCATTTGTACTTACCTGAGAGGAAATGTTCACTGCACACTCTGTAACATTTGCTTTCTTAATTAATGTTGGCACGATTAACTTTCGCCAACCAGACGACGCGGTATCTTCTGATCAACAATAATTATCGATTTCCGTGCCGTGAAGAGCACCTTCTGTTCTTTCTCGGAAAATTCGAGGATGAACGTGAGTTTCTGTTAAACAACTGAATACGGCACGGTACCATCGTAAACAAGGTTGAAATCTCCCGGCCGCCAGCTTGAATTCCGTATGTTTACGAGAACCGGCCGCAATCATGGCTGATCGATCCCACAATGCAACAGTTTGTGACGTAGGTGAAACACACCTATTGCGCGGTCTACTGCTTTTTCTGTGCAAAGTGAATCGCGGGGGAAGGGGAGGGGGCTCGTTGAGCACTCGGATACTTGAGTACATTTAGTCCTTATTTATCAGCTTTGAGATATCATTGACGAAATAGCGATGAAAAGAATAACCCTTAACGAGGCGCACTTCTTTCACCACCTTAAGTAGGCGCGTGGGGCTAAATTTAACCCCCAAATATAAAATATTATTTGTAATCAAGTAAAATACATATGCACAAAAAAATACTTTTATACGATTAAACTGACTATTTTCAAGAACTTAAAGTAGTTTTTTAGTATAGAAAATAGGTGCAATTAATTTTTAAAAAATAATATGGACAGACATTGCATTTTCAACATTTCAAAATTAATAGTTAAATCAAATGATAATAATGAGGAAAGTGTGGAATAAGCAATAGAAAAAATATTTTTTGTAGGGTATACACTTCAAATATTTGTGTAAATTTAGCAATATCCATTTTTTTAAAGAAATACAAATATATATTTTTAGTAGGTTTTCCCTTGAAAAGAATTGAAGTTCCAATACACATCAATTTTCAAAATCTCAATTGTTTTACACAACTAACTAAACGGGACCATTGTATTTTTCTTATCATATATTATGTCGAATATACTTGTCTTGTTTTTAAAACTTCATCTTCATCGGCAAATTTACCATTTCTTTCCCTTAGAGAATATCCCCGCATAATTTCTACGTACGTATTGGTAGTTTCCACAATGATTCTCACAGTAGTGTCATCTATGAAAAGTGAAAATGCTCGACAGCAGATTTGGCATTTTTTGTAGTTGCTAGTGATCCAAGAAGACGTAAAACAATGTTCATACTTCTTTTGTGAACATTCGAACATGAGCAGGGAGCTTCTTTCCATCGAGTTATTTTGTCTTTTCCCAGAAAATAAGTTTCATCTTCATCCGGGATATAATTCTCATCATCATGATTTGTTTTAGAATTAGTGAAATGTTCTCTCAGTAACATGATATTCTACATCATGATCGGATTTGGAGTCAATTAGTCATCTTGAAGCACTTCAGATGAACTGGGTTCGAAATGTCCTCCAACGGCCACCATTATACGCCCCTGCTGTCTTTCATACTACGAGCTTTTGAACGATTTCTTAGAAAAATTAAAAATTCACTTTAAAACACGGTCACATAACGCAGATCAAGTAAAAACTGTTAAAATATTTCACTTACGAAGCACAGTAAGCGAAAATTCTAAAAAAATGAGCAACAAAAAATCACATACGTAACTAGGCGCGTGGGGGTAAATTTGACCCCCATCAACTTGTGAACAGCTTCACCTTGCTGAAATTACACACACAATGAAGGAAATGACCTCGACAGTTGGATCAGGCTGTTTTAGAAAGGTACTAGATAAGCTAACACCGAGGGCAACCAACAAGTGTCTGGGCGTTAAGAAATACCTACCTGGGGGTCAAATTTACCCCTCCCCCCGCCTAGTTAAGGGTTAAAGGGAGAAAAATTCGAGACGAGACCCATACGAGATGACATTCTAAAAATTGAGATAAGAAGACCAGATCTTTCGAGACCGGACGGAGACAGTGTTCGATCCCCCCCCCGCTCCCCCGATCTTATTCGAGACTTTGGTACTTTGGTTTGCAACATCTAGGTCATTTGTTACATCTCGGTAACGTTGATCGAGACATTTGTGAATAAAAAAGTGGTAAATAGTTGGAGAACGATAAAATAAAACTGCCAGATGATGTATACAGTATCTTCATCCTTCGTGAGTATTGCGCGTTTACGTCCCCGATGTATTTGACGCATGCGCAGTGGTGTTAGCAAAAATGACGGCAAGTAGTATGTCTGTAGCTGTGGGGCAGTGGTGTACGTGAATCTATCTGACATTTTGAGAAGATTGCAAGCACAGCACGGGGAGTAAACAATGTCACGAGCAAGAGTGTATGAATAATGTCAGCAGTTTGGCGAAGAATACTAGTTGCTGAAGAATGTACAGCAAGGACACACTTGTCCGACTGGGACATGCAAGGTGTTCTTCATGTGTTTTTTTTGGGGAAAGGGTCAAGTACTCCTGCAATTTGATGAAGGGTTACGTACGTGATGTCATTCGCAAGGAAAGACCACGGATGTTGTCTGCAAATGCCATTCTTCACCATGACAATGCACGACCTCACATGGCCAATTTGACAGCAACAGCTCTCCGAAAGAATTTTGCTCCATGCTCTCACACTCCGGACTTAGCCCTCAGTGGTTATCAGATTTGTTTGAGCCGCTTAAAGAGCATATGAGAGGGAGAGAATTAAAGACAGATGAAGCACTGATAAAATATGTCCTGCAGTGGCTACGACAGCAGTCAACTTCCTTCTACGCCAAAGGAATCAGGGAACTGACACAATGACGGCAGCAGTGCTTGGATGCTCAGGAAGATGGATTCCTTTGCAAAACTCACATAATTTGTTGCTCGTACGACTTTCCAATTTTTTCCTAGAAATAAAAGTCTCGGTCAACATTGAAATACCTTCGTAGCTATAGAAAAATATATTTTGTTTTTATAATAGTAATAGTAATTTCAAGGCCAATCAAAGAGTCACAACTGCGAAACTGTGGTTGCATATATATACATTCGGGATAAAATCCCATTTTTACGATAGCGTCAAAACGAGGCGTCACACGAAGAAACATTATTGAGAAAAGTTTGGGCTGTGGCAAATTGGATAACTTGCTTTCGAGGGTAAATCAAAAACTAAAGGCAATTTTCTGTTTTCGCAGGAATATTTCGAGACTCGAGAGTAGAACGAAAGGAAGACGGATGTGTACAAATCGAGACGAGATGAACAACGAGACGGGCATTTACAACTGGAGATGAGCTTGAGACTGCCAACTCGCGTCTCGTCTCGAATCCATACCATCCGTTATAACCCAACCCCCTCTCTCTCTCTCTCTCTCTCTCTCTCTCACACACACACACACACATATATATATCTCAAGGTAAAAACAAAAATTTAAGTTTGAATTATAAATTCTACAGTTAAAGTGCCTCTATACTTTGGGCCTTCGAAAAAAATTTCCTCGTTATTCCAAATTCCGAAATATTTCAAGTGCTTAGAATTTCTTCTTGGACGCTCAAGTATTGGCGCTCTGTTGTATAGATCTCTGTTGATAGAAAATTGTCTCACGGCGCCATGAAACATGAAAGCAATGTACAGTCCCTGACAAAAAAATGACAGATTACATCCTGAAATACTCTCTTCGGCCATAGCGTTATGTGTGTTGCCTAACTCTACGGCGTTGATTGGGTTTTAATAGCAACATTTTTATGGCAAGTTCTGCTACTGCAATATACATAACGCCTTGCAGGGAAGTGAATATTTCAGGATCTAGCTGTTCCATTTTCTTGGCGTTGACTGTACATGGATATTCACTTGAAATCTATAGAAATAATTCTGCATTTGATAGGGCCTCCCCGATGGCGTAGTGGTAACGTCGTCGCTTTGTAATCAAGGGGTCCCAGGTTCGATACCTGGTGCAGGCACATTGCACAATTGTTCGGATCCCACTTTAAACTGTAGGTCCAGTCCCAATTAGCCTATTTGTGCATAAGGTGGACTTAGGACAGCAACGGTAATGTGATTCTTTTTAACATTTGAAGAAAATAGCAGCTTTTAGAAATGACAAATTTTCGGAAAAGTATTTGAGCGGCGGCTAGCCTCTGTGTCAGAATGGTTAGAAATTCTAGGTTCGAATCCTAGCCAAGGTTTGCTTCGTTGTGATTGTTCTTTAATTTTTTCATCAAGTCATCGTCACGATTAGCCTAGAAAGGTTGAAAAGCGACGTAAAATAACTAATAATACAAATATAAATACAAAATTAAGCCGCGGAGGGCAACTACAGTGCCAAATAGAACCTCAACTTACGCATCAAGACATTCTCTAAAGCTGCTCAAATTGACTCTCGCAAAATGTAAGTGTTGCACTAGACGACTAACCTAATCTTCAATTCAAAATGGTTTATTCCACGCCGCAATATTTCGGAAGTCTATTAAATACGGAGCAGAGACGGTTCCAGAAGCGGAAATCCTTTTAAGTTTTGGGGGATAGTGGGAAGGGAGGTGGGGGGAACAAAAATGAAGTTACGCGGAGAGATTTCGGAAGATTTGGAACCTACTTAGGCCCAACAACTTCTCCTTCGCTACCCCATAATTCCATTCGATTTACCTCTTGCCCCGGAGGAGTATGAACTCCGTCGCCGGTAATTAGTGCACAGGCTCATGCGGCAGTGTTGCCAGGTGGTGGGAAATTTACGGACGATGGGGGAAAATACGATTTTCTTCGATGATCCGAGGAACATCAGATTTAACACTATTCTTTATCCAAAAAGAACGAAGTCAATGTAAGGAAAAGTATGTAATGTGATGTGATATATATGAGGGATGAGCCGATACCAGTGGTATCGGTATTTGTTGGTATTTAATTACCGATACCTGCCGATACTTTTTCGGGATTGGGTCTTTTTCGATTTACTTTTACAAGAATGCTGTGTGACACTCTCGCAGAGCCTAATTCTAGGCTGTTAGGGAAAAAGCACTGAAGTAAAAAAAAATAATTAAAAAATGCAATTTTAGAGAAAGCTGTAATGTACGTTTTTTTTACTTTAATAGCAAACTTTACAGACTTGACCCATACAGCACAAATCTCCAAGGGATATCCATTGCATATCCACAATGTCCAGATCAGATCCATGGATATTATGGACATCCAATGGATATCCATGGGTTGTCTAATGGATATCCAGAACTGGATATCTGAAACTCGATCAATTCTAGACATCTAATACATAGCCCAAACATGTATAGAACTAGCTGTTAGAAACATTATCCAATTCCGAATATCCAATATGTCGCCAGATCTTGTCTAAAACCGGATATCCAAAACAGGTCCAATTCTGAATATCCAAAACATATCTAGATCTTGTCCAAAATGGGTTGTCCAAAACACATCCTATTCTGGATATCCAAAACATAGCTAGAACTTATCCAGAACAATGGACATAAATAGGATGCGTTTTGGATATTATAAAATGATCATAATATGTCCGTTATGTATACTTTTTCATACTTTATCGTGGAATTGAAAAAATAATTTTATTGAAACCTTAGACTTTATAAACTTATTTACCTGTTATTTAGTGATTTATTATTTTTTCTTAAAATCAGAAAATTTCGATTTAGCCTTACTCATATACTTACATGTTACAACATCACTGTTTAGAATCTTTACACATGCTCAATATGAAATTATACTGTGTAGTTTCTTTAATTGACTCAGTCTGACTTAAATGAAAATAACACAAAGTCGCAGTTTGTGACTTGTGCAGAGGCGCCGCAAAATGTTCCAATATTTTCACTGAAGTTATGATATGATTGTTCCAAATATGTGCTTACTTAAGGTAAATTCACCAGTGTTCAACAGCTTAGTGACGAAAATCACCGTTTTTATTTTGTACGTTGGACATTTAAATTACCTTACTCAAAAAAAATTCCATCATAGAAATGAAACCTTGATTTGACATTTCAAAGAATTTATTTCTTGTTTCATTGAAAATTGTGGCCATAACTTTTGATTTTCTAAAGTGCAGATAATGTACCAGTATTCGACACCCCACGCTAGTAATCGACATACTATGTCCCATGTCGACACCCCTTCTACTTTCTTGAAATATAATACGTACAAGCCTTTTAAAAAGTGAAGAAAAGCGATGCTACATGCATGAAGATATAAAATATTGCTTTTAAAAAAAACATAACTTTCAGGAACTTTTGAGGCTCTTGTATGCCAGAAACGACATTTTCTAAGAAGAAACTCCTGAAATCACAAAAAGAAAGTTTAAAATATGCATAAAACCCAAAGTAAAATTAAAAATTCTTGACTGGGATAATGTTTTCAAACATATACACAAATGTCTTCCCTTGTTTCACAATTTCGCGGGTGTATTCCCGTTGAAGCCGGCGCCTTTCCAACCTCGCGATTCTCAAACTTGCCGCGAAGTACAAAAAATTCGTCGCTCGAGAACTAATTGTCGTAGAGAGATGAAATTGGTTCTGTTTTCTTTCTTAAAGACAGGGTTTTTAGCGGAGGTAAAATTTATACATTGTGCCTCCCAATAATTAGTGTTATGAAGGAAGAAGAAGAAAAGTATTATTAAAAAAATGGCCTCTGTGCCCCCCTCAATAGATCGAAGTGAGTGAAAAATGTAGTATGTAGCGGTGGTACATTTCTACAACCGTGCAAAGTTTCGTTGAAATCAGACTAATACTTCTCAAGTAAAAATAATAACATTATATAAAGCGGCCCTATGGACGCTGGATGCACAAAATTTGGAGAGGATCACGAAAAAAGACCACTCTATGAGGATATGTACTTCTCGTGCCAAAAATTTGGAAAATACACAAGTTGCGGCGTTCGGAAATTTTGCGAAATTTCGGAAAAATTTGAACTTTGGGCCTTTGCTCTCGCTTTCCCCCTGGACCCTTAATTGTCGGATGTTACTTAAAAAGTTACTTTTTACTCATTCTTACATTTAGAATTTAGAATTTTCAAAAAGATGCAATGGTTGAGCAGTTATAGACTTTTATCTTAATTTTATCCCATCAACAAAAGGGAAACAAAGGTCATTTTGAAACGGCGCTCGTTAATAATAATAACAATGGATATATTGTTTTGTACCAAAGATAAAAGAAAAGCATTGAAATATTATGTGCGGTTTTAAAAGAATGGCGCACTAATTGCTGCCGTGCGGTGCTGGTCCAAATATCGACCATTCGTACGCTAAAGGCTTTAGCTTTACACTCGATGTCCTTACAATTTACCCAAGGAACGTTTTCTCATTTTCTGCAAACTCAGTTTTTGACACGTAGTTAAGTACCCGGAGTCAAAAACAACAAATAAACGCGTTGACCAGTCTTCGACAGGTAAATGCACTAGTAATCGGCCGGGGGTGGTCGAACACGGGATCCGAGTGTCGTAGGAAGCTGAATTTTAGACCGGATTCATTTTCACTCACACTGGTCATTGTTAATGTGAACCAGTTTTATTTAGCGTGTCCAGTGTTCGACACGGGTGTCGAACTTTGGAGCACTCATAATATGTGTGTCACAATGATCGGCATAGGGTTAATATACTCGTTAGTCATAGCCTTCCATTTTAAACTCTCAAAAATATTAACGTACATACAAGCACATTATTGAAGTAATGGTGAAAACAAATCAACAGAAAGAAGAATAATTAACTGTCAAATTAATTACACTTGCCTCTAATAAAATTGAGAAGGAAACCAAGAAAACAAAATTTGCGCCACCAACAGTAGTACCTCGATAACAGACGACAGAAGCCGGGAGTTGTACAATGTTGCCAAATATTTTCTCGTGTTGCTAGGCTTGCACATTCCCTTGTTTCTTGACTTTTAAAAATGACTGGTCGATTACTGGTACATGGTCGGTGCATTTACCTTAGTACCTTTTACATATAAAATGTTTCTGAATTTGAAATATGTGTCTATTTTTTAACTTAAGGCAAGCAACCTAACTACACTAAGTGAGCGTGCAAGTGTTAGATAGGCCTGCACTCTGACTTGGGCGCCGCGGAAAAATCTTGAAACACTAAGGGCGCGAAACGAAAATGTTTGGGAACCCGCGCTCTAAAATTACCCTGGAAATTATTTTACACAAGTTTTATGTGAAAAACTTGAATTTTGTGATAACATAAAATGTAATTGAATATTTTAAAGCAAAAATCTTTGCAAATTGATGCATATAATTAGAATGAAATATTTACACACCAATATTGATCGATATTTTGAACAAATTTTAATTGTTACAAGCGTCGGTATAGGTATCGGTGGGAATCGGTAAGAGTATCGGTATCGGTTCAAAGTGATATCGGCTCAGCCATATATATATATGTACACGAGGTACAGTCAAATGAAAACAATTTGTTTTTCGTTTCTATATCTAGTCGATATCTGTATGTAAAGTTGCACAAGTTTGCGCATTTTAGCATAGACCCATTGCTGATCCACATATACACATATTTTCAAGTCTGAGTTGGTGCCTGTACACCTCAAGAAGAAGAATATTTGGAAGCTATGTGCAGTCACTTATGAGCCACACTTTCTCCACCCATCTGCGTGCGGACTGAGGCCATTGAGGGACTTCCTCCTCTATTTGTAAACTTGCTGGAGTGGTAAGCATGCATATAGACATTGAATTTTCATTTGCCATAGAATGTCTATAAGTTTTAGGCTTCCAGATGGTAAGAAACCATTGCTCTTCGCTGGTGCATGTGTATGCAGGAGGCGCCACCTTTCAAATGACAAAAATTGTGTTGTGAAGCTCACCTTATCAGTATTGCAGCCTTGAGGTAATTTTTTAAACAACAGTCGATATCTCATGTGGATTTGAGCTGTTTAAAGTCTGTCCTGTAATCTTTGCCTGACTTTTAAGGTTTCGTTTGACTCTTCCTCCCATATATACATACATACATACATACATACAAACATACACATAATCTCCCCCCTCTCTCTCTCTGTGAAATTTGTCAACTTTGCCCACCCCAAAATGTATATGAAATATACTATTTTCAACCACACGTAGTCTGGATTGCATTTCTATTTCCGTTACCAGCGATAAGAGATAATGGGAGTATGGGTTACTCTGGCCAGCATATGAAGCAAAATGTTTATAAACATTACTTGGAAAAGTAACCACTATAATACTATACTTATCGAACAGTTTTTACAACTTCATGTTTAACTTATGGTTACGAGGGATATTTTTACTCAAAACAGGGAATTTCATTAGCGAAAACGGGAAAGTTGCAAGTAAGGAACTGAGAACACTGTCTCCTGCAGAATGGCCCACCCCATCTCCTCTCGGAACTCCGGCACGATAAGCAGACAAGAGTTCATCTCTTCCTGCCAAATTTAGCCCTCGTTAAGGGAAGGTTCGCGCACAGAAGTTGGCAAATTAGCCGCCTGGAAGTTTATCTTCGTTTCCGACGGGCCAAGATATTGGAGGGCTGATAGAACAGCCACTTACGTCAACTGTACACACGGCCCACGCAAGGAATGCGAGGCAGTGGGGTTTAATTACCTGTGAGGTGGGAGATCCCTTCTCAAACGTGGATTTCAAAGCAGCGGAAGATTCCCCAAAGACCCCTTCGGATCTTGAAAGCACGTATTAGGGCTTTTCGAAACAGAAAACTCAGATGTCTGGGCTCAAGGAAATTTGTAACCAGGTACAAACAGTGTCATATTAAAGCAAACTGAAAAACATATAGCTTTGAACATAAATCAACATCCATAACCCAACATCATTAGTAGAGGCCGGATATGTTTGTACGTATGTAATTACATATTCTATTCCTTCCTAGATACATACCTTGAACAGGAAAACGTCAACGAATTATATAACTGACATGATTTTGCAAAAGTTTTATGTTACATATTTGCCAGGATATTACATATTTTACATATTTGCTAATTTACTTTACATAAAACAACATATATTTCGGTAATTATTTTCCTATCGTGATCCCTTTTCCTATATTTTCGATCTCTGAAACATGATGAAGGAAATTTGTAGTTCATGTGATGTCATATTTTCTAATCAATAAGATGCATAGTGCTTACGATCACCTTAAGTTGGCTGCCAAGTCGGAAGACATGCTCAAGAACCAAAAAAGATAACGGGAACTGTTATTTATCGAAAGATGCTGGAGTTTTACGACAGTATATACCCTACATTTACATATTCTACAATTAATTTGCGATGTAAAAAGTAATTAGTAGTTGACAAAATTGATTTCTTCGTATGTACACGTTGCTGTGCTTTTTTGAGTTTATAAATTTGATACAAATTTTAATTTGAACAACATTTGTCCTTAAAATTATGTTGAATATGTTCAAATAAAATAAATATCTAGCAGAATACTTGCCATTGCTTGGATACTCGATTATTATTAATATTCTTTGATACTACATATTTAGCTACATATTCTTTTTATAATACATATTTAGGTACTTATTTTATCAATTATTGATACATATTTATGTACATATTTTGTACTTTGATATTACATAAACATCCGGGATCTAATGATTAGACATCTTCTTTTTCGTCATCTTCTTGCAAATAAAACCACAGTTCCTCCCAATGGAACTTCTCTTTCCTATCGAAAAACCGCAATGACATTTCAAAATCTGAAAAATTACATCTGCTTAGGAATTTCTTCTAGAGCACTCACGTGAATCTCCGTGCAATTTGCTTGCGCTGTTGTCTAGATAATCACAAGAGTGTCGTGACTATATAAACCTATTATACTATTGCGAATATCTTGACAACAGCGATAGCAAATCACACGAAGATTCATGTGAATGCTCTAGAACAGCGGTTCTCAAACGTTTTCCTCATTGTACACTCAGAGAACTAAATGCATCATATCGATTGATGCGCCAGAATGCATCGATTGATGCACTAAAGTGTGTTTTATGGTTTCTTCAAAGAATCAGATGCACATTTGATGCATTTGGGTGCATTTTTGTATGTCGTGAAAGAAACACCAAAGTGCATAATTTGATTCAAGTGAGGATTTATTTCAGCCGAGATGCACTTCAATGCATCTGTTGATGTTCCTTGATGCACCTTCCTGCATCTTTTTTGATGATGTTTAATTGCATCATCAAAAAAGATGCATTCTGGTGCATCAAAATGCACCAAGGTGCATCAAAACGCCACAGTGATTCAAAAATTGTGCAAGTAAGTGATTAAGTTTTCCAAGAACGTATGTGTTGTCTTGTGTAGTAGTACGTTCTTGGAAAACTTAATCACTTACTTGCACAATTTTTAAATCTGGAATACAATATACAGGTTGTTTACAACTTTGCGCCCCAATAACATGAATTGCAATAGGCATACTGCTGTTCATGCGCCAACGTAAGACGTTAGTTTTCTTTTTCAGCAACACGGCACGGTGCACCACCACATTAGGCCAGGGTTGTGAGATGTCCTGAACATAACTTTTCCAGCACGTCGGATTGGTAGAGATGGTGCAATTGCCTGGTCTCCTAGGCCTACTGATTTTACACCCTGGACCTTTTTGGGGGGAGGGGGATTAGGCCAAAGACAAAGTGTACCAAACTTCTGTGATTATTCTCTTGTGATTGGAAGACCAGAATAAACAATGTAATTTCCACGCGACTTCACTCACCCTCATCTTCGCGATTAGCCAAAAGTGGCAGAGAAAGGAAGTCAAATCAACAAAATTATGAAATTTAAGTAAGTAAATAAGTGGTGAGAATCTATTTGCTACTATTGTTGATAGATATCGTAGTGTAAGCCTATGGGCTGTATTGTATGAAGGTAGCGCTCTCTACTACAGCTATTGGGAAACCAGCTGAAATACAATTCGATTAATATTTGTCGGAAATAATGTCGACTGATCGGCGTATAGTGGTAACCTGGTAGCCTTGTAATCAAGCGGTCACAGGTTCGATACCAGGTGGAGGCACATAGTGCTTCGGATCCCACTATAAACTGTAGGTCCAGTCCCTATTACATACGTGTGCATAAAGTGAACTTAAACAAACTCAAACAAACGAACAAACCTCACTGCTACAGAGCATCTTGCTTGCACTTGTGGAGGCCAGCGGGCCTATAAAATGATGTCACATGCAAAATAGTGAAGCTTCCACCTCATGTTACAACTGCTGATATTCCAGGTGTTCCACGTATTAGGGGAGAGTGGGGCAAGTGAGACCCCTTAAGAAACGAAAGGTCATAATGTGCACATTATTTATTTGAGAAGAAACAAACTTTTACCAGGCTACACGTACAACAGTTATGAACATTTTTATCTAGTTCAAATACAAAAAAAGAATTAACTTCTCTGTTAAAAAAAAATGAAATAAATCAAGTCTGCATGTGGACGCACTTGTCCCACCGGGTGTGGCAAATGAGACCAGCCAGATACAGAAATTGAACAATAAAACTTGGCAAATAACTTTCACCAGACATACGTTCTAAATCATGTGTCCAGATTAATGGAATGTGCTGGGGAGTCCTTCAGACAGCAAGATTAACTGGCAAAAGGAATGGGTGGGAATTCCCCAGAACCAAAAATTTAGCACGCATACTGCTCAATACACATGAGGGCATTGTTGTTAAAATTAAACTAATGGTAGTAACGAAACGAAAAATAACCTGTCAGTGATTCAATCAAACTTGGAACAAGTGCGACCGACTAAGATTCTAGGTGGACGCTCTTACCCCACCCCACATGTTTTATTTACTTGACACCTGTATGCGAGTCTAATAATGCTACATTCACCGGATGCCAGTATGAGGTTCATAAAGAGATATATTATGCAATAAATATATTACAAGTGGTAAAATGTATTGACAAAATGGAATGTAGACTTCTGTATACACCATATTCCTTATAAAGATAACACCGAAAATAAATAAATATATACCTATAAAATCGCCATTTCAAGTGAGCGTACAACTTCTTCGCACACAGCCATTCCAGCTTCCATGACACCAATTAGCTTCTCGCGGAGTCATTTCCTATCATATGGTCTACAATTTAGTTAGGGTGGATGAACTTGCCCGACCTGTCTCACTTGCCCCACCCTCCCCTACGTATATTTTCTTGAATATACACAGATTTTGCAGATAAACATGAAATGTACTCGTAAGTAGCAGATCTCCATGGAGTAAAGAGTTAGCACAGCACGCTACGACGCCAGGGGTTCCGGGTTCGAATCCCGGATTGAGCATGGGTGTTCTGCGAGTGTCTCTTCATAATACCATCACTCATCCTCATCTTCGCGATTAGCCAAAAGAGGCAGAAAAGCGATGTAAAATAAACAAATCAATAAAATAATGAAATGTAAGTAAATTTGTGGCGAGAAATTATTTGCTACTATTGTTGATAGATTTAAGCCTATGGGCCATATTGTATGAAACTGCTGTAGAAATAATCTACGGGTTGGAAAGGACGCATTTCGTAGAGTTTTACATGTTGTTGTACTCACCTCCGTTCATTGAAATCGGGAAAATTTTATCGCGACGTGATAACTGGGTGACAAATTTTGAGATACATTTCCTTAAAATAATCCATGAGGATAACATACGAATGATCAGACGTATATCTCGTAGAACTATATTTCGAAGCGTTCCGAACCAAATATCTTACATATAAAAATAATAATAATAATGATGATAATAATAATAATAATAATAATAATAATAATACTGTTTGTAATGAATGCGTTAATAAGGTAAATATGTATATTGATGATAACATTATTATTAAAATTGGGAACTTTATTATTATTATTACTCCACACCATCTATACGCTTCATGGCTTCGTGCAAAGCACAGGGGAGCACTTTACTTTATTGTTATTACTATAATTATATTAACAGGTAAAAAGTTCATGTAAGAGCATGTATTCATTATCTGACCTACGTGTACTGAAATTTGTATAAAAGCAGTTGTCCTACCAAAGAAATTAGTCTCAAAATTATTATAGATTATATATTGAATACCAAAAAGGTTGTTAGGTCCAGCTGATGATAAGAAGAGCTCGAATTGTATGTAATTGCATATTCTCTTCCTTTCAAGATACATACCTTGAAAAGGAAAATGTCAACGAACTATGTAACTGACATGATTTTGCATAAGTTTCATGTTACATATTTTTACATATTTGCCAGGATATTACATAGTTTACATATTTGCTACAGTAATTTTATTTACATAAAACAACATATTTCGGTAATTTTTCATATCTTGATCCTTTTTCCTATATTTTCGATCTCGGAAACATGAAGAAAATTTGTAGCTCATGTCATATTTTCTAATCAATGTGCATAGTGCTTACGGTCACCTAACAGAAACCAAGTCGAATGACAGGTAGATTTTTTCTATCTTCAGTGAAGACCAAAAAGTACGAGAACTGTTATTTATCGAAAGTTGCTGGAGTTTCCCCCTCCCCCATTTTCTGTGCTTTTTTGAGTTTATAAATTTTATGCAAATTTTAATTTCAACAACTTATGTCCTTAAAAGTATGTTGAATATGTTCAAATAAAATAAATATTTAGCAGAATTCTTGAAATTTGTTGGATACTGGATTATTAATAATATGACATATTCCTTTTTATTACATATTTAGCTACATATCCTTTTGATAATACATAATTGGGTATATAGTTTATAAATAATTGTTTTATATTTATGTACATATTTTGTACTTTGATATTACATAAAAATCCTGGGTCTAATTATAAGCAAAAACTTTGTTCAATAATTTTATGCTCTTATTATTATACTGAACGCAACTTCAACTGGCGGCTGACATTGACGGCTATTTCTGTCCCTTTTTGTCCCCCAGTCGTCTTCGGGGGTGTGTGGCTCCATGGGTGTCAACAAACTCAGTTGCGAAGTAAAAGCTGAAGGCGTCACATCGCTCTACCGAAGCAACGTTGCCAAGCGTACTTCTGTTTTTGCCAGTTGTCTATTTCCGTGTTTGTAGAGAACTGGGTGCACATCCATGGGCGTATTTAAGAGGGGGAGGGGGGTTTCAACGGGTACAAACCTCCCCATTTGGTCCAGTAAAATTACCAAATTACCTGATCTATCCGCTTGTTCATAAAAATTTCTTCGGACTTATTTTATTTATTTTATTTATTAGAGACGTATAGGACGGGATACGGATGGGCAGGAAATTACGTAATTCCACACACAAGATTCCAAAAGTCAGCAATTTCCTGACAGATTCGGAATTTCTGCGATAAGAAACTGCATTGTGGCTGTCAAATCAGTTATTTTTTTTCCCCCCGAGTCTTCTCAAAGAAATTTGTTTTTAAACGCAGTGCAAGAAAACCAGATAAACATCGTAACCTTCTCAAGTTGTTTGTCACAGGATGAACAGAAAAGTATCAATACTAAGTAGCGTGACTTCGTGACACTACATACACACAACTTTGTCGGGTTCAGCAAACTCCAAACCCCCACCCCGCTCCCCAACAAGTTTTTTGTCAGCAGTGTCCTGGATTTTCACTTATGAAATAAAGCAACCCTAATCATACCAAAAGTTGACTCCCCCACCCCCCCTTGCGCGAACTATACATGTATATACGGTCATGTGCACATCCCTACAAGTGATTCTGCCGGCACCCATGCTTATGGGTTCCGTGTAATATCCTTCAAGGTGGGAAAAAAGGTTGAGGACCACTGCTCTAGAGATATAGATACATCCGGGAGATATGGAAATGACAAGACAATACAATTTATATAATGAACTCGATTACTCGGCTATCAATTTGCTTGAAAGTAGATAATGTCATCAGAGCACAAAAGGATAAACTTAGCAACGTGTGGTTACAAGAAAAAGTTCCCGCCCTGCACGGTTGTTGGACCGTTGTGGGAGTGGTGCCGAGCAAGACCTCTTGCGGCGGGAGAGAAAAGGTGTTGACCTGCTTTGCGAGCCTGACCAAACAGGCAGTGTTGCCAAAATAATCGCAGATGCTTCCTAAACCAGTAATATTGCTTTTGTCGACCATAAGTAAATGTGTGATTTGTTTCTTCGAGTGCCGGTAGGTAGGAGTTACTTCTTCAAATGAATAACTGTAGCTAAATTACTTTTTTTTTTTTTTTTTAAGATAATGAGTAATGAAATTAACAGTGTGACGTCCCTACCGGGGAAGGGGCACTGGCCCAATCGAAATGCCCCCGTAAACTCCATAAAATTTTCCGTAACATGGAGGAAATTTTACTTTAAAATTTACCAAAAACTTCTAAATTATTTTTCTAGTAAACCTTTGCAAGTAAATCACAATCGGTTTCATATTTGTCGTTGTACCCACTTTAAGATTAAGACAAAGTTAAATATAAATCATAATAATCATTAAATAAATATTAAAATACTACTTTATATTAATGAAAACTTAATATAGTATAGGGTAGAAATGATTTATGTGACGGGCTAATACATTACGTAATGAACAATATTAATATATAGAAAACAATACATAATTTACAAACCATATTTACCCTCTTCCAAAACTCACTAGCCTTGGTGGTATTTGAAAAATTTCCACAATACGGAGATATCAGTAACTTCTTTCGAAACATCAGGATATCATATTTAATTATAAATCTATCACCCCCTTTAGAACAAAATAAAATTACGACCAGGGGAGATACACTAACTAGAGGGGAAGGATTCCTCTCATCTCCCTTCAACATAGCCTTTCAAAAGCATATGAACAAAAATTATGGTTTACAAGAGATTGAAAGAAAAGTTTGAACATAATATAGTATATATATTTACAACCAAATCTTGTGAGATAACTTCTCGCGATTACCCAATGGCAGAAGAGTGAAGTAAAATAAAACAAATCAATCAATCAATTATGTGAGGTAACTGTTTCCAAGTATAAATTAAGAATTAACTTTGAATTTTCTTATCTATATTTTCAATTTTAAAGAGATACCGTTTAATAAAATTTAGTGAAAATAACGTTAATTTTAGATGGTCATCAATCAAAAGAGAACAGCCGCCCTCTTTGAGTTAAGTATCTTATTTAAAATAAAGTAACTGGAAACATAAGATAGGTTTAATTTTTAAAGTAATGTCATCTGTAAACTTACATTTCAAAAAGGATAACGGTAACTGAGTTACCTTTCAAACAGAACAACAAATTTCAAAAACAATAACCGTAACAGTTACCGTAAATTTCTGAAAAAGGAATAACCCCATAAGTAAGTTACATTTGAAGAAGAATAACTGTAGGTCAGCTATACCCATTTCCAGTGGCGGCGAATGGGTTCCAAAACTGGGGGGAGCAAAGGCAGTTTACTTTCACTTGCTAGATAAGGCAAGAAAAAGTGGCTAGAACAATTGCCCCCCCCCCCACCTTTATCGCTGCCACTACCCATTTCAAAAACATTACCCATACCTCAGTTAAATTTTAAAAAGGTAGCTTGATTGATTGATTTGGATGATTTTACTTTGCGTTTATGCCACTTGTGGGTAATCGCGAAGATGTGGGTGATGATATGAAGTTGATGAAGGAACACCGAAAAGGAACAGCCATGTCAGAGGCGGGATTCGAACCCAGGATTCAGCCATGGAAGTCGGCTTTAAAAAAGAATAACCACAAAGGAGTAGCGTTTCAAAAAGACTAACTGTAACTGAGTTATGTTTCGTACAAGAATAACCGTAAGTAACTGTATATCCAGTGGCGTTCCCACGGGCCCTTGGTGGGGGTCATAACCCCTGCTCCCACCTTCGGCCTAGTATTCCTAAAAGAAAGAGCGTCAGAAAAGATAGCAAAATGAGGGCTGATTATTGCTAAAAACAGTATACGTAACCCCCTTTCAAAAATTCTGGGCACTCCACTGTGTAGATCACTTACATTAAAAAAAAACGGTAGCTGTAACTAAGTTACATTTCAAACAGCCGAGTTACTTTTTGAAAAAAAGAATTACAGTACTTTAACTGAGTTACATGTCAGAAGAGATTAACTCTAACGGAATTCCTTTACAAGAAAACTAACGTTTTAAAAACGTAACCTTCCCAAGACTTTCCTCCTCTCAGATAATGCTTGTATCTTGCAGCGAAGATCAAGACCTGGCAACGGTGGAAAGGAAGAGAAAAAATCCAGTGGAGTGAGAACAAAAACTAGTTCATTCTGTCCCACCTCCACATCGAAATGCAGTCGGTGAATCACCGATGATAAAAATCGGCCGGTTTCGTTTCGCTACGGAATATTAAGGTCCTGGATGTGTGGACAAGATAGACCCTTTCTCTTGTCATCAGGCATACTGCGTGCTACACTGTACGTCACGAATAAACGACATGACAGGAACCCCCGTCGAGCCATTGTCATAAGCATGTCAAACACGCTCGTTCTTTTTGGACAAGCCCGAACTGGAATTTTTGGCAGCAGCGGTTCATTCTCGTGGCGCTTCGGGTGTCGGAAATTCTCATGTGCGACGCCACAAGAAAATACAATGCGACTGTTGCATGCTACTGAAGTTATTTATAAACACAGGTTAGCATATTTCTGACAACAAACAATGAACGTGGACAGCACAACCCAAACCGTGCACAAGGAATGAATCTAATAAATTGAAACCTTGCGAACATTGTGCGAGCTACCACGAAAGTTCACCTTTACAATTTTTATTGCTATGCACACCACCAGAGCAGTGTTGCCACATGAAGGAAAATTTTCCTAGTTCTGATAAAATTGTTTGAATTTTTGTTTTGCTTTGAGTGCCTCTCTGACCGCGTATTAGCAACGTCGTCGCCTTGTAATCAAGGCGATACCCGGTGGAGGCATATGGCACAGTGGTTCGGATCACACTTTAAACTGTACGCACAGAAAAGATACAGGTACTGTTGTAAATTTCAAACGCTCTTAATTATAAAGTCAAAATGGTTATAGTACTTAATAATTGTTAAGTAATTTACGCTAAAACGTTAAAAACAGGTAATGAAAAATCTATTTTTTCTAGGTTTTGTATATATATTTCATAAAACATGTCGAGTAGAGATAATATACTTTATTTTATAAATTGTCCAATTGGTTTCTTTTAATTTGATGATCTTTATGATGTGAGACGTATAAGCGTTTAAAGATTACACTGTAAATTCTGACGGTGGCCATATTGATGACGTCATTTCTCTGAAATCAGCAACGGGGTTCTTTCGACTTTTTGTGAGAAATACAACACAAGTAGACTACATGTTCCAATAAGTTTCGCTTCATTTTCTTGAATGTCCATTAGGCCAGTCAACAAGGGATGATTTTGGGATCCAATAAGGAAAAAAAATCAGGGAAAGCTGGAAATTTTTTTATTATCTTCCTAAAAGGGTTCTTAATGACATTAATTTTGCACCCCTGTACCAACCGGATTTGGCCGCCATCTTAGAAAAATGGCGCCCATTTTTTTTTTTTTTTTTCAAATATCTCGCTTGGAAAGCAAAAGAGGCTATGACAGTAGCACCGTGTTTTGAAATGCATCGAAGAGAACGGTCATCATTTTGAAAATTTGCTCCTTTAAACATTTATTTGTGTACCTCAAATAATAACTAATTTGTAGTAACATACATAATTTTGTTGTTCATATGAAATTGTTCCTTGAAACCAAAGAGTTGGAACAAATTAATATTATTTATTGTTACACAAGAACATAAATTGCAAACAATTTTCTTTTGCCGAATTCTTTGCACACATTTTTTGAATAAAATTCATTTATGCAATGTTCTCAACGGAAACCAAAACCGTTATTACATAAAGGGAACAAAATGAATCTGAAACTACAAAATGTTTATAAATGTTCGAAGTTCGAAATTTTTTCACAAAATTTTTCGAACAAAAAATACTTCTTTTTCAACACGGAATCCAAATATGTAAAACGAATGGAGGTGTTCCATTTGAAATTTCACATTTACCCCCCACCCCCTCTAAGGGGTGGGTGGCGGCGACGAAATTTTTGCGGCATTGACTTACCCCTTCAATAGTATCAAACTTTTATTCTGTGCAATTTTTCGATTGGATGCATTCTGCATGCGATATTCCATATTATCATTATAAATGGACCACCCGGTATAGTAGTCTTCACTTCTACGAGAATGGGGATTTACATATTTTCTAAGTGATGCATTCTGCATGGTACCACTTTTCCTCCTTAAATACCAACTTTACCCGTCTGTGTGTGTGCAAATCTCGTTCAAGATTCCAGCGCCGAGTTAAGCATAGGTCATTCTCTTTCATTTGTGTCCTCTTAGTTTCAAGAACTGGAAACAAAAACGTTAAATGCTGATGGTCTTAAAACACAATGAAAATTCTGATGTCCACAAAACATTATCTGTAGTATGGGCAAATTAATGTAATAGTGGATCATCAGTGGAGAGGATTCAAATGTGGTTCAAGACAACCGACACTGCATTTCAGTTGTAGATGTATTTCGGTATCTTGTTATTCAGGGGCTTTCTTTCGTGATAACTGAGACAAGTCATTAAAACGAATTGTATTGAGATAAACTCGTAATCAAGAATTAAATGTAGGCAGTAAATGTCCACCCAGCACAAAGAAGAATAAGCACTAACACTATAGATGATTATATTATACGTAATTATCACTTGCATTTTTACCTGCAGTATTTAGTCATCCATTCTTTCACTGCAACGTAACGCCCCCAAGGTCTCCTCATTGCATACAAAAAATACCACAACGAAATAACACAATCTAGAAAAGATAACGCAACCGCAACGTCGCGTTAAGAAAGTTCTAAATAAACTGAATTCGAAACATCTCATTTACTCCACGTGGACTTGACAAGAGCTGTCAGTTCCTAAAACGGACGCTATTGGTGGGAAAGGTTTGAGGGGAGGATATACTGGGCTCCACGCGGACGTGATGTATTGTTGTTTACGAGGGAACTGATCTTTCGGAACTTTTTTTGAAGTAGTGACGTTCGAATCAGGACTTCAACTTTAACTGTCCACTTACAATATCTTGTTGCTCTTCCTCTCCAGTCACTATCACTGGACCGAGCCCAATGAAATTACTTTGGCGACATCCCAGCCACCGAATGAGAAGCCGTTCCCCAGTATTTAGTCCTCAAAGAGCTATCTTGGCAAAGTCCACTTCAGCCACTTCAAGAATCGTTTTTCCATTTTCCCAAAACTCGTTTCGCAATCTCCAGGTAAAAGTTCAAAGGGTCGAGCGAGCGACATCCGATACATCCGCTCCGGATCTCCTGGAGCCACAGAAGGAAATTGGCCTTATTATCCGCAGCGTTCGGGGAACTTAATTACCCCCTCGGCTGGTTGCGCTCGCCGCTCTGGCCAATTATATTCGCCGTAACGCTCTCTTGCGAACCTATGACTGAAAGCTAGGCAAACACATGGGCACACAAAAAAAGTTTTTTAAAAAAATCTTCGAAGTTTAGCTGATTAGTGGGTAAATACAGTAAGTGGGTAATGCGTCTCACGGTGGAGTTGTCCGGGGAGTGGCGGCCAGCGTGCCGGGCGGTGCGAGGGCGTTTGCCGGCATTTAGGTCCAAAGCTTTACGTTGACTTTGGCACTGGACTATACACTACAGTCCCGTTTAACCGAATCCCGATTAACCGAATTTCCGGGTTAACCGAATCGCTATAAAAAAGCCGTTACTCGTGCGCGACCGTGTTTTACGCTGGATTAAACGTCTTAGAGATCGTTTATCAATCTTAAACAAAAGAAAATATCATTTTTTTTTCACAAGCTGAATTAAACTTTATTGTTTTAGTCGTACGGCTATTTGTGTCAGAGCCTTAATGTTACTGTAATTCATGTTTTTGAGTTAAATTACTACGTATTATTGGAAGCTTTTTGTTTATGCCTACACGCTGAAATACATATGTACTGTATATCAAAATACTGTACGTAATAAAATGAACGTACTCTATATCAAAAAACCTTTATTCCGGTTTAACCGAATTTTCGTTCAACTGAAGCACCATCGGTCCTATCAAATTAGGTAAACTCTACGCCTAATATACTTAACCTGAGAACGAATGAATTTGACCCTGACGTGAGATCACGAAGGTCGGGGCTTGACCAAGAAAGGAGCTCGGTAACTGTGCGATCAGTTATACCCGATGGAGACTACAAAGTCGCCATGTTTGATGTAAGAAGCCGGAAAGGACGATGACAAGAAAATGCAACATCTGGCTTTGTCGGAGCCGCTTGCAGGGACTGCGTGACAGTGAAAAATGGAGAGATTATTTCCCCCGCCACTGCCTATGCCTGAAGTTTTGCTTGTTCACCTTTCCTCTTGTGATCGCACCGGGCGTCGTAATCTAGCGCAAACCCTGCAAAATCACGGAGCCGTGTTCAGAAGTTGCTGAAAGGACAGTAAACACGAGGAACCTTCTCTTTTCTTTTCAAACTTCTGAGCATTGGCGCCGCCACATAAGGGCAAGGAGGGTATTTGCCCCTCGCAGGAATTTTCTTGAATGTTCGCTCTTTATTCTGCAAGACAGGGAAAATGCCGACAGCGAATTTGCAGAGACGTACGTTCGACTTCCACAAATTTGTGAGCACATTGATGTGGTACCAACACGACCTCGCTTCTCTTCACGCCAACAGTATCGTCAAAATTCATCAGAAACTGTAGAGGAGTACTTTCGTCGGCAAATATTTGAGCCATAACTCGATTTACCTATTGCTGCCTTGGATCTACGATTTTCACCCGAGGACAACTATTGCTGAGAACTGTTCCTTTTCACCGAAAATACAGCAAGTTGATAACAAAATTGACAACTATGCATTCATTCCTATATACTCGATAACTTGAAGACTGAGGCTACAACCTGTTTTTAATGGATCAATGCAAACCAAGATCCCCTCATGCAGTCAGTATTCGAAAACGTGATTCATACCGCTTCATCCTTCTGTATGTCGCGAAGCTTGCAGTGACTTTACAGGCTATAACGTGCTGTATAGAGAGATCTTTCAGCACAATGCGGCACGTGAAGACATGATTAAGATCAACCATGTCCCATGATCGACTTTCAGGATTGTGTATGTTAAGCGTTCACAGTCTAAAAGTGCAAAGTGACCGAAACTTTCACTCTTCGAGTTACAGTAGAGTGATTGACTTATTTGGTTCCGGACCTTTTTCTTCCGGGAATATCTGTGTTTTGTCGCCTTCTACATGCGAAGGAAGTGGCAAGTTTTTATAATGTGTTCATACATTTAGTTTTATGTTTAGTGTTTCATACCTTCTGTAAAAGGAGAAAATTTCTCTGTTGAAGGAAATAAGTAAATAAATAAATAAATAAATGAAACGTACCTGCATTTCCCTGAGTTTGCCCCCTCCTGCCAAATTCCTGGCGGTGCCCATGCTTCTGAGGACCATGTGTTCGGAGAGGTGTCTGCATTACTCAACGTCTTGTGATGAGTCACATTTTATTATTTTGCAGAATATGATGATCCTTTTCGGTAAGTGAACAATGATGTACATGCACTTCTTGCACTATGATACGATATTTGTAATTGCTTAGGCAGGTCTCTCAGCATGTGCATCCATTTTACGTTTCTGTCTGTAGATATTGTCTGCTTTCAAATGTGCTTTATTTAAGTCTTACTTAATAATATACGGAATTATTATTTAGAATTGTATTTGCATAGAGTGATTTCCTTCCATGTATGGGTTTTAGGTTGACAGTGCTGCTTATTAGGCTCTGAAATATGGGACATTGCCAATCATTCCACTACGAGCGCGGTACGGTCGAGCGTGGCACGCTCGAGCGTGGGAGATTCGATTAAGTTTGAGCGAGCGAAAGTGGTCCGATGCAGTACTCTAATTCCATACCTTCTTTCACTGTCACCGGATATATAAAATGGAGTATGTGCCTTGTATTTTTGCTCTTGAAGGACATAATGTGATGGAACACAAGTTTAAAAGTAATTCACAATTATGTCGCTATATTGAAATGCATGATTAGAATGCATGGTTGTGTATACACAAACACTGTCTTGAAATAATTGTTCTCGGAGACAAAGCGAAAGGAAGTGAAACAAGGTGAGAGATAGATTAGAAAAGACGAAACACACACACACACATGGCCGTAGGCAGGAAAACATTTCGGGGGGGGCGCCAGAAATTTGAATAATAGAAATAATAACAATAATTGTACAATAATAATTAAAATTTCATAATAATAAAACAATTTCATTCCATAATAATAATACTAATAATAATAATAATAATTATATTATTGTTATATCCTTAAGGGGGCTTACTCAATCCAGCAGATGAGTGAATATCCAGCACAAGTTTCTTTTTGTCTTTTTTAACGTTTCATACAGTGTGTACTGAAATGCACAATTATTATACTTCGTCATTAAACTTTAGATACCTTCAAGAGAAAAGCTTTAAAAGTTAGATGGAAATTTTAGTCATAAAGCTTTTGTTGTTTGACTTTAAAATTAAATTTTTGGAATTTTGAAAAGTGTGGAACCAGTTATTCTTTTTAAAAACTTAGCCTGGTGCATGGATAAAGGTAAAAGGTAAAGTGTTCCCCTGTGCATAGCACCACGCCATGAAGGCGTATAGGGGGTGTGGGGGTAACGCCCCACACTTTCTTGATCCGGTCGTGAGTGGAGGCGATGTGATCAACATCACGCCCCTGACCGCCTTTACCCCCCAGGGTTTCCCCCAGGTACCCATGTTATTCGACGCTGGGTGGGCGCCGGGGCCGCTTCCACCGTTAGAAATGGATTGTAACCTCAATCGCGAACGTAATGCGCTACAAAACTGGAGATCCTAGGTTTGAACTCCTATCAAGGAGGATTTTCGACTTTATCGGACAGGGAATTTAAAAGCTGGAAAGGGAATTTTGGGACAATCATAAGGGAATCTTCAGTCCATATTCCTTGTGACGCAGGAGCAACACTGGAAAGATGACAACAGAAGTGATAACGGTGGGGTCGCGGGTGGGCTACGATTCTGAGAATAAATCCTGTTTCACTCAAGTTTCAGAATTCCAAATGTATGAAAATTCTAGCTCGATCGTTTCAACATTGTCTCCATGTATTTTTGTGATGATTCGAAAAAAAATTGAAAATTTGTTACAGATTTTGGTTTCTGAACTTCCATTAATCCAACATGTCAGAAGTTTCGGGGGGGGGGTTTGAACCCTAGAAATCCCCCCCTCTAAATACGGCCATGCACACACACACACATGCAGTGATGAATTTATGGGGGTGGGCCAGGAGGAGAATTCTCTTCTGAAATTATAAATCCCCCTCACCAAAATTTCAATAAGTTGACAGAACATTCGGACAATAACTAAGAAATTTGTCAACAACGTTCAATTTGGCTGTCTTTCATTCAGTTTAACGTAGAACGTACTTTTATTAACTTTTTGGTAATAACAAGCACTGATTCAGTCCTCTTTATAATTCATTCAGCGAAGAACCAATTTATTTTCATGTCAATCATTTGGAATCTTCTTCTTCTTCTCCGGAATTTCTTACCCTCGACCATTCCTTCAATAGCATCCCTTAGGACGCAGTTTCTTCTCATCCAGTGGCCCTGCCAATTTTTATTGAGTGGCTACATGTTAATCGCTTGTGATCGACGCTACCTAGCGTCGTCCGTGCGAACTATTGGGCTTCCTAGCAAAAACCTCTCGCTGCAGCACTCGACAGTATTTTATTTCGTACTGTTTAGAACTTTCATGGGCTTCGATTCGTAAAACGAGCAAGAATAAATAAACAAAAGAATAAAGAAACAAACACACAAGCTGTTTACATTCAAAACATATCCTTGGCCAAGAAATGGTTCTGTCTCCAAATATATTCAATCGGTTGAATATACTTGTCCAAGGGTGCTGGACATGGCCCCCATAAAATGTGGACAATGCAGTTTATCCTGGTCTCAGCTTACCACTTGGTTCAGGGTGTTTACTCTCCTGTTTGTGTTTCTAAATCCGCTAAACAGTGGCCGGTCGTTTGTAGAAGCGATTTATGCCTCTTATGCCAGGAAGTGAAAACAACTCCAGCGCATATTACCCGAAGGTAAACAACATTGTTCCCGAGCGACCGTTTGAAAAGTGCGGCCGCACGTGTGATGTCGTGCTGTGTCTGCTGTTGTAACTCACGTGCTCGAAACGAACGAGTCAACAATACGAATTACTTCCAACGAATTGTTCCCAATGTCCATTTGCTGATACGCAAGGCATGTAAACGTTTTCAAATATGAATTCGAAACATATAGGAAATGGCATGATTTTGGTCGTTGGAGCAGTGGCGACGCTAAATAGGGGGCAAGGGGGGCTTGGCCCTCCCAGAAAATGAATTGTCCCTGGTGCCTCTGTGCTTAGAAAAAATATTTTGTCCAAAATAGCATCATTATTACCATTGCCTATACGATTTTAGTTAGTTTTCGAGCTTTAAAGATTTTTTGTGAACCTTCTATTCACCATTCGAGTAGTGTTAATTAAATATCAAATATTAAAATTGAGGTTCAAATTAAAACACCACCGCCAATTACGACGTTTTCATAATCACATGGTCAAATCACGCATACATAATTCACACACGTTAGTAAGGCTCTGCACAATGCTCACGAGCGTTAGACATTGGAAAAAAAATAAAACGTTCCCCTACAGAGCTGTGCTCCATTGAATGAGAACATCCAGATCACGGAGGATGATGCAGTTTATGATGAAATGGTGATTGCAGTTTATGGGGTACTAACAGGTATGGAAATTGCCCCCAACACGTCGTCCCCATATAAACTTCATGGGTAGTTTATGAAGCGTGACGCAAATGGTTAAAAGGGGTGCTGGATTTTCAATGCAGCCCGCTCGCTTGGTAGGCTTAAACGCATGGCCCGAGGGGGCGATGGATAAAAGATAAATAACTGATTCATTGATTCGATTATTTCTTCTCTCATCTTTCCCACAAATGTAACGCGTTAAGTTAGTTTTTTCATTTCCCCTCTTTATTCGTTGTTACAAACTTTATTTTATCCTTATTGTTATACAGGGTGATTCAGAAATAATGGTGTAAAATAAAATATTATTTATTCCGATATGAAATGACACGCCGTAGCCATATTGACATGAAATTAAACTACAATTATCCAAGTTACCTACGGGTACAGCGAAAGAAATCTTTGCGCTCATGAACTAGTAGTTAGTACGTTTTTTCTTTGGCTACACATTTTAACAAGAACATGGGATTCGAGCGAACAGTGTACTGATCTGTGTTGCAGAGTAGTTAGCTCAGCGCGCTACAGTACCGTGGGTCCCGGGTTCGAATCCCGGCCTGGCCATGGGCGTTCGTTGTGAGTGTCCCTTCATCACGTCATCACGGATCCTCATCGTCGCGATTAGCCAAAGTCGGTAGAAAAGTGACGTAAAATAATGAAATCAATCAACAAATCGGACCACCGCTGACCGAACCCGGGACCCCTTGATTACAAACGCTACCGCAACGCCATAGGTGATGCTCATCTGTTCCTCGTGGTGAACCGGTACAAATAGGCTAAGAGACGTTAACTCATTGATCATAGTATGTGCAGTGGAATGCGAATATTTTAACAGGCACTGTGCAAGGTAGTGAGAGTTCAGAGCGTCAGAACAATCCCATTCCTTGAGAAACATATACGATGTGGGGAAAGAATAATGAAGATAGCAATGGACAATTTGCTTGATATTATTTATGCTGCCGACTGTACAAGAAATATTGAATGAAATCAGTGAGGGACAATTTGTGCAATCCTGCCTCCTTGGGTGATCACACTATTCCAAGGCATTCGTAATAAGTTTCACCAGCAGGCGAAGAGGAACTGATGGATTTTCAAACTTCAAGTGTTAAGAGTGATGCTTTCCGTCTGTGAAACAAAAATGAAATATTTTATCGTGCCTTCAGATTATATTTAAAACACGTGTATTATTAGGCTATTATAAAGTTGTATTAAAATATTCTGCTAATGTTTTTCTGTATGCTGTAATGATTAATAAATTGTACTCCATATACTCGCCCACCTCTGTGGCGGAGTGGTTATCGCAGGGCGTTACGACGCCAGGGGTCCCGGGTTCGAATTTCGACCTCGGCATGGCTGTTTTTTGTGAGCGTTCCTTCACCAATTTCATCCGATCATCAATCATCTTTATCGTCGCGATTAGCTAATAGTAGCTGAAAAGTGAAGTAAAATCAACTAAATCGATTGATTGATTGATTTAGTTTATTTTACTTCCAATCAAATAACTACTCAAGCTGTTCCCTGCACAGACTGTAACATGATGTGAAAACATACGAGGGATGTGGGAGAAGGGCCATTCATCATCTCAGCCAGTTGCGGAGGTGATGTGATCAGCACCACGCTCAGACAGCCTTCACTCCCTCCACAGGGTTCTCCCCAAGTACCAATTTTATTAGAGGTTGGGTGAACTCTAGAGCCGCCCCATGCAAATAAATTGCTGCAAAAATTCCCACCTGAACTCACTCACCCTGGGCACTGAACCTGGTTCTCCCGTGTGGCAGTCAGACGCCCTGGAATGCATGTAAATTACCCAGTAGAACACAAAATAATACCAAATACGCCTTAGTTGCAGAACATGTAAGACAGAAGAATTTATTGCTTGTAAACACATTTGACCAGTATTACATCCATCGACTTTGTCGAGAAAACTGCCACTCCCCTCCTTGTAGTTCGAACGCGCCCATAAATGAAGCTTTCCTATACAGCATATCAACAGATTGGCAAAAAAATTCTTCACATTTCGCCACCTACAGTTTTGAGAAAACATTAGTTGCATTTCGATTGTAGCGCAACATCAAAATGTGAATTTGCATATCCACAACAAACCCAATATGCGGGTAACCAAAATCAATAACAAATGTAATTGTGGATTAACACTGTAACTTCAATCTTCTCTTGAAATGAAGTCTGTAGGAAGCTTGTCGCCCACCATGATGCTCCGAATCGCCATGTGGAAATCTTGTTTTTCGAATACCGCGCCGATCTTCCCCGAAAGGCTGTGTGATGGGAAATTATAGTATTTAGCGCCAGCGTAGAATGTCGGGCGGCGTCTTTCATTGGACGATGTACTTCATTGGTGAGGACAAACATAAAATTTCAATTTTGAAATGTTTTTAAAAAGTAACAAAATCGTTTATGTGATGAGTAGGCAATACAATCGAGTAGGACGCATGGTTTATTCTCTGTTATAACATTTCAATAGCTCTCTTCTCACAATCCACAACCAATGAGCTATTTAGAATTTCCCAAGTTTTTCATAATTTCCCGAAATATCAAGGAATGAAACTGAATATACATTGTATATCTGTGTGTGTGTGTGTGACATCAGTTATAATACTTATTGGCAACTTGCAATCTAAATTTATATCTGCACTATTTTTTATCTTATTTACTTAAAATCTAATTCTAGAATGTTCGCAAAAAAATAACAATTTGATAGAAGTTCTTGTGGATTTTTTGGTAAATTTTAAACTGATGTTAGGCAACACGTTTTGCCGTTATTTCTTTATTAGTCGGGTTTATATCTCAGGAGAGGACTTCCTTTGCTTAACTGCACAACTAAGCTTGTGAGTTTGTGATGTGAAGTCTTCTTATGGCAGGAACACAAACATAATTGAGGAAAATCATTTGTATATTCTTACCTTTCTAGTTGGATATATTTTATTGTCGAGACCAATCAAAAGCAGTATTCACTTACCTGCAAGAGACAAAGAAAAATAATCATTATTCAAAAATGTCACATACAAATTATGGGACAAAACATTCTCACTTCTCCTTGTGTGTCAATATAGCGTACTTACATAAACGTGTTTTCCATTTACTGGTAGCTTAGTTACTAGTGTGAGAGGAATTGCTCTTTTGGCTTGCATTAGCTACTGGACCACGCACAAAATACAGTAACTTTTACCGCAAGGTTCACTGCATTTTTATTATTTTTGTTTATACAGTAGTAGTTTTGTTCTATTGAATTTCTTTAATAATAAATGTGATTGTTAATTCGAAATATTTTCGTGCCCTCTCGGAGTTCAAATTATTATTATTATTATTCGGAAATCTACATACATGTTTGTAATATCATACAACCATATTCGTTAAATACAAGGATTGGTCCCACCTAAATTGGTAAATTTTGTTTGATGTTCGGTTTTATGTTCCAATAGGCTAATCTTGACTGCACCTACAGTTTAAAGTGGGATCCGAAACACCATGTACCTCCACGGGAATCGAACCCAGGACCCCCTTGAATACAAGACGACAACGTTGCAACCACGCTATTGGGAAGGCCCTGCCCCACCTTTCTGAATGTCACCTTCCTATAATATCGTGTTAACTACTAAGTGCTGTTTCGTTCTTCTACAGAATTAATTTGGAAATACAGGGTAATTCGACCTATTCCTGGAAAGGGGTAATACCAGAGCACATTTGCAACAAATTTGACCCTATTCACCGGGGGTCGGAAATCAATGGGTTTCGAGTTATTACAGTTTGTAGATTTTCGTTACATATTCCTACTTGCGACCAAAAAACTACTAATTGTGAAGAAAAGGCTCACCAGAGAAAATTTTCACTAAATGGGAATCATCCACAATCATGTGATGCGGCCATTCTATCTGCCACAAAACCTAAACAGCATTACCTACGAAAACTAAGGGAAGAATTGACGACGCTGCTGGAGGATGTGCCGCTCACCACAAAAAGGGGTATGATTTACCAACATGATGGCTGCCCAGCCCACTGTTTCCGTGGTGTGCGACAATGTCTGGACGACATTATCCCATGCAATGGATTAGGTCGAGGCGGCCTGAAACCCTGGCCGGCGAGGAGTCCGGATTTGACGCCATGCGACTGTTACATTGGGTTCCGTAACAAGACCGAAACCTTTTTTCTCGCACAATTTTAAACTCGGTCCAAGTTGCGTATTGTTTCATTTCAATACGGAACTTCGACCCTATTTAAACTTATCCGGAAAAAATGTTCCTGAACCGTATTTAAATTCAGACGGAAAAAAGGTTACTGGACCGTATTAAAACCGATCCTGAAAAAAAGGTTCCTGGACCGAATTGAAATACTTTAAAGGTAGAAAGGTTCTTTACGGTTCACATCCCATTTACACTTGCTGAATTTCTCTCCTGGACCGGAATTGAATTTCTTGAAAATTCCTGAACCTTTAACAACCCTACAAGGAAGTATAGCATGAATTGACTTTCCTATCTACGTCTCTATATGAATCACCAGGTTAAGTGGTCGATTTTCTATCCTGTCGTTTCTTTAATGTATATTATATTGGAATGACAAATATTAACATTTGACTCGTGTAGTGTTCGAGTGTTCCTGGGTTGGAGTCCCGGCCTTTGAATGAGAGCTCTTTGTGAGTGTCCCTTCATTAATTTCATCTATCATACTCATCCTCATTTTCACGTTTAGCCAAAAGTGAGAGAAAAGCGACGCTAATTTACAAAGCTACAAATACAAATCTATTAATGAATTGTTTCATGGTATTACGCGTAACAACTTCCCCAGGGGAACCATCTGATTAAGTAGATAGGGAAATCATTGCGTGTAATTACACTTTAATTGCGATCATAAATGCGTATTCACCCTTCAGATGGAATTTTGAGAGCCGAAACCACGTTAAGAAAAACTTGGTGGCGTATTTAGGCTTCCTTTCAGGGAGATAGGAGGGACTAAAGCCCCAGGTGTTTCCTTTTTAGGGTACCCGTTATATTTTTATTTACAAGCTTGTCTAGGCTATATAGTGGATACTGGAAGGTGATATATTAGATTTAATCTGCTAAAACTTAAATAAATCATAACAAAGCCTTAATATTGCATCAATGACCACTATGCTATCACTTACATAACACAATCGCAATATGTTTGCTGTTAAAATAATTATCGTCGCACTCGAACACTACACGAGTGAATTGTTAATTTCTGTCGTTCAAATATAATATACATTTTAAGAAATCGTTTGGACAAGTTTTTCAAAAAATACATTTATGAAAATTTTCAATTTTTTTTGCATATTTTGCCATTTTTAGTGCACTTCTGATGTTTTTTGAGTCGGGGGCATTTTGGGGGACTTAAACTCTATATTATCGCTTTAAAATTATTTCATGCTCTGATCTGAACCGATAAAACATTGTAATGTTCATACTTGCTTAGTTCACGGGTTTATTCACATGCATTAAGCCTCACTACATAAATTTTACTTGCGAACTGAATATCTCACATTATGTTCTAAATCTTATCGTCAGAAACTAACCACATGCTTGCACTGATACGAGATTCAAATTGTCTAAGTGCACAAAACAGAAGACTACATATCGCTGCATTAGCTGCGAAATTTATATGCATTCGTTATGTTACAATGGAAGGCCAGTCGTGAGTGACAATAACCATTGTTCCCGTCGCGAATGAAAACACATTTAAGCACGTCGGAATGGCCATACCACTGACATGTTTGCCATTTGTACGTAAATGTAGTGTGCATAATGTTATTTCCAGAGGTTCCGCATGTTGTAATTTACTGTACAAGTCACACATACTACGTATAAAGCTTTGTTGTTAAATTAATGTTCCATTAGGAACTTTTAAAACACTCATGCAACATTCAAATTTTTGTTCATTCTCCAGGGGCGGCCCGAGATAAAATTTTCACCCGGGCGAGGTGGATTCTTGGCGTACCCTACTTTCCACTCCCAATAAAAAACTTGACCGTGATACGCATTTACAATGTTAAATAAAAATAGTTATAGCATTATCTGTTAAAAAACGTTTATTGTAGGTATACATTTATTTAATACCTACATAACCAAAATAACAGTAATATCTTACCTTAAATTGCTGAAAGATTTTGCAACGTATGTATTATGTTATGCAGCAGTAAATTCAAGGTTTTACCCTTTCCCAAATGGTAGCGCTCTTCCTCTAGAGCTCACACATTTTTACTTTCTTTATTACTTCTTTATGCCTATTAATTAACAATAGGATTGAACTTGTTGAATGATGAAAACCACTTCTGTTTTCCTTTCCATCTATAATCTATTTTCTATACCTTGATTTCATTTTATTACATCAATCTGTCATACCTTTGCTCTCACTAAATCGATAATTATCCTCTTAATAATAGTAATTATATTCTTTTATCTTGTGCTGCCATCTGTGTTTCATTTTCAAAACTCTTTCTTTACATCCCGTATTATTGTTTCCAATAGACATATCTGGTTTGTAACTAGTGGCGACGATTGGGTTCCAAAGCTGGGCGGGGGGTAAGATGCCAAAACTAAGGGGGGGGGGGGGAAGACAGTTTCACATAGTGCGGGGGCCAAAGGAGGGAAAGTGGGGGCAACTGCCAACCCCATGCCTCCCTTAATCGGCTCATGCTGTATAATCAAAATACGTTTTTTTAAACTACTAAAAGAGTTCACCTCGGTTTGGCGCCCCGGGCAATCGCCCGGTTCTTAAGCCGCCCCTGCCATTCTCCATAAAAGTTTTTATTTCGTACCACGGATGTTAATTAGTTGACATTTATGCTTCAAGGACAGAATTAAGGAGTTTTGAAAAAAGAGAGTTGAAATTACTTATACAACGTTGCATCAAGATTTACGATTTTCGCAGCCTTAACTCTGTAATAGTGTAAATCCAAAAGACAGCGAGAATTCTTGTGGGATAAAGATTTCCCAATATATCCAGTATTGATAATATTCGCACGAAAAATGTGGTTAGCACAGGGGTTCCCAGGTTCGAATCTCGGCCTGGTCATGAGTATTCTTTGTGAGTGTCCCTTCATCAATTTCATCATTTCATCGCTCATCCTCATGTTCGCGATTAGACCAATGTGGAAGAAATGCGAAGTAAATTAAACCAAATCAACCAATCAATCATGTAAATATCCATGAGTAAAGATGAGAATATATTTTTATTGTATTGTTTACATTTTCCTAAATTTTTATTTTTCTGTGTGTATAGGCATAGTTCTATAGGCAGATGAATTTTTAGGCGGCTGCCCCTCTCCCTCCTCTAACACCGCCCCTGATGACCCACGCAACCTGACCACAGGAATGGAGACTTTGTTACTCTAAAATGACTGCCTGCGGGGAGTAGAGACAATAATTTCCATAATAGTGCAGTAGTTAATCCCTAAACCTCCATATATTCAGAACATCAATAGCCTTCAAGTGCACTTGACAATGAAGCTTCAGTTGTAGCTGGACTCATTGAGTTCTGTAACAGGACGATTGTCTTTGTCTGTAATTGAACGACTGATTGATGTGGTATTGTCGATCGAAATATCTGTACACGAACACGAAATGGAAGTTCAAACTTGTATAGGTGGATCCGTTTAGACTATTCAATTAACATAATGATGATCCTTGACTTTCTGTGTGATAAGAGTATTATAGTTTTAAAGTTTCATGCAATTACTTCTCACTTATGCGTTGATTAACTATGAATTATCCTTTTGAGGAAAACGATACTTAACAATATAGTTTTGTGCAAATCCAATGTGCGTCACACGAAAATTCGCGAACATAAAAGCGTCCGATGGACTGGCCTGAATATATCCGCCTTGCACTAAATGAAATATTGGCCGAAAGGCCGACATACCTCGAGTTAGAGGTCATAGAATACATACCTCATACTGGTTTATAAATTCATTTCGCCATTTTCCTCCTTGGCGAAGTTAGGTTAGGTTCCACTTAACTATGTATGTTTACATCTACATCTACACTGTGTTTTTATGTATGTAAAGGTAAAGCCACCCCTTGCACTTTGCAACATGATGTTAAAGCATATGTGAGTATGTGGAGGTAGGGCCTCACACATTCAGAATCGCGGCCAAGTGTAGGTTATGTGATCAGAACCACGCTCCGGTTGACCCCCCCACAACCACCGGTTGGTTCCACACGGATGACAACTTTCATTAGAGGCTGGACGAATCCTAGAGCCGCTCCGTGCAGTAACAATGCTGTAAAAATCCCCATATGAAATTACCCATTCTGGGAATCGAACCCGCATCTCCCGTATGATAGTCAGGTGCCACATCGACTGAAAATAAATGTCTAACCACATGCACACACTTAGGTCAATCATTTGAAGTTTTAAATATTAAGCAGCAGCAGCCAACATTGAAAGCTATTATGTGTATAGCATTTACACGTACATTCTCGGGCATCAGAAGAGAGGGGGAGGGGAAGGTTCCCTAATAATTCAAAATATTATATTATGTACGTATATGATCACTAGGGCCCGGGACTTTATGTTATAACAAATTTTTCATTTGCTTCGGATCTAATATTGGTGTGAGATCTTTACATATCTGATGAAAATCAGCCGAAATAGACAAACTTGACAAAGCATATTTTGACATATTTCACCAATTTCGCGTTTTTACAACATATTCCTTCAATTTTGTTGTAATAAGACATATTTCTGTATAATTTCGTAATTCTCTCGTACATAATCGGTTATTTCATATTTTTTTCTTCGTAGCTTTAGCACAACGGATAGTTGATATTGTCGGTGGCAGGATATGGAAATTGAGGAGAAAGAAAAGTGCCGTCTTTTCTTAGTACAGAACAATAATATCCCACTTTTTTGTACCGCCGACAATTGATAGCCATGCAAACATTATTGAGGAAAAATGTTCTCTCTCATTGTTGCACGGGAAGTAAAGAAGTTTCGTTCTCATTTCTTTGCCTTTTTCGCTTTTCACAAAAATCAGTCAAAAGTAAAAATAACATTCGGTACTCTACTCTATCGGGTATGGGAGAAATTCGAGAGTACTGTTGTGCATATTTTTGGCTTTACTGGGAATATTTCTGCATTTTTCTGACATATTTGTAATTTTTCATGACATATTTTCCAATTTATATGACATAACAGTTAGGCTGAAAAGTTCGTAGGCTAACATAGTAAAAAATATTTTTTTGGACAAAATTCGATTTTATTATTCAATATAGTTGCCTTTGAGGGCGATACAACGATTATAGCGGTCATACAATTTTTCGATGCCATTTTTATAGTACGATTTCTCTTTAGCCTCAAAATAGGCCTCAGTTTCGGCGATTACCTCTTCATCAGTGCTAAATTTCTTTCCAGCGAGCATTCTTTTAAGGTCTGCAAACAGGAAAAAGTCACTGGGGGCCAGATCTGGAGAATATGGTGGATGGGGAAGCAATTCGTAGTCTAATTCATATAATTTTGCCATCGTTTTCATTGATTTGTGACATGGTGCATTGTCTTGATGAAACAGCACTTTTTTCTTCTTCAAATGGGGCCGTTTTTTCGTGATTTCATCCTTTAAACGCTCCAACAACGCTATGTAATAATCTCAGCTATCTCGATCAACTTCACTTTACGATCATTTAAAATTATTTTGTGGACTTTTTTGATGTTTTCGTCGGTAACAGCCTCTTTGGGGCGTCCACTGCGTGCATCGTCCTCGATGCTCATTTCGCCTCGTTTAAATTTAGCAAACCACTTCTGATCGGTTGATTTTCCTGGTGCAGAGTCCGAATAATGTTTATCAAGCCAAGCCTTGGCTTCAACAGTATTTTTGTCGCCATAAAGCAATGCTTTATTAACACACGAAATTCTTTTTTATCCATTTTTTCACAATAACAAAAGCTGCTTCACTCACAATGCTATATCTCACGAACTAATTATCCGGCAGCTGTGAAATTTATACACGTATCTTTTGAAGGTTAGTACTAAGTAAAAATCACATGGATTTAATTCTAGTAACGCCATCTATGAGTCAGCCTACGAACTTTTCAGCCCAACTGTTAATTACATACATATTTTACAGTTTTATAGGACATAAAGTCCCGGGCCTTAATGATCACAGGTAACTACTTTTATATTCGGATCTACGTGAAAATTGTTCATTTTAAATCAGATTTCTATGACTTTGTGAAATGACACATTAGCGTCTTTTGCATGGATGAATTGATTTGTTTTACCTCGTGTTTTTGGCAGTTTCGGCAATTGCGAAGATGAGGATGAATGGTAGTAAGATGATTGATTTGATTGATTGATTTGGTGTTTCAAGTCCGCTTTATGCACAGTAAGACTAATCGGGACTGGACCTACAGTTTAAAGTGGGATCCGAACCACCGGGTATCGAACCCAGGACCCCTTGATTACAAGGCGACGACGCTACCACTACGCCATCGGGTAGGCCCCAGGTGATAAGATGAAAGATATGAGAGGGACATATACAAATTAACAGCACGCAACGCAAGTCGCATAGAAAATTATAGCTACTGGCCATGGGTCTACATGCCAAAGACTCGTTAGCCTGCAAAGTGCAGTTCAGGATGTGAGATTGAAATTTGGGTGGGTTTGGAAAGGGTCACCCCTTAATACATTTTCGCCAATACATTTTCGCCGTTTTTTTTTAAATGGAAAAGATATTGAGAAGATGAGATGGAGTAATAGTTTCAGCTAATACTTGAGACTGAAAATACCTACCATATAGAATGAAACACGTATATTTATATGTGCAGAGGCGTACAGAAATTTGAAAAAATGGCCATTCGGCCCTTGACCTTAATTATTGACCCTATTCTGAGGATCTTGAACTTGGAATCGGCCAAAGATAGAGAAATTGCTTTATTATATATTTTTTATATATTACACACTAGCAACGTATTACCGGTAGTCATAGGCTATATTCCCTTCATTCAAAAACCCACGGGATTACAAATGCCCCATGACTATATAGTTACAAAATCTTGTAAAACAATAACAACTTTGAGCTCTTATCAGAAAAAATGGGTGTCCATAGAAAAACCTGGATTTTTTCCCCCCAACAAATAATCTGCAATTACAACTAATTTATGAAAACGTTCTAATGTTCAGTTTGTAATCAATTATTTTATGTGTTACGATTCGTTACTAGAAATGTATAGAAATGTATACTAACAATCATACAATTAGCATTTATAAAAGATTACTTTGTCTGCAGCTAACTTCAATTTCTGGAAGAATGTTTCTTCTTCATTTAAGGCGGTTTTGTAATGTTGCAAACGATACCATTTTTACTAATCACGTAGCTGTTACTGCTCGATGCAGAGAGACTCCACTCCAAATCATTATCACCATCAATTGTTCCCGTAATCACATATTTCCTCAATAAAATAAAATTAGGTATCATTAATTTCAATGAAGTCTTCATTACCATATGTATGCAGACATAATTTCTAACAATGGATTACGACATCGGATATCGGCAAACCATAAAAAAAACTATTTCCATAAAAGTAGTAATGTGTACGAGCTGTATATATCAAGCAAAGCTTGAGTTTAGTAATCGATATGAATTTGTAACTCGAATTCTGCATGGGGTTTAGTTCCCATGAAGGGAAAACAAATGGAATAATATACTTCAATTCAATGTTGCAAAAGTTCTCACAAAAGCATAGCCTATCTTGGGTATAACTTTGTAGGTATAAATTAAAATGTATAGTTGGTCTGGGGTTCAAAAAAGCGTGGAATGTCTGTCGTGAATTTTAGCTTAATTCCTAGTTTAGATTTTAATTTGTGGAATATTTTAGATGTAAACGCAAAAAAATTCCTCGGGGATGTCAAATTTAAGTATTGCCTGCTCATACAAAAAATCTGAAGCTGTTTGAGCTGTTGTGTAGCCTACTGACGAAGCAATCATGTACCTTGTGCCAAAATCCATGCATGATAAAATGTACCGATTTCTCAAAGGCCCACTGCATGGAAAGAACCCGTAAAATCAATTGCCAATCTCTGAAATGGACGAAATCCTGGGAATGTTTTAAGTTCATCCGGTGGTGAACACGCTGTCGGACGTTTGTTCATTTGGCATGATGGACATTATCCACATTTCTCTTGTATGAAATTGTTCATACAAGGAAAGTAAATTCTGCTCAGAGCGCTGTTATATGTTTTTGTAAAACCAAGAAGCCCGCCTCCCCACAGATGGGCGTACAATTGTTCAACAACAAAATCTCTTAAAGACTTGTGAATACACAATAATTTCTCACTTCCCCCCGCCATTCTGTGATTCCGATATACGTGGCAAGGATGTATTTAGGGGGCCCAGGGTGTCCGGACTCCCCCCCCCCCTAGAAAGACTTATCAAGTACTTAAATTAAATAATGAAAAATATATTCGTTTAGCCTTTGCTGTAAAATTTCCTCTGAACTTATTGGAAGACAGGGATTATACGGTTTTGAAGGACAGGAAGGACGTATTTAGAGGGGACGAGGGATCCGTACTCCCCGAAAGACTTACCAAGTACTGAAGTTAAGTAATGAAAATATTATCATTTGTTGCATAATCGATGGTTATTAATTTCCTCTGAACTATTTAGAAGGCAGGGATTATTTTGGGATCATACGGCTTTGAATGACATTACAAAGAAGATTTATGTACACTACTACTCAAAATAATATGCATAAAATATTAATCAGAAACTTACTTTTCTCCAACTACATGTAACATCATTTTTGTTATTTGATAAGTATTCAATTATTCATCTATTTGACATTAATTTAATTGCCAGGGCACTTGTTTTTATGTAAATTATTCCGAACTTAACTACAGGTAAGCTACGTAATGAATATGCGCTGTTATATCTCTATTATTATAGTCTTTTTACCTATTCGTGTAATAATAATATAATAATAATTTATGTATTCTAATTGTAATTAGTATTACTTTGATTTAATATAATTATTCTAATTTAAACATTATAATAATATTATTATTATTCCTGACACACTTGGGTCGGACCCCCCTACCCCGAAACATATTTCTAGATACGTGCCTGCTGCGTGGCTACGACACGAAAGGAGCCCAAACAGAGTAAAAGGATTAAGCAGGGATTTCGTCAGAAACATTCTCACTTGACCTCAAATGAGTGGACCAAAAGTTCTTCTGATTGGACCACTTCAGCTCTTTACAATAATATAACACTTAAAATATAACTGGCTGGTTACATGAATATGGAAAGGGCAGAGCACGTTTACATTATGTAACGAAGTACAGGAAGAACACTAAAATAATTGGAAACACTTGTCTCTACAGAGCGAACATTTAAGTTCTGCATTGGTCGTTGGAATGAATTCCTGAAGTCTTGTTTTGTACCTAATAAATACATCCAGTGGATTTTATTAACCTCAACGCGCACGCATACATACACATTACACACACTGCACTTAAATTTCACTTCTTGTCATTAACAAGAAGAAACACCTCATTCGCAAACCGCTACTTCAATTGGTTTATGAAGGAGCTGTTATGCTCGCCACTGACAGAAAGGAAATAGTGCAACATGCAAGCACGGAGATAATTACAAGAGGCCAGATGGAATTTGGCAAGATGCGTGAGAAATTCGATGCACACAAAAGGCAAACACGTACCATGGAAAAATTTACAAAAGAGAAGCAAATTTCCAGGTATTTAATTTCCTGCGTTCTCTCCCATCTGCATGTGATTGGCTTCTTTACTCTCTTAACCCTACAATTTTCCTTTTTTACAATTGTGCAAAACATCCTAACTCGGCTTCCAGTTTTCATTGCCTCCAGTAATATAGAACACCCGTAATGAATTTCCTGCCCCTCATACACTTCTAATTCTCTCATTCTGTGTCTGTTTTTAGACATTCTATTCCAATGTGCAAATTAACAGGAATCCCCACAAACAATATAATATATAGCAAATATTGTTTCATGCCATGAAACATTAATAATTTAATTATTGACAACACTGTTCTAAACAACTGATAGTATGTAGTACCTTGAAACACTGAACAATATTTTAAGAATTCGTTATTATTGAATAATATGTACTGAAGCAAATTAAGCAATCAACCACTGCTGGAGACTCCAGAGTGGCTCAGCCATCTTGGACACTAACTTAGGAAGTTCCCTCCAAAATTGACTGAACTCAAGAAAGAAGGAAAAATGGAATTGAATGGGTGAGAGGAAGAAGGTACAGATTCCATAAATTATAATTTTTTGGAAATCAATGAAAAAGTTCTGTGGCTCAAAATACTTTATTAATTCAAAAACTTTATATTGTGAAATTATAATACAAAGCTCTGACAATAATTTTGAAGCAATACTTTTTGTAAATTGTTCATACGTAAATAGACAGAGTACAAGAAAAACATCGTGGAATGTTTTCTTTTGGTTCTCACTTGAACGTAGTAAGCAATAAATGCAGTTTTTAAATATTTCTGCCCAGTTATTAGTTGATATAACAACACTATGAATGCAAGATAAGTGTTCTGACCAAATAAAATTTTTACATTAACAATTCTCGATAATAAATTTTAAGTAACAACATTTTCTTAAAATAGTGTTGAACCTGCAACATGAACGTAATGAAATGAAAAGTATTATCTCTACAGCACTGCTAGTCACTGTCAGAATGTACGTATATCATATGCAGACTGCATGGATGTAGGCCATGATAAAATGACGTCATTCAACTCTTTGCAGTCGTCTGGTACTTAATGCACAATTTCAGCCAATTCCTCGATTTCCTTTTTTAGTTTTTCAAATGATTACTGTTTATTGGAATTTTCCCACCATAAAAATTAGTAGTAGCAAGCACAATGTCAACGTCTTCGTAGAGCTTGAATACTTATCCTGGTGCAGTCTATGAACTCGTGTGCTGTCACATATCCTTTTTCTTCTTCTTCTTACATGAGATAGATACCTGTACTTGAAACACTTCTCTGCTTTGCAAGCTTTTAATGCTCTTCTAATACACCTCAGGCCACCATTGCTTAAAGTTGATTATTTATTGATTTTCAACACTTTTTACTTCAAATGTTGGCTGCTTCATTTCGGTGCTGAGAGCTAAAGGCAAATAAGTATTCCAGGAATGTTTCCGTCTGCCCCTCAATGATATTTCTTACTGACTACTACTACGTACTGAGGCGGATAATGTTTGCTTTCTCTGTGTCACTTGATGCAGCTTAGCTTAAGTTAAAAAATGGCTATCTCAGCTCAAAATGTGAAATCTATACCTTCTTTCTCCCGCCCATTCAATTATGTTAAACGGGAAAGATATTTCTGTTTTCGTGTCAACGTTTATATATTTAATTGTTTACTTCATTCCACTGTTAAATGATGGACCTCGAGATATAGGCCCTAGTTAAGAATTCAGTATGGAGCCTTATGGGCTTTTACTTTTGAGAACACCACTCCCGATTAAGTGTCTTTTTGTTAGAAAAGAAAGTCGTTAATATTTGAAGAGAAAATAATAAATATGCACTAAGTATAGGGAATGTAAGGTTTTGATTGTATACCATTTCTCTTACAATCCTGTTAATATTACAAAGACGTGTCCGTTTCTTGTGTTTTCCGCGATTAGGGGGGAGGGGATGAATATAACAGCCTGCTGGATGTTGCCATCTGCTGCAACCACCTGTTGGGGAGACGGAAATCTCCAAGCAAAAGTTCGTCGATAGGCTTCCAAAGGTGTCAAGTTGTTTAATGTGTGTTTAGATGCGTAAAGTTTCAAATTAGTGTTTCTTAGCATTTTTTATTTGTGGTGGAATTTTTATTCTCACATTAAACAGAAACGATGTGTCGGTGTGTTCTACAGCAGACGCTCAATGCGCGATGGAACATTCTTCTACTGCGCATCATGCGGTAATACTGTTGACATAAGCCCCATGCTCTTAACTGGGGATGGCCAATAGGAAAAGTTATCTCATCGGTAAATGTACATTTCTTTGCCGATGACTGTAAACTCCTCAATGAAATTTCATCTGAACGTGATTCACTAATCCTACAACAAGCTGTTATAGAACTACTTTTGTAGTGTCGCCAGTGGAAACTTGAATTGAATCCTCAGAAATGCTCCTGCCTCGCCATTTCCTTAAAAGGGAACAAAGTGCTCTCCTTTTATACTCTCGAAAACAGTCTCATGGAAAAGGTTTCCTCTCGAAAAGATCTTGGTGTTATCATCAACGAAAAGCTAAACTTCAGTGACCACATTACATATACTACTAAACGAGCCATGCGTCTCCCTGGCATTCTATATAGGTTCCCTGAAATCCAAGACCAATCAGCCATTAGCATATTTTTCAAATCCTTTATCTCTCCCATTCTTGAATACTGCCCTCCCATCTGGACTATGGCTTCTAAAACTAATCTTTCCAGGATTGATTCTGTCCTCAGCTTTTTCCTCGCAATTGCTCGCCATAGAATACCATCTCTCAGACACCTCCATAAAACAGATATTATGTCTATTTTGAAGATCCAGTCACCACACACTCGTCACGAACTAGCAGACATGAAATTTTTGCATAAAATCATTAATGGCTCCTTCACATTCCCGCTACAAGGCTCTCTCTCCTACAGCGGTCTCTTTACTATAGGCTCCCCCACTTATATAATAACCTGCCTGTAAATACCGATATTTTCTTGTCAGAACACAGTTTCTAAGAATGTACATGTAACAATTTTTTTTCGTCTGCCATCTTGTATTGTCTTGTTTTGTTGTTGTTCATTTTATTTTTTTCTTGTTGCTACAGTTTCAGTATAAAATGGTCTTTGAGTACTGTATCTGAAACTTTAAGTAAATAAATAAATAAATAAAGTTACAGAAACAAGCTATAGACATAATAATCATATTTCTTATGATAATAGTTTAATGTTTGGAGGATGGGCGAATGGTTATGGTATAATTACATATGTGTATTCATAAATGGAAAAAAATCGCCAGGGAGCTCTAGAAACAATTACGGGTGTCCTTCGATACCGTTTGACGTCAATCATAGTAAGCACAGACAGGCTCATTTGAACTAGGCCTACCCAAGTTTCAAGTGGAATCCGAACCAGCAATTGGGGCCCCATCAGGAAGGAAATGAACCGGATAGGCATTGATTATATATACAGGGATGAGCCACACTAATGGGAGGCGAATCTAATGATAGGCTACAAGTGCAGGGCCTCCCCGATGGTGCAGTGGTAGCATCATCGTCATGTAATCAAGGGGTCCCGGGTTCGATACCCGGCGGAGGCACATAGTGGTTCGGATCCTACTTTAAACTGTAGGTCCAGTCCCGATTAGCCTTACTGTACATAAAGAGGGCTTAAAACACCAACTCAACAAGATAGGCTACAAATGCAACCAATAGAAGGAGAAGTTGGAAGTTCAGATAAGTTAAGCAAGAATATTATATTTACGTTGCAGACCATCACAGAAATTCTCTGTTCACGTATTTAATCCTGACTTTGTCAGTTAAAGAAATGAGCATTAGGTTGCAATTAATTATAACTGCAGGGACATAGAATTCTTTTCAATAGCACCTTAGAGTGGTGAAGGAAAAGTTTGTTTCAAGTGTTCCACTTTATGCTCACATAGGCTAATCGGGACTGGGCCTACGGTTTAAGGTAAGATCCAAATCTATGTGCCCGCATTGTTGATCGAATCGAAGACCCCTTGATTACAAGGCAACAGCGTTATCACTACACCACTATGGAGTGGCGAAGAGAAGTGGAGTTGTGCAATTTAATCCTTAATAGTCCACTTTGACATGTAACGAACGTTTTTATTCTTTAAATAAATAATAACCTGGTGTCATAATTTAGTTTACTTCAGCCATACGAATTTCCCTCATCTTTATATTTTCTTTCAACTTACTTCTTCCCCCCCCCCACGAGGATTTCCCTCCATTAAGTTCTCTTAAATTCCCTTCTTACCCATTTCACCTTCATTAAAACAACCTACAATTGTGCGGGTGAGAAATAAAAAATCCATCCCCTTAGCTGTTCCACATAAACTTCCTTCTAAGCACATTCTATTAATTATTAACAAAACCAACATTAGGATTCCGTTAAAACTCCCCACCCGAACCCAACGAAGAGGTAAGCAAGAAGAAATCTGAACCTCATTTTGACAAGCCCAAAAAAAAGCATCCTGTTGGTTTCCATCCAACTACTGTTTCTCTACATTGTTTTTTCCCTATCTTTATCTCGGCTCTCCGTATTCAAAATTCATGAGACAAGGAGATCTTGGTTTGGTTTTCCGCTTAAAATTCATGAAGTCCCTCCCGATCCATATCTCCGCTCATCCCAAGTCCTTTCAATCTAATTTTCCCTTTCTTTTTGTCCCTTTTTCCCCGCTCTATCTTTTTTCTCCGTGATTTGGAAGGAGAGATATGGCCCCTCTAGCTCTGCCTGTCACCCACCCCCGCCGACAATCTCGAAAACAAGGACGGTTTATCGTATGCTTCCGCATGAAGAGCCGGTTCGGATATCTGTCTTGAAGGTATCCCTGTTTATGTTGGACATAAAGCATTTATAAAAAGGATTTCCGCGTGGGTGCGGTCAGAACTGGATGATTTAGGACCATTGTGAAGCATCCCGCTGCGTGAAGAAACAGAAATAGGCGAGATAGGATCTCTTAGGTTCCAGCAAAGAAGTCGCTACGATAGTATGCCTATCAAATTGGTTGTAATGTTAACCCCGGAGACAATAGCTGAGCGGGGTCCAAAGAAAACAAAGCCTTATTATCTTAAAATACGTCTTGAAGCATTCCTGGTGAAGAATGATGAAAAGATCACACACACATAACGTGAGTTCCACAAAGATTTCTTAGCTATCGCGCACTAAAGTCGCTGTTATTTTCATGGACTGAAGTCAGTCTCCCAGGATGAGAATGATGTTGGCTCACGAAATCTTTTCAGAACACTATAACTGACTTCAATCCATGACAAAGAGAGCGACGTTAGCTCCTTAAAGTTAGGAAATCTCTTCAGAACACTAAAACTCACTTCATTCCATGACGATGAGAGCGGCGTTAACTCCTTAAAGTTAGGAAATTTCTTCAAAACTCAGAAACCGACTTCATTCCATGACGATGAGAGCGGCGTTAGCTCCTCAAAGTTAGGAAATCTCTTCAGAACACTAAAACTCACTTCATTCCATGACGATGAGAGCGGCGTTAGCTCCTTAAAGTTAGGAAAATCTCTTCAGAACTCAGAAACTGACTTCATTCCATGACGATGTGAGCGGCGTTAGCTCCTTAAAATTAGGAAATCTCTTCAGAACATAAAACTCACTTCATTCCATGACGATGAGAGCGGCGTTAGCTCCTTAAAGTTAGGAAATCTCTTCAAAACACTAAAACTCACTTCATTCCATGACGATGAGAGCGACGTTAGCTCCTGAAAGTTAGGAAATATCTTCAGAACACTAAAACTCACTTCATTCCATGACGATGAGAGCGACGTTAGCTCCTTAAAGTTAGGAAATCGCTTCAGAACTCAGAAACTGACTTCATTCCATGACGATGAGAGCGGCGTTAGCTCCTTAAAGTTAGGAAATGTCTTCAGAACTCAGAAACTGACTTCATTCCATGACGATGAGAGCGGCGTTAGCTCCTTAAAGTTAGGAAATCTCTTCAGAACATAAAACTCACTTCATTCCATGACGATGAGAGCGGCGTTAGCTCCTTAAAGTTAGGAAATCTCTTCAAAACACTAAAACTCACTTCATTCCATGACGATGAGAGCGACGTTAGCTCCTGAAAGTTAGGAAATATTTTCAGAACACTAAAACTCACTTCGTTCCATGACGATGAGAGCGACGTTAGCTCCTTAAAGTTAGGAAATCGCTTCAGAACTCAGAAACTGACTTCAATCCATGACGATGAGAGCGGCGTTAGCTCCTTAAAGTTAGGAAATCTCTTCAGAACACTATAACTCACTTCAATCCCTGACGATGAGAGTGATGTTGGCTCACGAAAGTTCCGAAATCTTTCCAAAAATCCAGAGCAAATATTTGTTAAAACATCGTGAAAGAAGAAATTATAGCAAACAAAGGATGAAAAGAAAGTATGATATACAATTAATGGAATAACGCTTAGTGGAAACGGGAAAGTACGAGATCAAAGAATAATGAAAACAAGAACGTGATATAGACCAATTTGTAGTGCAATAATTATTACGATATATTAGGATATTACAGGCAGATCAAATAATTAAAATGGGGAAAACTCTATCTTTGAACTAACGGCTATTTGGAGAAGACCTGGGATAAAAAAATATAGTGCAAGCAGAAATGATATACAGAAAGAACAGGAACAAAGAAAATAAACCTGTTAGATCGAGGCATAGTGGAAGAAAATATTGTAGCTAAGGGCTAAGATAAAAATAAATGGTAGCACAATTGTTATAGTCCTCTCTTTTGTCACGAACATCACTAGAACAATTGACAAGCTACTTATTATTAGAGCGAAATATCAGCAAACGTTTGTTTGTAAAACCAACAATTGAGGCGATGGAATCGATCCGCCGATAAGTTATCATCCAATGGAAAGCTACTTGGCAGGCAAGGGCGTACTTAGGGAGGCGTGCAAGGGCTCTGGTACTCCCCACCGAAAGACTTACCAAGTACTAAAATTAAAGCATCAAAATGTAATTGTTTAGCCAACTGTTATATAATCGATGGCTATTTATTTCCGATGAACTTATTAGAAGGCAAGGATTATATTGGGATCAGGTGCTTTGAAGGACAGGACCAAAGAAGATTTTTGCATACTAATACTTATGATAAAATGCATAAAATATTAATCAGCAATTTTACTTTTCGTCAGTTGTAATAGGCAATTAAAAGTGATCGCACCGTACAATCATTATCAATTTGACATTAATATCCTTGCCAGGGCAGTTGTTTTTATACACATTTTGGCGATCTTAACTACACGTAAGCTAGATAATTATTACATGCTGTTATGTCTCAATTCTCTTATCATCTCCTTACGTATTCATGTAATAATAATACACTATTAAATCATACATATTTAATTAATATTTTAATGTAATGTAATATAATAATGGTTGTTATTATTATTATTGAGACACTTTGTCGGACCCCACCCCGAAATGTCTGTTTGTAGGCACTGTACCTGGAAAGGAATGTAGCGCTATGGAGTTGGCAACGCTGCTACGAGAGAGCGATGTTACCCCTGCAACTTTTACTTCGCAAACTGAGGTTGTTTTCACCCATATGAGGTGCACATTCCCCGAAAGACGATTGTTTAACAGGTTAGCTACATAGGTCAACCGATTAGCTAAGACTGCGATCAGTGCAGACACTTTCTAAAATGATAAAGCGATTAGCCAAATGTGGCAGGAAAACGCAGTACAATTAAAGAAAGCAAGTTACAAAGTGGCAATGCAATGGTGCATACACTGAACAGACTCACGAAAAGTTTCAAAACTATCTGAATTGCAGTGAAAGAGTTGCACTATTGCGTGTTTCTAAACCTTGTAATCGTTTATAGTTGTAGGTTGTAGCTTTAGGTTGTAACGTGATGAATCGTAGGCAGTCGTAGTGTTATAAATGGAGTCGCTATGCATACTATTTTGAGCAGTCAACAAACGTGCAAAAGCCAGGAAGGCCATCGTGGTCAATAAAAGTGTATCGGCTCTTTCTAAAGATCTCATTACCTTGCGGCAGCCGGACCGGAGGAAAATATAGAGAAAACATGAAAAATTCGCAAACGACCTGTGTGAATCACCTCTCAGGAATACCCCAGAAGCACTTTCTCACGACTGGCCTGTTTTTCCCTTTAAAAGTAAGCTCGTTTGAAAACGTCCATTACGAGGCAACGCCGAGGTCGTGATCCGAGACAAAGGCAGGAGGATGGGAGGGGGGCGGGGGCCAATCCCAGGGGCCCGAGTTGCGAACAGGAGGTCGAAGGACCTCCATAAATGACACGCGAGAGTGGATGATTTCTCGAATCGTGAGTAATCTTGCCTGAAAACGTGCCGAAATCTGGCATCGCATGAATAAAACTCCGCATCACGAAATGCTTGCAATTAGCAACTCTGTGTTGTTTTTTTCTTTCTATTTACCCTTGCCTCATCCACGACTGCGAGGAAGATGAAAGATTTCCGGGAAAATAAATGTCCGCCTCGTTTTTCTGGCAAAAGAGGGAAATTAATCTCGCTAGAAAATTGAAAAGAAACTAAGCTAACTGCTGGAAGATTATTCTGGAATTGAGAACACGGAAATTAGGAGTTGCAAAGCCATGATATGTATGTAATGATATTCAAGACAAGCAACGAAAGACGCAGACGAAGGAAAATGCAGGTACCGGGTGAGTCAAAAGTTGGATATCTTTCTAAGTAGAAGAGGGAAATTCATAGCATGATATGTATCACAAACCGAACTAAACTAAGCTCCATGACAGAACAGTTCTCTAAAGGCTGTTGTCTGCACATGAGTCCCATCGCCGCTGTTTTCTGGCTTCGAGACCGGAGGCCACTAGCTCCCCAATTGTCCTCACGGTTCTTGGTCAACATCGAAATTTTGGTGGCTGTACTCTCGTTTCTCTCATTACGCACAAACACAAACATCCATGTCCTAGCCGGTATTTGAACCCAGGATCCCTGGCTTCGTAGCGCTGACCACTCCGCCACGAGGGCCGACAAAATTTTGGGGGCACCCACCTGGAATCGAACCCGGGACCTCTCGCGCCAAAGGCGAGAGCGCTAACGAGGTGGCTACGCGGTAGCATTGTTAGATGCAATTCATTATATCCACACACACATACATGAGGAGCTGCGGTGGTCCAATTGGTCGGGAGTCTGTCACTCAAGGGACCCGGTTTCAATTCCCGGAGTGGCCAATTTCGAGTGGGAGTTTTACAAGCAATATAGTCTGCATGAAGAAGCTCTGTAGTCCACCTAACCTCTATTAAATGGGCACCTGGAGGACGGGAGGCGGCCGGTACGTGGTGCTGATCACATCACCTACGCAAATGGCCGAGATTGTGATGTCCAGATCTCCTCTCCCCCACCTTCATATGCATCCAGTGGCGGCGATTGGGTTCCAAACTAGGGGGTCAATCTGCAAGGACAATTTACTTTCCCTTGTTAGATAAGATTTAGCATAGTGCGGGGTTAAAAGTGGCAAAAAGTGGAGGGTAAATGTCCCCCCACGCTCTCCTAATCTCCGCCACTGACTGAATCCTACTTCGCGTCTGAAGTTCTATTCTTGAATAGCCCATTGTTTATTTGTTTATTGTCGTCGAGTGCAGAGGTTTTACAAAACACTCCCGGAGTAACGCCGTTGCTCTGTCAATCTATCTATCTTCCATCATGTATGTTTGTTCTGACGTAACTCTCAAACTCCTGGAGCAATATCAACCAAACGTGGTATACATATGACTTACAATCTGGAAAGAAATACTGTGGGGATAAGACACCCCTGGCACCCATAGGGGTGGGGTAGGAAGGGGTGACATGTAAAAACGACCAATGTTAGTGTTGAAATCATAGCTTTCGGGGTCTCGCTAAGATGAATAGTGACACTGCCAATGCCGTTCAATTTATTTATTTATTCTTGCTGCTGGAGGTGAAACTAAAAATGTTGTTTATAATCAGGTTTTGAGTTAAATTAATATTATAGTGAATTTGTAAAATATTTTATTTTATAATTTGTATACTGTACTTATACTTTTAAATACCTGTAAATAAAATTAGTTACATTTTACACTAGTTAGAATTCATTATTTTCCTGTCTAATAGAAGATTGGGATAAATAAATACGCGGGCAACGCCGGGTAATCAGCTAGTTGTCAAATTAAGTACAAAGGCCTACCGCCATGGCAAGAAGAGCTGATTTCGTCAGCTTTATTCCTTGAAGGAACGTAGATCACATTTCTCGCCGAACGCCGTCGTTGAGTTGAACGCGCAATGGACATTTGGTCAAGTTTTCTCGGTGTTACTAGTGGGTTGGGGTTGGGTTTTCTTGGAATATAAAAATACTGAAAAAAACTACCCCCGGGAAAGGAAATCACAAATACGAAACTGAGTGGGCGTCGCCCCTGAAAGCAAAGAGCTTAATTCGCAACAGTGACATACATGCATACACATTATTGACTTGTAATAGTTTCAGTTACGGTATATGTTCAATATGTCCAACTGCTTGAGAGTATGCTTCAATTCGACGCTCTCAGTTGCGTAGACGTCAGCTAGTGCAATGGGGCATATGTCACCCATGTAACCTGGCTATTGCCGTACCCTGTATGTATAAATCACCCTTAATTCTGACACATTGTAACGAAGAGGTCCTGGGTCCTATTCAATATGGAGACACACTGAAAATTAAGCCCGAACCACACGGAACTGGATTTCCTGTAGGAATGCCCTAGTTGGCGTTGGACTGGCTACCCATTTGCTAGTTTTCGCCTCACACGATACTTGCTACCGTACTTGTCGATACTTTTGTTCCCATAAGACATTGCGCAAAGCAGACAATCTGTAAAGGTGGACGAGCAATTTGAAGAATGTTGTAGGAGAATTACTGCTTTGTGATTTTATCAAAAATTAAAAGAGAAAATTATGGACTAGAGATTGGCTCGAAAAAAAAATAGTAATCAATGCGTACCGAACAAGCTTTTTAATTAACTCGGGTATGCATATTCAAAGATGAGATTCGCAGGATTCATTCACAAATTAAAAAAATAAAACATTTAATTTAATGCACTTGTAATAATAAGGATTTTGATTTTCGGCTAATCACTTTGCATAAATACCTAAATATTAATTAAACTGAACACGAATGCACTGGACGTCATCTCGTTGCCTTTCTTTTTATCGAGAAACAAACTAACAAAAACGGCCAACACTCGGAAACCACAGACAAAAAAAACTCCCCTTTGCAAACTCACAGGGGCCTCCCCGATGGCGCGGTGGTAGCGTCCTCGCCTTGTAATCAAGGGGTCCCGGGTTCGATACCCGGTGGAGGCACAAGTGGTTCGGATTCCACTTTAAACTGTAGGTCCAGTCCCGATTAGCCTTACTGTGCATAAAGTGGACTTAAAACACCAACTCAAACCAAACCAAACAAACTCACAGATTATCTTCGCATGGCCAAACTTTGCTCCGATTGGCTGTTCCACAGAATCCAGTCGAGGAAAGCCAGCAGAAATTAGAACATGTCCTATTCCTCCAAACCAGTCAAGCAGTCAGCCAGGCAGCCATCACATCCGGGCAGGTAGCCAGTTCGGAGCCAACTAACTGGATATCCAGTTCCGTGTGATTTGGCCTTTAAACTGCAGGCCCAGTACCGATAGCCTATCTGAGCATAACATTGACATAAAACAAAGTTTCACAAACTCAGAATGACCCTTTCAAACGCCTATTCGGAAGTTGTCAACAGCTTTACGCGTCATTATTTCAATCCTTCCACTGGTCCCACGAAGATTCCTAACTCAAGCACCAGGGCACCACCGCCAGAACACAATGATTCATTCACAGTACCATCCTCTCCGCGACAAAGCATCGTCATGCAGTTTTAACGCCTCCTTGTCTTTTGGTTCAAAGAAGCCGTTCCCTGACACAGGCAGCCCAGGTCAACGGTGTTAAATATCGAATTTCAATTAAGCATGCAATCCATCTCCCTGTAATACTCTAGCGGCCCGATAGGAACCTAGAAGATCCTGGGACCACAAAAGACGTTCTTGTTAGGACCGCTGGAATATGCCACATCATTCCGGGCTACCTTGGTGGAGTCCACCAGAAGATTGTGCCTCGACTCACCCGACTAGCAACACCTTCGTCAGTGTTGCAATACGAAAGGTACGATAGTTACCAAACCTACATGTAAAAGTCACTAACTGCAGGTACGAAATATGAGAACCTAAAGTCTGCGTCAACTAAAAAGGCGGCGCGCTGTTGCCAAATCGACAGGCCGATTCCCGGCGTGCTGGGTGATACAAAACAGACGCGCGAAGCAGGAATTCACCGTCGTGAATCAGGGCCTTCGGTAGGTTAATGACGTCATACTTTTGAATCAACCTGCAGAACTGGCGCAGGGGAAGAATCAAAATGGCGTTGTCTCCCTTGAAAGTGTTTATATTCTTAATACACGTTCTGTAGGAACATGTCGCACAGATCTCGTTGTAAAGAGTGGGGTAATGTGCAGAGCTTCAGCAGTGACTTAAAATATCTTCATGGCCTTCTGCAAACAGTCATCATTACGTTTTTACAAAGAATGCTAAATATATTTGTAGTTCACATGTAAAATTGGAGATTTTCATGAAATAAATATATTTCAAAATGTCGTCATTATCACTGTCTTTCCCCCAAATACAAGCTACTTAGGAATCCAGTCTTCATTTAATTATGAAAGAAATGCTCCAGTACATTTCTGCTTTACCATTCTGTCTTCGGAATCATCGACGCATAACGGTAGAAAAGGGAATAAAGCGAACGGGCAGTGCAATGCAGTGCGAGCTGCTGCAAACGACTGGTAGCTGCAGTCGCGTTCTCTCCTCCATGCACTCACTTTCCCTCTTAAGCGTTCATTTGTCGAGGCCTCTGGAGTCCTAGAGTACTTGCGCAGATGATTTGCTTTTGTTCGCTTGCTCCATAAATGACAAGGGCAGAGTGTAGTGTGGTTCAAGCTGATCTGGAAAACGGCCATAACATTCGGTCGTCTAGGTTCCGCTAGGTTTTGAGCACAATCAGAGAATATCAAAGGTGTGTGTGTGTGGCTTTCTTCTGTATATTGTAGCGCCACAGGCGCACGACAGAGCATCGTGAGTCTGCAAGGATGCAGCCCAGGAAGTACTAATGGAAGAGCTGTAGGTAGACATCTAGGTGCCTTCAATAAGGGTCACTCCTCACATCGACACACCGTATTGTGATTGGTAGCAGGCCGATATCTGTGGAGTAGTGGTTAGCACAGCGCACTACGACGCCAAGAGTCCCGGGTTCGAATCGCGGCCCGGTCTGAGCATGGGTGTTCCTTTTATTAAATTCTTCATCACCACTCATCCTTATCGTCGCAATTAGCCAAAAGTGGCAGAAAAGCGATGCTAAATTACAAAAATCAAATCAGACCATTGGCAGCGTACTATACGTACTAGTACAACACACAAATTGTAAAAAATAGGTTTATACAATTGAAACAATTCATTATACTGATACCCGCAACAAATATTATTGTTGGGGTTCCTTTAGTGTCATTCTGCAAGAAATTCATAAATTTCTTGGACATTGAAAACGTTAAAATACTCCAGTTTCAATCACTTCGCTCTTTTATTGATAGATTACGCGTTGAAATAAAATTGAAAATCATCACAAAAATCTTCGGCCACTTGGTCCCAGACTGCAAAATTCCAAGTCTTCTGGTGAATTGTCTCTGTGTTTGGCAACCCTGCCTTCCGTGAGCAGCTTCGTGATGATCTTAAGAACCACACGTGACTTTCCGCATGATGCATTATCGGAGCCCTCAGCCAGGGGGCATTCTGGAACCGGCTGAGATTGTTTCAACACACAACAGGTCGTGTTAGGTTCATTGGGCGCTGCGGCCTGTCTCGCCGGAGCAAAACTGTTTGACGTTTCCTTTGTGGAGCCGCCTACCAATTTCCAGCTCACAAAACATTAGAGTTTCTGAAAGCTGGAATGGGGAAGCACATATTGTCTTATCTTCATGCGCGGCACCGGGGGAGGGGGCAAGGGCGGGGTGATGATTGCGCATCCCCTGTATTCAGATAAGCAACGCTCACTGTTCAACTCAATCGTAATAATAACAAACATAATAATTGCACAGTGAGCGGCAATAAAAATGGGACACCTGGAATACTCGGTTCCCTGCATGGCGTAGTGTGTGTTGCCTAACCCCAAGGCGGTGGCAGAACTTGCAATGGACTGGCTAAGCGTGACGTCACCAGTGTCCCGGATGTATGTTTCCAAACAAACTTTCACACAGAGAAGCTCGTGTACCTTTAATATGTGTATGGCAAGAAGCTGCTCCGTATTGTTATAAAAAGAAACAAAATCAATAACTGAAGCACCGGAGGAGTGGGGGGGGGGCGAGTATTTACATATAAATACATAATTTTTTCCCCGCACAATAATTTTACAATCAAATATCGAAAAAATGGATTTAAAAACGAATGAAAAACGCACCTTGCTTAAAACGTGTGCGTGTATATGTGTGGAATCTAATATATAAAAATGAATGTATGTATGTATGTGTATTTATTCTAGCATAACTCTCGAGGGGTTGAAAAATAAAATGCCACAAATGACCTATATTAGTGTCGAATCCATAGTTTTCGGAGACGCTAAGCAAACTGGTGACATTCACGATCACATTTAAAAATTAAAATTAGTTATATTGTTAGAATCCATAATTTTCCTGTCTAATACAAGATTGCGATAAATAAATACCAGGGCAACGCCGGGAAATCAGCTAGTATATTATAATACTCAAGTTATATTTCCCATGTATACTTATACTTGCTATTCATCTATGACTGACAGATCATTTAACTGATTAAAGACAATGGAAACATTTACACATAACGTCTGCCAAATTTGGAGATTTTTGCCACATGGGTTTTTCCCGCATTTCTACTGCTTTTATTTGAAAATGTTGATTTTGTCAAAATTTCTGGGAGGCAATATCTTGCCAAGGATAGGGACAGATGGAAAACGTGTGTTGCTGCAGCCATAAACTCTCGGGTTTAAGAAGTCTAGAGAGTTAGTTAGTTAATTTTGCTAATTTTGTAATTGATTCTCCACTCTCAACTGTAGGTCCAGTCCCGATTAGCCTTTCTGTACATAAAGTAGATATAAAACACAAACACTATAAAGTGTAATCCGTAAAAAAACCGAAGTGGCTCAAAATGATCCTAAAAGTGAAGCAGACCGAGATTAATTTTCAAGCCACATCCAACTGGCAGTGACGAGCTTCAAACTGAATATCGTGCTGCGTACGTCAGCAATCAACGTACCCAATGAAGCGTGGAAGAATAAAAAGGGAACAAACGCTTTTGTTCCATCGCACAGAGCGATCTCCGCTTGCATAACGCCGACCGCACAGCATCGCAACGCGTGATATTTCATTAGCGGCTGCGGCCTCGCACAACAACCGCCAAACATCCCGTGAGCCGAATTCGCTTACGGCAGAGCTCGGTGCTCAAAGGGCGTCGAAATTAAAACCGCATCGTTGTCTGCCGCCCACGGACCACGGCGTCCACCGCAAACTGCACCGGCTGAAGATTAATTGATCGATCGGTCTGATATAACCTACAGTCATTTCTTCCCAAGTGCTTTCCAGATCTAGAGAAGATACAGCATCCACAAAGGAGCACTTGCTATTACTGAGCCCATGGTCTCGAAAGACAAGTCCTTAATCTCGAATTTGGTTGGTTGATTTAGTGTTTTAAGTCCACTTTATGCACAGTAAGGTTAATCGGGACTGGGCCTACAGTTTAAATTGGGATCCGAACCACTATGTGCCTCCACCAGGTATCGAACCCGGGACCCTTTGATTACAAGGTGACGACGCTATAAATCTCGCTACGACACAAGGAGTGTCGGGTTCAAATTCCAGACTGCGCAGGGGTCTTCTTTGTGTGTGTCCCTTCATCAATTTCATCATATCATCACTCATCCTGGCGCCTCCCGATGTGTAGTGCTAGCGTGGTCGCCTTGTAATCAAGGGGTCCCAGGTTCGATACCCGCTGGAGGCACATAGTGGTTCGGATTCCACCTTAAAAACTGTAGGTCCAGTCTCGATTAGCCCTACTGTGCATAAAGTGGACTTAAAACATCAACTCAATCAATCAATCACCACTCATTCTCCTCTTTGCGATTAGTTAAAAAGGGCAGCAAAGCGAAGTAAAATAAACCAAATCAATCAATCAAATGAAGTAGAAACTACGGCTCGCAGTGGTCCAATGGGTATGGCGTCTGACTTCCTCGTGGGAGATTTGGGTTCGATTTCCGGCGAGCGTGGACATTTTTTGGGTAATGTTCCTGCATAAAGCGTGTTTGGTGTTTACTCAGCCTCCAATAAACGTGTACCTACACTCCGCCCGAGAAATCTCTCGAGCAGGCACGGCTGCAGCTACAAGCCGTTTCCAGCAGCGCACACTGCTTTGCTCCGCCCACTCTCTTCCTCCCCTTGTCTGCCGTTATGCGCGGCCTTGCTACACAGATTCCCGAGACATTAGTATTTAGCGACTTTGCCTCGGGATGTAAAACAATTAAATGAATTAATACACAAAAATGAATTATATGTTGTTTATTTTATACTTGGCTCGGACATTTGTTCTGATGAATTTGAGTTGTTCCGTTCTATTTGAGGACATATCAGGGCGGAAAGTTCATAAAACTCTTTCAGGAATTTCCTTGAGCCCTCAAAAGATATGGAAGCAAAATATTATACTTTCCTAATTCAGCCGCGACAATGTTAATCTGAAGCATCATCTTGTCATTTTGTTCTCATCTGTTTCTGTTAACTCCCCATCTATAAAATATAATTCTTCACGCAAGTTACCTCCACGTGTAGCTTCTGGCGCGTTTCGGATACAATTTAGCTTCGGCTATCTTCGCCGAGCTTCGGTTATCTTCGCCTCACTTTGCTTCAATGGGCGAACACCTCTACAACAGAGCAATCAATAATGTATTTTCGCTTTCTGTTGTGTGGGGATTTCATTCTGTAATCGTATTACAATAATGAGTAGCAATTACTGCCAAAATGAAGCAGTCGCTTCTCAAATTGTTTCACATATTCTCGTCAGTAGCACTTGGTTGTTGAGAACAAGTTCCTTCTATCGTTTCCTAATTTTCCTTTTTTTGCTTTTGTTAATTAGGCAATTTCAGCGAACCTTACAGGAGTGATACATCGTTCTTCAAACTAATTGGTCTTCAAAAGCGACTAATACCGTACACACGCCCCTAAACTTTATTTTAAGAATGCACTTTGTGTAGATACTTACACAGGTTTCTTTGGGATTTTTATTTTGGAGTATTTTGGACATACACTTCCTTACCTGCGAAGTCTATGAATAGCAACAATCAAACGCAGTTGAAGCTTTCCTGACAGACCATGCTCCTGAAGGAGTTACCTTAACGACACAATAAGAAATCTACAAGACTGGTATAACTTTTTTTGTTGGAATGTCTTCTCTATCCTACCCATCAACTTGACAACCTCCGTGGCTGAGCGGTTATCACGCCGTGCTACGACTCCAAGGGTCCTGGTTTCGAATCCAGGCGTGGCCATGGGTATTCCTTGTGAGTGTCCCTTCATCAATTTCACCAATTCATCCTCATCGTCGCGATTAGCCAAAATTGGCGGAAACGCGACGCTAAATAACAAAAATCCAATCAAATCAAAGATACTCATCAAGCATGCCAACTTTCATAGGTTTGAAATTTGTTGTCTTAAAAATATTTGACCGAGACTCGAAGCTGTCGCCTTGTAATCAACGATTTGGGGTTCGATCCAAGGTAGAGGTACATGGTGGTTCGGATCACACATTAAACTGTAGGCGTAGACCCAGTCGCGATTAGCCTATCTGTTCATAAAGTGGACTCAAACTTTAAAAAAAATTGTTGACTGACTGATGCCCAGTGATATGGCGTACACTATAAGTTTACGTCTACATGCGTAATCTACGCGCAGATTTTATTGGGTTGTAGTTTACATAGACTACGTAGACAATCTAAAGTACATTAAACTTAATTTCCAAGGCTTTCATGAAAGTAAAGTGACAGTTTTAACTATATTTGTTCCTAACGAACTGACAAGAATCCAATTTACAACAAAATGTCTCTTCTCTTCTCTCATTAACTATGGAAGACGATAAATGGTATGCAAGAAAAACAACAGATGGCAGTGGTGAGGCAAAAGTAGTCTCTTTCCCGTAAAACGATAGAATATATCCTACGTTAAGTTCTTTCCTAGGTGAGAAATTGTTGAAAATTGCAAGGAAGAGTAAGAAAGTTCCTTCTCACACATTAGCAACTGGTGCGCAGTATAATTTTGTTTTATTTCTACAGAGCCCTTTGCTAAGTTTTCACCTTTCGCCATGTTGAATGTAGACTATGGTTGTTTACGCGTAGACGCACATCACTGATGTCACTCAAATGCAACACCAGATGAATATGCTTGTGAACGTGCCTTGGATTAAATATATTCCCCCTTCTAATATTTTCCCAAGCCATTGATATGCACTTTTTATGTTCAAGTCATTTAGACAGACTCAACAATCAGCAACATAATTTGTTTATTTACAAAAACCTTTTGATTTAGAACCGTAAATTTCACCAACGTATTCCTTTCATTCAAATACCGCAAATCTCTGAACTGAAAGCTTGTGTACGTAATGTTTATATCTCCAGAGGAAACACGTACAGAAAACCCGTCAGCCATATTTACGTCATTTCCAGGAAACGGCCCGTTACCTAGCGCTCAGTTGAAAGCCAGTGTGGCACCAGAACAGAAATCCAATACGAAAACCGTATGTGTACACACACTGTGTTAATTTCGAGCTCAGAACAAGAGCATCGTGTTATTACTTCAGGAACTAAGCCAACAGGTAGCGGTTGTCAGCGGAATAACGGTCGAGTCCCGACCTTTGGAAAGACTCGCGCTGAAGGTGATAATTACATGGTGTTAATTTATGCCAGGAGGCCGGGCGGCGAACAGGTGATTGTGGATTATTTTGCATAACGAAGCAATAACTCGCACAATATGACACCCAGAGGTGTTTATTGCGTGCGATATGCATGTCGTTTATGCGATTATATAGACTTCAATGTTCTCCTTCCTGTTCTATTAAATACCAATAACCCAGTTTTAATACATCAGTCTCATGTCGCACAATACACGCATGTGACTTTATCACTTCTCACGGAGCAATGTAAAAAAGATAATGCGTCAGCGGATATTCTCTTTAGAGCAATAGGCTAATAATAATTGGTAGTAATAATAGAATCATAATTCATCATCGTCGCCACGATCGAAATGAGAACAGAATACAATTTAGTTTTCAATAGCTTTGCATCAATTCATACACCCTAATGCTTCACAACATACGCAAATATGCAAAAAAGATCCAATTTTTCGGCAAATTTGGTATAAAAGTAACTTTTATTACACACAGAGAAAGGGAGAGAGAGAGGGGTGTGGGAGGAAGGGAGAGGGAGAAACAGATTGAAATGAAGAACGAGAGAGATTTAAACAGAAAGACAGAGATTGATTGATTGATTTGGTGCTTTAAGTCCACTTTATGCACAGTAAGGCTAATTGGGACTAGACCTACAGTTTAAAGTGGGATCCGAACCACTATCTGCCTCCACCGGATATCGAACCCAGGACCCTTCATTACAAGTCATGAAAGACAGAGAGAAAAGAGATTTAAAGATAAGGGAAAAGATATGGAAATAAAAAGAAATAGCGAAATATAGATAAAGATAACACAAAAGATATGAGAACAAAACAGAGAAAAAGATTGAAAGAAAAACGGAAAAGATATGGGAACAAAAATAGAGAGAGAAGGTATTGAAAGAAAAACCAAAAGAGAGAGAATGTAATTGGAAGAAAATAGGAAAAGATATGAGAACAAAAAGAGAAAGGGGGAGAAAGAGATTGAAAGAAACAACAGTAAAATATGGAAAGAGATACAAAGAAAATAGTAGAGGAAGAATGGAATTGAAGGAAAATGATACGTAAAAATAGTGATAAAGAATCAGAGGGATGAAACTAGAAAGAGATTGAAAGAAAGAACGGGAAATTATATGGGAAAAAAGAGGGAGAAAGTAGCTGAAAGAAAGGGAGGGAACAATAGAGGCAAAGTGGACAGAGTTGAAAATAGAGACAGGAAAAGGGCAACAAAAAGATAAGAGATATAAGCAGCCCTTAGGAACGAAGCAGAGCTCAGTAGTTTAAGAAATACGCGTATTTTTAAGCTCACCCGAACAAAAGTCTGGCAATGCCACTGTTGAAAAAGACTCGCAAACATGCTGACAAATAAACTTATCCACTCGCAAGATTAATTCATAAATAAGAATGCAACGCCGAAACAGCTCATTCCACTCTTCTGACACAGTGGCACGCAGCGCCGTGGACATTACTACGAAGGAACGAAAAGAAACAGATAAATCATTGCCACATCCTTTCCTGGCCACTACTTACCCAGTCCCTCGGAGCTTGGTAACGGTGCTCCACAATTCAACTTCGAGGACCGTTGCTCGCCCGAAGGAAAGATCGGGGTAAAGCCCGGAAGCACTGGACTGTTGGCCCAGCACCAAAGAAGCAACTCCCATATCAAGTACCATTGGTGGAATGGTCCAATTCATGCAAATACTGGTCCAATTGCATTCAGTCATTTTCATTGCCATGTTTCTCAAGTGACTTCAACAGCAGGAACAAACCCTAACCTATTGTGTTCGGAAATAAGGAATCTTAACAGCTCCACAAGACAATAGTGAAGCGCCCATTGTTATAAAAACTAATAACAACGGAAAGTTCTACAATGTAGCTAATATGGGTTTTGGAAATGAATTCACATTGTATGTTAATTCGTTCTTATTTCAATGCTGAGTAAGGACAAGGAAATTTTTTCAGTTGTTTGCAAAGAAACACTTGTGATTGATTACTGCTTGCCATTGTTAGCAGTGGAATAAGTTCAGGTCAAACAGTCATCAGTGTAATTGTGAAATTATTGCAGATGTTTATGTATTGAATGAAGAACCACGGGCAAATTTTCCGTTTGGATATTTGCTGGCCACAAGATTTGGCTAATTGTCCAAGAGAATAATTCTCGAAATTCAGGCAAAATGTGCATAAACTGGTTGTGTATAAGATCCACAGTTGTTTATTTGTCACGGATATTCTTCTCCAATTATTTATTGCGTTGATGAATTTGGTTTGGTCTCGTATACATAACTAATTCTCTGCTATTCAGAGGTTTATATCTCAGTAAATGCAGCCTGCCATCTACCGTTAATCCGGGTAAAATCAATCAAATGTTTACCATCACTGCAAAACTTTTTCAGGCTAATTTCAATACTGTTCTTATAATTTCGTCGTCGTCTTCCTAAAAGTCTCTTACCATCAGGCACGTAACCAACAGTGTATAGTCAGGGCCGGATTAAAGTGAGTGCTATTGATGCTGCAGCATTAGACCCATTCCTGAAATAGGACCAGATGAAAACAGACGAAAATTTTCCGAAAGCTGAACAGTTTTCTTTTGCTATATTAACCTGAAAATAAATCTTAGAATGAAATTTTGAGCCCCTATTTCGGACGCCTAGACACAGCGTTACTTATTATACAGTTACTATTATTCTTTGCGCTGTGACGTAACTGTAACGTCGTTGTGTTTATTGTTCTCCGAAGATTTCAAGCAACAGGCCCAATTTCGTCTTAATCCGGCCCTGTGTATAGTAGTACCTTAGCAGATTAAACATCTTCTATAGGCAGTGGCGGCGATTGGGTTCCAAAACCGGGGGGCAAGATATCAAAACTGGGGGGCAAAGTCAGTATATTTCCACTTGTAGATAACGTTTAGCATAGTGTGGGGGACAAAAGTGGGGCGCCGCCACTATAAGTAGTAATGTACTGAGAAATTCACCCTTCTACCGCCCCCTCCAAATTGTTTGCTGATTACGGACGAACCCCACGCATCCCCCGAAAAATAATATCGGTACGGGCATGTTTAGCATATATACTACGTACATGCCCTGACCACTAAAGCGTCTTGAGTGATTAATTTGGTATATTTTACTTCGCTTTCTTGCCACTTTTGGCTAACCGCGAAGATGGGAATGAGGAATAATATGATGAACCTGATGGAGACACTCACAAACAACAGCCAAGCCCAGGTCGGAAATCGAACCCGAGACTCCTAGAATAGTAGCGCTAACCACTCCATCCACTAAAGTCTTCTTGATTCTATTATTAATTATTCAGATGAAAACAGATTATACAGTTCAGTATTTTGCAAACCCTCTCAATTCGCCTGTTTCTTCAGCTTTCTTAGGTGGATGTATTTTTTCTGATGATTTTATCTTCAAAACCTCTTAATAAATGTTTCTCTTTTAGTGTAAGAGACGATGTTTCACATTAATTAAAAAAAAAACTACAGGCATAATTAATTTCTATCTTTTATATGTTTATTTTTAATCTTTTACATTAGACGAGAGGATTAACCAGGATGGGAAATCCTGTGGGGAACAGCGGGATTTTCCACTACCAACAATCTTCGGTTCAGAAATCCTTCCTCACCAAATATTTCTGGGAGGGAGAGGCTATTCTTATAACAACGAAAGATAAACATTAGTTCTGACTTCAGTACTTTACTAAGGATAATTTTGAACACACACACAGTGTAGTGTGGTTGTGAATGTTGAATGTTTCTTTTCTCTTTCTTATTAACAGGCCTACACCAACAATAGCCGGCCCCCGTGGCGGAGTGGTTAGAACATCGCGCTACGACGCCAGGCATCAAGGGTTCGAATCAAGGCCTGAGCATGGACAGAGGCAACCACGAATTTTTGTCTGGGGGGTAAGTACCAGGATAAATGTACCAATAATAATAATAATAATAATAATAATAATTTATATTATTATAACATTAGTATTATTATTATTACTAGTATTATTATTATTACTATTATTATTATTAGTAGTAATGGTAGTATCAAAGACGTTATTATCCTCGATTACGCAAAAAAGGAATAGAAGTCGGTGCTAAAGCATGTGTGTTCGAACAAACTATTCGAATTATTTTTTAAAGACATAATTAATAACGGAAAACAAGCACAAAACTATTTTTGAAAACAGAAAATGCTTGATAAATGCATTCCGAATATATATATATATATATATTTACATCAACATGTAGACTATAACTTTCATGCACGGTATATGTTTCACACATATGCAACATGGAGCGACGTAAAATAAGAAAATACATATGCAACGTGCCAACACAAAATTGTGTACGTATTCAAAGTTTCTTAAAATACATTACACAATCAATTCATCCACTTCATAATAAACCAAGAGCAAAAAATATATAAATTGTCTCTGAAATGTGCACGCTCCTTTTCCTCAAAACAATTGTCAATGCATTTAAGACTAAACCAATTAAGAGAAGTCTTACTTCTCTCTCTGGTAATCTATAATGCAATCAATCATACTTGTATATTGCGAGCGAAGTGAGGAAGAAAATTTTTAGATCCAATTTTTTTTGCAGACTGAAATCAATATTGATTTAATAGGGCGCAAATAATTTCACGGGGCGCCATGACAATCTCTCTCTTTTAACTTTTTTTCTATTTAGATCGTTCGGCGCCTAGAGACGACTCCCGCCGGCCCCTAGCTACGGCTTTGAACTTGATGAGAAAAGAAAGCACGAGGCACTGTGAGCGAAGCGTGTAAGAATTTTTTACGAAAAGCACTTTTATTTTGCAAAAGATTTGAAATTGAGGGCGATAATTGCTCCCTACAGGTACACTTGGCCGTCAATGTTTGCCCCCCTTGAACTCATTTCCGTCCTAGGCAATGCCTCCCTGCCCCCCCCCCTACCCTGTGATTGCGCCACTGGGCATGGATGGTTGTTTGTGAGTGTCCACTCATCAATTTCATTATGTCATCACTAGACCTCGGATTTTATGCTTTTAACCTATTTTTTTAGGCTTTTAACCTATTTTTTTGGCTTTTAACCTATTTTTTACTTTGCAGGAAAATCAGAAATAACAAGTTACGTTAAAAAAAACGCAACAACTGGTGAAGTTTTATAGTGCCTAAAATAACCTATTTTGCTTGTTAGAACCTATTTTAGGTTGTGCACTATTTTTATATCACACAGAGGCATTTGCTCTGTTTGGTGATGAAAGATTCAATGACTAACGTGTTTGACACATACTCTCTGTCGAATTCCCTTCCTGCAATCCCGGAATTCAAGGAATTCCTCTTGAGTAGCCGTCCTGGTATTCTGCAGCAAATTACATACGTAATTCATTCCTCATATTAACAAGTAATTTTTGCTAACAGCACAAGTATGGTATTCATAATTTATGGATAGTTTTCAACACGATGTATACAATTGAAAATTTGGTGAGAAAATTAATATTTTTTTTGCTATATGCACCTAATGAAATTCCTAACTGTTATTTTGAAATTTTGTTTTCAAGACTGTACCTAATCAGTATTTTTCAGGAATTATGTTTTTTGGAACCTACTTCAGGTTTTTTCGTGCCCAATTTAAGATTTTTAGAACCTATTTTAGTATTTTTAGAACCTAATTTAAGATTTTTAGAACCTAATGAGATTTTTAGAACCTATTTTATTATATTTAGAACCTAATTTGAGATTTTTAGAACCTATTTAGAACCTAATTTGAAATTTTTAGAACGTATTTTAGTATATCTAGAACCTAATTTGAGATTTTTAGAACCTATTTAGAACCTAATTTGAGATTTTTAGAACCTATTTTAGTATATTTAGAACCTAATTTGAGATTTTTAGAACCTATTTAGAACCTAATTTGATATTTTTAGAACGTATTTTAGTATATTTAGAACCTAATTTGAGATTTTTAGAAGCTATTTAGAACCTAATTTGAGATTTTTAGAACCTATTTTAGTATATTTAGAACCTAATTTGAGATTTTTAGAACCTATTTTAGTATATTTAGAACCTAATTTGAGATTTTTAGAACCTATTTAGAACCTAATTTCAGATTTTTAGAACCTATTTTAGTATATTTAGAACCTAATTTGAGATTTTTAGAACCTATTTAGAACCTAATTTGAGATTTTTAGAACCTATTTTAGTATATTTAGAACCTAATTTGAGATTTTCAGAACCTACTTTAGGATTTTTAGAGCCTATTTTAGGAACCTAACAGCACATTTTTTAGAACCTAAAAATCCGAGGTCTATTTATCACTTCGCAAATTAGCCAAAAGTGAAGAAGCTAAGCAAAATAAAGCGAATCAATCAGTCAATCAACCAACAATATACGAACAACAAAACTAATACAAATATACAAGACAAATATAACTGAAATCCAATTGATTTATATTAATAGCTAAAGGTAAAGATACTCCTGTCCGTGTGCACACATGCCATGACGGGATATGGGGTGACGTGGAGGTATAGAGCTCCACATATTCTTGATCTTGACAATACTTGGGATGATGTCATCAGCATCATGCCCGGCCACCTTTATCCTTCAGGGATACCAGGTACCCATTATACGAGGCTGGGTGGGCCTGAGAGCCACGCAGAAACAGGAAATGTTTATACTAATAGAAAACAAAATCTAAAGCAAAACTTGTAGAACTATTTCGTAATTTATTGACATCCTTAACTAGTTAGTAAATGAATTAGTTAGCTACTATGTAAATATCTGATGTATATAAAAGTAACAAATCAATTCCTTATATTGAATAACAATGTATTTTTAAATGTTTAATAATTTACTTTCATATTTAATAACATTATAAGTAGGCATATCAAATAATTTGTATGTGTGTGTGTATAGTTTAAGATTTTTCTGATTAAGAGTTATAAATGGAAAATTAACTAACAAAAATTTACTGAATTAGGTCTGCTTTTAACATAATTTTCGTATCTTAATAATATTTCTAATAGGTGCCTCTGGGACCGCGTGGGAGCGCTTGTTTATCCGCACAAGTGCAAGCGAGTTGTGTAATTAATTATACCCTGTGACTAGAAAAGTTAACCGATTAGAACACATGCTATAATACTGAAAAATTAATAACACAAATGTGCAAAAGTCTGAATGCGGAATAACCTATGACATTTATCCCCGCTCAATGTACTCAGAAAGCAAGGATTAGCTTTATCAAGATGAAGAAAATGTCTGGATAGCAGGCTTGAAATCGTTGAAACTACTCTAGTGTAAAGCTTCTTGATCTGTACGCCAGTTAGCGTATTCAAGGCGTACAAAATGGCATTTGTCTGCAAAGCAACGTCTCGTTGAATGCTACATGTACTGAACAGAAACGAACGGTGACATATTTGCTACCTCTAGTATCAGATTTATCAGGATACCAAGCGACTAGCTTGTCGTGTTTTCCACCAAGAAGATAGGAAGTTTTGCTCTCATCAGAGACGCTTGTGTGCACAAAGGAAGATGAATGTAGAAGCTGGTGTACTTGAAAAGTTGCAGCAATTCATAAACCAGGAGTACAAAGTATAGAACTGCATAGCGAAGACGTCCTCTGAAGATGAAAAAAATAGGATTCCGTTTTCCGTTCGTTTAGTATAGGGAAAGGCAAATCAGATATAAAGCATTACTTCCAACCAGATGCAGCCAAAGGAAACATAGATATGGAATATCTCCATGTGTAAGCGGTCATACCAGACAAGTTATAGTTGCATCAATTTTACTATCGCGTCAAAAATGCTGATAAACGCATCTTCAACATTACTATTATTAGTAGTAGTTGTTGTTTCGGTTATTTTTTCGCTTTTCTACATTTTTTGGTTAATCGCAACGATCGGAAATTTTGGAATTGTAATATTCCATAAAACAACATATTTGGAGAGTTCAGTACAGTTTCGCTCGTTTTTCATTACAAAACAAATAATTAATTACAAAATTTCTACAATTTGCAATTTAAATATTCATTTAATATTCATTCAGTAATAGTTTTTTTTTTAAATTTACTTTTGAATTTTGTCATGCGCTTTTCATTGTCTATATCACTTGTTAAATGGTTGAATACTTCAATTGTCAGCTGATTTGGTCCTTCTTGAAGTATATTTTTAGAAGATGTTTACATCAGGTGATATGTGTGTGTGTGTGTGTGTGTGTGTGTGTGTGCGTGGATGTGTGAATGCAATATTTAGCTTCATGTGGTAATAAATGTTTTCTCATATAATGCCTGTTCATAGATTTATAATGAAGACAGAAGTAATATGTATTTTCAAGACAAAGTTTTGCACAGTACTCAATTTTTTTATACCTATTAAAATCCAAACAATCTGTTTTTGTTTTATAAATACTTCTAGACTTGCCAAATAGTTTCCCCACAAAATATTATGTAATGTCATTAAAGACATTACATAATGTACCTCATTCTATTTAATGCTTGTTTTAGTATGCTAGTGCGTATATTTTGGAATTTAGTTATTTCGCAAGTATTAGGCGTAGTAATGATGAATGATCAACTGATTAAACGAACGATCTTAGTCACAATTCGAACCTGGAACTTAAGGTTTCGTAGCACATTATACACTAACGGAAGTCGTCTGGTAGTAGGAGACTTGTACGATATTTTACGTAGCTTTATAATTCGGTTCCCAAACTTCACTAAATTATTATTATAGTTCTGAAACCAGTGACACCGTTAAGATGGTCCGGGGTGGGGGGGGGGGTCATTGGATACTCCCAAACGTCCACGATGTGACGATCTTACTAATATATTTTATATTCTGACACTATTTAAGCAATTAATTCATTTGTAGCAACGGTGGTTAGGCATCAACCTGGGTGTTATATTCCGGACAATAATCCTTACATTATCTATATTTTTCCGTTTTTATTGATTAACTGATTGATCTGATTTGATTTGCGAATGGTGAAAAGATCAAATAGATGAACGGTCAAGGACAGCACACAACATGAGTCCCAAGGGGATTATACTTACCATGCATGGGTCCAGACACCAGAGCCTCGTTAGTCAACAAAATGCAGTCCAAGGTGTGCTACGTGGAAGTGAGGTTGACATTTGAGTGCTTTGACCATCCCTTACACATGCTTTATTGGTTGCTATATTATTTTTAAAAGAAGATTATGATTGATTAATTAAAACTGGTGTATTATAATGTTTTTTGGTTTTTTGTTATAACTAATTACATCTATTATTGGAAATTTGACTTTCATCCGGCGAGAAAGGGTAACGTCTCTTCTTTAATAATCTAACTATAGAATTAGTAAGTAATAGAGAAATCGGCGAACTATGCCAAATCCGCAATAAACAGATAAGAGAAAAGAAGCTCATAATTATCGTGCCAAGTACTGGGTGAGTCTGTTAAAAGAGGTCCCGTGAAAAATGTGCTCCTTGCATGTAGGCAACCCTGGTACACCGAAGAGAAGAGCGGGGTAGAGAACATTCCAGGGTATTGGTACCAAGCAGTTTCGACAACATGATATAGAGGGGGATTGAAAAGAAAGTGTCCATTAGTGACCTTGAAGCAGGCAGCGTGCAGGTCAGTTGAGTGCAGTTGAGCCGCGAGGAAAGTTGTGAGTGTGGTTCGGTGGGTCAGCATGGTGCTAACGGTGCAACAGCGTATCTTTGTTGTCGAGACGTATGCACGCCTCGGTTCTTGGAAACAGTGTGCAGATTTGTTTACGACGAAGTTCGCGGTGAATGGAGTTCCAGCGAAGGTCCCAACCAAATCAGTAATGCAAAAACTGATTGTTAAATGGCGGGAAACCGGATCCGTGCTGAATAGGCCAAAAGTGCGTCCAAAGACTGTCCGCACTGAGGCAAAGCTGGGCGACGCAGCGCAGCTAATGATACGCAGTCCACGAAAATCACCTCGGCGTTTAACACAACAGTTGCAGGTGACCCAGTCAACCGCTATGCGGATCCTGAAGCAGGACTTGAACTTGCACTCATTCAAAGTTACCATGATGCATCAGGTGCGGGGTGTGGATAAGGCAGCTCGCGTGCAGTTTTGTGGGTGGTTTCTGTCCAATATTGCTCCGGAGGTGCTTCAGGATGGTTACTTGTTCACTTCCGATGAAACATGGTTCCATCTGTCAGGCTACATAAACTCCCAGAACACGCGACACTGGTCAGGTGACAATCCACACGTGTTCATGGAGGTTCCACTGCACGCCCAGAAACTCGGTGTCTGGTGTACCGTGTCGTCACGCCGCATCATCCCCGTGTTCTTCCATTAGACTGTGAACTCGGCTCGTTACATCAGTAACATATTCAACGTGTTTGTTGAACAACTGACTGAGGATGAGCGAAGGAACGCTTACTTTCAGCAGGATGGAGCCACGGCGCATACAGCATGCGCAACGATCACGCGCATTGAGTCAGTGTTCCCGCCTGATCGCGTCATCAGCCGTGGCACGAACCAAGCTTCGCCACCTCGTTCTGCAGATTTATCACCCTGTGATTTCTTCTTGTGGGGAGCTCTAAAGGGACAGATGTATAGCAACAACCCTCACACACTCGAAGAACTCCAGAACAATATTTTCACAGCTATCCAGGACATCCCGCAGGATGTCTTCGAACGTGCTTCTCAGAACATGTGGTATCGTCTGCACACGTGCCTCGAGGTCAACGGAGGACATTTCCAGCACCTCCTCTAGGTAGGTTGTTGTCACACTGTACTGTATTTACGGAAGATATGTTTCATTAATTTACGTTTATGTCAAGTTGTCTAAACTGCTCGACACCGATATCCTGGACTGTTCTCTACTCACTCTTCTCTTCGGTGCACCAGGGTTGCCTACATGCAAGGAGCACATTTTCCAATCATCTTTTAAAAGACTCACACAGTAACTTCAATGTTGTGGAGAATATAATACGAAAAATGGAAGTGAAGAATAGTTAATATATAACCGAAATTCACTTAATACCGTATTAGAAGGTTCATTACCGTTACAATACAAGGTATGGATTCACATACGATATTATAATTATAATTTTTCACTCGCAGGTAGAGAGATGGAAGTTCGTGGTGACATTTATTGAGAATTGTCTTCCAAACTATCTGTACGTGTGAACATAGTTACAAAACTCCAAGAAATTCATCTCTGCTCTACAATGTAATATTTTCATATTTCTAAGTTACTAGTCGCACAGTTATTTTATTTAAAAAAATTTGCATTAACTTAAAATCGGAGTAATCTGATTTCGTTTCTTTGTTTTTCCTATTATTCATTTCATCGGTTCGCCTTTCCAATCATCGTCGTGATTAACATAAGAAGTACAAATTAAAAAGAAACACGAAAAACGCAGTACTTTGCTACAAGGGAAATTTTAAATTTAAATTATATCTTGAAATGTTGACCTTTGTGAGGAATTTCTTGCAGATGATTGTGCTAGGCTAGCGAGCCTACCAGCAGTGTAGAGTGCTAGCGATTGGTACTGGGTTGGGATGACGCCACCGATTCGTTTGTTGACTGGATGCTTCTTGAGTTGTGACCCGCCCTCTAGCTCCAAATGCATAAGGTCCGACTTATACGAAAGTTTTCCTTTAGCATTCTTGCTAGCAAAAATGCTATGTGAATGCTTCCAAAAGTCTCATAAGAGATGATACTTTACACGGAAGCATTTCATGTAACATTTCGATAAGCTTTTGCGATTACAATGTATAACATATACAGCACGAAAAGCACGTCGAGTTACATCATCTATGCTGAGTGCACGGTGTTTGCAATTGAAACAACTAAAATATTCTTCCATACGTGTACTGTGTACATTATAAAGTATGTATTTAAGCAGCGCCATTTTTTGGTACCTAAAACCATTTAATTCAAACAGTTATCGTCTTTTTAAAATGTGAAGTGATACGTTGTTTACATCCCACTCGGCCGCCATTGCAGCTGCACTCGTGACATAGAGGTCACTTCTGATTGGTTATGCTACGGAAATAGGACGGATCCTATCCTTGAGAAATGCCTGGCTTCTGAAATGCCATACAATTTTTCACGTTACACGGTAGCATTTTGATCATAGCATAAATGTTAAGAAAAATGATTTCATCTAAAGCGGGCCTAACAGCCATGGACGTTACGAAAATTATTTCTCGTTCTACAGCACGTTAAATGTATCGGCCAAGCATCTAAAAACAAATATGAACCATCTTTTTTTGTTACCACAATCGCAAGTGTAACAATAGCTTAAATTGTTTACACAAAGTAGAGAAATCATTCCGTCTACAATGTGCTTTCTCACTCTTGCTTCTGCACTGTTGTCTTATCCTCATCTATCACTGTGATGTCTAGAGTGCTCGTGGCACTTTCTCTCTCGGTACTCAAATACCAACGACTCCTAAGTAGTTTATCGTGTTGCACTCTTTCATGGCGGCATTAAGAATAAAGGAGCAATGCAAGTGAAAGTTCATACGCAAACACTTTCACTCGATCTGTACTCAGGAGCAACCGATAAATATTCCGACTCTTGACTCTGTGATCTGTTTTTCCTTCAGCACCGATGACCTACCGAGATAGCGCGCTGAGACTTCTGGGAAAATTCCCACAATTCAGCAGGAAGTTGCGTAAAAGGCAAACTTGTTCGGGAATCCTGTTAAATGCAGATCGGTATCTGGCGATGAGGAGAACTTTCGCCCATTATATAGCGGAGAGACAAAGAAGGTGACGAGACATTGGATGTAGATGAATGAGATGAGACAATCGAATGCACTTTTATGATCGACAATAAATTCGATTTTTCGCATTAACTCCTGCACTTGATAGGCCCTTAACGTGCCTGTGCACGAAGATTTAGAGTTGTGAAATGCTAACGGTTCAATGCCCGATCAATTTTATTTCAATTTCCTGAAGAATTGCTACTAAAGGTGTTTTCTACTGTTACGGCGGACGATCCTCATGCTGACAAGGGAAGTGGGGGAGAGACCAATCCAGCACGATAATAAACGCAGCAGCCTCTCGAACGAGGTGCACGTAGTACTTTTTCCCGCCGCGTTGTAACTCTCTGCGCCACCGCTGTTGTCTGGTTGGTCTGCGGCGTAATTGCCAGAACTTGGAAACGCCGCCGTAAGAGTAGAAAAGACCTATAGTTACAACGGGGATTGCAAGGACTGCGGGGTGCAAGGAGCGACCCTTTCTTAGGACACCCAAATGTCAACCTACCTTCCACACAGTACAACCTGGACTGCATTTTGCAGACTAGCGAGGCTGTGGCGTCTCACAGCCAGTGTAGGGCTCGTGTCTCTGATTGTCCCTTCACCCATCTCACCACCATTCATCATCATCTTCGCGATTAGCCAAAAGTTGCAATAAAACAAAGTGAAATAAATCAAAACAAGGACTAGGGATTGTGTCCAGACAACAATGCTTCCTGCCTCATCTATTGGTAAAGGGGACGGGAGCATTATGCTGATCACATCACTCAAATCCCACCTTCTTTGTGACAGGGTGCAACAAACCAGGGAGCGCCTTATTATTGCATGTAAAACTTTATACAAATTTTAAGGTAGTTTAGGATTTGGTGGCGAATACGAGTATTTTTCTTTTTTTAGTTGTAACTGTTGTCTGGTGTGAATGAATGTGTATTTCGTACTTTTATGCACTTTTTCTCCCCTCGAGAATAATTGTAGCAATTGAGATACGTGGTCATTTGAGGAGAGGTAAAATAAATATAATTAAATACCATTCCTAATTAGGTTTCAAACATTGTGAATTTTATTTTCAGGAAATGATTTACAAATTAATATTGAAATAAAGGGGCTTAACCCCAATAAGCCCCCTTAAATATGCCACTTATGAATACAGTACGGATTCCATGCAATATAACCGTAATGTAAAATAATATCACTGTAATATAGCTGAAATATCACAAAACCTTACGGAAATGTATCTGTAATGTTACACTGACATGTTTCTGCAATGTTACATTGACACGTTTCTGTAACGTTGCACTGACATGTTTCTGTAACATTACGATTGTTATGTTAGATTCGCGGACATTTTTACATTGCTGAAACATACCTGAAACATCACAGTAATGTTTCGCAAAGTTGTTGCTGCAATGTTACAATGTTTCACGAGTTACGTATCCATAACATATCTGAAACCATGTTGTGCTGTATGGGAACGAGACACTTCGAGACATAGGTGTCGCCATAACTTCTTGTAGAGAGGAGTTAAGGTCGTTGATATAATAAATATTACTATACAAAACTTACTTATTATAATTAAAAAATGAACCCATCTTATTTCAAATCTATAATAATAATCATCATCATAGTAGTAGTATTGGTATTGACATTAGTAATTGAGTTGAAGGCACATAGTTTCCTCTCTAAATTGTTCGTTTGAGTTTTGGTTTTATGTCCACTTTATGCACAGGAAGACTAATCGGGACTGGACCTTCAGTTTAAAATGGGATCCGAACCACCTGTGCCTCCACTGGGTATCGAACCCGGGACTCTCTGATTACAAGAAGACGACGTCACCATTACTCCATCGCGGAGGACCCCCTCTTCAAATTGTAGGTCCTGTCCCGATTAGCCTATATGTGCACAAGGTGGACTTCACCTATATACCTAACTCTAGACGCTTGGGTAAATTAGTGAACCGCTTCGGAGCCCGCTCTGTCCGCAGAAAATTGTCTACTCGTCAAAAGTTCAGTCTACGTCCCGAAAGTGGCGACTTGAAAATGTGAATAGGCGCAAAATCAAAACTTCAAGTCGCGTATGAGACTTGTAACCGTTAATTTCTATCACTGCTGGGAAAGATTGAGATAAGATATCAGCAGTCGTGATCACCGAAAAAGAGCACCTCTGAAAATCTAGCCTTATTGCTTTAGCAGTGGCGCAACCTTGGACGGAAATCAATTCTAAGGGGAGCAAAGGGGCAAACATTGACGGCCAAGGGCACCTGCAGGGGGGCACAAAGGCGCAACTGCCCCTATTGATTTCAAATTTATGCAAATAAAAATACATTTTGTAAAATTTTCTTGCTCGCTCGCAATACCTGATTTTCTTCGTCTAATCAAGTTCAGAGCCGTAACTAGTAGGCGGCGGGAATCGGCCTTGGGCGCCGAACGATCTAAATTAAAAGGGCTGTAAAAGAGAGAATGCCATGGCGCCCCGTGCAAATTATTTGCGGCTTATTAAATCAATATTGTTTTCAGTTTGCAAAGAATTGGATATTAAAATTTTGTTGCTCGCTTCACTCGCAACGTATCGTTGTTTTCTGCAATGCATTGTAAATTACAAGAGAGAGATGTAAAACTTGTCTTAATTGATTTTGCCTTAAATGTATAAACAATTATTTTGAGGAAAAGAAGCGTGCACAATTGAGAGACAATTTACATAATAACTGCTGATGGTTTATTATGAGATGGATGAATTGATTATGTAATGTATTTAAATAATTTATGTTGTATATTATGTATTAAAGAAGCTTTGAATACGTACGATTTAGTGTTGCATGTTGCAAATGTATTTTCTTATTTCATGTCGCTCCATGTTGCATGTGTGTAAAACATATGTTGTACATGGAAGTTATACATGTTATGTGTAAAAAAAATATATTCGGAATGCATTTATGATGCATTTTCTGTATTTCAAAAAAACAGTTTGTGTGCTTGTTTTCCAATCTTAATGTGAAATTGAGAAATTTTGAAAAGAAAAAAAATCAAATCGTTTGTTTGAACCCAAATGGTTTAGCACCGACTTCTACCCCCGTTTTTGCGTAATTTACGAGGATAATAACGTCCTTGATTCTACTACGGCTACTACTACTACTACTAATAATAACAATAGTGTTATTATTATTTTTATGTTGTAATAATAACATTTTAATAATAATAATATATTAGTATTATTATTAGTGGTACGTTTATCCTAGTACTTGCCCTATCCCAGACAAAAATTCATGGTTGCGCCTCTGTGCTCTAGAGCCATGTTCCTCTACCACCGGACCGCTGACCGGTGCTCTGGCATCATTTACAAGCCGGGAGACGTTGATATAAATCTAATTTTATATATGTAAGGAAGCCTATATGTAATTGAACTATTCGCGATTAAAATTACCCGATATGCCATCTGGTGAGAATTTCAGGAACCACTCCACGTAGGATACTTCGCTGCGCTTCGCTCTGTTGAAGCCGTTCAAAGCATTGGGAACATGCGAAAATGTAATGTCTACTGTTGAGTTTTTTGCTCAAAATCGTTTTGTGGGTCAGGTCAAGTGAAAAGCTTACAACTGTTTTCCATCACGTGGAATCCACAAAATGGAATTTGTAAATAAATTAGGGAAAACAGAACTGATTGGCAAGATTGGCACAACTGAAATGAGGCAAGGAAATTACGAAGAATGCTCGAGACTGTTCACTTTATTTTCCGAAAGATGATTTTATTACCATGAAAGTAAGTTTTAATTTCTTCTTTATGAATATAACATTTTTTTCGAAAACAATGTATTACGTATGTAATTTGGAACAGGTGCAAGTCGATGAAGTGCGAAGATGAAAATAGTTTAAGAATTAATTAATGTCTGTAATCGTAAAGGTAAGTCGGAAAAAGGAAATTGACATGCTAACATTGCTGTTTCATTCGGTAAGTTAATTTTCAGTGAAGACTGATAATAGCGTCAATGAAATTGTTGTTGTTGTTATTATTAATATTAATAATATTATCCTGTATTGTTATTAAACCAGCCTGCCTCTTTGGGGAAAGAATTGCAACGGCATGTTTACATATTTCTCCTGCTCAAGCTTTGCAATACAGGTAAATTGTTTTGTTTTCAAATCATTTCTGAGCCCCCTCAGTTACAACCGAGGTGCAGATGAAACAGCACTGCTTTGAAGATCCAGTGCGTATATATTAGTTTCGTCTGCGTTTTCCGTGTTATAATTAAATGCTTCGCCCCCAGCACAGCTTCACCTTCGTTATAGTTCCAGGAATTCACATCGCATTCGCAATATTTAAAAATATCGCGTAATTTAAACGTTTCTTCCATACCAGCAATGACAACAGGCTGCTATTACGTACTACTACTGAATGTAAACAAAACATTTATCCTACATAGAGCGGCCATATTGGAAGCGGCACTAGCGCTAAGGTGGTAATTTTAATCGCGATTTTTTTTATGATTGTCATAATTTATTTATTAATATTTAATTTCAAGGGTGCATATTGATAATTCTGTGGAGTTAAAAAAAAAACAGGTCTCACTTATCGCACACCCCTGAAACAACATTTTAGTAAATCCCCACCATTCACCTTCTGACGTGAGGCAAAATGTTTTCGTTCTTAGATTAGGCTTGGTAGGTATAGGTGTCTTAGCAAGCCCCGAAAAATTTCAGTGTATTTATGCTAATAGGACTAAACCTAACTAGCCTAATACAATAACGAAGGCATTCCGCAATTACGTCAGAAGGTGAAGGGCGAGGCTTGACCAAAAAGTTGTTTGAGTAGTGTGCCATCAGTCATACCTTTCAGAACCACTACTCTAGAAGCTCTTGGGAAACCTCGTGACAGTGTTTTGATTGGTTCAAAAATGTCTCTGTTCACAGGATTTTTTAAGGTACATTCAACGTTGGAATAGTAGATAATTCTTCCTCATAACCTTGCCGATTCCTGAAGCAACAAGTCTTCGAAAGCCCCATTAAAGTCATGCTTACCTCATCTGATTTTCCAACTGGTGAACTCCGTAGACCAAAGCTACTGAACCCGTTGCTCACCGTCGAACCATCGCTTCCAAAAAGCATATCTTCCGATGACGACTTGGGTACATCTTTCCGCAAACGGAAACTCCCCAACATTCGCTGCAGAAACGGCATTTTCGTCACACACGCGGCGAAAAAACAAGATTCACATCATCACCACAAGATCCACTTTTCCGTCACAGCACAATGGGTACGCCAACTAGGCAACCAACGCCAGACACTCCAGAGAGAACAATATATCCAGCAGCACAAAACATAATTCCAAAACTCTTCTCTGCTGTTCTTCTTCACTTAGCTGTGCACTCCACCATAAATCACACTGAACTGATCCCTCGGCCTGTTCCCGTCATCGCAAAACAAAACACTAGCACAAAAACCTTATTTTCCACCAGACGCCTTTCCCATGAGAGATAAAAGGGCTGTTGTCTCTTCGGGTAAATTCGTTCCCACACTGACACGAAGAAACGTTCGAATGCGCCCAAGCTCAGCCTGTACTGTAGGAGCACGCAGGTCAGAACACGCACTTCACGACACTGGAAGAATCTCGGATGTCCAGACATGCAACTAGTGATACGTTTAACTGCCATAATAGCTCCGAGCACTTTTTTTCTGTTTCAATTGTCACTTTGGAGAACCAGTTCTTCCGCAGGAAAAAAACTGTTTCCATTTTGTTCACTCTTGGACAAAAAGTACAACCACGGTGAGCATTACATTGGGTGCCTCTGATCTACATTTCCACCAAACCACGTTGAGAACCTGGTAACAAGAAACCTCATGGTTCCTTACAAAACTTGAAATGGGTTACAGAGGACAGACAAGTAAAAAAGAAGAGAAGAAAAGTGTCCTGTCACGATATGGTTTCGAGCGAGAAGTCTGAAATTCTTCGTCATGGAAAGAGTCACGCACGTCTGGCCGCGAGATGTAGCCCACAAAGCGGACCCGAATGTGCTTATCAATAGGAATAATTGAAGCCTTTTCGTGAGCAGACGGATTCTTGTGAAATTTTTATGCGGTTAATCCTGCTTAACCAGTGATTTCCCCCCCACCCCCACCCCGCAAGAGGATTGAAACATAAGAGGGTCGCTCCTTGTAGCATGCAACAGAAGGATTCAAGTGCGATGTTATGGACAAGTCGTCCACGTGGGACGAGTACACACGATGTGATGCACTGGCGGATTTAGCGGGAGCGGCACGTGGGGCGTGCCCCTCCCAAAAGAGATTAGTAAGTATCATAAAAAGTATTGGTAGTATAATAATACCCCCCAAAAATGTTCGAACAATCCTTTTCCAGATAGTAATAGAATAAAACGAAGTTCAGGGCAAATATATTATTCGGGATTAGATTTACTAGGCACTTAAATAAGTCGACATTGGAAATTGCATCTTGTGCTTGTTGGTTAAAAAGCAATAACATTAACTGACGGACACAAAGAGGTAAAAAGATTCTCATGTTTGTAACAGTCTCGCCTGAGGAAATGGATTCTGAAGTTTGTCCCTTTCTGTAATTATTATTATGATAATACAAATAACGCAGAACTTCTGTTTCACAAAATCAACTAATGCTGTTACTTAATAGTAAACACGTATGTTTTGTATTCGCTTCCTGGTGGACATACATTGTACATTGCTCGGATTTCACTTCGAAGGTCCAGTTCCTATTGGTTTATCGGACCACAGATTGGATCTAAAACGAACTCTTGCGATTGTCTTGTTTTTAATACAGGGTGGCCCATATTGTATCTACCAAAATCATTTGGCAACCCTGTCGGGATGCAGATGCGCATGCGCAAAAGTTTCGCATTCTTATAGCCAGCTGCCTGCTGCGTCTACTGATCTTTCGGATGATAGCCTCCACTCCTACGATTCGTGGCTGAACCAACCAACGTTCCATGGCAGACTAATTGCCAGACTTGCAGCTGCCTAAAGCCTGGTTTACATTGGTCGAGTAGACGGGAGAGTAGCTGGAGCGAGTAGGGTCAAGTACTCGCTCCAGTAGTCAGGACAGTCGAGTGGCTGGCCACGGAGGACATCGACTCGACCGAGTTGCTTCCTGTCCCATCGATTTTTTCACTCGCGCGCGCGTAAACTAGACAGACCACTCGATCAATGTAAACGTTTTCTTAGGAGAGTATGGAGTTTGTGCGGTGGTAGCGTGTTGCGATTTTGCATATTAAATGTATTTTTTTAAAAATTCAACCATGAATAAGAGGTGATCCAAGCGCGACAACATAAAGTTTGTAGAGGCGTAGGAGAAGTAAAATTGAAAATAAAGAATTTACGTTCCACGTACAACCAAGAACAATTGAAAATAGAAAAATCAAGGAAGTTAGTTTTCTTTCTAGACTTGTTCTTATGCATTATTGCATTCATTTCTCGTAAAAAAAAAGTGTGTGAACTGTTTTAGAGCTTTTCTTTAAATCGCCAACGACGTCGACGTGTTCATATTGTCAAAAGAGTACCAAACAGCTGCGGCCACATCCCACTTTGATTGAAAGTGTGTAAACAGCTACTCGCCTTGTCACATAATGGTCGAGTCGAGCAGACAAGCCAGTAACTCGTCCCAGTAACTCTCCCGCTTACTCCACCAATGTGAAACGAGCCTTAAGAATGCGAAACGTCTGCGCATGGGCACCTGCATTCCGACAGGGTTGCCAAATGATATTGGTAGATACAATATGCGCCACCCAATGTCTTGATTTTTGGTGTTTTAAGTCCACTTTATGCACAGTAAGGCTAACCACCCAATGTCGAAAAATCTGGACATTATAGGTATTTCCAGCGTTGTATCCGTACCCCTCCCAGAAAATAATTCTAGATCCATCTGAGTGGGTATGGATACTAATATGAAATATTCTCGTACCAAAAAAAAAAAAAAAAAAGTTACCATCAAATGTTAACAATATGTGTTAATTCCTTTTATTTACAGCTGATTTTTTTTTTAAAAAAAAAGTAAGGTATCCTCTTACTCATTTCAGAAAATATGGTAGAGTCAAATGATTTTTCGGAACATTTCCGCAGACTGTGCGAGTCTAGGGAGCGAGCCTGCCAAGAATGTAGAGCGTGAGCAAGAGGGTTAGCGATAGGTGCTGGGCTGAGATGACGTCAGGGGTTCACTTGTTGATTGGAGGCTTAGGGAGTTGTGACTCGCTTCTGGGCTGCAATGTTCTAACCCTAGGCATAAAAAGAAAGAGACAGATTGCGAGATGAAAATAGGGAAAAAGGAAGTGATAACAAGATAGATACATAGAGAGAGAGAGAGTGAGAGAGAGAAAGAGAGAGAGAGAGACGGCAAGACGGAAGGAGTAGGAGAAAGAAAAAGAAGAAAGCAGGACAGAGGGGGAGGATAGAAATAGATGAAAAATGAAACAGCACATCAGAGAGAATATTAGCAGTTACCACCGAAGTAGAATCCATCTGAAAATGTTTCGTTAATTCGTACCCACCCCCCCATCTCCCCGAATGAAATAGCGACGCCACTCTTGGCACCCAGAAGTTGAAAAGGATGGGGCGGGATCACGCTGGGTAGAAGATAAACGTGATATATGGATTCTGCTAAACACAGGTTTGAGCATCTCGCTGGCATTTGTGGAGGCCATTAAAGCAGTGCGTTGCGAGCTTCTTCTGCTATGATTACAACGCCACACTGTTCTGCTACCCACGAACCAGATGACTAGAGGTTTACACTGCACGAACGCGAACGACGAAGCCTCCTTCCTCGCCCATTCCCTCCTTTCCGCCTGTTACAACGCTACAGCAACGCTGCTTGCACTGTAGTCAACACGTGCGTACGAGTGCATTCCTTCACAAATAAGACGGGTTTAACAAGTGTTGACTTGTATCTAAAAATAGATAGAACTGAATATAAAATAATATTCAAATACAATTGTATCACTGCCCATTCATAAGGGGAAAATGCTGGGAATGTACCTTCGCGTTTGAAGACTAGAGAATTAAACTTTTTAACGTTATGACGATTTTAAGAAATGCCGACATCCATATCGGAGTGGTTAGCACACCGCGCGACGATGCCATGGGTCCCGGGTTAGAATCCCGGCCAGAGTTCATCATTTCCATCATATCATCCCTCATCCTCTTCGTCGCGATTAGCGAGAGGAAAGCGACGCCTCAATCAATCAATTAATTATTAGAAAACATAATATGTTTCAAACTTTCCCCTCCTTTTGTTCTTGTTTTTTGTTAGTTTATTATATACATAGAAATATATTTATTGAATAAATTACGAATGAAATTCGAGTTCACAGTTCTGGATCAGCTCTGGCGCACCACCATATATCTAAATAATGGTTTGAGTGGACAAATTATTCATGTTACGGCACTTCCATCATGCCATATCTGTCGATGGAATTTTAATTATAGCTTGTCAAAGAAAAGGACCTCAAGAACAAATCTCTTCCGCCTGGGGCGAAGGGAGTACGGTAGTCCCTTGATAGGTGCCGTCTTATTTTGGCGGAGTCGTAGGTCAGTGTTTGTTTTTCCTACCTCATCAGCTCATTAACGCTCTAAAACGAGTTGAATGGCTGCGGAAGGGGAACTCGATGATGGTCTGAACTCCGGCAAAAAAGATTGAGCAACTATTTGCCCAGGAGCCCCGCGACAAGATAGAAAAAGATCTTGAAGGAACTCTATCCTTGATGATCAATTCGTATGAAATTGCTTATCTCTCGAAGGGAGCGTGTGTTTGTTACCAGTAACGGTTAATTCTTGCCATGAGTGTTACAGGTGGGGAGTAACTTGTACCGAAATGGTAAGTTTCGAATAGAACACCTCCAAGGACGCCGCGATTTCAGTTTTATATCTCGCAGGTTCTTGTACATACTATATGCCTGCTTCTCACGACTCTTAACAGGAACTTACTAGAATGAACTTAGGAAGAATGTAATTTACGCAGTTCTAGGACACAAATCATATGAATTACCGATAAACCTCTCTCAGAAATTACTGTAACCATAGAGACGGAGTCCTGTTAGGCCAGGACTAGTCAACCTCTCATACTTGTGGAAGAGCTACTAGGACATGAGAATTTATTTTGACTTAAATTCATTCTAGTTTATGAAAACAAGGTACCTCAGGTATTCTATCATTTTGATATCTTATCAAGGACATTAAAGTTAATGTCATTGTTTGTAGATCAAGAATTAACTAACTAACTAACTAACTAACTCTCTAGCCTTCTTAAACCCGAAGGTTCATGGCTACAGCAACACAGGCCTTCCATCTGTCCCCATCTTGAGCAAGATCTATATACTCCTTTCCATCCCTACCGATTTCCCTTAGGTCCATCTCGACGTTGTCCCTCCATCTTCGTCTTGGCCTTCCTACTGGTCTCTTACCATCAGGTTTCCCAACAAGAATCCTGTAAACTCCTCTTTCCTCTCCCATTCGTGCCACATGGCCTGCCCACCTAAGTCTTCTTGATTTAATCATTCTAATAATATCTGGACATGAATACAAATTATGTAGTTCTAAATTATGTAACCTTCTCCACTCACCTGTCTCCTCATCCCTTTTAGGTCCAAATATTTTCCTAAGGATCCTATTTTCAAATACTCTCAATTTATGTTCCTCTTTCAATGTAAGGGACCAAGTTTCACATCCATATAATACTACAGGCAAAATTACTGTTTTGTATATTTTAACTTTTAGTTTCTTAGATATTAAACGAGAAGACAAAAGTTTATGAAGAGAGAAGTAACATGCATTTCCTGAATTAAGCCTACTTTTTATTTCCTCTTTAATATAATCAAGAATTAATAAACATAAATTGTTTATTTTGTACCAAAGGAATATCACTCAAACTAATTGCAACATTTGATGTAAATTTGGATTCATCACTAAATTGAATAAATAATTGAATGTACGAGTGAGTTATAATTGACCAAGGTGTTCATGCATGATGTCTAGTTCTCCATTTGTGAATATTTACTAACCATGAAATTTGTTTCAGGTGAGAGAGATGTCCGAGTGCTTGTTTGATATTAGTGACATTTTTCAAGCATGATACTGAACTAGTTTAAATTCGTTAATCATAAGAGTGAACGTGAATTGACATAATCACGTCTTGCCGCGAATTGATCTTTCAGACTTATCAGGCATGATGCAGGGAAAGAGCGGGAACACAAATTAAAGGATTTTCAGTAACTGCTTTGTGCATCTGCTTAATACAGGGCGGTTTTCAACAGATTGACTAATTTTTGAATTTCTCTTATTTCATCTTAAATCAAAGTGAACTTGAAACATAGTTATATTATTTCTTACTAGCAGGGATTGACTTGTTGAGACCAATCAATCGTCGCCGGCGCCACCGTACGGTTATTCTATGAGAGGGAACTGATCGCCAGAAAGTTAGGTTGTTGCAATCTTGAATGTGATTGGTGGGAGTGGTGATTTAGGAGAGATAAGTAACCTCACAGAATAGTTAGGCTTGGGCAACCTCGCTAGAGCGAACCGTTAAAACTGGAGTAAATCCGTGTAGTGGCCATGCCCCGCAGTATTTCTATTTTACGCCTAAACGCAAGTGGCTCCCCCACCCTTGCTCTGCTGTTTACTGCACTTGAGGTGCACTGTGCGGGTCTCACTTATTGCACGGAAGTCAGGCACCTACGTTTTGGTTAGGGCTGTCGAGTTTGGTTCTCTTTGCATAAAAACTCCGCAATTTTGGGCGGCTTGTATTATTTACGCTAACAGAACTAAACCTAACAACGAAGGTATTCCGCACTGACGTCAGAACACGAAGGTGTCTGACTTCCGTGCGATAAGGGTGTAGACTACTACGTGCAAAACAGGATGACATGTGGTTATCTTCGAATAGGATCACCCTCTACACCTCATCCTTCCTTTTAAAAACATTTTTTTAACCTTTTGAGTTGCTGTTGTTTTTAAGTCCCGTTTATGCACAGTAAGGCTAATCGGGACTGGACCTACAGTTTAAGGTGGCATCCGAACCACTATGTGCCTCTACCGGGTATCGAACCCGGGACCCCTTGATTACAAGGCAACGACGCTACCACTGCGCCATCGTGGAGGCCTCTTGGACTTCTTGAATTCAACTAATAGAGTTATTCAGTTATTAATGAAATGTAAAGTACAGTACATTATACAGGCGAGTACAATAAGTATGCGCTAGGTAAAAAAGAAAGTTCGCTACGTAACCTGAAATTCTCCCATTTGAAAACAAAATTATACTAATGATATAATACATTAAATAATAATAATAATAGTCAGTGGCGGCGATTAGAGGGGTGTTGGGGGACAGTTGCCACCCCACTTTTTGTCCCCCGCACTATGACCTTGTCTACCATGAGAAAGTAAACTCTCTTTGCAACCCCACTCAGTTTTCCCACCCTATCGCCGATACTGATAATAATGCTTATTTGATGTTTTAAATACCGTAAGTTGTAAGTAATCCATAGCATGGATGACTTACAACTCTTGCCCATAGATGGAGCAGCGATCGATGAACATCATAAACTTGCCACCCAGCACATGTTTTATGAACGACAGTGTTGCCAACGGCAAAGAACATGCCGAAAAGCACGTATGAGTTCTTCATATAGATTATCATCTCGGGACTTTCACGTGACCGAGAGATATATTGAGACGGGCCGCTGATCAGACTGAGATGAACCGAGAGACCCACAACAGGTTCTCTCTCTATTAATATCCTCTGTATGAAGCTCCCAGACCAGCGTCATCCGCTCTCAAATGACGTGGACATTTCATTACATGCGCCTTTTATGTTTCATCATTGTCTCGCTTTCTCCGCGTCTGCTTCCATTTCAATCTTTTCTCCCGGTGATCAAAGAAGAGGGAAAGGGTGTACTGCCATATCCGTCAGGATGTTTCGTTCCGACAATTATACAGCAAAAGAATGCACATGGACCATATCTCGCTCATTGCGCGCTCTCATCATAAATTTATAACCCCGTACAATCAGTGTATCCAACCTGCGCAACAGACGGCTAAAACCAGCGGCGGCGTCAGGATTAACCATCTAGGCGTGCTGAGGAGGTGCGGGACAAAATTTAGGGGGAGCGATGTTAAAAATTAAGAAAACATGAAACATGCGTGCATATTTTAGCCATTAAATCAAACACCAATCAACCTTTAATAGGCATCTAGGATAATAATATGCCAAGAATACTAGTAACTTGCTTGATTTTAGCACAACAACGGCATGACTGAAAAATTAAAAGGAACATCTTGTTCAAGGGAGGCCAGTGCCATACGTATATGGACGACCCAAAGATTTTGTCGAGGAAGAGGCAAGCGATGTAAACAAAGGCAGAAACAGCTCTAAGCTACGTACAATACTGACGAAAGAAAAACAATGCAGCTGATGTTTATAGAGACAGCCGATGTGGGGCTTCACTTTCAGATTAATATTTGCTTGTTGTATACAATAACAACGGCCTCACTTCAATACCTAATATTCGACGCTCAATTGCACTCTTTCGCCCCCCCCCCCTGGCGCCGCCCCTGGCTAAAACCAAGTCTTCGCTGGAAACGGTACGGATTCTAGACATTTGACACAGCCTAGTGTAGTCTCGAGAATGGGGAGTCTCGTTCTTGGTTTAATCTCGAGTTGCAAACACTTAGATAAACGCTCTATCTCGCCTTGATATATGTATTTTTCTTATATTACGTCGCTTTCCTTCCTCTTTTCGCTAACCGCGATGATGTAATTCATGATGGGACACTCTTAAACATGGGTGTCTACGGAAAAAATTTCCAGAGGGAAGGGGGGGGTAATATTTAAAAAAAATGTCTCCTGATATGGGATGTGTATGGTGAAAATCGTGTAACGATTGGGGAGAGAAAGAGAGAAACGAAGAGTGTGAGGAGAGAGAGAGAGAGAGAGAGAGAGAGAGAGAGAGAGAAATCAAGTGCGAATAAGGATAAAAATAAAAGTAAGTGAGAGAGACAAAGAGAAATTGAGTATTAGAAACGAAATAGAAAGAAGCAAGGAGGGAAAGAAGAAACGGGGAAAGTTATAAAGATAAAAGAAATGCGAGAGAGAGAGAGAGAGAGAGAGAGAGAGAGAGAGAGAGAGAGAGAGAGAGAGAGAGAGAGGTTCAGGAACCCATAAATTTTAATAAGTTCTATTGGGTTCCGTAACAGGACCGGAACGTTTTTTGTCGCACAATTTAAATTCGGTCCAACTTGCGTATTGTTTCATTTTAATGAGGAACTTGTACCCTATTTAAAATGATCTGGAAAAAAGGTTCCTGGACCGTATTTAAATTGATCCCGAAAAAGGTTCCTGGACCGAATGAAAGTACTTCACAGATAAAAAGGTTGATAAAAAGGTTATTTACAGTCCAGAACCCATTTACGCTTGCTGATTTTCTCTCCTGGACCGGAATTGAATTCATTTAAAAGTCCTGGACTCTCAACAACCCTCATAGAGACAGAGAGAGAGAGAGAGAGAGAGAGAGAGAGAGAGAGAGAGAGAGAGAGAGAGAGAGAGAGAGAGAGAGAGAATAACAATGAGTTATTACAAGGAACCAAGAAGATTATAATATACTAATATCAATTAACCAACCTTTAGCTTGTGAAAAGAGCATTAATTCCTATCCTTACCAACCACAAACAAAAGCCCATCGTCCAGATTTCCACACACAGATTGGTTCCTACCCGCCACGGCTATAAATGCGTCATTTGATGAAATAGCCTCAGAATAAGTAGTAAGGTCGTTGCAGTCTCTAGTATCTAAACTTGAGTTCCATTAAATTAATTTATTTCATTCGTTCATTAAATAACACATAAATATTCAGACATTAATGAGACAATAATCGAGTGGAAAAATAATTTGATTTTGGCAACACTTTCATAAACCGTATATTCCAATTTACTGAATTCTCGAACGAAACGAGACTATCGGACACCAAGCTCGATCTCGTGTCGATTTTACAGAGGCCTGTCTCGTTTACACAAGTCTCTAATGGAGACACTAGTCTCGTCTTTTTTAGCCTGTGTGAGCCATTATCACTTGCTCTCGCACGACTTATCCTCTTTACAAGTATTCAGATAAAAATCACAGTGCCAATACACGATTCAAGTCAATGTTTTACGATATTTGAAAGCCGTATTGTAACTGGCGTGACCATTAAACTAAATTTTGAGAGACAATACTGTACTATGAAAATCGTAAAGGTATAGTCACCGCTCAGGTTTGTTTGCTAATTACGATTAGGCAAAAGTGGCAGAATAGCGTCGCATAATGAGAAGCACCTTCCACTTAAATATACTCGTATAACGGTTAATATTTATTTAGAATATTGGCATAGAAAATATGAAATTATACGCTCTACATGAAAAGAGTAGGTTGAAAGTAGCTTCTCTAGTTTTTCATTTTCGCTATTTCTTTTATGTTTCAGTTGTACTATTTCTCTTTTAAATATACTGAAGCAATTCAAGATTACAGAAAAGAAAGCAGAGTAGTAACTCGAAGTAAAACAATTAATTATTTGCCCAATATGTTCGTATCTAAATGTACGTTATTTTGGCAAGAGAGGAAAAAATAGAACCCGTATAATTTCATTTTATTCATCTTTCACTGTGGCACCATCTAGTGTTGTTTTCCTCATTACTTCAACAAATACAAAGAACCAGATCGAGGCTAGCGGGCAATTTGTAGTTATTAAATAATTTTGTTTCATCTATATGTTCCACGGGCACTAATCAGAATGTTGGCACACCCTGGTTTGCCAATGAGCGTAATTGACATAATTAATTAGCATATGAATATGTGATTATGATTACATTACACGAAGTTTAATTTTTGTAGCATCAGGAGTCTCCTACACAGCCAAAGTGAGATAACTAATTGATTGATCGAATTAAAATCGTTGGGTGAGTGATGATATGCTGAACAGATGAATGGACACTAACAAACATCCATGACCAGCCGGCATTCGAACCCGGGACCCCTGGCGTCACAGCGATGTGCTAACCACTCCGCCACATACTTTCGCTGTTTGCACTCGGAAAAAATAAAAAGAAGGGAATGAAATTCAATAGATTCAGATAGAAAGGAAGAAAATTCAATATGTCGCAATGCAAGGATTTTTGCAGCATATAATAATGTTTAATAAATAATAAAATGAGCACGATATGTAAATATAATTAACTGCACGAAATTGATTTGGAGTCGGATAATGAATACGATAATCACACCATTTGCAAACCCATAACACTCGTATCATCGAAAATCGTATCAGTATACGAATTGCAACTTTTCTTCATTCACTTGACTTCAAAATTGCTCAGAATAGATAAGTTGTCGTTCCAAGAATAGGCTATCAAAATACTCGATACCATCAATTATTTTGGGTCACAATTACACAAATATATTTAAAAAAAAAAAATCATTTGTGCTTTCTTTCATAGAGTTTTTAAGTTTTTGAAAACTATTAAAGTAAAGTAGCGCAGGCAGCATATTTTTATAGCTCACCGTTTTCGTTAAAATTCAATTTTTCGAAATTTCCAGAATGGCGGACATTTTTTAAAATTTCCCCAATTCCGATTTTTGGTATATTGTTCAAGGTTAATAGGGAATCTCTAGGAATGTAATACAACAAAAATTAGCTTTCCAAAAATTATTTTCGTCTCCGGCCCTAATTTGCCTATACGATAATGTATGATAACGACTACCATCATAAATGTGAGCCCTTTTTCTGTAATCAAACCAGCAATGACAATTTCCATGTGTGTGTGTGTGTGTGTGTACAGAGAACACATGTAGACATGGGCAAGTTGGTCTCGTACTAGCCAACTAACAAAGCGAACAATTCACCTTTGCCGCTTGAAGTTCGATGGGAACAACAGGGTGCAACCTGTTGGCAAAAAGGACGCTGCGACAATTTACGAGCATTATCTTCAAGACTCCTCTGGTCCCCGTTTAACAAGCTGCGGGGAAATATTTAGTATTCCTGGTTGGAAACTCTTGTCTCCTGTTTACAGCGGTCCCGCGCATTTCGACAACATAATGGGGCTCTCACCTACGCCCATAACAATTTCCTCCGCTCGTCCCGACCCTGATCCTTGACCCAGGACGACGCAGTAAATCGCTTAACAGCCCCTGCTCTGCCGTCCGGGCGGGAACTTCGTTCGCACTTCGCAGTGACATTCACTTAACGCGCCATTTTGCTGCCCCTAAAAAACACATTTTGTCTGGGATAAGTTAATGTAATGATGTAAGCCTGAGGTCCGTAGCAGAGGTCTGCACGTTCTCCGTGGCGGAGTCGATAGCGTAACGCCCTGCGAAGATTACACTCTAAGGTTCGAATCTTGTCAAACGCACCGAAGATTCCAGGTTCGAGTCATCGGTGTTCCTTGTGAGTGTTCCTTCATCAATTTCACCTAAGCCTCACTCGTCGCGATTGACGAAAAGTAGAAGAAAAACGACGCTAAATAACAAAAATATAAAGACAGATACCTGTCAAAGGCATGAATATGTTATTTTTTGAATATCCTCGTATATTGAATAATTTAATAATACTTTGGTTACTACAAAACATTGAAAGTGTCTATTTCTTTGATAGTAACCCTGTTTACAGTATCCTAACCGGTACTTTGTGGTATTCATTTGGTGTTTGTAAAAGAAATTGTTTTATCAAAAAAATATGCACCAAATAAGTTTTCTTTTTTGCAAATTACATATTTACGACATCATGCATATTTAACTACATATTTCAGTGTAATATGGTGCATATTTTATGAGTTGACTCTTTACGCGTACAAAACCCCCTCTTCTTAATAATTAAATGAACTGGATTAAGGGCCCCGTGCAAAGAAAGACTTAGAACTCGAACCCGGAACCATCGGTGAATCGACCTCCGAACACACTTAGAGTTGACGAGCTGTATCTTTGCGGGTGGCCTTGGCTACTCCGCGCAGAGTGGGAGAGATATACGTTTATGTAGTTGCCACCTACTCGCCCTTTGGGTGGTCGACAGCAAGGACAGAACGCAAGGATAATGACGCGCAGCAGGTAGCTTCTCCCCCTTGCTACTGCGCAGCCAGGCTTGGATAGGGTTCACCCGCAAAGATACAGCTCGCCAACTCTAGCTACCGAGGAGGCTAAGGCATGTATGTGCCATAGTGCCTGATCAGATCACGATTCTCAACGCACTACAATGATTAGTACCTTATAGCTCCATCGTGAGGTCTATCACTATCATCAGCCAAAAAGGAGCAAAATTATTCTTATGCTTATTTTCAAATTACTTACCCTGCCTTGCAAGAGTTCCTCACCGTCTACAGATATGCACACTTACCTGTAAGAAGAGAAACAAAAATTATTAAATAATATATTCAAAATATGCTAAAGTTGTGTTAAAGAATATGCGAATACTGCCTCTAAGAACACTGGAAAGGAACTAACCTATACTTCACAGTCATAAGGATGTCCAAGAATCATAGAGGACTTTCACTCACAAAAAAGCTAGACAATTGGTGCAGTATAATTCAAACTGTTCCCAACTAAGAGACGAAAGTATAATGGCTATAATGGCCCTGTCCATATGTGTGTGGCTGCATGGACGTTCGGAAAGGGGGCAAGGGAGGGCCACGGTTCCCCCTGGAAAATGAATGTCCACCTAAAATGTATATATTTCACAGTAATTTACGTTAATTATTATAAGAGAGTTGAAGGAACATGATAATTTCAGACTGAAGCAGTATTTTTTGAGGGGGCATCACTATTATGGGGATAAATATATCTCCTTTGCCCCCTCCTGGAAAAAAATACCTTGCCTGCCCCTCCCTGAAAAAATCCTGCGGACGTCCATGTGGCTGTAGAAATTTACGTAGGATGGAGGGGGAGGGGTTAATCTATTCTAAAATGAAACTGTCCAACCAGTGCATTTGTTCGTGAAATGGTAGGTAAGAAGATAATGTTTCAGAGTTATGTATCGCAGCGTAGATATAGCCTACACTTTTCACAGACAACTCACAAACTTAAGTTAAGCACTAAAGTCTTGCGGTCGCATGGCGGGCATCTTGGCTCCAACTCTAATACTGATTCAGCAATTATTGTAGTTTTCTAATTTTACGTCGCTTTTCTGCCAGTTTTGGCTAATCGCGATGATGAGGACGAGTGATGATTAGATGAAATTGATGAAAGGACACTCACAAAGAACACCATTGCTTTGGCCGGGAGTTGAACCTGAGAACTTAGATGGCGAGATCGAAAGTCGACCGCACAAAGCGCTCGGCCACAGAGCCGCCAACTGAATGTGTGGGTGTATGCGTATATACAGGGTCTCCGAAAATAAATGTTCAGGTTTGGTGATGTTACTGTGAAAGATTACGTTACTCGGTATATATTGAAAGTAGTTTTATTAGATTCAGCATCTCGAACAGTTTCTGCAGATGTAATGAACAACAGTCCGCAGGCAGCATCACGAGCCGGAGGATGAGAAACAAAGCGGAAGAACTGCAGTCTGCTTCCATTGTGTGCTACCACGTAATAAGTTGCAGTCTGAATTTGGTCATCGCAGTGCAATGTACACCGTACAAGAGAAAGCTGCTTGTGGCCTGTAGTCGAGGGAACACAAATCTTTGATTCTCGTACAAAGGTAATTTAGACGCCAGTATCGAAAAGATCCACCACACGAGAAGAAAACTTCGTAGATGGTTCCGAGAGAGTCGCCAGAACAACCTCGAAAGGGCTTAAGCGCGACAGTGAAATTTTCGCGGTTGTGTCTTTCGCTCTTATTCCTTGGCCGTTATTCGCCTCTTGTTCCGGTCGCGCTTAGTTCGTTTCGCTCCAATTCCTATCGCGCTTATTCCGGTGTTCAATTTTGGTTTCGCGATTAACATCTCTCTCGCGGTTATTCCACCACCCAGCGGCGGCGCCAGGCTTAATCATCATGGGGTGCTGAGGGGGTGCGATGCTGAAAATAAAGAAGACATGAAACACGCATGCAACCTTTCAAAACTGGAGTAGCAAGGTGCCAAAACTGGGGGGGGGGGAGGACAGTTTACTTTCCCTTGGTAGATAAGGTTTAGCATAGTGCGGGGATAAAAAGAGCAAAAGCGGGGGGCAATTGCACCCCTAATCGCCCCCTCTGATTAATATAAATTACTGACTGAAATGAATTATGAGTGTGAGATATATAACTTTAGATTGACATCCATTTTCCAGGGAGGCTGTCCACCCTTGATATTAAGTCTTATAATCCAAGAAAGTGGTCATACAATGTAAAGATACACGTTGCAGTCTTATTGAACTATGTAGTGAAATACAAAATGCAATTATGTTTGCCTTTAAAAACAATTTTTGAACCTTTTCAATGTAACCAACGGAGGTATAAGATACATAGTACATTAATATGTACGTTCCGTCTGCCACTTCAGGACAAAACGCGAAGTGCACAGCAACTTCGTCTTTGTTATAATCCCTTCTGCCGCACTATCCCAACGAACTGTAAAATTTCTTCGTGAACATTGGGCCTCTTCCTAACAGTATTTGAAAAAGCCTGAAATGGTACGTTTACTAGACATGTTAGTTACGTGGATCAACTACCCTTCACGTTACAACTCGCATTAAATACATTTCCCTACGACCTGATGATACCTTTGAAAGCAGCTGAAATTTTTACTTCAGTGCGAGGAAGAACACGCAATCAGAAAATAAACCGTTAAAAAAAAAAAAAAACATAACTCACATTAAGCTATAGGCATTTATCGAAAACCAAACAGACAACTTGAAGAAACAAAATAAAAAGTGTTCAAAACAACAATAGTGACGAAATTAAAAAGAAAACGGACACTGATCTTTATAGAGGCTTCCGCCAGAACAGGAAAGTATGTATTTCGGAATCTAATTCAGTGCTTTCCTGTTGCAATAATAACAGTCTTGCTTCAGTACCTAACATTCGGCGTTCAATATGACGGCCATGACATAATATGACACTCTAAGGGTTAGTGGTCTCAGTTTAATGTAGGGGGTGCTGAAGAAAATTAAGGGGTGCGTAAGCACCCCCTGGCGCTCCCCTGGCGCCGCCCCTGCCACCACCCCTTCTGAGAGTGTGTAGCGTGGAGAGAAGAGTATCATCAAATAGACCGAGGATATCAAACGGAACAGTGGAAAGAATCCTACACTCCTGCCTTTGGAGTCCACAAATATAGCTCCCACGCCCTATTCAACAATTGGGCCTTTATCACTCAACTGTGCGGCGTGATTCACTTAATGCAAAATTTATTTTAGTCGCTAAATCATCTATTTGCTTACCTTAGAAACTATTTAAGTTTGCTGAACCTAATGAGACAATTTTCAAGGTATAACGTGTAATGTATTTTCCGCAATACCCTCACCAAAGATATCTGTCATTCTCGGAACACTGTGCTCACAACTTAGATTATTTACATGTTTTTGTTAGGAAATTCCATGGGGAGAGGAGGTACCAGACTTTGAGGATGTTACCCTCAAGTGGAAAAACCGGAAAGCGTGACGTCGCTTAGTTAACCCACTGAAATCCTTCACGGCTCAGGGATCTCTGTTGACAACCACAGGCGTTGGAACATACGGAATGAATTTATCAGCATAATGCTGTTGGCCTGGGTCAATGGTGTTTCGGTGGATATGTTTATGGCTTAAGTAGCTGTCAGTGTTGCACGATCGGTTCCAAAGCATCTCCAGCGGTGGTTCTAGTAAGTCCACGTGACTCGCTTCTTAGTGAGATCTTTCCAATGTGTTAATTGGAAGCAGAATATCCAAGGACGGAAACACGTCTTGTCTCATTAACATACATGTAGCGTCGGTCAGAAATATGGCTATTCGAGAATGCCCTGAATAGGTATACTGTTTTATAGGAATCCTGCTTTATGTGCATATATGAATTCTCTATAGCTATACAAATATACATTACGTTGCTTTAAAAAAAAGTGACTTAGTTTGCAATGTATCGAGAAGCAACTTTGAAATAATATATATATATATATATATATATATATATATATATATATATATATATATATATATATATATATATATATATATATATATATATACATGGTGTATCATAAGTAATAGCGCAAACTGACACAGTTGAAAATACACGATAATACCAAGCAAAAAGTCTCAGTAAACATGAGTCTGCAAATAAGCCGTTTTCGAGATAATTGCGAATGTGTGGTTACAAGCCGCCATGAAACGTTTTTGCTTCTATTATCGTGTACTTTCAAGTTTCAATTGTGTCAGTTTGCGCTATTACTTATGATACACCCTGTATATATGTATACATATACATACACACACGTATACAAACCAAACGCATGTGAGGGACGTGGAGGTATGGTCTCCCACATTCACAATCTAGGTCATTTGTAGAAATAATGTGATCAACACCACGCTCAGACCAGCTTTACGACGCAGAGTTGCCCTCACAGGTATCCATTTATTGGGGGCTGGGTAAACCCTAGAGCTGCTCCATGTGGGAACGTTTCTTGAAAATTCTTACCTGAAATCACCCAACTTGAGTTCGATGCTCTACCGACTGGACCTCCCTCTCTCTCTCTCTCTCTCTCTCTCTCTCTCTCTCTCTCTCTCACACACACACACACACACACACATTACTCACAAAGCAAGGTATGATAATTACAGCATGTAATGAAAACAATCGTCAGGACGTTTACTAGATTTACTACGTTTACTTCGCTTTGCAAAGTTAAAACAGATCCCACACCTTACACTATGACAGTCCTCATAAGGCACAGACATAAAATAAGAGTCGTGGCGGAGTGGTTAGAATAGCGTGCTATGACGTCAAGGGTCCAGGGTTTCATTCCCGATCTGCACATGGGTGTTCTTTGCGAGTGTCTCTTCAATTTCGTTATATCATCATCATTCATCCTCATGATCGTGATTAGCCAAAAGTGGCAGAAAAGCGACGTTAAATAACAAAAAGGACTGTACAACTTTGTAATTATACGTATATAAATTTATTCACACGCTTCACAGAGCTGGTTTTCGTGTCATTTTGTAGCAAAATACATCAATGTTTTACTGACGTAGTAGTTTAGTTCCAAATCACACCACCGCTAGTGCTAGCGACAGTTGTACCAAAATGGCTACCTTCACTGGTTTCAAGTGAGTGTTTGCAGTTTGCAAATTCACTTCCAGTAAGACGGCGCATCACCGCACTACCTCAACGTCGTCCAGGATTTCCTCAGTAACCGCTTTCCAAATCAGTGGATAGTTCAAGGTGAGCCGATTGCATGGTCACTTCGTTCACCAGACCTGACACCTCCTGATTTTTACTTCTGAGGATTTATCAAAAATACAGTATTCAGAGCATCCCTACCTGCTACACTCGCTGATCTCAGAGCAAGAATCTACGCTGCAGTTGAGGAAGTTACATCTAACATGATGCAGCGGATTTGACAAGAAATCGGCTTCAGATGGGAAAAAAGGTAAAGTGTTCCCCTGTGCATAGCACCACGCCATGAAGGCGTATAGGGGGTGTGGGGGTAACGCCCCACACTTTCTTGATCCGGTCGTGAGTGGGGGTGATGTGATCAGCATCACGCCCCTGACCGCCTTTACCCCCCAGGGTTTCCCCCAGGTACCCATGTTATTCGACGCTGGGTGGGCGCCGGGGCCGCTTCCACCGTATGTCTGCCAAATTACCAATGGAAGTCACATTGAACTTTACTAACTTATAGGGTAAAAAGTTGATGTATTTTGCTACAAAATGACACCAAAACCATCTCTGTAAGTCGTGTGAATAAATTTATATATAATTACAAAATTGTAAAGTCCTTTATGAATCACCCTGTATTATATTATACACTATGAGAGAGAAAAAAGAATAATGATACATAATTAGTGTTGCAGTAGTTGATCGATGTTTAGTTCTGCAGCAGTGGACAAATGCATATAGATTTGGACTAAGAAACATGCAAATTTGTAAATTTTTACTCTCTATTGTGATCTGTATATTATATAAAATGTAAATTAATTCTCTTGTGTAATACGAGAATTATCCATTGCATAAACATTAGCTGGAATGATGCCGCGTCGCTAAAAACGCGCAACATTTGTCGCAACTTTATGTTCCTTAAATTCATGGCCGAAATGTGGTCACTAGAGTACTGCATTGGTCTACTTGGTCTAGTGAGATTCGCTCGAATATATAGAACATCAAATATCATTTCAATATAACAATAATCCTACAAATATACAAGGTGGTTATAATTAAAGTGACGGTGTTCAGAGTGGTATAGCACGGGCTGTAATGAGAGTAGCAGTCTGAAACTTCGTAGATATGCTAATGAAGCAATGCGCTCGCGAATTATGCAAAAAAAAAAAAAAAAAAAAAAATAGTTCCGATTCTCGCCACCAGGGTAAAAAATGGCGCTGTAAGCAGTCAAAACTTGGTATAGTTACAGGAAAAACACTATAAATCGCAGAAAACAATACTCTTTGTAATAAAATATCGCTACAATTTCACTATTCGAATTACATGAACATTACTAAAGGAAAAAGCAACAAGCGTCACCAACAACAACCAGGGAGCTCACACAATGGTTAGGCAATTTCACCGACTTTGACGTCAGAGTTATGGAAATTTCCACGTTTTGACTGCTTACAGCGCCGTTTTTTACCCTGGTGGCGAGAATTGGAACTTTTTTTTTTTTTTTTTGCATAATTCGCGAGCGCATTGCTTCATTAGCATATCTACGAAGTTTCAGACTGCTACTCTCATTACAGCCCGTGCTATACCACTCTGAACACCGTCACTTTAATTATAACCACCTGGTATATGTACAATTCGTGCTGGTTGTTTCAGCCCATAATCATCTATTCAGTTTCATATTGCTATGTATTGGTAAGATAGACTAAACTACATTTTAACATGGAGGAGATGACTATGTTCACTTTAGTTTCAATTTTACTGCGTCTTTCACTTCACGAAGCATAATTGAAGGTCCACTACTACAGACAAATTACGGTTGTACGTGAACTACTGGGTTTCGAACGTAAACCGATCGTTTGAATGTTCGAGCGTTATTCGCTCAATCGAAGAAAGTCGATTCCGTAACCCATCTGGCGTCATCCGTGCGAACTATTAGACGATCGAGCGGAAAAGCCTTGATGCAGCGCTCTAGCGGTCGCCCTAAGCTGGGTCAACACCTACATTTTTAACTCGCACAGCGACCATAACTCTAACCATCTGGCTACGCGGGACCGCAAACAGCACTCCCTGTTGATATTTTTTGCAAAAGAAGAGGGAGCCATGCCAGTATTTAATTACATCACCCCAAAATACTCCCAGACATAAAGTAATAATAATCAACAGGGTGTTTTCCTTCATTTGAATTGTTGTTACTTAGCTTCACTTTTCTGCCACTCTTGGCTAATAGCAACGATGAGGATGAGTGGCGATTAGTTGAAACTGGTGAATGGACAGCTACAGAGAACATCCACACCCAGGCCAGGGAACTTGGATGGCGAGATGGAAATTTGACCACTTAATAAGCTCGGAGTCCGACCTTGTAGAATGCTGTGCTATGCATCATATATAAAGCCCCAATGCCACTCACTCACTCACGCAGATATAAATTCTCGCCAGAAGGAAGCCTCGGAGCCACTAAATGCGTCATTACGACCCTTCACGAAACTGATTCAAAAGAGGAGAAAATTCAAATTTTGCTCATTTTCCAGTTTTCAGGGTTAAAATGCCCTTTTGGGAAATCGTCTTTTATAAAAATAATTTTCAAGATCAATACAGATGGATCAACTTTAGATATAAACATGCTTTTAAACAAGGAAAACGTACAAGATTACATAAACAATTATAGCTTACTATTCAAAAATGCACAAACTGGACTGCATAACACAATCTATAATAAACCAGAGATGGACATGTAAATGTTATACACAATGATACAGAAAAATAAGTTTCCTTTCATAAAAGGGCACCGCAAAAACATATTTTTAAGTAGTGACGTCACGTATAATATGGTTCATATGACATGTCTCTTCTTTTCGGGAGCTAGCTACCAGAAGAAAAACTTAGATAGGAGTGTATACTCTCATTTCTTACCTGCCGGCCCCGTTGTGGAGTGGTTAGCACATCGCGCTACGACGTCAGGGTTCCCGGGTTCGAATCCCGACCTGGGCATGGATCTTTATGAGTGTCCATTCATCAATTTAATCATATCATCACTCATCCTCATCTTCGCAAATTAGCCAAAAAGTAGCACAAAAAGCGAAGTAAAATAAAGCAAATCAATCAATCACCTCTTATCTTCCGAAAAAATGCATCACTTTCAGGTTATGCCATATAATTCTTTAATCTTAGGGTTTAACGACGTCACAACATTATTTGCTGCTTGTTTCTCTTCTATTACATACTGACATTTCCAAAGTCATTACGACCATTGGGGTACCGAATGTTAATATGCGATTGTGATTCCCTCTTATACGAGCATAAGGAAAAAGCTACAGCATGAAAAGTATTTACTGATATTAATTGACCTTGCCGCGAATTAAGTACTCACATCAAGCAACCCATGCATCATAACAATGGAGGGGGGGGGGTTCAAAGTGAACGCTTACGTCAGAACACTTATGTCAAGTGCAATGGTTCGATACCCGGTGGAGGCACAAGTGGTTCGGATCCCACTTTAAACTGTAGGTCTAGTCCCGATTAGCCTTACTGTGCATAAAGTGGACTTAAAACAACAACTCTATTACAATTACAATCAAGTGCAATGAAGTCTTAAGGTGATGCACGCAACAAGAAACTTCCTCCACTGCGCAACAGATGTCACCTCAGTGTATCACTGTATCATTATGGGAAGACCACCTTGTACTTTGATATTGAACGCAACATTCTCACATTCATCAAATTCGATCCAGGATGTTCTGTCGAACTGACAGGGCCAGTTGGGCGCCTGCAACGGACGGAATATGTGAAGCACATGCAAAGAAAAAAACTGGTTCGTGTAAAACTAAGACCACCCCCCTCCCTTCCGTTGGTGAGGCTAAGCAACGTGCGAAGCAGCCTAATTAAATAACTTGCAAATCTTGCTCTACCTGAAAGACCATGCCGCGAATTAAGTACTCACGCCACGCAACGCATTCATCATAACAATGCAATGGGGGAGGAAGAAGAGTTTCCGAAGTGAACCCTCATGTCAAATGCAATGAAGTCTTAAGGTGCTGCAAGCAAAGGTAAAGCTTCCTTTTCTGCTCAATAGATGTCACTTCCTTAGTCAATCTCAATATCTCGGACCAGCTGGAAATACAGAATGATTTTAGCCTCGTAACGTATGGTCTTAATAAAATATAATCAGTGTGGGCAAAAATAAAGAACAAAACTGTTGATATATCATTGCAGGTGCTGTATCCAATCGCATCAATTGTATTCACAGGAAAGAAAAAAACAACAAAATCACGTACATTACCTAATATGTATCTTGTGTAGTCTCTCCAATGCGTCTAACACTCTATAACTATTCGTTTTGTTAGCAGTGTATTACAATCCACGGTATAAAGTGGTTTCAGTGAAAAGGTAAAGGTGTAAATCAGGGTTGTTAAAGGTCCAGGAATTTTAAATAAATTCAATTCCGGTCCAGGAGAGAAAATCAGCAAGCGTAAATGGGTTCTGGACCGTAAAGAACCTATTTTATCTGTAAAGTATTTCAATTCTGTCCAGGAACCTTTTTTTCAGGATCAGTTTAAATACGGTCAAGGAACCCCTTTTTCCACGGATGAATTTATTCGAGGAACCATTATTTTCGGATCAATTTAAATACGGTCCAGGAACATTTTTTTCCGGATGAATTTAAATGTCATCCAGGAACCTTCTTTGAATGAAACAATATGCAACGTGTACCAATTTTCAATTGTGCAAGAAAAAAGGTTCTGGTCCTGCAGCGAAACAAAATAGAAACCATTAGAATTTATGGGATCCTGGACCTTCAACAACCCTGGTGTAAACAAATTATCAACCTGGATTGATAGAATTGCGCGACTCTACCGTAGAAAAACCCAATATAGCCCTTCGAGAGGCATGGCCTTCTTCACAATCTGTCTCCAATACAAGGGTGGCGCCACTAGGTGTGCGGCGGTGGGCCCTAGCCCCTCCGCAGTGAATTATTCTTCGCCCGTTCTCCAAGCTCCTCAAATAGCCTACATGAGGATTGTTTGCAATCATTTATGGCAGACTGAAGCTTAACGCCCACCGAGACGTGAAGAAAGGCGGCAACAGAACGCAACAAACGCATTTTCCTGTAGGGGTCAATCCATATGAAGCTGAACATGATTCCGATGACCTTCATCAGTTGCAGTTCCTGATCTTTCACTCCATTCTCTCACACAGCTGAGATTTCTTCAGCTTGGGTTTTCTTTACGAGCATTTTAAACTCAAGATCGCACAGTACTGATGTCTACACATTCATCTTCATAAAATGCCTTCAGTCTCAGATGAATGTCAATGTGTAGCACATTTTCTGCGGTTAGAAACTCGATCACTGTACGCTACTTCAGGCGCTTCACCAACATTGCATGGTTACATGCTGCCATTTTCCTAGCAATAGTTCATCACCCCCTGGCAATAGAAGTTTGAAACCTTCAATGGAGAAGCGGGAAAGTCTTTTTAGTGCAATGTATGGTTGCTCAAAATCCAAAATGCGTTTACAAGGTAACAAAGAAAATAGAAACATAGGAAGCTTTACTTTTCAGCATGCCCTCGTATATATACTTTATTGTAGATCCATTTCAGGATTGTAATGTTGTTGATTGACATTCCAAATTACAATTTGCAGAATTTTAACACAAAATGTTAATAAGAAATTAAATTGGGCATGCCATATTTAATGCAAAATATTGAATTTTTCACGAGTTTTGTATCTCTTAAACCAATTAAATCTCAAACTCAAAATTTTTACTGAAGTTACTTACCATGGAGTACTGTATTGTATACAAATTTCAGATTTTTAAACAACTGCCCACCAGAGATATTTAACCCTCAACTTGAAATTTTTTTAACAAAAAGTACATGTTTATGACCCTGTAGAAAAATAAATATTAAAGTCTCGAGCTTCAAATAATTTTTACATACTCTATTGGTACACAGGTACTTGCACAAAAAATTTCAAGTGTTAAACAAACTGCCTTCCCCCCAAAAAAATGTCCGAAGATGTCATTTTGAGCAAATAAAAAACACAATTTTGACCTTAAAATTTATTATGAAGGAATAATATCTAGAAAATTACACAGAAATATAATTGTAGCCTATAATGTGCTTAACATCACAAATTTTGTCTCGTTGTCGTAGGACTTACCAGAGCTGAGGGAAAAAAGTTGCCGCTGATGCTTACGAATGGAGAAAATGACGCGCGCCATGATAAAAAAATGCCCGCCATCTTCAAATCAGTGATAGTAAAAATAAAATAACAGTGGTTCTGAACTGTCAACATATGAGGCTCACACCACACAAAAAATAAACTTTTTTAAAAATTGTCAAGCAACCATGTTGTATGACTTCATATGGATTGACCCGTAGTGGTCATTACACCATTTGATTTCAATAGAAGCAGACAACAGAATAGGCTAAAATAATTCTGTATTTCCAGCTGGTCCGAGATATTGAGATTGACTAAGGAGGTGACATCTATTGAGCAGAAAAGTAAGCTTTACCTTTGCATGCAGCACCTTAAGACTTCATTGCATTTGACGTAATACTCACATACACATGAAGAGGGATGAAGATAGAGAAAGTATGAAAATTGATAGACAGAGAGCAAAAGGGATAGGAAAATAAGACAGAAGTACAGAATAGAGAGATAGAGAAACAGACTGAAATATAAAGAGGAAGAAAAGAGAAACGGAGAAGGAGAAAATGAAAGGTAATTAGAGAATCTGTAAGGATGTGGAGCTGAAATATTTCCAATAAGAATAAAAACTCTTTGCTTGCTCTTGTAGGCTATGTATGTGCATTTATACACACAAACACTATTTGTTATTTTACGTCGCTTTTCTGCTGTTTTGGCTAATCGAGATGATAAGGATGAGTGATGATTAGATGAAATTGTTGCAGGGATACGCACAAAGGAACATCCATGCATATCCAGGCCTGGAATCGAACCCTGGAACTTCCGTGGCGAGATCGAAAGTCTACCAGCCAACTCATTCTTTACTTCATCTCACAGTTTTATTTATTCTATTTCTAGTTAATTTAACTGTTCGTTTACGTTTCGTACTTTATTAATCGCAATACTACATACACATATGTAAATTATAGTAATGTATTCCATTACCAAATTCAATATATTTTCTTGATTTCTCATTATGAGTGTGTTGTCGATACTTACAGTTATACTGTCTGTTGTAAGACATAATTGTATTACCGTGTATATTGTATTACAACGAATAATATTTATAATCTTCTATTCTCGTAATATATAAAAATGTGTATATATGTATGTTTGTTCAGGCATAACTCTCGAACGCCTGGAGCAATTTCAACCAAACTTGGTACACATATGACTTACAATCTGGAAAGGAATACTGTGGGGGTAAAACACTCCTGGCACCCCTAGGAGTGGGGGTGGTAAGGGGTGACATGTAAAAATAATCGAAAACCAGCGATATTAGTGTGAAATGCATAGCTATCGGGGTCGCTAAGATGAACTCCCAATGCCGTTCAATTTATTTATTCTTGCTCCTGGAGGTGAAAATAAACATGTTGTTTATAATCAAGTTTTGAGTTCAATTAATATTATAGTGAATTTGTAAAAGACTTTACTTTATAATTTGTATACTGTACTTATACTTTGAAATACCTGTAAATAAAATTAGTTACATTTTACTCTATAGTTAGAATTCATTATTTCCTGTCTAAAAGAAGATTGGGCAACGCCGGGTAATCAACTAGTTATAAATATATATGACTATGTATGCTTACATACTAATTACTAAAACTGAAATCATACTACCAATTTAAAATGTTTTGTTTTACTGGCAACGCCGACCTCTGCGGTGGAGTGGTTAGCACATAGCGCCAGGATGCCGGGTTCGAATGTCCCATCATCAATTTCATATCATCATTCACCCTCATCTTCGTGCTTAGTGACATAAAAGCGAATTAAAATAAACAAAATCAATCTAATGGCAACATTTTGGTTCTACACATGGAGAGCGTTTATCTAGTCTAATATCATCAACAAAAGCTATAAATTATGACGCCATCAGTGGAAGTAGCGTGTGTGTGGAGTTATTTCCAAGAAGAATAAAAACAGTTTGCTTGCTATTTCATAGTTAAGTTCATTTGTACCAGGCTTTCTCTTCAATATTTTGGCAATACCCATAAAACTAGGCTTCCAAGCGATATGTTTTTTGCGTGATTTGAACATAAAGGAAAGTAATACAAGCGGCTAATCCAAGTGGATTGTCAGTTCAGAGTAGCTCTATCTGCTACAGTTTCTAACATGTCTCCCAGACCAGTTTCAAGGAATCCTGTCTTGTTAAGAATCTTGGAACACCGCCTTCTCTCCCCCATTAAAAAAAGACTAACGCTTACCCGCAGTAGAAATAATTCAAATACAACTGGCGCATGCGTGGAACTGCTCTCTTCTTTTTACTGCCTTTTCAATTACTGGACCTGATTTTCTGGTTTTCGTTTCGTCTACCAGTGCGGTTGCCATTCCACATACTCGAGGACATGTGGTACTCTGCTCCCAAAGTTATGTCGTTGGCGCAACCTGGCCATGGAAGAGATAACGGTGCGGAAAATGAGCTATTAATTTCTGGATGATATGTGAGGTAACGTGACACCAAACAAAATTTAGATTCCTCCCAGCGTGTCCCAGTTCACACACGAGTAAAACACAGTAATGCTCCTTTGTTTGAGTTTGATTCACAAGTACACCTGAAGGCTAATCGGCACTGGACCTACAGTTTACAGTGGGATCTGAACCACTGTGCGCCTCTACCTTGATTACAACCGACGGTGTTACCACTGCGCCATCGGGGAGGCCCGAACCTGCCATTAGAATCAGCAGCAGTTGCATTCGTGAAGTTTGCACCAAAATAACTTTCTGCAGCGTGGAGAGAAGTTTCGTCATGTACAGTGGGATGCACAAGTATTGCTCCGCAAACTGTCCATGAAAATTTTAATTGAATTTTTCCTTGCGTTCTACGAATTTTTAAGTGCTGGATTTTTACGTGCGCTGGTGCAGAAGTTGTCAACAGCTTGTTTGCAGTTTTGCTTCAATTCTTGAAGCTCTCATTTCGTAAAACAAAGAGTTTATGTGATGGACAATTTGGTTGGTAATGCTTGTCTGTCTATTCGCGGATGATCAGAAGAAATTCCCCACGGAGAACATTGAAAAGCATATGGTATGGAGGTATACAGTGACTCAAAATGATATATTTTTAGTATTGGATAAATTGTATCTTTCTTATAATCAAAGAGTACAATCCATTGCACATATTGCATCTAAAACAAATTATTTCATACAATTATTATTAATTAATAATTATACCTATTAATTTATTATAAGCACCTAAAAGTCCTAAAATGGAGTTTATAAAGTCCTAAATCCCTACCTTTTAGCACCTAAAAATACATTTCCTATTTATGGTGACTCACCCACTTAATTTGCCTCTATATGGGAGGAAAGTTACATGAGAATTTCTTACTACGCAGTAGGATAACGTTACTGGGCCCCCATTATATGAGGGAGCCATGTTGTTATTGGGTAGTTCACCCAAGTAGGTCATTAATATTAGTCGGAAGAAAATATTTCAGTTCTCAGATACACGAAAATCATTTCAATTGCTAGTTTATTACAAGTGCATATGATTATTAATAATTTGAGGCTACAAATTACATTCATTGATTGTACAAATTTTTCACTAACGAACAATTCTAATAAATTTCACAACATTTAAATAAACAACAATAAATTGAAACTTAGACTTGCCCTGTTGTTTAAGTCCTCACATGTACAAGAATCATCAGATGACTGAAAAGTAAGGAATGGTCTTAAACCAAAAAATAATAATTTAACAACTACTTCTGATGAAAAAGTTAGTTAACAATTCATAACAGGAATGTCAAACCTAAATTATCTATATATAGATACTTTTTAATTCCACAAATATACCCTTTAAACTGAATTATTTATTATGTTCATATCAACATATTTATTATTTATAATTTTAACTACTATAATGCTACCTCCATTTGTGCAAAGGTACATAAATCTTAATTTTAAACCTCAGCTAGAATATCTACAGGGTAGGGTTCTTTGTAGAAAACGAAACTAGACAGGATGCCTTCCAATGGAGACGTTTAAACGAATGTATGATTTAAACACAGGATACATTGAATCAGAATATTTACATGATAAGTTACGTTCTTCTATAATTCTTACTTACAGTCAATTTTCATTTGAATATGCTTTTTATTATTTCTTTTGTTAATTTGTATATTCTTCTCTCTCTACTTCCTTCGTAAGGTACGATCTGGATTTGGACATCCTTCTTAATGGATATTCTGGATCTTGACTTCCTTCTTAATGGACTTTCTGGATCTGGACTTCCTTCTTAATGGATGTTCTGGATCTGGACTTCCTTCTTAATGGACGTTCTGGATCTGGACTTCCTTCTTGTCTTCTTTGTGAACTTCCCTCTGGATTTCCATTTATTTATGTTTTTGACGATTTAATGAATTCCTTTATCCTTTTCCAGCTTTTTGCTTTAATCTTTGGGAATTATACTAATATCATCCCTTGCGGCTGCGATTGGAACGCGCCAACACTAACTGGGTACAACAGAGTGTATACTTAGTGCCAAACGACTGACACGGGCATCCAAGTAGGTGCTACGGTTGAAACGCGCAACCAAAAGTGCTGTGGGGCGGTGGACTGGAACGCGCCACCACTGATGTAAACAAAATTTCCGCTATGGGAATGGTAAATCAATAAGACAGATGCAATATCTGTTCAAAGACACAAATTTGTAGCAGTGCTTTGACTTCTTTAGTTTTCGTATTAACTTACATATGATCACTGATTTGATTTATTGAATATATATTAACTTATTTCTTTTATATTTATTCTTTATCTTCTTCTAGTAGATTTTATTGTTTTTCATCTTTCCAATTTGCTTTGCTCTTATTTATAAAGTTATTCACATATATTATGCTAATTCTTAATCTTGCACGCCTGGTGCTGCCATCTCTATTCCGCTTTGGCAAACTATTTAATTTTTTGGTCCTATTGGGTACGCAACAATAATTACAATAAAATATTAAATACTAACAACCCTACAGTAAAGTACAAAACAATAACCAAATCCTGAAAATGATAAGTCCATCCTCATCATTTGATTCAACATCAATAATAAATATATCACTAAACTGATTAAGAACTTTCCTAGGATTATTAATAATTCCCACCCCCCTTCTGACTAATCCAATCACGGACTTCTTTCATATATAATATAATAATATCAAATTTCATGAAAAGTTTAAAACATTTCTAGGAATGTTTAACCATCAAGGAAGAACATTAATATTTATTAGCATATTTTCAATAATTTTATTTAATAATTCAATAGGGCTATTCCCATATGTATTTACTAGATCGAGACATTTAGTATTTACTTTAACACTAGCTTTACCAATATGATTAGCCTTTATATTATTTGGATGAATTAATAGTACAAAACATATATTAGCATACTTAGTACCAGAGGGGTACCAGCCTTTAGCTGTTTCTAGCCTTGAACATAATTATTTAACGACAAAGGTAGTCCAGCAAATCCACCCATAGTAGGAAATGGCCATAATAAATAAAGAACATAAGAAATGGAAGCATGATAAAAAATAACCCCCCTTTTAGGTAATTATTATTAACACTATATGGCCGATAATCTTACTAACACGTATTAAATTTTGCCCAATGAGTGTATCCCTTCTCTACCCGAGACCAAATCGTCGAAATAATCTCGTAATTACGTAAGCCTATTTAATTCAGTCGATTTGCTCGTCCGGAAGGCAAGAACTGACAAAATCGCCAACCTATTCGTAACCAATAAGAGCAGAAATATATTTTGTGGGTAAAATTCTGATTTACAAAAAAATAATCTAAGAATGATAGCAACATGAAATTTTGTTTATTAATTCGAATTAAAATGCTGATTACTTTTGCTATAAGTTATCCCCGTTAGGAATTTGTTAAACCTTTCTACATAACCACAAAACCTGGAATTAAGCCAGGCTATCAATGGAGCACGTCGCTGTTAAGTCGTAAATGCAGCTCTTACTTGTTAATTTAAAAGTTAAAATATTATCTGGGATTAGATATTAGAGCAAACATGAAGTTCCTCTAGAACATTTAATTATTTACTTACTAAGGTACTTTCAAGAGCTCTCACTAGATGGCAAATCAAATAACTTAAAATAATGACACTATTATTGGGGGTGATTTTGTTGTTGCATTAGCAACAATAACAGATGAAAACCAAACGTATTGTAGTATGTATTCTAATGAACTGATCATGGTTTGATTTTTCAACGAGAATTAGATCTATTTAACCATTTTTCAACTCCCGATTACTGATGACTTTTTATATCTTTGAGTAAAGGAAGTACTAATTGTGTCGTACGTTTCTTATATTGTTGTTTGTTCCTTCCATATGCTTACCTTGCAAAACATTAATTTTCTACATCAGTGTTAATTTTCTACATCAGTGTTAATTTTCTACATCAGTGAATACCCTTATCTGTAATCATTACCAATTGACAAGAGTAAACTTTACCGGTGAGGGTAGAGGAACAATATTTTTAGTTTAAAACATTATAACTTTTGTTGAGTGGAATATTGTTAGCTTAAGATTGTACCTTGGATAACGCCTTAAACTGTAGCTCAAGTCCAAATTATGGTATCTGGTCGATTATCTTACTAACATGGATTTAATAGGCTAATGCCCAAGATTTTTCATTATTTAGTTTTAATATTTAACTGGTGTAGATGTTGCCCAATGGGTGTATCACTTACGTAGCGTGTGACGTCAGAACATGTTATCTGAGGATTGCCAAGATTATTTTACCGTACACTTATGAGCTAATCGTTGTCGAGGTAAGACTGATAGATTCTAGAAGTGTAAGTTGCAGTTACAGCAGGGATTATGTATATCTAGGAATTATTAAAGTAATACCTCGATTTTCAAAAAGTCAATAGTTCCGGACAAACTCAGGGAAACTCTTCCATACAATCTTGAGAAGGCATGTAGTCATCACATGTCCCTTCGATGTCAATTATTGTAAGGATGCCCACGTGGACACAAATCTCGCACACATTTAATGGATAACTTCCTGATTTTCAGGAATATCCAGTAGACATCCATTGGGTATCCTGAATATCTATATGTCGTCCAGAGGATATCCATAGGATATCCAGGAAGAATATATTTGGCATTCTCTGGATATTTTTTGGATATGTTTTGGACATTCTATGATCACTTTTGGATATGGTGTGAGTTGAGTAACATGAACCGGATGTTATCTAGATGCTTTTTTTATTTAATTGTGGATAAAAATACATTCTGGACTAGAATTGTTCCTGATACTTTTCACACGACGAGAACATTCCTAGACTAGATTCACGCACATCAGAGATCTTGTGCACACATATTTTTACAACATGTACTCCCCACTCACACACACACACACATACGCAAATCCGCACGGACGCACACACATCCGAAAAATGTGTTATATTGACAGGCATGTCCATGATAAGCAGAGTATACACAGAATTTGAGCACATTCTTACAAAACGTGTAAGAACCGTAATTTGCTTAATGCAAACTGACCTGCAGAGCGAGGCTCAAAGACTCTTAGCAAAGGAACTTTCACCTTACCTTGTGCACATGCGTGACTCGCTGGGTCAGACTACGAGCCTATGCACAACGATGCTTTCGGATATTTACGAATTATGATTTAAGACTGCATCGCAAAGTTTGTGTCAAAACATAATTAGCTGATTTACTGAACACTATGAATGAATCTTTCCACGGATATCAAAACATTTATGTCAATTTTTTAATAACACCTGGACATATACCGAATATCCCATGGATATCCCTGGGAGATTTGTGTATGTGGCCACACTCTTCTTCATGCCTCGTCAAGATTGTGAGGAAGATACGGTCCTGAACTATACAAAGGTTTCCACGAGTGGCTAGAAGAAATAATTCCAGTCCCAGAACTTTTGGATCACGCTTGGGATTTCAACCTGAAAATATCCCAGAACGGAGAGTGGGTAACAGTTGAAGGAAGCCACTGATCCTTCTCTATATTTCAGAACTTTTATCTGCCTCTCGCCTGCTGCATGTGAACCTCAATCTAAAGCTCTCAATTATTTAAGGGAGACGGACTTCAAAGGGGAAACTCTTTGCCACGTCCAGTAACCTTCGTTGTTTTCGGCGGCCGGATTAAATTTTGCAGACGAGCCTCTATCTCCTCGTCCCTCCCACAGTTCGAGCTCGGGAGAGGCAGATGACATTATCTATGCATGCGTGCGCCTAGAAGTCGTACCACGTGATATCACTGAGCTAATCCGTCCTTGATCTGTGAGTAGAAGGTGAAGTTGGTTCAAGTACGAAAAGCACGAACTTGCTATCGTGAGATTGCCACTTTCCCAGTTTTTAAAACATAGCTCTGTTCTGGAAGAGCTGGTACGTTGTCGTCCGAAGGGGTTGGCGCCCCACAATTTTGTTTTCAGTGTTAGTAAGATATTCGAGCCGCTACGGAGGGTACGTTGAAGCCCCTTGCTGTCTCAATCCATGCGCGGTTATAGGCGTGTCTAGTTTATACTGAAAATCTGATATGCCGTTTCATGCCCAATTAACGAAGAGTGCCTTTTTATAATTTTATAGAATTTCAATTTTTATAGTTTTATAGAATCTCACTGATGGCGCTGTGTCGTCCTCGCCTTGTAATCAAGGGGTCTTGGGTTCGTTACCCGGAGGAGGCACATAGTGGTTCGGATCCCACTTTAAATTGTAGGTCCAGTCCCGATTAGCCTTACTGTGCACAAAGTTGACTTAAAACACCAACTCAACAACAACCAACTCAACTGTTGAAAGAAAAGATCTAATCGTAATAATTGAGGATTTGGCGTTTTAAACCATTAATATATATTCTGTGAAGACGACATGAATGATATCAGAATGTGACAGAGGAGGTTTTGGGTGGCTGGCTTTTAGCGTTTTTACACAAAAACATTTGATCAATAAATCAAATGGGCTCTGCTCTGTATGTGTGTTATCCATTTTTTCATGCACATGGCCAATCCGAGTAGGTCCGAAATCTCTCGACACGTGTCCTGTCAGATAGCTAGGATGGCGGATTGTAGCGAACCCCTGCAAGCTACTGGGAATTACCCCGCAAACTATAGTTGGAGTCTGATTCGAACGGAAGTTCGGTATCTTTGACACAGCTCGAGAGGATACCTACCAGATGCGTGTCTGGTGTCAAGCACCTGTTTCTCTGAAAAGCGCTGTAGTGACTTTTACCTGCAGTGTTCAGCCATCCATTATACTCCCAGGGTTTCCACATTGTATAACAAAATAGCACAACACAATAACACAACCTAGAAAAAATAACCGCAACCTCACGTTATGCAATCTCTAAAGAAACTGAATTGGCAACATCTCATTTACTCCACGTGGACTTGACAAATATCGTCAGTTCCTAAAACGAACGCTATTGGTGGAAAGGTTTGAAGGGAGGATATACTGGGCTTCACGCGTGACGGATGGTTGCTTGCTCCTGTAACAGAGGGAACAGATCTTTCGGACCTTTTTTTGAAGTAAAGTGGTGTTCGAATCAGGACTTCAACTTTATCGTTAGCTTGCGATCGATGGTTTGGCGAACCCTGCTTTAAACTGTAGCTCCAGTCCCAATTATACAATTAGGATAACGCTTTAAGCTGCAGCTCGAGTCCAAATTATCGTATCTGTGCATAAAGTTAAGGTAAAAAAAATTACAAACCTTTTTTTTTCCTGGTGCTGAGGGCATGATTCCAACTTTCCTCGGCAACTGCCAATGAAAGCGCAGCCTCCACGAACAGGAAGTCTTGCAGGAACCTCTGTTGCAAGTAACTCAAAGGGCGACCGCATCTAGGTTCAAATTCGTGAATTATTAATACACTGGTACAGCAACTTGTGCTTCTCTTCCCGCCACAAAAAGTCGCCTCCTATGGCAAGAGAGGACGACGTCGAGCTTCGACAGTTAATTGCAATCAGCAAAAACCCTGAAAGAGAAGAAGCAAAGTCTCGAGTTCTTTTTTTTTATTATTTTTTATGTGTATTGATTGGACAAAATATCCTCGCATCCCTTTCGTAGTTCAATTTCATACTGTGAAGGAAAGGTAATGTATCAACAGTGCCATCTTGTGGGCAGGAATTGCATTACATTGGAGCTGTGTTAACGACATCCGGTGCATGATCACAATATGATCACGAGGGCCTGGATTTTTATAAAATTATATATTTTTCCTTTGTACGTAGCCAAGTAAAATGCAAACGTCGCTGTTAGGAACGATATACATGAATGTCGTGTTACATGTTTTTTACATATTTCGAGGTATTTTTACACATTATTCATTCGGACTGCATATTTTTACGGTATTCTAAATATTTCCCTAGTTTTCATTTGAGGGATTCAGATATACTTGTGGGACAATCATTCAAAATATCACCCGTCACGAAATGTTTACATATTCATTTATAAAGCCCTGAAAATCACTCGGCAAGAGACAAGGCTTAGTGGATATCTTGTTCACAAACTGGTGTAAGGTATCTCAAATAATTTCAGCTCATTCTGGGTAAAAAATGACTGCAGCGGTCCTGATAGAATTTCCAGCCTTAAGAGTCAAATTATAAAATTTATTTTTGTGACCTCCCACAGAAAACAGAATATGACAACAAACTCCTCCTGTATTTTACACAGAATTTTTCCGATCTCACGATTTATTTTCACTTTGATAACTCTGTTCGAATACTAACTAACTGAACTCTGCTCTTCAGTAACTTAAAATAAACCATACCAATTTCCATAGAAACCAGTTCAATAACCCCCCCTCCTCCCGAAGCCGATGAGAAGATGTACAATAAACGCAAGTCCATGAAAATTGGCAGAATTGCGGAAAAGCAAAGCGTGAGCGGGTCAAAAGTCGCTGGTCCCCGCGCACCGTGTGGCAACGTCAACCGAGCTGCGTTGCCTAGTTCGAGCGTGAAACCGATCTCTCTCCGCGGCACATTTGTCTCATCTGTGACCTATCGAGCAAATACTGTCAGTTTGTATCACATGGATTACAAAGACCAACTCCACAACAAGATCTTTCATTCTCTTTAACCCCGGAACGCACGGGGTTGTGCTCCGACGTGGCAACAGCGCGAACTTCTGCCACCCGCCTAATTTCATGGCCGCGCGTTTAGTGATGTATGTCTCAGACTCGACTTTTTCGTGCGGAGTGCCTAGCACACCGTACTACTGCGCTTGGGGCCTCGGGTTCGACTCCAGGCCTGGATTTTCCTTGTGAGCGTCCCTTAATCAATTTCAGGATTTCATCATTCATCCTCATATTTGCGATTAGCCAGATGTGGTTGAAAAGTGAAGTAAAATAAACTAAATCAATGTTTCTCAATAGACATTCATTGCCTGACTGATTTGGTTTATTACGATGCTAGGCTTCAAACCCGGGGCCCCTGGCATCGTAGAACGGTGCGTTAACCACTCTTTCCGTAGATATGACGTGGTTAAAAAATTCTCACATATTTTGTTCAGTAATCATCGTGGGCAAAGGTCAAACTGAAACAACAGAAATAAAAGAACCTTTTAAACAATTTTTCGTCTACGCCCGCTTGCTTCTTTTGTTTGGAGGCAGCATCTCCGAGGAAGACTACCAATTATCCACTTTTGTCCCAGGACAATCTTATCAGAGAGAATCATTAATGCCCACACACACACGCCTGTCTCCGTGTATTGCACAGATACGTGGAGAAGAATACAAAAAGCTCCTCTGTGCACTGAAGTATTTAGTGGGAAACTGTCACGTCATATGCGGGAGGATTTTTGTTGCGTACAGTATACGAATGAAAACAGGTGTGCACACAGAGACGCCTTCTGATTTCTCTTTTGTAGGTTCACTGCAAACCGTAAAAAGAAAATTTCCTATACAGTATCATAGTATTTTTTATTTACCAATGATTTCAATTAATAGAACGTATCTTTAAGTTGGAAAGCCGATAACTGTACTAATGTCGCGTTAAATATTTCCTTTCCAAAATCCGAATAAAAGGTGCGCCTTAGATTGCATGAAATACGGTGTGTGTGTGTGTGTGTGTGTGTGTGTGTGTGTGTGTGTGTGTGTGTGTGTGTGTGTGTGTGTGTGTGTGTGTGTGTACACAATACAGTAAAACTTCGTTAATGCGGAGCCCGATAAGCCGGACTTCGCTTAAACCGGACAGGCAAAAGGGGAAAAAAAGAGAATGCAAGGTTTTAAATGTGGCTAGAAGTCAACAAGGGAAGTTCCCAAACAAAAGGCAGTCATCCACTGATGAGATTATGTTTCCCGCAGGCTTTGTACTGTACTGTATTGTGTATTTAGGCATATGCCCTTTAAATAATACCATAATAAACTTGTGTTGTTGCTATAAATGGAGTTTTAATGCACTTTCTGCTGTTCTGTTAGGTTATTTCAGTTAATCCGGACTTTCGTTAAACCGATCAAATTATCCCCCCATTAGTCCGGATTAACGAGGTTTTACTGCATTAAGTAGGTCTGAGCCGATACCACTTTGAACCGATACAGATGCCGATACTCATACCGATCCTCACCGATATCGATACTTGAAAATTGCAATAATTGAAATTTGTTCAAAATGTTGATCGATATTGGTGCGTAAATATTCTTCTCCAATTATTTATGCATCAACTTACCATGAAATTTGGTTTAGAATATTCAAGAATTACAAGAATATTAAAATATAAGTTATGTAATCACAAAATACAATTTTTCGTCCAAAATTGGTGCAAAATTAGAATAAAGTTTGACTCTTGCATAATTTGCAGGATAGCTAGACTCCGCGAAAGCGTCGCGCGGTATTCTTGCGGACCCCTTGAAAGACCAATATGACGGAAAAGTATCGGTAGATGAATTCCAACGGATACTTTCCGATACCCATACCAATACACCGGTATCGGCTGATACATCAGCCCTAATGTTTTTATTGTGATTTATAAAACCAACAACAGTGTAACATGTCCTTCCTGGGACCTCCCTGTGGTTGCGCCGAGATGTTGAGCAAGTTACTTCTCCACTACAGACTGGTGAACAGTATTCCTTTTAGTTGGAAGAAGTCTGCCCTTGCGTATCATTCTACTGAATGATGGGATCGAACCTGCCACTCCCAATGGGTGATGTAGCTAATCATCATTCATCCTCATAAATGATGAGAGCACTCGTCATAACGACAAGTTAAATGCTTGGCAGCAAAAGACACAACTGAAATAAAATACCTTAAACAACTAGAAACGGCAAATAGTCACTCGTTTGATTTTGTGAACCTTTGAACCTGAATCATGCATGTAATGGTTAGGATAGTTACCTGTCTACACTTAGAAGAATGATGATGAATTTAGTAACGTAGAGTAAAATAAAACTGGGCTCTTTCTAGGCTTCGTCGCTTCTTGACCTAAGTCAGGATAACTCCTCTTTCCAATCTCTCCCGAAAGATGCTCTTCTCAGTTCTCAATCTAATCGTAAAGTGAGTCCCTTTACCAGTCTGTCCGCTCCTCTCAACACCTCTCACTCAAGACTTCCAATACGCTGATCAGTGAGTTTTTACATTCCTATTATTGTCAGCTGCTTACTCCTTGTTTACCTGTTGTAAACCTTTCAGCCTCAATATATCAGGAAGTGGAAGTCTGCTTAACACTCGACTGTGCACAATTCAAATACCTGAGAGGATGGACAGCTGGTTTAAACAAGTGAATGAACTTAGGTGAAATGAAGCTTAGAAAAAGTGAAAATAAAAAATAGAGAATAATCCTATGGATTGATACGCTTGTACGTGTGTTTGTGCCGAATCGCTGTGTGCAAGGTCCCTATAGTGCACTTCTAAAAGTAAACTTATACCACGGCTACAGAAATATCTTAATCTCAGGAGATAGGTTCTTTATTAGAGAATTCCAAATAAGAAAGCGTTTTATAGCCAATATGATATAGTAGTTAAATGCGGATCTATATTCTGAAAACTGTACACAATACAGAAAAAATATATAGCGAAGCTTGCATATACATTGAAATATATATATATATATATATATATATATATATATATATATATATATATATATATATATATATATATATATGCTGATTCCAAATTTACGTCGGTTATATTCTTTTTATAAATATATGTATAATTGAAAGGAAATCTTCTTCTTCTCACAATTTTGGGGAAAAGGCTTCTTCTTCTTTTCTTCCTTCTATTTTGGGAAAAGGCTTCTTTTCTTCCTTATATTTTGGTAAAAGGCTTCTTCTTCTTTCCTATCCCTGATTTGGGAAAAGCTTCTTCTTCTTTCCTTCCTTCTATTTTGGGAAAAGGCTTGTTCTTCCTTCCTATCTTTGATAAGGGAAAAAGCTTCTTCTTCTTTTCTTTCTTCTAATTTATTGTCTTTCCTTTTAAAGCGTAATGTTATTTATTACATATATGCGTTCGTTTTCCCCGCTTGTTTGGCATTATACAAACGACACAAGCTATACTTATAGAAAGAGTAGGGTCGACTAAACTGACAGTAGCGCCACCTCCTATGTAACGACCAAAAGGAGAATAGCCCAGGATCGCTAACAGCAAGCGCTTCCTATGGCCCAGTGCGTCTAATAAGAAGCGCAACCGTAAGTGCTTCGGGGCGTCTAATTTGGGCACAGCGACACCGAGGGACGGACAAATACAAAAGCTGACGATGTTCTCCTCGTCAGAGGTATTAAATCAAATTTTGATCACTAGGATCAGAAAAGAGATACATTTCTGAATTCATTTGCTCACTTATTTACTTTCCTGATTGTTTAATATATGAGCATGTTCTTAATTATCTTAATTGCCTATTTACAACATTTTATTCACTCGTCCTATAATTTTTATACTCTTCCTTTATGTATTTTGCATTTACTATAATATAAATATAATCGCTCTTCTCCGCTCCTTGTTTCTACAATGAACTCTGCTCTTCTTTACATGTCATGCTGCCATCTATCGTCGCTCTCGGGAAACAGTTCTTCCTTGCATTTTTCATTGTGTCGTCGGAACTGGCACGTGACATGTGTTGGTGCCGTATCCGTGTGTGATTAACACGAACACATTACTCAATGTGTAAAGTTGACGTCAGAAATTCTTGTGATGCGTTTGGTGTTTCACCATGGAATCGTGTGCAAGTTTTCGGTGGAAACGAAAGGACGTATCCCGTGAACAGTTTGAAGTACACGATAATTTATGCTAGTGTTTTTGAATAATTTACGTTGTGTTTATGCTGCATATTTCAACTTATTTCCATGTTTTATTTATCTTGCAAATGTTTGAGTGACGTCAGCGACGGTCCCACTTTGTACATATTAATATTGTTGCTGACGTCACGTTATTAGTTTTTATAGTTTTCGGATTAAGTTTTGCATTAAATAAAGAATGTTTTAATTGCAAAATCCACTACATAATTTTGTACTATTACTGTGTCTTTTGTGCATTTGGTTATACACAGCTGGACAAAATAAACCGAACACTTGCATTTTTTGTGATAACGCATACATTCTGATTAGAAGGCTAACTAAATGTTGCAGAAATTATTGGAAATAAGAAAACCTGAATATATTCAACAGAAAAAAAATAATAAACGGAAAAAGTATGGAAAATGTTCAATTGTTCAATACTTAACTGAGAGCGTAATTCATAAGTAATTGCAATTCAGATGTCAAATATTGAGGTGATCGGTTTTTTTTTTGTTTTTTTTTTTCCTGCAGTACATATTAATGTCTTTTCACGCTCTTGCATGTATAAATTGACGTTCTGATACTAGTCGTCTATGACGACAAAAAGAGTATAAATATAGGCCAGTCGGCCCAGATTCTCAACCATTTTTCATTTGCTCTTTCAAGTGTATATATGTCTAATGTGCCTTGTTTAGATGGTGCTCGTTGGGATGTGGTTCGTGTGGAGGACTCGTGTAGGGTGCAATACACCTTACGGCCCTCTTGTTACATATACACAACACGTTGCGCCCTGGCACTTGTTGAGGGTCTCTGTGCGGGCGAAGTTATTTGATTTCTTGTTGTCTGGGCTCGAAACCCTCAACCCTTGTTGAGACCGTTGTCTCGGGGTGAAATATTTGTATTTTTATTTGTTAGTGTCGTTGTATGCTTATTTTGACTGACAGGGCAGTTTGAATTTATTTATTGTTTCATACAGTTTTGCCCTTATACACTTATGTACATTTTGCTTTCTAGTAATTATTAACTTCGTATTCGAAATAAAAAAAATACATTCCTGAATCTATATTTCAAAAGTTAGTTTGAGTTTGTTTTAACTGCAAATCTTAATATTTTTCGGTGCTCTGAGAGGTGTCATTTGTATACGATTATAGAGTCCCATGCTGTTCATGCAATAATGTATTGATATTATCATTGCTACTAATATTCTATTGTTGAACTTTGTACAACCGTGTCAAGTGCATCTCTTTAATGAGAAAATACAAAATTGTTGAACCTTTTTAACCATCAAACCTTTTCGAGTAGGAAAATTATTTTTGCTTAGTGCTATTATCAATTTATGTTAATTACGTGTACATTATAATTTAACTGCCAGATATTTCCATCAGCTCCTCTAACACAACCATCTCATGACTTATTTCTCCAGCTGTCGCCGTTTACGTAGTCACGGACACTTCTGGGTTGTAACGATCTCTCTGACTTACAATGAGATGGTTACAACCCAGAAGTGTCCGTGACTGTACAAGACTTATTGCTAGTTTTTGATATCTCGAAAGGGTGATGGCTTAATTCTAGTCGGCAAAGGAGAAGGGCTCCTCATATATTATTTTATAAATTGCTGATTGCTACTTTTTAGACGCAATAGGAGGCAATCGGTTAATTTGAGACATATGTCAAAACTGAGGCGATTGAAATTTGCTTTTATGTTAATTGGCGATTAATTGTTAGTTTTGGACATCGTAAGGGGGAGATCGTCCCCCTTAATCTATTCATCAGTATTTTGCCCCCTTCTCCCCCAAAATTCCACTAACACCTTCACACCTTCACGTTGAAAAATCTTTGCAATCATTAGCTTGACAGATTGCACACCTTTTTACCCTACACCCATTGTCAACTGCGCCTTCCACCATCTGCTTATCTCTGGCTCGAACGGTGTTCAAAAGGAAGCTATTCAGCCACAGCCTGCCTTTACTTCTAATTCCCCACCAACTGAGCACCTCTTCTAGCGTTGGAAACGAGTTTCCTTTAATAACCATCTCGGATGATTAGTCAATGAGGGTTAAAGTTGAACAGTCCTCGTTCCATCGTGGACCGCTAGAGGTCTCAACAATCGCCATGCACACGTCATAGGAATGCTATTAGGTAATTACACGGGCCATTAACTGTCATGGCGTCCCTTTGGCTAATCAGCAACAGTCACGGAAATGCTTATTAAAAGTGCGATGACTTCAGATCCAAATTAGAGTGTGTGAGTTGGCCTTCCTACAAAAGCCCAACTTAACTCTTCGATGCATTCTAATAGTATGCATTGTACAGTCACGGACACTTCTGGGTTGTAACAACCCCCTTTCAATGATATCATTACAAGCAAGAAGTGTCCGGGACTGTACATACGACCGTCTCTAGAAGGGGTTGAACTATCACGTGACCTTCAAGAAAATTGGCATCGTTAATTTGAAATTAGAAGAAAGATAAAGAAGTTTATTATTTTCATGTTGAGTTTTGTGTTTTAAGTCCATTTTATGCTCAGTATGGCTAATCGGGACTGGACATACAGTTTAAAGTGGGATCCGAACCACTATGTGCATCCACCGGGTATCGAACCCGGGACTCCTTGATTACAAGACGACGACGCTACCACTGCGTCATTGGGGAGACAGACTTTATTATTTTCATAATCGATAACATAAATACAACTTGCTTAATTAGTAAGTATATTGCCAGAATAACCAAGAGAGAAAAAAGTTAAATAAAAAGAAAAAAATGAATGTAAAATGCAGGTATCAGGTCAGATCTTATTTCATATTCTACAACTTAATACAAAGACTATATGATTCAATGGGTTATCAACTGTATTTAAAAAAATGTATTGAGATGTAACTTTTCTGGCTAGAATTTTCTCTTTCAAAGATATTTCTTCAACAAGGCGTGTACTGGGTATTAACAAAATATACTAACTTTGCATATCAGTATATTAAGGGTATTAAATGTGAAAAATAAAGAAACAATGCATTGATTGACCATTAAAACTATAAAAAACTTGATGCCAAAAACAAGATTACTATATATAGCTACATGAAGGTCTGTGTACTTCCGTCATTCACACATTTTCAACACAAATAGAAAATGGAAGTAAATTTAAATTTATAGCAAAAACAGAATATAAGTTATTTAAAAGCATTAGCAGGGATTCTGGTGTATTTGAAAATGTTCATCGGAATGGTCTTTGAATTGCTACCAAAAATATACAAAGCGAGTCCCGGGTAAAGTCAGAAAATACTTTGACGTCAACACCACACGTTGAGTTAGATTTTTTTGTTAGTCATGTCCAAATATGGCACCAACATTTAGCACAACAACAATGAATAAGGACAATCCACTTCCACTTTTTCTTAAACACAGCACAAATTCCGCAACGGAAAAGATAATTTGCTCACATTACTGGATTATTGTTGTTTTAAGTCCACTTTATGCACAGAACGGCTAATCGGAACTGAACCTACAGTTTAAAGTGGGATCCGAATCACTATGTGCCCGCATCGGGTATCGAACCCGGGACCCCTTGAGTACAAGGCGATGACGCTACCACTGCGCTATCGGGGAGGCGAGAATTTGCTCACAATCTTAGGCGCAACTACAAGGGTATTTATTACTTCGTAATAGGCCTATATCTACAATTCTTCTTAACGAGGATGAAATGTGTTGCCTATCATGAAAATGAATGTAGCAACATTTTATATCAGGAACATTACTACTAAATTAGTTAACCGTGTACAGTGGGATCCATGTGTATTACCGTGCAAATTGTCCATCACCATGTTCGTGTACTTTATTTGACCCAATAAGAACTTCAAGAATTAATAGAAAACTCAAAACAAGCTGTTGATAACTTCTGTACCAGTATACATAAAAATCCATTGCTTAAAAACATGTAGGATGTAAGAGAAAAATTAATGAAAATAGTCATGCACAATTTGCACGGTAATACTCATTGACCTTACTGTAAGTGAAAATACACGACATTTACTAGCAGGATTTGAAAATTATTAGATATACGAAATCAAACCCTTTCTATATATTTGGAATTGTCATTTCAAGCAAGAATTTATAATTCATTTACCAAAGACGAGATATGGAATCCGAATATGTCTGGTGACCATAAGTTACACGTTTTGTGGTGTAATTGGGCTTATGTGAAGTCATTTGTTTTGTATGGGTTAATTTACGGAATTAATTTGTTTGTGACAACTCACATTGTACTGTCATTATGATTTAATTAACCACTTTGTCCTATTCGTATTCGTGGCTATATTTCTAATTATTAAATGTCAAATCCACAGAATGGCGATGTTGTATGTCGCGTAATGTGTGTAATGGTTTATTTGAACTGTAAGCAATAACACACTGCAGGTAGTTGCAATCAAAGCTCAAGACCACGGTTTGCATGGAAAATGAGGGAGAGATGTAAATTAGGAAAGTAAGGTAAAAGAGGTGTGAGAGAAAGAGATAGAAGAGAAGGAGGAGACAAAAGAGAGAAAGAGAGAGAGAGAGTAGAAAAGGATAGATAGGGAGGGAGAGAAAAGCATGGAATAGGAATAGACACAAATAGACAAAATAAGAATCAGTTAAAGCGAAGAGAGAAAATGAAGAAAAAGGAGGCAGAGGCGCCGCCATTTTGAGGGGCCCAAAGCAGGGAGTCCCTCTTGAGTAGCACATAAACCTTATTTCTGATCATATAGCCTAAGCTTTAAAAGGCGTTGGCGTTTTGCGGACAAAAATTTATTGACGTTATTGCTGCATTACATAAGTATATTGCAAAATCATGTAACAGTTTAAGCTAAGAGATTACCGTTATTTTGACATTATTATATAGATATTAAATAAATACGTAATTACAATAAACATGTTCTTTAACAGTAACGCTTCGTATTTGCAAAATAAGGCTATTGTTTATCTTCGATTGTCATGTTTTTATTAAGGGGTGATGCAAAGTAGGGGAACAAAGGTAGAAAGTTAGGGGTGGCAGGGTAGAAATTAGGGGATCCACCTCTCCTGAGTGAAATTTTAATCTTGAGCCGCCCCTGATAGAGGAAAACAAAATAGAACGGTTGAATAGTAACAAGAGAGAACAAGAAGGTGATATAGATCAATTGAGAGGATAGAAAAGAAAGATAAAATAGAAGGAGACAAGAAAGCGATAGATAGGGATAAAGAGAGAATCAGGAAGGAAAAGATAGCAAGGGGATGACGACGAAGAGATGATACCTTATAAACACCCTTGTACAGGATTCACAGGGATCGAACTTAGGTTGTGCCAGCCTAAAGCAACTCGCTGAGACGAGAGGCACGTGTATACAAGCAATGGGGACTCGCCCTGTGAAATAAGGAGAACATTTTGACATTCGATATTTACACTTCGATTGACTGGTCTGGCAGGATCATGTGAAATAGAAAAGGAATAAATGAATGGTCGTTTACCTCTGGTGTCTTGTACAGATGTTCGTCTCGCTGATTTAGTAGACAAGGCACGGTCCTAAAAAGAAACTGCTTTCGGGAGCTCAACTCTGACATGTCCTTCCCGGACGTATGAACAGACTGTTGAAGTACACCATCCCGCCTGATAGATATGAATCTTGGAGCTGGGAGTTACGAGATTAATGGAAGTGCATGAGAGAAAGATTGTGAGGTTACTGTGATTTCTTTTTGTGAGTTTCGTTATGATGTACAACTTTGTTTCTTTTTAAATTGGATAATCAAGATAAATAGATTCTGAATTCATATGTTAAAACGTAAGTTCTGTGTTTTTGTGACTATTTACTGCAAATCTTAATGTTTTCCCGTGCCCTGGGAGGTATCACGCGTATACCAATATATAGTCTCATGTTGCTCATTCTCAATTTGCATTGAGCTAAATATATTCTTATGACTATTAATACTATCATATGGTTCACTCTGGCACGACCGTGTCAACTCCCGCTGTAACTCCTAACATATCGATCGATTATCAGACTGTTAATTGGAGACAACAACTGTTCACTCGATAACTTTCTGATTACAACTGGGGTGAGAAATGTTCTCGCGATCTATTTAAAGGGGATTCAAATTTCCGATCGTTAAAGCCGTGAGGAGAGTTCCGCCCTGTCGTTAACCGTGCTTTTTGCATAAGGCTGACGTTGCGTTATTTCAACTGATTTCCTGTGGATTCCCGTGTCAGCAGAGTTTAGAGTCCACTGAAGGTCGCTGGTGTAATATGCTTCTAAGAAGCTACTTCCAGCGCTTGAGCCGGACCCCTTGGCGAAGAGATTAGTTTATCGAGTTATGACGCCGGGGGTCCCGGGTTCGAGTCACGCCTTCGGCGTGATACGATACATCAAAGAGGTAGATAGATTGAGAGGTAAGGAAGAAACTAGCGGGTGAAGAAAAGGGACAATTGTGGATTGAAGCAGAGTTGTTAAAGGTCCAAGAATTTCAAATAAATTCAATTCCGGTCCAGGAGAGAAAATCAGCAAGCGTAAATGGGTTCTGGACCGTAAAGAACCTTTCTATCTGTAAAGTATTTCAATTCGGTCCAGTTACCTTTTTCTCCAGATGGATTTAAATACTGTCCAGGAACCTTTCTTCCAGGGACCTTTTTTCCGGATCAGTTTAAATAGGGTCCAAGTCCCGTATTGAAATGAAACAATACGCAACTTTGACCAGGATTTAAATTGTGCGAGAAGAAAGGTTCCTGCCCTGTTACGGAAACCAGTAGAACACATTAGATCTTTAACAACCCTGGACATGAAGAACCTGAAGACCGAGCTGGAAATAGAATGAAGTTCACAATGAGCATCCTGAATACGAGTACACTACAAAATCTGAGACGAAGACAAAAGCATGCTCTTCACGAAGCTCCACCTGGTGGCATATCGTAAATCAGTGTTCCAGTGCCAATCCGGATTCGCACGTCAGTTCCGACCGCAGCCCTTTCATGAACAACTGATATCATCCTCTCGCATCGGCGCCCATTTTGTTCCCTGCCTCTTCCGATCATATAGAGACGTCGAGGAGCACCAACAAGTCAATAAAAGGACACCGAAAGAGGTGTACGCTTCGCTAATCCGGCCAGCTCATCGGCACACATTAAATAAAACACCTGCATACTGTGAAGGTGCAAAAACTTGTTCTTCTGTCAGATCGGATCATTTGAGAAGACCCGGTTTTATTATCAATAACGCCGCCGGATGCCCTCAACTTGATAGGATTATTCATTGTGGCGAGGTTCATTATTTTCGGATCACCGCAAGCTCCCCTCGAGAACAGCAGGCACATTACCTTTGCATAATCTCCACTCGTATACTCAGAAATAATTGCGACTATCATGTCAAGGATGATGATTTGATAAATATCTTTTCAAATAAAAATAAATTCGTAAACAATTTAAGGTCTTACAAAGCAATACTCAGAACAACTTAACAAAGCACTAACGGCTATCGCAAACGTCATAACACCGAAAAAATTTTAATTGCTGCAAAAAAAGAAAAAAAAAAGTTTATGGATTTGCAGTGACACGTTCTGAACACATATTTCACCCAGTGGCGGCTCTAAGGGGAAAGCCGCCACACCATGGCTCTACTCTCAGAAAAAGAAAAAGCACTTGCTTTGCCAAAATATAGTTAAATTATAATACATTTACGAACGAGGAGATTCGAATCTCGTAAGCGTTCGAGCTTACGGCCGCCTCAATTCCTGCGCCGCATCCCCAGCTGTTCTCTCGCTTACTCTGGGCCAGCATAGTCTGGCCTGTGCGCAGAGGCATGCGCGGAGGAATGAAAAAGTATCCGCAGTTAACGAGCGAGGAGGTGGTAGCCCAGTGGTAGCCGTAAGACAACCAGCCGTGCTCCTTTTCGACTCGCACGACGCGAGAGCTTTCGCATTGTGTTGACATAGTTGCAAACTTCACAGAGAAGTGATTAATCCTGACCGATTTGTAATACTCGTTGAAGAGGTAATTCGCGAGAAAGATACTATCCTGCATACTTGGCAAGAACGAACGTAATATCTTCCCCAAATTTATATAACCATTTAGATAGATGCGTCTAAAGAGCCATCCAGATTTTTTGTTTCTTCCTTAAGAAACGATACATCCCTTGCTCTCACGCACACAGACACTCATGTGTTGCAACTGACGTTGACAACATTGAAGACATTTTCTATACAAAATAACTGCCTAAATATCAAAGGGAATTCGCATCACCAGGGGATTTTTTACTTTAATATTTGCAAAAAATCACACGGAAAATCAATCAGTATAAGAATTTCACTTGGAGATATAATTCAATTTCTTGCATTGAATTCTAAAAATTGTAGATCTACAGTTCATTTAGCAGATAATCATATTTCAGTTGTTAGTAACACCGTCTGCCGTCCTGGGGTTGCAAATTATAAACAAAGCAAGGCGAGAATACCGTGATTGACTCGGTGTGTCTAATTGTTCAGTGCTTTTTTTTCTTTTTAGTGAAGTGAAAGTGTCCGATGGTGTGTGAAAGGAAGGGTAGTTAGTAAAGATGAGTCAGATTAGAGCATTATTACATATACAGTTTTCCAAGGTACTATACGATATTAAATTAAAAGTTAAACAACTTGGCTGTCCCACGCCAGATTTAAACATCAATTATATTTAAAAATATTTAAAAAAAATGGCAAAGGTGACAGGCGTCGAAATTTTAATAGTCGCATTTATTTCCTAGAAACTCTGGCCGTCTTCCGCACAGCATGCTACGACGCCAGGGATTGCGGGTTCGAATCTCGGCCTGGGCATCGGTGTTCTTTGTGAGTATTCACTCATCCTTATCTTCGCGATTAGCCAAAAGTAGTACAAATGCGAAGTAAAATAACCAATCTTAGGAACTCTGAATTTTTGTCTGCAATTTTAGTAAACAAAGTTCCATTAAAATTACCTCTTTCATGACATGCTAGCGAAAATTTTTCGATTTCTTGATCAGGTTGGCACTAACCATCATACTAGCTGCCAGCCGCCACTCATTTCACCTATCGCGAAATAACGCGAATTTGGCATAAAATGCGATAAAATGCCTTTTTCTGAATTTCAATGCATTTTGTGTTTAAACAACGAAAAATGCCGTTTTGCGTTCGAAATTGAATTTTCATGATCCATATAGATAGATAATAATTGTAAATTATTAGTTACCGCTATATTTTTAAAAACTGAACCATTAACATTACATTATTAGGCAACTTCGCGCATAATAACCATTAATACTTTTAAAACAGTGATGTCATATTTTTTATGGTAGTTAGATGGCAGCGATAATTGACGGACTTAGGTCACCATTTTTCAAGTAAACTTTTTATTCAACCCCCGTGTGTCATATAGTCGTAATGAACTGCATGATATTGAACCTTTGATTCGTAATGCAACATCGAAACAGTTTTATCTTCTTGCTTTCTCCGAAAAGTGCCACCGTAAATATTAATTAATAAAGAGGTAAAAACACTGTAGCATTCAAGGATGTAATGCGATTAAGATGCACTTCACACGCTTAAGCTACTCTGCAAGTGTGTGAGAGATTGCTGGCGTTATGGACAAGAACAAATAAACAAATGCATAGCTCATTTTTAGTAAGAGAGTCGAACTTGGAAGTGGTTAAGATTTACTAGAAGACATTACTGGTGCAAGCAGAATTACTCATTGAAATAACGGATGTAGCATTTGCTTCAGAATATACGTGATGTGTAACCAACCGAAATTTCAGCTGTGGAGAAGGCTCAGAGAGAATAATAATAAGACCCACCTATAGGATGCTACTGTGCTGCCAGCTGGCGTTTTGACAATGGAACTAACCGTTGCAACGAGTACTTGGCAACTTCTTGTCGGTTGTCACTAATTCAATGGAGAACTTTCAAGTGCTTGTCACTATTTTCGCGGCGAGGCATAACGAGGGAGGAAGAAAGAGAGAGAGAGAGAGAGAGAGAGAGAGAGAACCGAGTCTCCTGTCTTCTGTACATTTCACGACAAATGAAATTTGCATCAAGTACAGGAAGCAAAGCCTCACGAGTTAAACATTTCTCCCGTCGGCGGCGCCAGAGTCGCACTGGGATGGATTTCTTTTCTCACGGACGTTGATTCAGACAAACTGCAAACATTCTTTTCGCGAGGCGCCAAACTCTATGAGAATTTGAGCTCTTGACAGTGTGTGTGTGTGACAGACTGATGTAAGGACGAGAATTTGTGTGATTTCCGAATCAGGAGTAGCAAAGATGTTAGATTAATAGCAACACTGGTGTGGCCAGGTTCAGTTTGTGTGAGTACGTTGTGTTTGATCGTTTGATGGGTTTGTATCTCAATTAATTATCTTAACAAGTGCCTTCTTTTAATGGCGGTGAAAACATCTGGATATCGCCGAATAAGAAGTATCTTTCTTGAAGCCCCTTTTTGAAATTCGTAGGTATTCATGAACAACGTTTGCGAACGAGGAGATGAGTCCAGCGTCTTAAAATAATGACGCTATCCTCCGTAACTAATGAATATTTGTCTACCCCAGATAACAAAGCTACCAGCAAGTGACCCACAATTCCAAGAAGTTAATTTGCTCCCAGTAGTGCAGAATTAGCTAATTGCAAAAAATCATCACCCACGTAGGTGTGGCAATGTTTGTATAAAACATTCTTACTGTCGTAACATGTCTACAAGAAAAACAAATATTCAGGAATGAAAATAATTGTGGTCAGTGTTCATCTAAAAAAAATAATCTTCATTATAAGAATAGTATTGTATGTATGTACGACTATATGTCATACGATGCATTCGTAATTATTATTCGTTCGAGATCAGTTGCATTAGTTGAAGAGGGAATGAATGGGAATATTAAAATGGACCTGAAGGAAATTGTAAAGACTGTCAAAAGTGGATTGATCTTGCCCAAAAAAGAAACAGATTGTAGACTTATGTTTCTGCTGTAATAAATCTTGGGGTTTTGTTTGACAGAATCGTTGAATTACCGTATTTGCCGACGTATAAGATGTAGCTCCTTTTTAGGATACATTTTTGAGAAAAAAACTTTGTCACTTAATATTATAATTGAGGACTAAAGTTGCAAACGTTGTAAGTGCCAAAAGCGAAAGTGTTGGGAAATCGCATCGTTCCGCACTTCAGCCCGTAAGAACGTGCACACTAGTGACCTCTTTACACGCCCTTTGAACTACTTAGAGAGCTACCAGCCACATTTCACGTTTACCACATTATAAACCATGGCACATTTCACAGTTTAACGTGGGAAACGATGTTTGAATTATTGTGGCACTTACAGCGTTTACCAATTTTAGTCTTCAATTAATGTACAATATTTCAAATGTAAAGTAATATGTAAGTCTACTTTCAAAAAATAACTTACCTAATCGAACTATGAAATAACACTCTTCGCCACACACCACAAGGAAATTGTCTAACTTAGAACAGAAAATTTCCAGAAATGGAAGTAATAAAAAACTGAGTATCGGCGTGTAAGACGCACCCAGTTTTTTAGACCATTTTTAAAAGGGGAAAGTGCGTCTTATACGCTGGCAAATACAGTAGGTTATTTTGCGTCGCTTTTCTTCCACTTTTGGCTAATTGAGACGATGAGGATGAGTGGATGAAGGGACACTCACAAAGAACATTTAGGGTCTATGCCGAGTCCGGGAATCGAATCCGGGACCCCTTGGCGTCTCAGCGCGCTGTGCTAACCACTCTGCCACGGATGTCGGCTCAAGAACGAACGTAGTTTCAGAGTAGTTACTTCCAAGCGCTGGTACGTTCCCTCAATCTCTGATACCTTCGAGATCTGGTGGGAGACCATTGCAACGGACAAACACGATGGTGTCTTGAGAGTAGTCTTGAGGAATTGAATATGCACAGATTGAGCGATAGGTATATAGAACATAGGTCCATGGAATCTGTGGGGCAAGGACGCGCATAACGGAAGAGAATGAGGAAAAGCTAGTGGAACAAAAAGCGTGCGCTGCTGCACACTTCCCTTCTAACTAGTTCATTGGTCCAACCCTCTGGAGTCACCACTCGCTCAGTGACTTGTTTTCGTTCGCGGTAGTTGCTTGCGTTTGAGAGATATCATGACTGCATAAAGTAATAAATACAGAAAATATGTTTGTGAAACCTTCACCGTTCGTTTATGAACTTGCAGACATCTCCAGTAGTCCCTGCAGGCACTTCCTCCCTTAAATTGTATTCACACGAAAGTTCCTCTTTGACTTTCAGCTCAGACGCTTCCCTCCCTCATCCACATTACGAACCGTTCGCTGCTCGTCACGGTCCCTGAGACGTGACCTCCATTTAATTTACTCCTAATTTCGCCTAATTTAAGTCCGTCAGAGTTACGCTAATTTAAAATACTGTTCACGCAGGCAACGCTCCTCCATTTCTCAAATTATCGAAATAGAATTTCCTCCGCCCCATTTAATCTGCCTTCCAACTGCCACTGAAATTTTAGTAAAGTTTAAGATAAGAACGTTCAGTCAAATATAACACAACCTCACGTCTGATAACGTTGCTGTAGACTCAATTCCCTGAAACTTTATACAAGGTTCGTTCATAAAAACACATTTTTTTTTAGTATAGAAAACAAGTAATTACCTTTAAATGACTTGATCACCTTCAAAATAATCACCAGAGGAGGCAACACACTTTGACCAGAGTTTGTACAGGTCTTGGAAACACTGTTGATAGTCACTGACAGTAAGTGTTCGCAAAATACGAATAACATTTAATTTAATGTCCGCGACGTCGTCAAATCTTCGCCCTTTCATAGTCATCTTAAGCTGGGGAAAAAGGAAAAAATCAGTAGGCGATAAGTCCGGAGAATATGGAGGGTGATTAATCACTGTCACTGAATGCTTGGCAAGGTATTGTTGTATAGACAACGCGGTATGAGGTCGAGCATTATTGTGTAACAGAAACTATTGGCCAGAATCACAGAGGTCCTTCCTAACCCGCTTCATCCTGTTTCTGAGTCGACCAAGCACTTCCTCGTAATACCACTGTTTGGTTTTCAGGGACAAATTCATGGTGGATCAGTCCTTGGGAATCAAAAAATTATGACATTGTAACACGGCCATCATGTCAATGGTACAGTCACGGACACTTCTGGATTGTAACACTCCAATTGACTTTCAATGGTATCATTACAACCCAGAAGTCACTGTAAAAGAAATGTTATTGCATTAATTAACAGACTGAGATCGGGTCATTTATGTATTAGGCAACATTTATTCATAATTGGAGTAACGAACAATAAAAGATGTGAATGTGACTGGGAAAGTACAGACGCGCAACATATAATACTGGAATCCCCAAAATATAATAGAGAAACATATTACACAAAACTTTATATAATTTAAAGGTTCAGTTTCCCAAAAAATTGACAAGTTATGTTATCAATCCGGATGTTCGGATGGGTTAATGTTTTTTAACATTTTTAAGAAAGTATAACAAACAGTTTAAAGGGGAATGTTTTTCTCTTTGAATCCAATGTCTGTGAAATGGGGGGGGGAGGCGAATATTTGTAATGTAAAGTAATTATGTATGTTTTATATGCGTATTATAATGAACAAAAACGGCTTAAAAAATAATTAGATCCAAATTAAATTAATAATAATAATAATTGTAACACGGAGTTGCAAGATATGAAAGAGATGTATGCTTTAATGTATTTTGATTATTATTAACGAGCAGGAAAATAGTTGCAGTTTTGTCTTAATAGTCAGTTACTACATTTTGCTTCCAAAATTAATAAATGAGAAGTCTTGCAATGATAAATATAATAATATATCTCTTGTTTGGACAACTACAACAATTAAAATGGTACACACTATCAGTTTCACATTCGTCCTCTGATGTCTGAAAGCAAGAAACGATTCTCTTCATGAAGTTTTCATTAAATATAAAGGAAATATTTCCAGAAACAGATTTTTTTCTTGCAAGAGATACTTTAATGTTTCGAAGGGGGAGGGGGATTCCTAGCATTTACATTCGCACCTGCTGCTAAAAACTGGCCTCCTAAGGGAGGGAGGGGGAGAGCTACAACGACATCTTATTACATAGCACCAACCGGTATTCAAACTGTTTAGTGTATCAAATATCATAAACCACATTTGACGTTATCAAAGGGTTACTGCACTCTCATATGATCTTTCCACATCGCAAGTCACTTTCCCTTCCCTCCACACACAATCCATGTGAGTGTTACTAGAATCCAGTTCGTCCTTCAACAAGAGTAAAACAGGTTCGTCCACGGGTCGTCGTTCGATTTCTATACGCACCGTATCTTCTGTGCGTTCATCACAAATTCTAAGCCATATCAACATTAAGAAGGACCAATGTATGGGACCAAGCCATTGCAGAACTGAAGTATATATTGGTATATGCTTCATGTTCATGATATGTTATGCCATTTGGTATTTCTTGACAATGTTTTAACATATTCATCCATCACTGTCGTTCCAAAACCGGTTATCGACGGCCACTTTCCACGGTTCATCGATGCAAAGTCTGCTGCACGATCTGGAGTTTCCTTTTCTTCCATCTGTTTATTAGCATGACGTCATAATCTTTCTCCAGAAACCTCCTGAATCAAAATAGCGACCTAACAACTGGAAATTGTCACGTTTACTAGTATCGGTTGTTTTGGATAGACGCGTCATATCAAACTGCTCTTATTATACCACAAGTTAACTACTATTTTATCACAAGTCGACATGTTTTACATGTAGAATTAACAGAATTAAGTCAATAATAATGTTGAAAATAAGACATATGATGCCAAAGGGAGAAGAACCCGAATCACCAAACTGAGAATTGCGCATACAGTAAATACTTGTCCATGGGCGCCCACAGGATATGATGATGAAATTGATAAATTAACACTCACAAACATCCATGCCCAGGTCGGGATTCGAACCCGGGACCCCTGGCGTCGTAGTGCCATGTGCTAACCACTCCGCCACGGGGGCCGGTATATTAAATAAAGTATTGCATCGAAAATTATAGCTATTCCAAGTAATCTATGTTAAGGGTCAATATTGCATGAAAAATTATTTAATCAAATGTTGATTTTAAAAATAAACTTCTGTCAGCACTACAGTCTATAAGAATTATCACATTTCGGATATCCAGGGGGCAATTGCTCACCTTGTCCCACACCATGGGCATCCATACACTTGTCATTCTCCTCATGTGACTCGAAGTCAGCCGATTGTGAAAGAAGTACATGCCACGGTTTTGCAGCTCACAAAAGCGTACATTAGACGTAGGCAACAAAAGTTTAATCCATTAACCATATTTACCTGAAAATAGATTTTTAGAATCTAAATCTAAAATCCATTTTCAGGTCTAATGTGCACTTTTGTGAAATCTTATTTATTTTTGTACTGGTTACGATAGATTAAGTTGCTGAGCAGGCACTGGTCAATGATGGAGTTATTACTAGAAATGATTGCAGTTTCTAGACGGGTCTCACTTTTAGCACACGCTATTGAGCTCCGCCCCGTCCTTCGACTTGTGACGTTACAAAAATGTCAGTGTGTTAATACTAAGAGCCCTTAACCTAACATGCCTAACCTAACAACGAATGCATTTGACCCTGGCGGCAGAAGACGAGGGCGGGGTTTGCGTTGGATAAGGTGTACGGTCAGCTATACCCGTTGCGAGTCACTAACCCGGTCCATCTTGATTACAAGACAACAGCAATGCCACTACGTCATCGGGAGACCCCTCTCATATCCCTCACGACGGTTGGACGTCACTGACACACCGCGGTCCCACTGGCAACAAGTAAACTCTTGAGGGCAGCCTAGTGGTCCCTGAACCATGACGTTGGGAAGTTCATAAACGATAACATCGTTCGCATTATTGTATCTCGAAGGTAAACATTTATACAGCCAGGTGTGCGTAGGACATGGACAGAGGGCGTGCACGGCACATGCCACAATCGTGACCTTGTTCCTTTCCGAACGACAAAAACCAGTCTCTTCTGCAACGCCTTAATTTGCAAGAACAATAATGCGAAAATTAACTGCACGCTGAAGCGCCCTCTTATTCATATCACCGCTTGGCTCGGTGTTATCAGCGTATCGATCGGTGGATAATCACACAATCAAGATGGACGAGGTGACATATTTCAGGGCGACCTGGCCGCCAACAGACAAAGATTCATTGTTAGATATGTCAGACATGTGGTAAACAATGAACGCTGTCAGGTTACTGCACAAATGAGCCTTGGTCGAATGACACTTTGTAATAAATGATGGGTTATAAATATCGTTGCTGAAACTCAGGATCTGAGATGTTTTATTGTAGCTATTAATTATTACTTTTAAAAGTTATTAAACAACAGTAACGCCGGATCTGTCAGAGAGAGTTAAGTGGTCAAATTTCGGTCCAGCCACCGAAGTACCTGGGTTCGAATCCCGGTCTGGGCGTGATGTACTTTGTGAGGGTTTCTCAATCAATCTTAATCACTTGTCCTCATAGTCGCGATTAGCCAAAAGAGGCAGAAAAGAGACGCTAAAACAGAAATACAAATAACAGTAACATTTTAAGCACGATGCTCACTGATCTACATGCCACATTAGAATGAAATTTCTAGACGCTAAAATTCACTTTTCTATCTCTTTAAGCTAACCTTGATGATAAATCAGAGGTGTTCACCATCCGGAGGGCGGCCTCATGAAGGGAGACCTCACCCTCACGTATGACGTCAGGGTGAGGGTGAAGAAGGTTGGTTCAAGATGAATACCTCTGTGATAAATGGATGAATTGTGAAATGGACTAATTGGATGAAAAAACAGAACCTTGGATGACATATTAATTGCTCTTCAGCTCTACCCATATTTATCAATTTTCCCTCCTCACAATAAAATTAAATAGATATACACAGGTTGTCCCCGCACAACAGCGACCAACTTTCAAAGCGTGTAGAGGACGTCAAGAAAAACAACTTTTTCGTGGTCAAGTGCCACGTTTCAGGGCCGCCATCTCTATATGTACTCAACCCTTTATGTATGCAGCCATGCAGTACAGATTCATAGTTGCCACTGTCATTTTTTAAACTTTTTCTCGGAAAACATTAAACTCGTTAGTACGGTACGAAAACACTATCCTGCCAGCAGAGATGTATGTACTTGTATCACCATTTATGCACATGCTGCATTCCCTATATCATGTTTCTCCATTAACCTTGTTCCAGAAGTAATCCTTGTATCGTATTCCGACTGAAAATATAACTGGCAGTGGCAACGGTGAATGTGTAGTAAATGGTTGCATGCATACAACTTAGAAAAATAATTTTCGAGGTCTCGTATCGGTAAAACGAGGCCTCAAAGGGGGGAAAAAACTTAACTGAGAAAAGTTCGTCTTGATGTCAATGTTGTAGGGGGACACCCTGTATATATGAAAACATATATAAAAGCATCAGTGCCTCCCCGATGTCGTAGTGATAACGCTTCCGCCTTGTAATCAAGGAATTATGGGCTCGATTCCCAGTGGAGGCATATTACTCAGTGATTCGCATCTCACTTTAAACTGTAGGTCCAGTCCCGATTAACATGTCTGACCATAAAATGAACGTATAGCGACCTTTTGACAAAACAGGACAGAGTTCCTTTCTTTCGGCAGAGTGGTTAGCACACCGCGCTGCGACGTCAGCGGTCTCGGGTTCGACTCCCGGCCTGGGCATGGGTGTTCCTTGTGAGTGTTCCTTCATCAATTTCATCATATCATCACTCATCCTCACCTTCGCCAAAAGTGGAAGAAAAAGCGAAGTAAAATAAACCAAATCAATCAATCAATTCCTTTCTTTAGCTGTTTTTAGTTATCTTTCTACTTCAAGAGAAGAATCGCGACTTTGGAGATTAATGATAAAAGTATTAACATTAAAAAAAAATAATAAGCATAGTGAAATCCCCATGTGTTGACAGGGATTCGAACCCAAAATCCCCGCTCCGTGGTCGTAGTGGTAGAGGTGTGGGCTTGTAATCAAGGGAGTTCTGGGTCGATCCCCGGGCACATAGTGTTTGGATCTCCCTCTAAACTGTAGGTCCAGTCCCGATTAACTTATCACAGCATAAAGCGAACTTAAAGAAAACTTTGACTTTGGCTTTTAAACAACGCAATCCTGAAGAGCTTTTGACAAGCAGAACCTACACGCGTTTTATTTAGTTTCCAAACTACTTGATATGTTAATGCCTGGAATCCGGTTTCTCGCTCTTCTGTTGTTATTCTTGAACCGTCCGAGGCACCAATCGAACATTCAAAGATTTCCAGCGCTGACCCGCCTCCAGGAGCTTTGGAATCAACTTCTGGAAACTTCCTCATTGGAAATTAAAATGATGTCCTTGAGAAAGCCTTTGACGAAAAGACGAAAAATTTGTCGAGAGCCAAATGGTATATAAATCAAGCCTGGGAGGGTTTGGCGAAGCGAAAATCCGTAGGAGTTGACATTGGAAGGACAAACGTGAAGGAGAATACCGGAGCGTCCTGGATGTGACAGGTGAAGCAACGAAAAACTGATTACATTTTTGGTGCCGAAACCCGGGCGCGGTAACAAATGGTGGAAGTGATTGACTTCTTCTGAAGCAGGAAGCTCTTGCAATGTTCTCCAAGTTCCCGACGGTTCCATGGATGATACCACATGCAAATCAATCGGGAAAGAATAAAAAAACACTTAACCAATGACAAAACTCTCTAGGAGGTGGAACGGAATGGATAAAAGACTAACTGATTGATTAAATTACGTTATCTTAGGTTGCTTTTCTGTCACTTTTGGCTAATCGCGATGATGAAGATGAGTTATGATGATATAGACGAAGAGACACAAAGAATACCCATGCCCAGACCGGGATTCGATCCCTGTACTTCTGTTGTCGGAGCTCACTGGGCTAACTATTCATCCATTAAACCAATGATTATGGACGTGATAGAGAGGTGGAAAGACTGAACTCGATAGTCTTTTGTTCAGGCAAGTTGAACGCAAAGTCTTGCCCTACTATTTCTCCTAGCGACCAGTGTCTTTCGATGAGATAGGCCATTTATTTATCCACACACCCCAAACATCCCCTAACACCTCTCTAAATATCCACTACACCCTCCTAAACGTCTTCGCAAATATCAATTTATGGCTATTTGGGATCTAATTTTTTTACAAACCTACCTCCTCCCCCAGATGAAAAATTCTGTATAAACCCCTGATAATAGGCAACCTCTACCTTGCAGCTCTGTAAGTGTGTGAGTGAGTGATGACATGATGACATTCACAAATGGACACTCACAAGAAATCCATGCCCAGGCCGGAATTCGAACCGGGACCCCGGGCTTCATTGCGCGATGTGCTGCTGTGTAAGCAGATAACACATGTTCGTTTTACTTCTCTACAAACAAAACGCAAAACGTGTCAATTAACTCAAAAACATGTTGACTCTTATAACACATTAACGTGCATAAACTGCAAATGATGCACTTTTTGGTGTGTCAAAATACACACCGAAATGCATAAAAGGGCACTTTATGAGATTCTGTTCTGTGTGATGCACTAAAAATGCATTACTTGGTATGATCAAACAAGGTCATTTCGAAGATAACAAAGTTGCACATTTTGCTGGGTCAATTGATGCATTAAAAGTAAAATTTTGTTACCTCTGTTATGATCTTGTCTAATCTTCCCAATTGATGCATTTTTTAGTGCATCGCACGAAACAGTCTCATAAAAGTGCCTTTTTTATGCATTTCTCTGTGTATATTGAACGAGTCGTCCAGAGGTTCTGTCTATCGGTGCAAGAAGCAGGAGTCTTTCAGTCAAGAGTCTCGGACTGCTAGACATTGCCGCTCTAATCAACAACTGTTGATAAGAGCGGCAATGTTTGAGTGAGACTTTGGTGGAAAGATCTGCTTTTGCAGATAGATGAACCTCTGGACGACTCGTTCCAATATCTGTGACAACCTATTCACCCAACCTACCAAATATTGTGCATGAAAATTGAAAATGAGTCTCACCCGCTCATTAACATAGTAAGAAGGAAGATGATGATGATTAGGAACAAGTTCTAAAATTTTACACTGTTTCCGAGAAAAGTATTTACATGTTTTGTACTCTCTTTAATAAATGACAGCCTCTATATGTCACAGAGAAATTTAAAAAATAATAATTTGATGTAATTTGATTTGACTTAATTTTTGTTCTTTTTAGCATCGCTTTTCTGCAACTTTTGGCTAACGGCAATGATGAGGATGAGTGATGATATGATGAAATTGATGAAGGGACACTCACAAAGAAAACACTTGTTCATTCTAGGATTCGAACCCAGGGTCCCAGGCGTCTAAAGGCTGTAAAAATGATTATACATCTTCGATTTTATAAACCAACAAAGGATCGTAAAAAATGCAATCCACACTTGGAGCTCGTCATGTATTTTCAGATGCGGGAAGTAGCTAAATGGCGCTGTGAGTTTGTAATTAGACTTCTTTATTCTAAATCAACAGCAAGAACATTCGTTATTCATGCCTCAAAGCTCAAAACAATAATTACAAGCTGGCGCGGGTGATCAATAATCCTAACATATGTAATAACAACGATTTCAAGTGTGTATCACGAACCTTAGGTCTCTGCTCACAAGTAGACACGCACAAAATGTAAATTCATGCATTGACCAGCATATAAAAGGAAGAAATACGATTTGTATTCGGCACAAGCGTTCGGCTCATCAATATGTCGGCCGCAGAGCGGGGTTGAGAATGCTTGTCTCAACAGCTACATATCAAAGCGACTCGCTCATCGAAGCGAGGCCAATGCAAAGCAGTTAGAAGCTCCAGAAGAGACTTTAAGCAACAAAATAATTCTTGTTAGAATACTGACAATTTGTAACCATACCATACTATGTAAAATATAGCGAGAAATGTGCATATCACTGACACGGTACATACTAAAATTCATGTGTCTGTTCTCGGTTACTTTAAAAGTATTTCTACTTTTTCTTTTCAGAACGCAGAGTATAAACTAAAAAGCTTTCCGTGCTCCCCACCGGAGCGCTAAAAAAAGGGCAAAAGAAAAATTGATATTTGGAATTCGTGGGACACTTGTGGATAGTGGCTTTAACAAGAATGGCATTGAGAGGAAACAAGCCACTATCCCTAATCGCATAGGAACAAGATAACTATGTACAGTGTCTCTCAAAAGTTTTAGGACAACGACATTTTAAACTAGGCAACCCAATTTACACAAGGCGTTGGTGGGTTGCGTGTAGAGTTAGGCTCAATTTCAGAGTTGCCACATGCACAATAGATATTTATAAAATACGCGAAAGAAATAAAAACAAGTATTATTGTATAAAATTATTTAAAATACCACTATTATATCGCAAATGACAAAATTCTTTCTCAAAGAAAAAAAATAGGTTCTCTAGTATTTCATCGCTGATGAGTCTACGGAAACGAAAAGAGGTGAGAGAAAACGCGAGGTGACAAAGAACAGGAGAAAGAGAAAGCGAAAGGAGAAGAGGAAAAGTAGAGGAGAGAAGAAAGAGAGAATGGACGAGGAGAGGAGATGTAGTGAGGAGAATGGAAGAAGATTATAGGAGAGATGAGGGAAATGGAGCAAAGAAGAGAAAAGAGGAGGAAAACGAGATGAGAGAAGAGGAGACGAGAAGAGGGGAGTGGAGAGTATAGTAAAGGAGAGAAGAACGACAAGAAGAGAAGAAGAGTGCAGTGGAGTAGGAAATCCAAGACAGGAAGAGAGATACGAGGAGTGGAGATGAGTGGGATGGAGATAAGATGCGAGAAAAGTAGGAAAGGCGATATGAGATAAAAGCAGAGCAGAAGGAGGGGAGGGAAGAAGGAGAAGAGAAGAACAGAAGGGACTGAAGAGAAGAGGTAGTTGCAGAAAATATCGTCTCAGCGTCAAGAATTGATGCATTGGTCAAATTATCGACATGAAACATTCAATAACATTTTGAAACGTATTGGAGAATGTATTAGATCGGTTCAAAATGCCTTTTGGCTTAGTTCAGAGCAAAATAAAATCTTCCATGTAAGATCTTTGATTTTACCTGCGATTATATCACTAAAAATATGAATGTAATTTTAATATTTATCCAATTTATGTCCACTTCTCGGTTCATTGAAATGGAGATTTTGTAATTTAATATTTCCCCTCCCCCATCGTTAATTCCAAACTGAATCATTCCGTTTCACACGGCGTGGACAACGAACACAATTGGAAAGGTCTAAAACTTACGAAAATTTTCTGCCACCGAAAGGGTTTGAACCTACGACCATCAGATTGACAGTCCTCAATGGTAAACACTACCCTACAAGCTCTCGCTCCTGTAAGTAAGTAGAAGGAGCTTACCACTGTGAAATGTAGATGCAACTCTCCTCCTACATGTAATGTGCAAACAATACTTGTTTGTAACAAAGAAAACGAACGTAGTACGACTCGGCGAAAACATTTAATGGAGAATTACACACGATGAGAACTTTTCATTCGATATTTGCGGAGGTATCCTTGCATTGAACTCGAGTGGGAAAAGGGGTAAAATTTGTATGTCCTGAATTGCCACAAATATAAATAGTTATTTCATTAATATTTGTCAATGTCTTAGAAGCAGTACTCAATTATCGTTACAGTATCATAATTCACGATCTCATACATGAAAATATCCCTTTGAGCATGTGTCAAGTCATTTACTTGTTAATTTTTTTTTATATTCCATATGCAGAACAATGTAGCCACTATACACTGCTATTACAAATAATGTTACCGGCTCTTTTTTAATAGAAGGAGATTTAGAAAAACAGAAAAAAAAGAACACCTAGTATGGAGGATCGAACCTGGGATCGCTATGAGCCTAATCGAGAACTCTAACCACTATTTTTTTTTATTGTCTCATTCTGATATACAAGTTATGGATTTACATTGTTTTTGACATAAGTGTATTATTGCTATTACAATTTATATTTCTATCTGGTTAACCTTTACATTTTTGTTTGACCTAAATTAAGTATAAAGCACTAATAAGAAATTTGCATACCATTTCTTCCTTGCTTGGAGAGGAATTTTTTCATATTGTTCTTGCAAGAAGATACTGAATTGTTTCTGAAAACTGCTCCCGTCATTGTGAAATATATATAATAAGTATTCTGTTATCAACCATTGTACTGCTCGTTGTTTTGTTGGTGGAAAAAAATTGAAATCAGGAAAAACTATATCTGTATCCGTAAACTTTGTTAATGAGGTGCGGCATATACGACTGAGCATTGTTCGCAATTTGTTCCACGCCGTGGAGGAGTTGCGACACTTCGTTATCCTGTGGGCTAAAGAGTCAGGCACGTTGCATGATATACAGTTAGGAGAGTCACTGATTCCATATTGGTATGTCCTATCTCTTGTCACTATAACACGATGAACCACTTTGTACCATATTGATTGGCCAGCTTTTGAAAGGTGTTTGGCGGAGACATTTTCCCATATTTGTGGCCAATTATGTGTATTGAAATCCTTGACTATTCGTGGTACTGTGTGCTTGAAACTATTGATTTCACTATATAACTTTTTAACAGATGGTGCAATTGTCTCATGTCGTAATAACTGGTAGCATACCTGTAAAGCGATGTCCTTATAAAACAAAAACCGTTTGGGGATACTTTGGATATCGATGGGAGCTTCTAATGGAATGTTTCGTATTATCGTCTGTATACATGCTTGGGTCGTTGACTCGTGCAGTGAGAAAGCTGTTTGAAGGCCAGTCTGTACAAACAATGCTCTTGCCTGTGTGTTCACGTGTATTAGTGCCAACCCACCTGTCTTCTCTGATAACGTGACCTCATTTATTGCCACCCGGAAAATTGTATCGTGCCACAAAAAGCAGCCAACAGCTTTGTTGACCTTGGCTAAGTGCTGTGTTTTGAAGGGCAGGATTTTTGCTACATACCAAAGTTTAGAGAGAGCAAAAACGTTGATAAATCTTACTCGTGCTTTTAAACTTAGAGAGCGCAGCTTGTTTACTCTGAGGACGTAGATTGCCCTCTCACACGTGAGTTGACTATTGGCTTCGATCGTTTCATCGATATTTGCATAGACGTTTATACCTAAAACTTTTATTTTCTTGTCTACAGGGATCTCCGTATTGTTTGTGAAAGGATTCTCCTTGCCAAGGGGCATCAGAAATGACTTTCGATTGTTTAGTTTTGCTCCTGATGTGAGCTCAAAAGTATGTATTTGGCTTTTAACACTGTAGATCTCTTTCATCCTTGAGAAATATCGTGACGTCGTCCATGAAACTGCCAACTTGTATTGTGGTGGAAGCCATAGAAATGCCCTGGAAATGATGCTGGATACTAAACAAAAAGGGGGCTATTGCATTGAAAAATTGCATTAAAAAATTGCATTGCGTTTCTGTTGGATTAAAGGCTTGACCAAGAAGATTTTTATAGTATTGCAAAAACCTGTCGTGTATACTATGAGGGCTGGTGACAACTTCACCGGAATCTAAAGTTAAGTTATGAATAACGTGACTCCTGGCGTGTTTATGTTCTTGAAGAATGTGACTTAGTGTGGCTTGCTCGTCTGGGTCTATAGGAAGAATCTTGCTCTTTATAATTGCTGCAGATTTTCGTTTCCTATGTATAGCAAGCAATTGCGCTTTTATTTCATTTGCATAGGGACGATCGAAATTACCTTGCAATGCTAAACGATGGAGATCATTCAAGACTGCGTACAAAAAATTATATTTGTTTCTTTGATCTCTACTAACCTCTGCACTGAAGAATTTACTGACCTGACGAAAGTTAGGCTTAACTCGAGTTTCCCACCACTGGATTAGGGTCTTTTGCACTGGCCGAGAGGCCTTGAGTTCGTTCCACGTTTCTCTGATTAGCTGGACATAACTACCATTGCGTAATAATGTGCTATTTAAAAGCCAGTATCCGCTACCTTGTCGGGGTTTGATCAAATCTAAATTTATTTTGAGAATTGGAACACTATGGTCACTAAAGCATACTGGAAAATTTTGAACACTAATTATATATTCCTGAAATCTGGGTGCGACATAAAACCTATCGATCCTTGACGCACTATTGGAGGTGATATGTGTGTAACCTTGACTTTCACCATTGGTGTGTATCCAAGCGTCACGCAGTTGTAACCCCTGCGTTAATTCATAGAGCGCACGTGAGAAGTTGTATCCTGGATTTTGATCTTGTGAACAAATTACGCAGTTAAAATCTCCCACTAGTATAGTGTCTAGTGTGTGGGATGTCAACTCGGGCCCTACAACTGTTGAAAAAAAATCTTCTCTTTCCCGTCTGTTTTGGCTTCCTGACGGAGCATACACATTACAGAGAAACACTGAGCCTAATTTGGCACTTATTTGTCTGCCCGTGGGATGGGGCACTACATTACGTAAATCCAAGTGTCGTCTACATGCTATGGCAGTCCCTTGTGCAAAGGAAGTAAAATTGTTGTATACTTTAAACATGCTCAGTACAGAAAAATCGTCTATGGCGACCTCTTGTAAGAGGGCCACATCAATAGACGATTTAATGAGAAAGTCATTGAGAGCAATTAGTTTGGTCTGACTTCGTATTTGATTCAAATTTATAGATGCCAAGGTAAATGTTTGCATGATTATAACTGTCCACAAAAGAAAACTAAACTTACTTACTTTCTTCAACATTACTAAACTCTAATTTCTGCCTAGAATGCATTAACTATGCTCTTCACTAAATAAATCTGGGGTAAGTTTGTTACTCGTCGAAGGTTTCTCTTTAGTTACATTTGCTGAATTACTTGTTAAACTAACCTTTGAAACATCTTGTTTTGGGGTACCAGGTTCTACTCTAAATTCGTTATGAACTATTGTGGAACTTACGCATTCATTATTTTTCTTCTTCTTTCTACGTAGCACCATGGACTCTTCCGCCACTGACCGTAACCTGGATACAGATCTTGACCGTGATTTACTAGGAGAGGTAACGACGGGGAATTCTGCCTCCGCGAACAAAGCACTTGGGGGTGGGGGCGGGGGTATGTGATGCATCTCCTCCGAAGTGGTCAATGTTGGCTGCTCCATCTCTTCCCTTCCTGTTGGTGCATTCTTCACACTAACTTCCTGTCTGGTACCTGTCGCCTCGTCGGTGATTCTAGGGCTATCCGTGTTCCCTCCATTGTTATCTCCTGACGCAGGGACTTCTGCAACTGGTGGAGCTGAATCTCTTGGTTTAGTCCGTACGGGTAGCACAGTTGGTTCATATACCATCGGGACATTGTCAGCGGGTATATTAACCGGACCCCGGCGGGGCTGGTTTCCAGAGGATCGACGCTTAGGACACTGTGCGACTACGTGACCCCCTTCGGAGCACGCTATGCAGGTACGAACCTGCCCAGGGTATGTTACCCAATAGGAGTCTCCATTCATGTTTACATATGAGGGTATGGGTTTACGTAGTACCATTTTGATCAAGACACGTCCAGTTCGAGTGGGGTAAATGTGATCTGCAGAGTATGTCTCGTCTTCGATTTTCAACACTTCCCCATAAGACCTCATGACACGACTTATCACTTCTGCACTTAATTCAGTTGGGACTACATGGATTCTAACAATTACATGTCGCTGGTGGGCCCATTCTACTTCAACCTTATGGTCACCATCTACGTCACTATAAATTACCTCAGCACCAAAATCATTTAGTAACCGTTCTCCTACCACTTTTGACGCAAATTTCACGTACAAACACTTACGAAAGTAATCTATTTCAAAACTGAGCACTTGGTTCGTAGGGACTTGGTAGACATCATGAAACCATCGATGAAAATCCAATGACGTAGGTCGCGTTTTGACATCACTGAAAACAAATTTCAAGGTGTTTTCTCTTTGTGTATTCATCGTGAACTATTTCATCGTATCTTCACTGGCTCACGGTAATTATACCAAAACGTCGCTTGCACTCCAAGGGGCAAAAAAAACAACAAAAAAAAAAACTAACACAACACTAGCAAACCGTATACGGCCCTAGCTAACTCGGACAGTTTGATCACTAAGCCTTCTCACGCGAAGAGCGGAGCTCGCTACGAACTGCTTCCTGCACGATTTGCAGGCAGACTAACCACTACACCACGCCCTTACCTTTGATTAAAACAACAATTTTTAAATATTCTATCCCTCCAATATTGTAAATGTCGTTGGGTATGAATGTAGTTGAACTTGTACTTTAATTTTGAATTGCTTTCTTGTAGTATAACAGATATGTTCGAGAAATTATTTTGGAAGTGATGAAGAAAAACTAGAATTTTGGTACGTACTTGTGAAAATGTGAGATATTTCTTCTAACTTATTATTGTGATTAGACATTATTAATGAAAAATATCTAGAGGCTTGAACATTGCAGGTCGATATTTTTTTCCTGTGATACTGCAACAGACGAAATGCTTGTTTACTGACGAAAGTATCTTGTTCAGAACAGTCTTATGAAATGTATTGCTGTTACGTAAGGTAACACGAAATGATTACACCGTTTGCGAACTACCAAATCTGCGCAACGTTAGACGTAAACAGGCGGAAAAGTTTATTCATAAAATCACTTCACATTTGACAGTATTAGTCAAGAGAGACTCGTGGGACACTGTGTTAAGGTGCTGGAGGAAATCCTTCTTATTTTTCTTCCACGAAGAACAAAAATTTTTAAAGTAGAGCAACAGTCGTTCCGCTCTTTCTTATTTCTTTTAAATTCTTCCACATTCCTTTAATTGGGTTAAAATAAATAAAAATATTGCTTACATTTCTGTCATTGACGTAGACCAGGCCCGTACGAAGGATTTCTTTGAGGGAGGGGCCAGACCCAAATTTATATATAATATATATAAATATATACATTAAATTTGATACAGCAAAGTTTACTGATGAAAGAATTAAGAAAGATTACCAAATTAAACTGTCAAATAGATTTGATGTTTTGCAGGATTTAAATGGTGATGAAAATATAAATGAAACAGACGTAAATAAGAATTGGGAGCACATATGTAATGCAATAGAATCAGCAGCTAAAGAAAGTATAGGATACCATAAACCGAGAAAAAGTAAGCCATGGTTTGATAATGAATGTCATAATCTAATAGAAATAAAAAATCAGGCTAGACTTAGGTGGTTAAATAACTCTGATGATACAAATCTAAACAATTATAATAGAATAAAGCGAGAAGTTAACGGCACGTTTAGAAGTAAAAAAAGAGATTACTTGAAAAGCAAAATTAACGAAATTGAAACGAACAGCAAAAATAAAAATATCAGAGATTTATATAAAGGTGTAAATGAGTTTAGAAAGGGGTGGCAACCTAAAGTAAACTTGATAAAAGATAAAGACGGTGATTTTCTAGCTGACCCAAGCGATATTCTAAATAGATGGAAGAACTACTTTAATGACCTTTTAAATGTCCATGTAGGAGATAAATAAGAAGTAAGTGAAGTACACACAGCAGAACCTTTAGTTCCAGAACCTAACTTGACTGAAGTTAAAGATGCTATTAAAAGGCTAAAGAATAACAAAGCACCTGACATTGATTTAATACCAGCTGAGTTAATTAAATATGGTGGAAATTCATTAATATGTCAAATTCACAAATTAATTTGTTTAATATGGAATAAAGAAGAAATCCCTCAACAGTGGAAAGAATCCATAATTGTTCCTGTGTTTAAAAAAGCTGATAAAATGAACTGCAATAATTACCGTGGAATTTCTCTACTCTCAACAACATACAAAATATTGTCTAACATTCTTTTAACAAGACTAACCCCATATGTTAATGAAATTATAGGTGATTATCAATGTGGATTTAAACGTAACAGATCAACTACAGATCAAATTTTTCACATCAGACAGACACTTCATTTAAAGTGGGAATATAATCAAAATGTCCATCAGCTATTCATTGATTTCAAAAAAGCATATGATTCGGTCAAAAGAGATAAATTATATAATATATTAGTAGAGTTTGGAATACCTAAGAAGCTTGTTAGTATGATAAAAATATGCACCAGTGAAAGAGAAAGTAAAATTCGTGTGGGTATTAATATGTCTGACAAATTTACAATTCATGATGGGTTAAAACAAGGAGATGCATTATCTCCATTGCTCTTTAATTTTGCCTTAGGATATGCTGTTAGGAAGGTAAAAGAAACTAAAGAAAGACTAAAATTAAATGGTGTGACTCAGTTGTTAGCATATGCAGATGATGTAGACTTACTGGGGGATGATGTGAATACAATTAAGAATAATGCTAAAATATTTTTCAAAACTGCTAAAGAGATAGGTTTGGAAGTTAACAAAGAGAAAACTAAATATATGCTTACAGGCCGAAACCAAGTGTTAGGTAATAATCAAAATCTAATTATTGATAACAACTCGTTTGAACCAGTCTCCAAATTCAAATACTTAGGAGTAATATTAACAAATGAAAATTATATTAAAGAGGAAATAAAAAGTAGGCTTAATTCAGGAAATGCATGTTACTTCTCTGTTCATAAACTTTGGTCTTCTCGTTTAATATCTAAGAAACTAAAAGTTAAAATATACAAAACAGTAATTTTGCCTGTAGTATTATATGGATGTGAAACTTTGTCCCTGACATTGAAAGAGGAACATAAATTGAGAGTATTTGAAAATAAGATCCTTAGGAAAATCTTTGGACCTAAACGGGATGAGGAGACAGGTGAGTGGAGAAGGTTACATAATTTAGAACTACATAATTTGTATTCATGTCCAGATATTATCAGAATAATTAAATCAAGAAGACTGAGATGGGCAGGCCATGTGGCACGAATTTGAGAGGAAAGAGGAGTTTACAGGATTCTTGTTGGGAAACCTGATGGTAAGAGACCTGTAGGAAGGCCAAGGCGAAGATGGAGGGACAACGTTGAGATGGACCTAAGGGAAATCGGTAGGGATGGAAAAGAGTATATAGAACTTGCTCAAGATAGGGAAAGATGGAAGGCCTGTGTTGCTGCAGCCATGAACCTTCGGGTTTAAGAGGCTAGGGAGTTAGTTAGTTATTTATATTATATATATATATATATATATATATATATATATATATATATATATATATATACATACATATATATATAAGAGAGAGAGAGAGAACATATATTACAAAATAGTTCAAATAGTGCAAGCGCCATTGAAAAGTCATGATAATTCTATGTTTAGAAAATATTAAATGTTGCGTACTAGGAATTATTATTACAATAAGGAACATGTCTAATTGTGAGTTAAGAAAAAACAATAATAAAGAGACTTTCTCGCATCTCGATTGCAGTTCGAAAAAGTCGGGACAGGGATTGAAAGTAACGCACTGTCCTGACTAAATCGGTGAATCGGACATCTGCTAGCATTGCATTATAAAATTAAAACCATCCAATATTGCAGCCTGAAGACTTTTGCGCAAGAAACAGATTCATTTATGTAAAAAAGGTAAAGTGTTCCCCTGTGCATAGCACCACGCCATGAAGGCGTATAGGGGGTGTGGGGGTAACGCCCCACACTTTCTTGATCCGGTCGTGAGTGGGGGTGATGTGATCAGCATCACGCCCCTGATTATGTAAGAACAAAATTGAAATTTTTACACATTTCTAAAATAGACGATGTTATTTTCGTAGTTATTGATAGGTTCAAATTTAAATATTTCAGGGTTCGAGATGGCATGGCCCCTATGCCCCCCCCCTTTCTGGGTACTGGCCTGACGTAGACAGTGGGAGAGAAATTTTGGAGAATCTTTCTATTACATTTATTATTTAAATCCACCTTATGCTCAGATAGGTTTATTGACAATCCTGAACTTTTCGTTTAATATAATATTTGGTTTTAAACGACGGGAGAACATTGGGCGAATTTCCTTTCTTGCTCTTTTGAGAGAATATATACTTCTACAATAGCAATTGCGTTCGGAAACGGTGAAAAAAAAGACTTGATTTTCAAAGGCAGACAAGCTTGGTAGAGTAGCTTGCTCGCGTTCAAAGTGACTCACTCACGCTATTCAAGGCCGCTTCTTATCGCAAAACACTTTGCGTCGATGCACAGTGTCTGCACCCAGCAAGTTACAAGTGACCAGAGTCGAATTTGAAAGAGAATCTGAAGAATGATAGATTTCATCAGAGGCGGCTAGGTGGGCACTAGCTCAACATGCAATAGTTCAAGTGATAATTTCTGACAAACAAGAAACCTTATTGAATAAGTATTAGGATAGTAATACGTGTATCCGCTCCTTTTTAACAATATAAGCTCGAAGACAATCTGTGTTCCATTTGTTTATATTGGCAACTTGGTCAACCGGGGGTTATTATAAGGAACTATTTCGTAGATGTTCATTTAACCGTTATAAAAATACAAATAAAATATATTCACAAGCTTAGATATACTAACAACGAAGAAATAAATTCAGAGTTAAATTTCAAATTCATTTGTATAGAGTAATTCTAGAAGTACAGAGCTATATCAGACAATTGAACTTCTTTTTACAGGATAACGTTTACAATATTGACGCGACAGAATAATTAAGAACTGTTGCTCCAAGGGAAACAAAGGGCGTAGTGTATTGGTTAGAGTTCTTGAACGTATTGGTTGCGGTCCAGGTTCGATCCTCCATACTAGGTGTTTTTTCATCTTTTTCTTCAATCCCCTTCTATTAAAAAAGAGCAGGTAACATTATTTGTAATAGCAGTGTATAGTGGCTACATTGTTCTGCATATGGAATATAAAAAAAAAATAACAAGTAAATGACTTGACACATGCTCAAAGGGATATTTTCATGTATGAGATCGTGAATTATGATACTCTAACGATAATTGAGTACTGCTTCTAAGACATTGACAAATATTAATGAAATAACTATTTATATTTGTGGCAATTCAGGACATACAAATTTTACCCCTTTTCCCACTCGAGTTCAATGCAAGGATACCTCCGCAAATATCGAATGAAAAGTTCTCATCGTGTGTAATTCTCCATTAAATGTTTTCGCCGAGTCGTATTACGTTCGTTTTCTTTGTTACAAACAATTATTGTTTGCACATTACATGTAGGAGGAGAGTTGCATCTACATTTCACAGTGGTAAGCTCCTTCTACTTACTTACAGAAGCGAGAGCTTGTAGGGTAGTGTTTACCGTTGAGGACTGTCAATCTGATGGTCGTAGGTTCAAACCCTTTCGGTGGCAGAAAATTTTCGTAAGTTTTAGACCTTTCCAATTGTGTTAGTTGTCCACGCCGTGTGAAACGGAATGATTCAGTTTGGAATTAACGATGGGGGAGGGGAAATATTAAATTACAAAATCTCCATTTCAATGAACCGAGAAGTGAACATAAATTGGATAAATATTAAAATTACATTCATATTTTTAGTGATATAATTGCAGGTAAAATCAAAGATCTTACATGGAAGATTTTATTTTGCTCTGAACTAAGCCAAAAGGCATTTTGAACCGATCTAATACATTCTCCAATACGTTTCAAAATGTTATTGAATGTTTCATGTCGATAATTTGACCAATGCATCTATTCATGACTCTGAGACGATATTTTCTGCAACTACCTCTTCTCTTCAGTCCCTTCTGTTCTTCTCTTCTCCTTCTTCTCTCCCCTCCTTCTGCTCTGCTTTTATCTCATATCGCCTTTCCTACTTTTCTCGCATCTTATCTCCATCCCACTCATCTCCACTCCTCGTATCTCTCTTCCTGTCTTAGATTTCCTACTCCACTGCACTCTTCTTCTCTTCTTGTCGTTCTTCTCTCCTTTACTATACTCTCCACTCCCCTCTTCTCGTCTCCTCTTCTCTCATCTCGTTTTCCTCCTCTTTTCTCTTCTTTGCTCCATTTCCCTCATCTCTCCTATAATCTTCTTCCATTCTCCTCACTACATCTCCTCTCCTCGTCCATTCTCTCTTTCTTCTCTCCTCTACTTTTCCTCTTCTCCTTTCGCTTTCTCTTTCTCCTGTTCTTTGTCACCTCGCGTTTTCTCTCACCTCTTTTCCTTTCTGTAGACTCATCAGCGATGAAATACTAGAGAACCTATTTTTTTTTTCTTTGAGAAAGAATTTTGTCATTTGCGATATAATAGTGGTATTTTAAATAATTTTATACAATAATACTTGTTTTTATTTCTTTCGCGTATTTTATAAATATCTATTGTGCATGTGGCAACCCTGAAATTGAGCCTAACTCTACACGCAACCCACCAACGCCTTGTGCAAATTGGGTTGCCTAGTTTAAAATGTCGTTGTCCTAAAACTTTTGAGAGACACTGTACATAAAAATGGGGAAAATACGTGCGGTTTCTTTCTCAACCGAACACATCTTGAAGTCGGCCCTAAAAACATAAGAAGCACTATGAAACACTCAATATGCTGACCAAGGCAGTAATTTATTTTATTATAAAACATAAACTAAACGTAACGTTTCAACCTTCTAGCAAGGTCTTCTTCAGACTCTGCACCAAGTACAAATGTAACAAGATACAAAAACAGGACGATTTATATACACAAAGATTACGTCCCTCCAGACTATTAGAAGGTTGTTCTGGAACATTCTAGCATGTGGCTTTCCCTTGTCAACTGTACTTTCACCTAAAAGGCTAAACATATTTACTTCCATCTGAAAGTACAGTTGACAAGGGAAATCCACCTGCTAGATTGTTCGAGAACTACTTTCTTATAGTCTGGAGGGGAGTATTTATGTGTATATATATCGTCCTGTTTTTGTACCTTGTTACATTTGTACTTGGTGCAGAGTCTGAAGAAGACCTTGCTAGAAGGTTGAAACGTTACGTTTAGTTAAAAATAAATAATTAATAGTAAATAAATAGTAAAATAAATTACTGCCTTGGTCAGCATATTGAGTATTTCATATCATGGAAACAAGGCTTAATGGTGTTATAAGAAACACTACCACAGGCTGCAATGCAATAAGGAAAAATGTGCAAGGATTCAAACTAAATCAACTATTATTAGCATTAAACATCAGATGATGGAAGATTGATTTGGTTTATTTTACTTCGCCTTTCTGCCATTTTTGGCTTATAGCGAATATGAGGATGAGCGATGACATGATGAAATTGATGAAAGGACACTCGACACCCATGCCCAGGCCGGGATTCGAACCCGGGATCCCTGGCGTCGTAGCGCGCACATCTTGGAAGAAACTTCGACTTTTAACCCCCAAGACACTACACACAACCGTACCTGAGAAAATTCAGTGCTATTAACCACAAATGCAACACGTGAAATGAATAAACTTCCGTTGAACTACACAACCTAATTAACACAACACTGATCTGCTCGTGTATTTTGCAAAGAGCCAAAATATTCACCCACAAGGTTCTTTTCGTTAACAGATGTACTCACATAACATTTGCAAGCGAAATACCTTTGCTTTGCTTAATTTTTGCACTAGCATGCAAGAGTCCAACACGAACCCGATTAAGAGAGAGAGTGACAAGAATTTCCCTCCTTCTTGAGGGGAAATTTTTCATTTCAGTCTCACAGAGGAATATCTTAGAGTCATGTTTCGCAGTGAAATAATAATAAAAAGTAATAACATTTGTCAGTTTACACAAATTTGACGAATCCAGTACATCGCCTTTCCTTTTACCAAATGCAATGATGTTCTGTAGGTTTCTCCAGGTGAAGGACAGATGGCACTGTATCTATGAGTATTATTTACATAGTTTTATTGCCATTGTTCTGAATATTCAACTAGAGTACAGTTTTCATTAATTTTTCTATTCACACAATTTTAACTTTTTTAGTAAAACTAGAAAAGAAAATGTGAATAAGGATCTGGTGTACTCAATATCCTAGATATCGCTGAGAAACAAGTACTTTCAGTGTTGATAATTTCACTGTGAGGAGCTGAAATAAATGTACTTATCTTCCACATGATATGGGACCATTTCGCCTTATTGCGTTTTCACTTCCCCCAATACAATTTCAAATGACTTATGTGACACTAACTTTCTAAGGCGAAACGGGACATCCCATTTCGCCTTATCCTGTTTCGCCTTACACAAAAAAAATTCCCACCAGGGAATATTACAAGAACAATAACTTGATATTAACAAAATGTTTTTCCATACATTAATAATATTAATATTTCGCCTTAGAAGGTTCGTGTCACATAAATCATTTGAAATTGTATTGGGGGAAGTGAAAACGCAATAAGGCGAAACGGGAGGTCACGCTTTCGCATATTTCATTTCTTTCTTCCACTTTCTCTCTATTTCGTTTCTTTATTTTCCTGCCTCTTTCTCTCTACTTTCTTTGTGCTTCTCCGATGTCGCAGTGGTAGCGTCGTCGCCTTGTAATCTAGAGGTCCCGGGTTTGATACCCGGTGGAGGCACATAGTGGTTTGGATCCCACCTTAAACTGTAGGTCCAGTCCCGATTAACCTTACTTTGCATAAAGTGGACTTAAAACATCAACCAACCAATCTCTCTACTTTCTTTCTTTCTCTTTTCTCACCCTCGCTTTGATGAAAGGGAGGCGGGAGAGAGACAGAAAAGAGATAATGTATGCAATATCCTTGATTTCACAGAAAATCAAGTACTTTGCCCCTTATTATTTCACCGTCAGAACCTTTCCCTTCCATCCAACAGACATACATATTCAGATAATACATTGTCTTCATATAAACATTTCAAACATCCAGTGAGAACTCCTACTGACAATACTTGCTTGTTTCTCACGTTGTGACTGATATTCAGACTGACTTATGCACTACACATTTGTTCTTGCATAGGAAGCAATGCACATTAATTTTCATTAGTTTATCTTTATGCAAAGAAGCAAACTGTGAGAAAACTGGGAGTGAATCTAGTGCAAGCCTAATTATACCGTAAGTATTTGAAAAACGCCTGTTAATCCCAGTGGCCGAATTGGAAATAAATTACTGCTGGTATGCTCGTATGTACAGATCTGCCTTTTGACACAATCCTTTATGTGTGATTTCTTACATAATACATGAATTGAATAAATTGTAATAACTAATAAATATACTACTGCAGAAGTTCCTAAGATAAGTGACGGATGTGTCATGTAGGTCTAAATAATAAACAAATGAATGCACTATTTAGTAAGTTTACTAAAAACTGGACTCGCCTATTTTAGCAGTGTTTCCAAAATAAAGGCGCTAATTAGTAAATTTACTGAAAACTGGATTCACCTATTTGTTGGAAGGTGTCCGTTTTAGCCACAAATCTAAACTCATTTTACACATACACAAAATGAATATGTCGCACAAGTCAGCCAGTGACACCGACTGGAAGAAAAACAAACATTTATACAATAACAACTTAAAGCATTTGTTCTTACACTTCGACCACAAGAATCGAGATCAGAACTGAAAATGCAAGTGGGCAGTTATGATAAGTAAATGGATAAACCACATACGTTTTTGCGTATAACATATTAACTAATTTTGATCAATCAAACCAAATAATTGTTAACGGGACATACAAATTACGATTTTAATTGCAGAGCCTATTGTTACGTTTCTCATGATCATGACGTATGATCGACAAGGAGCGTTCGGCCGTGGACGGCGGGGTGGAACAAGAGTGCAGAGTGCTGTAAGGAACAACTCAAGAAAGAGAGAGGGAGAGATGAGCGAGTACATTGTTCGCCATTGCGTAGATACTTGTGCGATCAGTTCCAATAAATAAGAGCCAATATTAAAAAAAATATTGCAGGTATGTTTTTTGGCATCTTAATTTACTACCGGTATTCCATACCGGCCCAATTCGATCCCTGGTAAGTACTTGAAATGATAGTATAGCATTTGGTTCGTACCTTTTAATACTTTTTGGTTTGATTGATGCAATTCATATTCAAATTTCTGTGCTGCTTTCTTATTGCATGCCGATTTGTAAATTTTTATATTCCTTCCTACGTGTACAAATGTTAAAAAATAAAGATTGACTTCAAGAACATTGCTTATATACTGAAGTTAATCGGGGCGAATGGATGAGAGGACGAGAGAAGAACAGGGAAAAGAAAGTGAAGAAAAAGTGTTCAAAAGAAGTGAAATGAAGTGTTCGTGACTTTCGATTGCAGTACTGTCGCAGTAATCTCACTTAGGAAAGTTTGGCTTTAACACTCTCTCAATGAGCCCAACAGACCTTTCCACAAAAAAAAAAAAATTAAAAAAGGTTTGTAACCATAAATCCTTTCTTTTATTTTTTCAAATGAACCTTTCATCAAAGTATACAATATTTTTAGGCTTTTTTTTAAGAAAATGAGAATGTAAAATTTAGTGTTTAGTTTTCTTCCTTTGTAGCAACAAATTGAGGCGACAATGTTACGACCAATACCAAATAAGGACTCAACAAATCTTTTAACCACAGCAATTGGCTTATTACTCTTTCAAGAAAGGTCCTTCAGGTTGCTTCCCAGGATAAATTTGTAAATTATAGGAAAAAAAACAGTAGCCAGTATAGGAAAACACATTTGTTATAATGAATCCTGATATAGCTACTCAAAGTACAAAGGGTGGTTCCATCTAGGAAGGAAAGGGGGGATGAAGTGTGAGAGCTGTGCCTATTAGATCAGTTGCGTCCCACCGAAGGCTAGATGTCAGCACGTGTAAATACGCAATCTTACAGACTAGCCTACTTTCAGAAGATCCACAAACTCTCACCACATGACTGCAATCGCGAATATGGAAACGGAAAATTGAATTAAACATCAAACCGCACTTGCCGAAGATAATAAGCACTCGCAAGCTGTCCATGAAGAAATACTCGAGTTACTTGTCGGTTCAATGAAGATGTCGCCCCTTTCCATCTCTTAGGCTTTCAATTCCAGAAGCCCTTCAGTCCCTCTTCCGTCCACCGAATTCCCTCTTTTAATCCCCTTCGGTTACCATGGAAACCGGAGGACATCTTTAGACTTCGGAAATGGTGACTTTACAAAGAGACCACGAATATACATTCCTTTCTTCCCCGAAAAGAAGCCCCGAGTGAATGTCAATATGTCGCCACTGTTTGCTTCCTTCGGGCACGTCAATGGAGTTGGGCCAAGGCGAATCGTTCTGAAAGCCAATTCTTTGTTGAATCTTCAATAATGCGTGGCGTAATTGTTACACCGACGAATAGAACCTTTCGTTGAAATCATGCTAAATGTAGTTTCTATAAACTTCCTTCCTCTTGGAAAAACTTGGGAGGAGAGTATCTTCTGGAAGTTGTTCAAGACTAAGTGGTTAGGTTCACAGTCAAAGGGTGTCTTCCAATGCTGCTTCTCGTTCAGTCTAGGAGACCTATGTAAACTTTGTAATTCTTGGCGCCAAAGACAAGTCTTGTCTTCTCCTCTCGCTGCCAAACTCAATTAAGGAAAGTTTTGCCTAAAACTCAAATTGTAACCAGGCTTATTGACATTTTTAATTAGGTGTCTCAACTCTTCCATTATACAGGGTGTGAATTTCTGCTAAGACATCCAAAAGTCAATCTCACCTCCCCCCTTAGTACACCCCTCGTCGCAGGTCAACGAGGTTCTGGCGCCTGAACACACGGTCAGGATAATCCTCTGTGGGGTCGTGCTGTCCTGTGTTTTTCCTTCTCTGTGTTGAGTGTTACAGCCTCAGCTCTTAACTATGTAAGGAGATTTTAGTCTCCAGAGATATAGATTATTAAATAATGAATTAGCTTAAAAATTGAATGAGATAGTTTTTAACACACGTATACTATTTTTTGTCAGGGCCCTTTCCTGAATTTTATGTTGGTTAAGAGCCTTATCCTCGCGTTGTGTGAAGGGCAAAACTAGATTGATGTGCCCATAATGAAAAATCCAACAATCAACCCTTACATTACACACGATTGTAAAGTAGCATGCTTCTATTAAGAACTGTTCATCCGTTAGGTCTTAATGATTGAAATTCCTATTTAGAATACTCATTTGCGTATCTAGAAATAATGCCTGGAAGTGACAAATTTCAGTCGAGTGCCTCATCTCACCGTAAATATCTTCTAGCCTGTATGTGTACTCTTTTGTGCTGTAAACAGGGTAAACAGGAACATAATTGTTGGAGAAATGTGGAAAACCTTTTAAAATTCTGTTTATGTGAACTGTTAGTGAGTGCCATCATGATTTAAGTTGAATTAGCTAACAAGGATAAAATGAATACAGAAGGTCGTTCGGAATATCTGAGGACAATGTTGGAAGGGTGATAAGTTCATGAAAACCCATGTCGCCACCAACGATCATGCTCAATTGGAAAACCAGCCCGACAACGTAATTTCCATTGCAACAGACTTTTCCGAAGAGTTATCATGTTCAACTTTTCCCACTTCTCCTGACAGGCTTTCCAGAGGCCATTGATAGTGCGTGGACGTCTCTTTCCTAAGACCCGTTTTAGGAGTCCAATGCACAGAAGTCCATGGGTGACCCATCTGGTGCCTTGACCGGAATGTCGCTGTAAGGAATTGCACGGATGCCAGTTTCCACCTCCATTCGCTGTAAGAACAGACGAGTCGAACGGGAGGTATGGCTGGATGCTTTATCTTAGTGCACCCAGACCTGGTTTTTGTCCCCCCCCCCATACAGTGCCGGGATATCTATGTTATAAATGGGTGTTAAAACCTCATCCTGATAGTACGTGGAGTTCACCTTCACATTATTAGCTACACGGCGAATTGCTAGCTTGCCATTATAGCAGTATCCAGCGATGATCATGAAACCCCGTGGAAAACTTTCCTTGTATTCTCGATACAATGTTTGATAATTGTTTTTGTCGCGAGGGCAGTAGTAAATCGCGCGGGGTTTGTGACAGTCACTAAGGTTGACATATGCTTCGTCTAATGTCACCACATTTTTCCATCTCTCCCCTGCAAGATAGGTCTCATAGAGCTTTCTAGCGTTCGTGCGACGTTCCGCAATGTGTCGAGGCAACAGCTTGTGAACTCGCCGCTTATGCTGCATTTCTAGTTGCAGGTCCTTCTTGATTATGGTGTTCACTGTTGACACAGAAATTGCCAACTTACGTGCGATACTCCTTTGGGGGGCAGCGTTACCACCTGACACAAGGGCCTTCGCTTTTCTCACTACGTCCGGTATACGACTCCTAGCTGCTCGTGGATTTGCCTGTTTCTTCTCCTGTGGAATTAGGCCCAGTCGGCCTTTGCCTTTTTTGTTCAATACCGCACCGATCCCGTTCTTCGATATCACAAAACCACGCTTCTTGCACATTCCTTTGATTGCCGAATAGCTATATTTAGCATCGGAAAGGGCTGTTATGTAACCCTCCCAGTATGGTTCAATTTTCTTCGGCATCGTTGTAGGTAAATGGCACAACACTCTGCACATGCGTTCTCGGTACTGACGTGACTCAGCATGCACCGTTTGGACGGACTGACGTTGATAACAGCGCCGCCAGCGGCTTTCAAAATCGTCACCAGAGATCCCGAACAACCTTCTGTAGAAAGATATCTACGGATAACATAAGTACTTCAGAATTGAGGGAAACACGGCCACAAGTACGGTTATCTTGTTTATTTATTGGTGGAACCACAGACAACACACTGGATGTTCTGACGTCACGCTTCCCCAATGCGCTGAAACCGGCTGAAACACAGATATCTGAGACTTAAATGTAGCAGAGCACTCTCTGCAAGAAGTTCTTATTGTCACCGGTCTGAGGTGTCACTGGCACGTTGTGGTGCCTTCTAGCGGTGACATTCAGAACTTTTTGCGGGCATTGCATTTTTTGCGAAGATGGTTTGCTACCTGGGGTAAATATCTGCCTATTAACTTGTCTGTGGTGGAACGTTTTCCATCCCTATACCATAGGCCCATCTCGACAAGGTATTCTCAAGTCGAATGAAAGGTTTGGACAGACAATAAGAACTTCTCAAGATGTATTGTCAAACTGAATAGTGTCAAAGTGCAGAGTGGCACACGTAATTAAATTTTAAAGCATTTGATTGATTGGATTGCTTAGTTTTACTTCGTATATTGTGCCACTTTTGGCTAATTTGCGAAGAGGAGGATGAGTGATGATATGATGAAATTGATGAATGAACACTCACAAACTTCCATGCCCAGGCCAGGATTCGAACCCGGGACTCCTGGCGTCGTAGCGCGATGTGCTAACCACTCTGCCACGGGGGACTGGCTAATTTTAAGCATTTACCCAAAGCTACAAGGACTGGTGAAGGTTATTACAAGTCCACTTTAAGCTCAGTTAAGGTAATCTAGACTGGACCTAGAGTTTAAAGTAAGATCCAAAGGACGATCGATCCCGAGACCTTTGATTTCAAGCGATTCAAAGGCCAGTACATACCGCACTACGACTACATGTCGAATCTCATTCTATTACAGGTGCGTGTGATATATATCAGCAATATGCTTGTTAATTTATTCAATTCAATTTCAAAAGTAAAAGAAAAGCTAATAAAAAACGTGACACTAAAAATGGTCTGTTTTGTATATGCAAAAAAAACCTTTTTTTTCATCGTTTACCTAGGTTAATGCCGGAAAAATATGAATATATATATTTAGAGAATTCTAAATACAGCGTTAACCATTTTGCTTTGGAATATAAATATAGTGGAAAACAACAGCAAAATTAACGATATAAAGTAACAATAAAGAATAACAACATAAACAGCAATACATATATACATATATGTGATAAAGTGTTGCACAATAGCCTTTTGAAACGTGCCTGGTTTTCTAAAATGTCTATTCGGTTAGCTAAAGTGTTGTATTGGCCGGGTAGTCTGTGGAAGAGAGAACTTTGGATGAGACATAATCTTGGTTTCTGATATGTGAAAAGCTAAGTGCTCCTTGTGGTCCGAGAGGGCAATCGAAAGTTAATTTCTCATTGGTTATTTAATGGAGAAAATATTTGGTCTACAAGTCTGTGTCTATCGTGAGGGGTATGGATATTTAGCATTATCAGAAGGATGGACTTTTCTAAATGTTTTGTGGATGGAATTCGGTGGCGAACAATGGCCAGGAAGAAATTTAGTACAGAATTTAGTCGATCTAAATTTTTTGGGCTGCCATAGACCAGATCGGACAACAGTATTCAATTTTTGGTGAAACGAAAGATTTGTAAAAAGTGCTCTACTACTGTCACAAATACGAAGTAGATCAATTTAGCTGCTTATGCATTGATAAAAGTATTGACACGTCTCTGGGTATCTGTTACTCATTTTAGAAAGCAGAGACTTGAACAGGGTGGTCCGCATTATCTTAAAAAACAACAACAAAGATCGAGAGATTGAAAAAAGAAGGCACAACCCCTCCCCCCCCCGGCAGTACGCCAGAAATTCCAAAAGGAATTTTAATACCTAGTGACTAAGCTCAAAACAAGATGGCGTGCTCAACAGTAAATGAGGAAAAAGCAGAGTGCAATAATATATTTTTTCAGGGTTAAAATTGAAATAACGGGGGTATTGCCCATCTTGTCTCCACAGTGACTAAACAGAAAAATGCAACTCTGTCTGGGAATGACGAATGATTTTAAACAACTATTATTGAGGTAGCGCAGTCCCCTCCTTCCTTGCACGAATATAATATACCAACTTGTTTCGGGATCTTTCTAAGATTAGGGATTTACTCCAAATGTCAATTACGTTTCAAACGCAAAGTCACGGTAAGCAAAACATTATAAAAAATAATAACAACCTCTCTTTTTTTTTTCAATCCTTCTGCGTCATCATAACCATACATGCTTGTTTATATTGCTGTGTCATTGTTAACTATATTATAAAAGAAAGAATCACGAACTGCATTGAATTGAGGAAGTAAAAATGAAGCTGCAGGTTGAAGCGCCACCATGTGACAGAATTTACAGATGGCTGTGATTGCGATAAGGTGGTTGACACAAATGTTTAGTCCAATCAACGACTTTACCGAGGATCGAACCTAAGATCTTTTATTTTAAAATGCACAATGTTAATTATTAGTAGATTGATGTTAGGTGTACACTTAACCTAACTAATGCAATACCTATCAAGCGGCTTGTCATATCAACAATATTTCTTACACAGAAATAAGAAATATAAAAACTATTAACTTTTAGCTTTTTTACAAATAATAATAAAATTAAGTTCTAAATGTGTCACTGGCTACAATGAGGAAGAGATGTACGTACATGGGAATAAAGGAAACCAGAATGTTACTTTTAAGTTCCTAACACATCTAATTGCATTTAACATGAATATAGGACCAACTAAAACGTAAACAGGGACCCCACACGAAGTCCATTCAAATCTTGCCAGTTTCAACCCGTAAGAAAGGAAACAATTACAAAAAAGAGAAGGAGAGAAGATACGAGGGGAGACAGGAGTGAAAGATGCAAATCTTCACCCCCAGCAACCCCTTTGCGGTAAACGCTCGCCGACGTTCCACCCTCATTAGCGAAACGACCATAAAAGGCGACGCTTACCTCTTATTTCACGCAGGTCGTTCCAGCGCCGCATCGAATTTCATAAACGCCTGGAAATGGCGGCATAAACGCCTCTCCCAAAGATAGACTCAGGTTTACATGTTCGGAGCTTGTAAAGAGCAATTTTCTACATATCTTTGATTAGAATTATGACAATTTTCTCTCTCTCGAGTATGTCAATATTTCCTTATTTGTGCCGCCGTCGTTACGAAATGCATTATATTAGGCGCATCCAGAAAGTAAGTTTCCCTGGGGTCGTGCACAAAAAGAAAACATTATTTCATTCAATGATTTATTGCCACAGATACAGCACTTACGTCAACATAATTCCCGCCGGAATTCAGGCACTTGTCACAGCGTGGGACCAACTTCTGTATACCTGCGTCGTAGAAGTCTGCCGCCTGGGCGCCGAACCTCTGTGTGATAGCCGTCTGAAACTCTTCGTCGGTGTGAAAATGTTTACCGGACAGGAACTTTTTCAGATGCAAGAACAGGTGGTAATCACTGGGAGCGAGATCCGGGCTGTACGATGGATGATCGAACACCTCCCAACCGAACATGTCTAGAAGGGCTGCAGTGCGCCTAACCATATGCGGCTTCGCATTGTCGTGCAGCAAGATCACCCCGGCACTGAGCTTACCGCGTCGCTTATTCTGAATGGCTCGTTGCAATGTCCCCAGTGTTTCACAGTCTCACCTCTGGGCAGAAACTCGATGAGCAGAATGCCTTGTCTGTCCCAGAACACCGTGCACATCGCTTTTCGCGCCGACACAGTCTGTTTGAACTTCGTCCTGCATGGAGATCCACTGTGACGCCAATGCATGGACTGCTACTTGCTTTCTGGGGTGCTGTATGCAACCCAAGTTTCATCCCCTGTGATGATCCGGTTGAGAAAATCGTCATCATCATCGTAACGCTGCAGAAATGTCAGCGCCGTGCCCATGCGTTTTCCTTTGTGTTCGGGCGTCTGTTGTTTCGGCACACAATTTCCGGAACAAGAGACGTTTGGTAACAATGTCGTGCAACAACGACCAAGAAATCTGCGGGAAATGGCTGCTGAGTTCCGTGATCGTGACGCGACCAAGAACTTGATCACCGAACGAACCTCGCACGCGGCGGGAGATAGAATAAGATCCGCCATGTTTCATCGCTGCCGCGACGCTACTAAGGACTTTCGGGAGGCGTCTTCTAGGACATTCACTAGCCAGGGCATGTGCCTCTCACGCATGCGCAAAACCGGTTTCAATACGCATGGCCTGCTACCTGTGGGCGAGTGGGAAACTTACTTTCTGGATGCGCCTAATAGATAATATTAGTTGAAGTTGCATTTACTACGTAATCATAGGTACTCCAAGAGCACAGAGGCACTCCCCCCTGATTATTTGATTTATAAATTATTAACGAATTTGCAAATGAAGTTTTTGTATCATAATTAATTAGCATTTAAATACGAATTCATTATACAAATTTTTATCTTTGTACGATTTATAGTTTCCTAAATAGCCAAGTCGATATAACTAATGCGTTGACAAAAATTATTATCCTATCTGCATTTTACCCACAAAATACAATGATTTGTTGATATGGTTAATTTTACCCCGCTTTTCTGTCACTTTTGGTTAATGGCGAAGATGAAGTTGAGGCCTTGATTCGATATCGGGACCCTGGCGTCGTAGCGCGTGGTGCTAACAACTCCCCCACGGAGGTCGACACTCCGCTACAATGACTCCCATTGACAAACAGATAGATCTGGTATTGTATCAATGATGTGCTCTGCTTCGGTCATCATGGCTATTCATATTATCTCTCTTATGCTCCATTCTTCTAGCTTTCTTTGTTTCTATATTTCATCCTCTTTCTATCTCCCCCTCTATCTCTCTCCCTTTCTTTCCTTTTCCTCTATTTTTATATCTGTTTCTTCCTCCGTTTTTGTGCCTCTTTCTATTCTTCTCTCCACCTTTAAGTTTATTTCCTCCATTTGATGCCTTCCTCTCTTCTCATCTCCTTCAACTGCTTTTCAATTTCTGTTCCTCTATCCGTCTTTCTATATTTTTATCACTCCCTTTCATTCATCTATTTTTCTATTTTCGTCATCTCTTCCTATCTCTTTGTACTATCATCATTTCTCCGTTTCTCTCTCTCTCTCTATCTATCTCAATCTTTCCACCCACTTTCCACTTTCCTTCTATCCTTTTCTTCCTCTCTTCCTATCTCTGTCTATTTGTCAATGAAAGCCGTAAATTGTCAACAATCTAGCGACCTATTCGTAACCAATTAAGGGCCTCCCCGATGGCGCAGTGGTAGCATCCTCGCCTTGTAATGAAGGGGTCCCGAGTTCGATACCCGGTGGAGACACATAGTGGTTCGGATCCCACTTTAAACTGTAGGTCCAGTTCCTATTAGCCTTACTGTAGATGAAGTGGACTTAGAACACCAACTCAATCAATCGTAACCAATAAAAGTAGATATACTTATATTCTGTGGGTAAAAAGCAGACAGGATAATAATTCTATCAAAACATTTAGTTATATAAATTTAGCTACTTAGAAAACTATAAATGGTACAAAGATAATTTTTGTGTAATAAATTGTATTCAAATGTTAATTAATTATGATATAAATAATCTTATTGGCAGTATTTCGTCCAAGTTATTTGCGGTTCGGTAATAATGCATTCGTATAATTTGCGGAGTGTGAGGAGTGGTGGTCCTTTAAGAGAGCAACCAAAAGTCAACCTCACTTCCTCATACATCCCCGTAACTGCACTGTTGCAGCCTAGCGAGGCTGTGGCGCCTGGACACACAGCCAGTATAATCCTCCGTATTTCACGTTATCTCCATTCATCATCATCTTCGCGATTAGTCAAAAGTGGCAGAAAAGCGACGTAAAATCAATCAATGAATCAAGTCTTAAACGTGCGTTGCTCTGTGAGCATTAATTTTCAATTTCCAGTGAATAACATACCTCGAAACCCTCTTTACATAGGGTGGCCATACGTCCCGTTTTGACCGGAACAGTCCCGTTTCAGAGGCGTGTCCCGGTAGTCCCGTCCATATTATTAAAAATACACTATTTGTCCCGTTTTATAAAGTCTGCGAGTTATCTTGAAAATCAAGTCTAAATTTGTAAAAAAAAAAAAAAAAAAAGATGTATTATATTGCGTGTGCCCATGGACGTCCGCAGGACTTTTTTCAGGGAGGGGCAAGGAAGGTATTTTTTTCCAGGGGGGCCAACATGGCATATTTTCCCCAATAATAGTGCTCATCCCTAAAAAAAACATTGCTTAAATTTGAATTTATCATGTTCGTGCAATAATTAACACACATTATTGTGGCTGAAATTAAATTATATTTGTGAAATATGTCATTTTTGGTCGACTTTCGTTTTCCAGGGGGGGCACGGCCCTCCTTACCCCCCACTCTTCCGGACGCCCATGCGTGTGCCGTTATTTGTAGAGCAAAATAAGCATGCATTTCTTTACGAAATTGCAACAAGAATTTAAAGTTCCTGCGTCTTGACCCAAACGCAAAAGAAAAATGTAGAGTTGTATCTCTGATATGTGGGGTAAGGTTTTCGGGGAGAATTATAAGCGATTTATGAAGAAGCTTGTCTCGAGAAGATTGGTTCTTCTGATAAATACTTCCGGCATTACTCAGCTTCAGCATAGAACTTACATCAAAGGTTGATCAGAAAGGACGAGAAATGCTATTTAAATCATTCCGACATTATAATAATTAAATAACAACGGGAAATCATATTTCATTTAATGTTTATGCGATCCATCGTTTAATAAATATTAACAATACGTTAATAAAGTTAATAATAATAATTTTATAATTAGGCATAAGCGATTTTCAGAAAGGAGAGGGGTAGACTGATCTCCTTGGGATGCCCCGTTTTTTAGTAAAAATATTATGGTCACCCTATACTTTAGGTGGGTCTGGTCTCAATTAGCCCTTCCGTGCATAAAGTTGGCTAAAAAGAAACTTTTCTCAACGTTCACGGGAATGTAAGTTCATGCGTTCGTTAAGAAGGAGACTTGAATGAAGTTAGCTCCCACGACAACGAATGAGAGACACTTTAAAAATGCGGAAGAAAACTGTTGAAGTTACATTCTCTCTGCTGTGTCACTTGTCTTCCCTCTTCTAACATTACAGTCTCGTATCATGAGCTAATGTGCTCTTTATGAAACTACAAAGACGAATGAGACAGTCAGGGTCTGAACGGAAAGTCACAGGACTTGAAGCACTTCCTCCTCCTTGTACGTGTCCAGTGCTTTGGTACTCCTGTTGAACTTTGAAGCACAGATATGTTTAACGTCTCAACTTCTCAGGACATGAATCTGTACTTGTCTTCACACGAAAGGAGGACAAATTGAAGTCTATCCTTAATGCAACAACAAGTACACTTCCCTTTCTGAAGACAGTGACTAATTTGATCTCCGAAACATGGTGACAAACTTACAAGTGGTTGAGGTTAGGTTTACCAACAACGAAAAACACTTCCTGTTGCCATGAATACATCCTACAAGTTCAAGGCATTTATGTCAGAAAAAGAAGAGGTAAGTTAAAATGTATAAGACAGGTGAGAGGAGAAGGTTACATAATTTGGAACTGCATAATTTGTATTCATGTCCAGATATTATTAAAATAATTTAGTCAAGACGACTTAGATGGGCAAGCCATGTGGCACGAATGGGAGAGGAAAGATGAGTTTACAGGATTGTTGTTGGGAAACCTGATGGTAAGACGAAGATGAAGGGATAACGTTGAGATTGACCTAAAGGAAATCGGTAAGGATGGACAAGATTGGATTGACCTTGCCCAGGATAGGGTCAGATGGAAGACTTGTGTTGTTGCAGCTATAAACCTTCGGGTTTAAGAAAGCTAGAGAGTTAGTTGGGTTAAAATGTATTGAAAATATGAGAAATAGGAAGTAAAGAAGAAAAGTAGGCGATACGAAACCAAATATTTCCTACATTTACTCCGAACACTGTATTAACATTAGAAACAAAATCTTTACATTTCTCCTTGATTTTAATTTTAATAACTAATAGTTTATTTCCCAACTAATTTATCGAATAAACTTTCGCCAGTTTGATATAGGTTCCCTTATTATGGAAAATTACCGCCGATAACAAAATTATTGTCAGATATTGTCATGATCTAATATTCAATTTTTTTAAAAAAAGAAATAAAACTGTCCATGAAACATGAAAGAATCTTGGCCAAACTAACATCTGGGGGATGATGACGTCGTACTTGAAAATTGCAACTGTTCTCAAGAAAACAACATCGGTACTTTTGACTTATCACAACTTAATGTCATTACAGAACTTGTTATTTAAAATATTCGCCATCTGATGGAGCTATCCGTCATTAGCTAAACAATTTCAAAAACTTGTATCGTTCAGGTCCAGTCAGAAGCAGGAAGATCAAACATTTCGCAAAAATATATTTAACATATTTGTTGAGTTTGTTTAGCATTCTCCAATAAAACTCTTTGTGTTAATCTTTCATATTCAGTAAGTTGCCTCATACTGATGATTCGGGCGTGAGAACTAGACCACGATAGCTCTAATAATTTTGAATTTCATATCTTGAAGGTCCGGCGTAAGGCTAAGTTTTTGTACCAAAAAATAATCTATTGATGTACTAACGTGCATTTTTTTACCTTTGCGAAGAATGAGGTTCTTGTGTATCATTAGGTACAGGTAACGCCAAAATGCATCACGTGATGCAAGTGAGTGTTTATTTCTCTGTCGAGATATACTTCGATGAATCAATTTATGCGTATTTTGTTGCACCTTCGAGATGATGCACTTAAACATTTGGCCGCCTTCGTGGCGGAGTGGTTAGCACAGCGCGCTACGACACCCCGGGGTCCCGGTTTCGAATCCCTGCATGGGCGTTCTTTGTGAGTGTTCTTTCATGAATTTAATCATATCATCATTCATCATAATCTTCGCGATTAGTCTAAAGTGGCAGAAAAGCGAAGTAAAATAAACCAAGTGAAGCAATTAAACATTTATTCTTGTGCATTTTCTTTCCTGCGTGTACGTTACCATAGAAACCGTTCTGAGAAGGTTGTCACGAACCAATCAGAAGCCTCAGAAGGCAGTGTCGGTGTAAACAGTTGAAAAATGTCTCTATTGTGTGGCAAGAGAGAATGGGGCTACATGGAGAGGGGCAACGTGACTGCAGCGTTTGCGTTTCGTCCATTTCTACCTTGTACCTTAGATTCTCGAGACAGCCAGCACCTAGATTAGTCTTTCATGCTCACAAGTGGATAATTGTTTATCGTCAGGTCCGTATTCGATCCAAGTTGCGTATTGTTTCATTTCAATACGGAACTTGGACCCTATTTAAACTGATTCGAAGAAAAAAAGTTCCTGGACAGTATTTAAATTGATCCTGGAAAATAGTTTCCTGCACCGAATTTAAATTGGTTCGGAAAAAAGGTTCCCGGACTGTATTTAAATTTATTCAGAAAGAAATGTTCCTGGTCTGTATTTAAATTGATCCTGGAAGAAAGGTTCCTGGGACCGAATTGAAATATTTTACAGATAAAAAGGTTCTTTCCGGTCAAGAACCCATTTACGCTTGCTGATTTTCTCTCCTGGACCGAAATTGAATTTATTTAAAATTCCTGGACCTTTAAGAACCCTGTCAGAAACCCTGGCGCGGGAGCAGTGGCGCTAATGTTGCTAGTTAAAGTTACGGGGAAGCCTGTAGTTCGCATATTTTCCGAGGTTTCAGAAAGCTTGGTGGATCTATAGTAGGAAGCAAAGTAAGTTTTACCGTGACACGTTACTTTTTGTTGGTAGCGTACCAAACCCTGCATATCATAAGCAGTCAGTCATGCCATACAGTGAGTGTGTAACTTAGCAAATCTCTGTGCTCGTCACACAGGAACAGAAGCGATCCATTATATGCCTCGGTTATTTTCAAAGTAGTCTTTACATTTCCATTATCTTTCTTTCTTCTTCTGCAAACAGAAAGACGAGAGACGGAGGAAGACTCTTCAGAGTACCACTTGAGAAAATGAGTAAAAACCGACGATTAAGTCCTCAAATACAGGTAGCTCCTGAGATGCAACAGTCTACGTTTCTTCCCAAAGAAAACACAGCTCGAGGAAATGATGCTTACTTACATCTATAAAATCCTTCAAACGGAAAAAGCTAAATTGAAGGAAGATCTCTTATGCTTCCCCGAGGAAATGTCTTTTGTCGATAGACCTGGGCGAGAACAATCTTGGGGGAGATTTGAGGACATAATTGTATGCAAACAGACACGGCTCCCCCCCCCCCTCTCTCTCTCTCTCTGTCCGCTAACCAACCATTCAAAAATCCATGTTTAACAAATCAGTAACTGCAAAGTGATTCGTCTGTAAAAGCATATAGGCCCAGTGGCGTATTTGGAATTTATTTTCTGTGGGGTGCAAGTTTTTCTCGTTCTTAGTGAGCTTGAAAGTGTGTCTCGAGGCTACCTACCTACTCTACGATTCTACTAGAAATATAAGAAGAGTTATAATACAAGAATAATTTTTCAGGAAATAAGAATTTTCAGGTCAAGATGTGGTAATAAGTAGGGCGCGGATTTATAGGCACCAAAAAATGGTGAAAATAGGAACTTAAAAAAACACTATCAAATGAAAAATGACAGTCTAATCCGTCATACCGTAAAAATGACCATGATAGTTTTTATATTAACGGCTAATTAATGTAATATTGGAGGCGCGGTGCTCTAGTCGGTACGACTTCTGACTTCCATGCAGGAGACCTGGGTTCAATTGGCGGGGTGGGTAATCTAGGGTCGGAATTTCCCGGCCTTGTTCCTGCATAATACGGCTCGGTACAGATGGATTGATTTGCTTTATTTTACTTCGCTTCTCTGCCGCTTTTGACTAATCGTGAAGACAAGGATGAATGATGACAGTAGCGAAGCGTAGTCTTACGAAGGAGGCAAGCAATGTTTCAGTACAACAAAACATGTAGTACAACGACATGCCGAGGGGAAAGATTCAAGGTTTATAGCCTCATTTACCCAGTCGCTGGATTTGTCAAAATATCGTAATAAAGTGACTGTACTAAAAATAAACCATATAATCCGCAAACGTCACATTTACTTTTTTTAAAAAAAACAGGTAACGTTATTCATATGATATTAAACGTTTTGCATATGCGAACTTTCCGCATACGACTAAAGGGAGACGGAATTTCTTACTTACTTATTAGTACCTTTATTTGTTAATTAATATTTAATATGGTCAAACGGTGACCAAACCGATTTAGATAAAAAAAAATGGGAATCATTTGTTTATTTTACGCTGCATGATGTAATTTAGTATTTTTGGGCACCCTAAAAACCGCATTGGAGTAACTTAAACACTAAATAAAAAGTTAAACACAAACAATAAAAAATTCATTTCAAAGCAAAGAAACACATGCATAGACGATGTACTCACCACAATAAATTTCAAACTCTTGGTGTTGGTCGACCCCCTTCCACGATTTTCATTTTAACACTTATCTCTCTCGAGCTAAACGAAGCAATTTTCAATTGCTCAATAATACACCCGCACTTCACATCAACCGTTCCTAAATACGCGTTCATTCCGATAAATTCACAGCACAAAACACGAAGCAACAAACACTCACACTATCCCACGCGCTTTCCAAGGTCCGTCCAATCTTCCCTCCCTCCCTGAGAAAACTCTTCACGGGGGTGCAGAAATTCCACTGCCCCAACTCCCAATGTCAACTTTTTTTACGCGTTTTACATTTCGCGAAATATAAAATAATTTGTAATATAATATGATATATATGGAATTTAGAACAGTGTTAATAACTTCTTTTAGTTATTTTATGACTAACAATTATTATTATATTTGCGATCTTGTTTACGTGTTCATGAAGGCAAATATTCGTTACTAGTGTTTGCTGGCAACGTACCCATAGATGAATCCTTCTGCTTTCGGTTGAACTCGGCTATTTTCGGGAATCACGCAAGCTCGAAAAGCACAGCTTTTTGTAGAAGCTTTGTGGATGGGTTGCACCAGAATTTCACGCTTCGCCATGTGACTCCTTCGGAGGCCTTATTTTCCCGCAGAACGGCTGCAAGCGTTGAGGCTGGTGCTTGCTACAGAGCTGCTGGGGGAGTTTGCGGCCGCATTTTTTCGCGAAATCGAGTGCGATGGAAACTAAATACGGTTAGAACATTAAGTACATTAAATGATATTCGAATTATGCAAGCAGTGCTTGCATTGCTTGTACTATATCTTCGCCTCTGAATGATGATATGATGAAACTGATGAATGGACACTCATAAAGAACACTAATGGCCAGGGCTGGATTTGAACTCTGGATTCAATGTACCGAATGCAGGTTGTTTCCGTTAACTTGAATCAAACTGGCAGGGTGGATGGAGACTGACTCAAGCGCCGCAACCGAATTGCGCACACTTTAGATCCAGGATTGCGCACAAATCTCACCGACCTCTTTTGCGCACAGATTTTGATCGAACGTTGCCACTTTGATAGCTTTAAAGTCTGTGCGCAAAACTGTTTTTTTTTTCTTTAGACAAGAAGAGAGAGAGAAATTAGAAATAAAATAGTAAATCATACCAATTTACTCAAACTCAAAAGTTAGGTTAGGTTATGTTAATAAATGTAAAAACACGTGTACGTCTACACACACACAAACAAACACAACAGAAGTGAGAACGGCTTGAGAACATTTTACATCTGACAACATTGCCTCATTTTTTTGTGCGCAATCCTGTACATTGTGACAGCTTGTCAACGGCTTATCAGATACCACTGATAAAACCGGGAAAGTGTGCGCAATCCGGCTGTAGCCGACCCAAGTACCAATATAAGATAAGGAATCCCGGTCCGCAAAAGCGTCATTAAAAAGTTATGAGCCAAAACTAGTTGTAATAAGGACATTGAGGGTTCAGTGACTGGCAGTAACGACAGATGATTGGATGCCGAGCCGAGGGACACCTCTTGCATCCCCTCCTGGAAGAATCCTTGCTGCGTGTGATGTCTCCAGAACGACTCCAGGGATGTTGGAGCGGATGCGACTGAGCTTCTTGCGATGCTATAGTGCCTGCATCGACGCTGGGACCGCCTTTTTGAACGACGTCCTAGAGTCCTACAACACAGTGTAGTAACGTCAGTATTAAATCTAGAAGCCGCATCATTCACTTGTCTTATTCACACTGCCATAGGCAGCCTCGATTACTTTTGGCTCATAACTTTTGAATGATATTCTTCCGGAACGAGCTTACTTATCTCATATTGGTACTTGGGCCAGTCTCCATTCACCCTGCAAGTTGATTCAAGTTCACGGAAACACCCTGTGTATTCTCATGCAAATTTATTTTTATGACAGTTTTAACTGCTTTCTTGCTAGCATTGTAAATTTTTATTACAGCTTGTGTAATTTGTCCTTGCTTTCATTGCATTTGAAGGTTCTGACCAATTAAGGTTTTAAGAATACCCTGTCACCTGTTCTAAAAATTTCAGTAATTACAAAATTTATATATATACAGGATGTACCAAAATTCCCCTTACCACCCTCTCCCCCTTTGAATTGTAGAGAAACCTGCAGAATGTTATTTTAACTCCATGCGTATGATGAGATTGGCGATCCTCATCCAATCCATTTGTCTCTGAACACATCATTTAGGTATTCTCTTAAAATGGCCACCCCAAAGTCCAGATCTGACATCTTGTGATAATGCGCTATGGGGGCACATCAAACAGAAAGTCGCCCATAATCATTATCAGACAACTGAGGAACTTCAAGAAGCTGTTCGCAGTGCGTTTGCTTCCTTGAGGATTTCACATCACACCTGGAGGCGAATAATACTTTGCCATGAAAATGGCGGTTTGCACACAGATCCTCTGGAGTAAATGGTGGTCATTTGTCTGATTTAATGGTATGCCATCCTCTCATCATATGCATGCTGTTAAAATAACAGTTTGCAGGTTTGTCTACAATTCAAACGGGTGGTAATGGGACTTTTGGTACACCCCCTGTATATATAAAAGATTAGGCGTACAAAGACGACAAAACTGCCCGAAACACACAAACGTAACAAAATTCAGTTTTCTTTCCTCACTTGAATTTCTTCAGTTGACAAATCCATATTACCTAACGTTCGCAAATATCGATGCAATCAATGACTGAGTTTCTATTTACATTCGAACTGATATATTTCGCTTGTTGTTTGTGGGTACAAAAATAACGCAGATAATCAGCTTGAAATTAATAGCTTCATCAAAGGATCACTTCAACCATCTACGCTTAGAAGCAAAAGAAAAGCAGCCATGTCCCAGGGCGGCGGATCAAAGAGATCATACCAAGGCCAAAGGAATTGCCAAAAGACATCTGTTCCATCTGCACAGCCAACATTAAGCAACTGATGGAGATCCAATTATCGATAATGACCCTAAGCGCAAGAAGTTGGGGGAGGGGGAATGCAACACGAGCTCTAAATACGATCAAAACCCTTAATGATTCTCACCCTATCTCCACCCTCACCAACCCCCTCCATTCACTTAGCCCTCTTCAATAATACTGCTTGATATCCGATATTAAACTGTCAATTACACCTTTCGCATTTCCCACTCCTACGCGTGCAATCACTGTCAATGTTGCAAACTCATGTGGCAGAAAAGTGCCAAGAAAAGGGTGCGTTTTTAAAGTTAATCTTGCGATTATTTTTCTCTAATCCGTACGCTATTACGCATGCCCAGTAAAAATAAGAACCATTTTATATTAATGGAAGAATTTCGTAGAAATGGATTTCAATCTGCTCATATGAGAATATTCTAGTAATACAATGCTTCTTGTATCTTTTGAAGTCTTAAAAATGCAACAGCCGCACAAATCGAACTGAAATTGCAATGGTTCACTAACTGGAGCAGTGCTCGAAGTGAAAGGAACCCTGGGTGAATCTATTCCCACACCTAATGCTATCCTCATGTTGATAAATACAAACATCCCCCCCTTCAATTCGCAAACTCGGCAAAACATACCCCAAGGTAGGGATTTCCACTTCGAGCACTGACATAGAATTAAGATGTGCAGAGATTACTCAGAAGAATCAGAGGGGGGGGGGGGGCAAGCGTCCCAGTTTTGTATGTAACTATGAGGTTATAGTTAAATGGAATTCATTGTCATTGAAATAAAATTACATGTTCGAAGCTTGTGATTTTCGCCTGTTTCACTTTCCAGTAGGGAAGAGAAACTGACTTGACAATGCCCTTTCACCCATCAGTAGACTGTATTCTGAAATTACAGGGCGACTTTGAAATAAGTTCCATCTCCATAGGAAAAATAGAAACCATTTATCAGAGCAGTAACAAGTGCGTGTGTTTTATTTTGCTTATTTGACGTCATGTGTCTTTGCGAAGAGGATGAATGATGAATGGATGAAATTAATCCCTCTGGCTAGAATTAAACTAAGTTGGGTAATGTTTGAGTTAATTTTAATCACATATAGGCTAATTGGAACAACGCCTAACAGTTTTAAATGGAATGTAACCCTCGCCTGGACTCGAACCCGGGACTGCCACAGGTCTCGAGTGGCTACATAGGTGGCACATCCATCTGTATTGAAACGATAGACATCCCTAAAATCTACAGAGATAAGACACTTAGGGAACTTTCAGACCGAAGCGACAAGCGACACGTAAGACATGCCGCTTGGGAACGAGCCAATCGACAGCAACGCTTCACACAGTAGCGGCATGACAGGCCGCACAAACCTGTGTTCAATTGGTGAAATCCTTAAACGACAAGTGACACGTCGATTCGATATGAATTCTCCTTTATCTAGCTTTCAGATCGAAGCGGCAGGCGACACGTAAAGCTTGTCGTGTCGCTTCTTTTCGATAGGTTGCACTGCTTACTGAGGGCTTATCGCTTCGGTCTGAAATCTCTTCCTTAGTGTCCGACACTCGAGAACTCGTTCGAAACTTTGGTATGATATTTGAAGTATTTAAATGAAACAAATTTGCTTTTCTCTGTGACTTCTTCAGACATAGCAAACGGATATCTAGCTGGTTATTTATAGTTAAACCGTATATTTTATTTTTGGTATTGCAGTGCAATACGATAGTGGAGCCGTGAGCACGCTCTGTGTGGTTGCATACATACTAAGGATAAAAACAAGGTTTTCCAGAGCTCGTAGTGTCAAATGGAGATGTCAAGCAGAAAAGCCTGTTACTTGCACAGGGGTTCCCTCACCTTTTCGTTTCACGACGCCCTTAGAGTTTCAAGACATTTCCGCGGCGCCCAAGTCAGAGTGTAGGCCTATTTAACACTTGCAACGCTCAGTTAGTGAGGTTAGGTTGCTTGCCTTAAGTTAAAAATAAACATATATTTCAAATTCAGAAACATGTTATGTGTAAAATGTACTATATGAGCACATATTTGGTCCAATTCTAAGACTATCTGTTTGATTTGATTGATTTAGTTTATTTTACTTCGCGTTTTGTGCCTCTTGGCTAATTTGCGAAGATGGGGATGAGTGATGAAATGATGAAATTGATGAATGGACTTTCACAAACAACCAAGCCCGACCGGGATTTGAACCCGGGACCCTTGGCGTCGCAGCGCGAGGTGCTAACCACTCGGCCACAGGGTCGGGCTAAGACTATCTGTAGACTAACAACTAATTGTCATTACAGTGAAAATGTTGCAACATTTCGCGACACACACTTTGGGAACCACTGACCTAGTACATACACAATGAAAGTTTATGGAGTGTCACATTATTGGTAGAGAGAGAGAGAGAGAGAGAGAGAGAGAGAGAGAGATATGCAGAAAGTAAATAGAGAGAAGCACAGAAAGGAAATAGGAAAAGAGACAGAGAGAGAGGTACATAAAGAAAGTAGAAAGAGGAAGATAGAGAGAGAGGCCCTTCGTGACCAAGAACGAGACAGGAATTTCAACTCGAGACGAGGACGACACATTGCCAGGTCTCGTCTCGTCTCATTCTGTCTGCAACATATACCCTGTCCCAGCTAACTGTAGAGCAGAGCCGCGCATAGCGGCAGAGGAGGAGGAGAGAAATCGAGTGGTGAAAGCGCAGCGTTGCCAACCCTACGGTGCAGACCTTAGTCCGTACGCTAAATGCACGGCGTGTCAAAATTTACTCTTGCAGTTTTATCCCTAATATTTCCTTAAGAAATTCTTAAACCAATCGTACGGACCTGGAGACAAAAATACGGTCCGTTTGACACATGCGTTCGGTATTATAGTTTTCAAAAGTTTGCAACGCTTGCAGAGCGAAGCAGGGAAAACGGGTAACTCCCGTCGCCCATTACGCAATCCCGTTTCTCTCACTGTTCATTGGTGGAGCCGTCTAGCGTCACTACTTGCGCAGAAACTTGTTCTCGGTCTAGTTAGCTGGTTCTGGGTTTAGTCTTGTTAGTTATTTGGCAACACTGGAGACCCCTCAGTCTGCATGGTTGGGAAAATGACGTAATTCATGTGTGGGATTGTTTCGTGCTAACGGTCTTCAATTTTCATGTCGATATTTACGAGAATGGGGGAGTACTTTATCCATTTTATGGCTTCGCTGTAACCCGATAGCTCATTACCGTCATTAGCGCAAATAAGACGCTCTTGGAAGAATGCAGCGGAGCTCACGTAACGAAGAACTCCATAAAGGAGTCTCCATGCGCTGCAGAACGATGGGAAATTTCCAAGAAACAAAAACTAATCGCTCGGCACAACTACAAAACCAGTTTCATTGCATCAGTTCAGACTTTTGTTTTCGTAACAGTCGAACTCCGATAGCCCGAATATGTTTGGACGTAGGAGTGTATTTCAAAATTTGGGTAGGCTGTCCAAACTGTACGGTTTAGACCATGGCGTTCCCAGAAATTCAAAACTACTGTCGGATTAAAAATTATACATACTCGAGTTTAACCAATTTTTTTTTCGAGTATGGCCTATTTTTATCGTCCTGAGAACAAAAAAGTGCCGTTTATTTACTTTTGTAAATAATCGCTCTCTTTGAAATTCTAAAAATAAAAATTGGGTTATCCGATAGTGATGAAATGTTAGTGCAGTGCAGACAGAAAGATTTTGAATACAATTCTCAACTTTCAGATTTGTCAAAAAACAGTTCTTATCAATTTTCCACAACTTTTTCTTAGTATTGGGTGGTCAGACAAATACAATATTGTTCTTGTTTTGAAGCTCTTTGTATCTGTTTTCATAATCCATTATCATTGTCAATTCACATTACGAAACCGATTTTAGACAGATTTTTTTTTCAACGGAGTGAAGATGTGCGTTGAATGTGCCAACACGGCACGCACTGACTTGCAGTAACAACCCACAGTTTCCACGGTTCAACAGACATTCACTGTGTGCAGATTAACAAGGCTTAATTTTGATGTAACTCGTTTTCATGTAGGTCTACTGGTTAATTTTTAATTGAAGTTCAAACTCGAGTATCTATAATTTTTAATCCGACTGTAGATGGGGATACGATCACGTCAGTGCCTAGGACGATATAAGAGGGGCAAGGGGAGATTGATACTAGATTCATTTGATACTAGAAATAAATAAAAAAGCGGTAATTAATAAATGTAGAAAGTCGATTCAAGAAATGTAATTTAGTTGATTGATTGATTTGGCGTTTTAAGTCCACTTTATGCACAGTAAGGCTAATCGGGACTGGACCTACAGTTTAAAGTGGGATCCGAACCACTGCATGCCTCCAATGTAATTTAGTTAAATTATTAATAATTAATTAGTAATCCAATATTAATTCCAAGACAAGAAGCAGGGCTCGAAAGTTGAAGGGAAGTGCTATTGTTTCGGCGCAGTAACGGCAGCAGAGTGGGGCCCAGCGATTGGCGTCGCTAGAAATATTGTAGGGGGGTCAGGCCATTGATAAAACTTGAATAGTAGAAATAATAACAATAATAATATTTTTTATTATAATGGTTATGATTGTCTAATATTTTAACACAACAATAAACCAGTTTTATTTGACATTTATTATTATTATATCCTTGGAGAGACTTTTCCACTCGATACACAACTGTTTTTCACATTTTTACATTTCATAAAGTTAGTGTGCTGAAATGTGTAGCTGTTATTTTATTACTAACTTTTACACAAAAATTCAGTGGAAAATTTTTGGAAGTTTGAAAACTGTGGAACCTATTATTCTTTTAATTAAATGATTGAATATGACCTGCTTCCTGCTTCTTATACATTTTTCGATCAAAGACTACTCTGTTCCATTAACTCACTGCACTTTATTTCTGTTATTAACAATAAAATTAGCAAGTTTTTTGCTTTTTTGCAACTTGAAATGAACGATGCCGATTTCCAGAGAGGGAGGGGAGGGTCGATGGACCTCTTCAACCTCCTTCCCGACGCCCATGTGCCGACCACGGATAAGCAGTCCGGCCCTCGGCAAAACAAGAAAAGTATATAAACAAATGCTAGTTCATTGCAAATATGCATTTTTGAATGGTATTTAGGAGTAGCCTATACTAGACGTGACTGCCCCCAGAAAATATCCCTTCTCCCAAAGAGAGAAGAGAAAGAAACAGTGAAAGGGGGGGAGGGAAAGAGAGAAAAACAAGAAGAAATGAGAAATAGAGTAACAATGGAAGAAATAAAGCTATAAATGAAAAGAGATAAATGAAAAATAACCAGGCGGAAAGAAAGAGGAAGAAATAGACGAAAGAACAGAAAAAGAAATAGTGCGAGAAATACAGAAAGGAAGCTGAAAAAGATATACAGAAGGAGAGGTGGAGAAAAGCACAGAAAGGAAAATGGAAAGAGAGAGAGAGAGAGAGAGAGGAAAAATACAGAAAGGAAAATAGAGGCAGAAAGAGGGAGAGAAACACAGAGAGAAAGTAGAAAAGGCACAGAAAGGCAAATAGAAAGAAAGATATAGAGAAATACAGAAAGGGAAATAGAAAGAGAGAGAGAGAGAGACAGAGAGAGAGAAGTACAAAAACGTAGCGAAACCAGTGGCGTAAATAACATCCCCGCAACCCCCGGGTTTGGGGCGGGGGTCACGAGCTTCAAGGGTGCAGTAAGAATGATAAATTAAGAGTTAACAAAAGTATTTCTTTCGGCGTTAAAATATATTTTCAACCAAACATATTATATTTTATACCTCTACAACTGCAAACAGAAAATGTTAATCACTAGAAAAGTAGAAAGTGAATTACAAGATTAGAAGAAAACCTTCATTAGCTGAATAGTTCAAATCTGATTACGTCACCGAAGGGTAGACGACACGCAGGAAAATGCACTTTTTGTACCTTGCTTTAGATATTCTAGTAAAACAAGTAAACAATAGATTTCAGAGTATGAAACAAATCAAGGAAAGCTTCACCTTTCTAAGCCTCATCGTTCTAACGAAACAAACCGACAGGTTAGTGAAATCTGCTACTAATTTCTGGGAGAAATATGAATATGTATCTTGCACAAAAACTAAAGAAATTGTTTGTTTTCGGAATGCAGTGTCAACTAAAGTCAAAATATTAAATATGTCTGACATCAGCGAAGTTGCAGAAGTCGTCTTGATAGAAAACAAAATATTGTCTAGTAACATTCCTGACGTATGCAATGTTGATATGCTGTAATTGACCCTATCTGTGACGTATTCATCAACTGAGAGGTCGTTTTCCAAGCTAAAATTGATCAAAAAATTATCTGAGAAGCACAATAACAAGAGTGTGATTGAGTGGACTGGCGCTTTTAAGCATCGTAAGCAATCAGGCTCGAAAACTGGACTTCACCAAACTAGCAAGATAATTTGCTTCCATCAAAAATACGCAGAGGGCTGATAATGGGCTAACTAACTAACTAACTCTCTAGCCTTCTTAAACCCGAAGGTTCATGGCTGCAGCAACACAGGCCTTCCATGTGTCCCTATTTTGAGCAAGTTCTATATACTCTTTTCCATCCCTACCAATTTCCCTTAGGTCCATCTCAACGTTGTCCCTCCATCTTCGTCTTGGCCTTCCTACAGGTCTCTTACCATCAGGTTTCCCAACAAGAATCCTGTAAACTCCTCGTTCCTCTCCCATTCGTGCCACATGGCCTGCCCACCTAAGTCTTCTTGATTTAATTATTCTAATAATATCTGGACATGAATACAAATTATGTAGTTCTAAATTATGTAACCTTCTCCACTCACCTGTCTCCTCATCCCTTTTAGGTCCAAATATTTTCCTAAGGATCCTATTTTCAAATACTCTCAATTTATGTTCCTCTTTCAATGTAAGGGACCAAGTTTCACATGCATATAATACTACAGGCAAAATTACTGTTTTGTATATTTTAACTTTCAGTTTCTTAGATATTAAACGAGAAGACAAAAGTTTATGAAGAGAGAAGTAACATGCATTTCCTGAATTAAGCCTACTTTTTATTTCCTCTTTAATATAATTTTCATTTGTTAATATTACTCCTAATGCTGATAATGGGCATTTAACCATATCGTAATTTTTGTACTAACAGTGTATGCTCATATGTAATATGTAATTTTTTAGTTTCTCTGTTGTCTTAACCTTCCGTATCAGTTTCTACATTAATTCAAATTAATATGTTTTGTCGTGAATTAACATTTTAGAAAAGAGAGCTACTGAGCGAAACACAAAGTGATAGAGGAATTCAGAAATGAATTAGAATGAGATACAGTCTTAAAGCAATGACCATCCAATTAGAGCCAAAGTGAAAATACTCCCCCCTCCTCTCCCTAACAGAAAGATTTGATTTGATTTTTGTTAATTAGCGTCGGTTTTGGCTAATGGCGGCAACGAGGATGAGCGGTCATAGAATCAAATTGATGAATGGGCACACACCAAGAACACCCATGCCCAAGCCAGGATTCGAACCCGACCCCTGGTCTTCACTCCGCTACGGAAGACACGGAAGACGGCACAAACAGAACACCAAATATCTGCTATCTGTTATTTATGAAAAAATCCAGGTTAAGTTTTAATATGTAAAGTAACTTTAATAATAATTTGTCATTTTGAATATTTGTCACTTTTGAGATATTTTAGGTCATCAACTTCCGAGCAATAAAAACAAGCTCTAAAAGCAGTGTAACTGACTGGACGAGTGATTTTTCAAATTTGTTACATAGTAAAGCATAGTGTTGCATGTGCTTCAATTCCATTTTCTAGCAGGGATACAAATAATTTTATTTTGCCAGGGATTTCTTTTTTTTTTGTTGGGAGGGGAAAACCCCGGCATACCCCGTTAATTCGCACACCGGTGATTTGGTCATCAACACACCCTGGTTGCTTTCACTCCACCCCCCCCCCCTTCCCGCTTTTCATTTCCTTTTGCCCCCAGGGCAATCACTTGTGAGAGGTTGGAACATCCAGGAAAATTCTGCCTGAGAGCAGTCACCCACCTTTGACACCCCTATGGACTGGATCACAACGGAGCTTACTTCTTCAAACTGTTATTATTCCTAGGGCTAGGATTTTCATGACTGAATATTGTTTTGATAAAAGTTATATGTCCCTGAAATACAGATAAATTCCTGTTATAAGAAACTAATTAAATTAAATGAGCTACTTTAGCACATACACAGTATGCATATTAGACCATTTCTACATGATAGAACATATTTGAATTACTTTTGATCATATTCAGCATATTTTTGCTCTTTCAAAGTATAAAGAACTACCTTCAACACTATGCTATTTCCAAAATCGGTCATCTTGTGTTAATCGAAGTATATAACAAGAAGCTTTTGTAGATGGAAAGCTTTGCTGACTCACAATAGGCTATTGTTTAAACGTGTACGTGTAAAAAGTACAAAGTTCATTGCAATTCAGCACTCATGAATCAAAGCAACAAGAAGTACCTTAAAATATTCCCAGCAGATGACACTGTTATTTCCAAGAAAGTAAATACGCCTAAGCAGTTTCAAATTTTATTACTTTTTTAAATTTATTTCCTTCGTTTATTTTATTCTTATGCGAGACTAATACCCATGAAGGAGAAACAATTTATAAATTAAAAATAGTATTCTTGTTAGGACATATATTGAAATTCTTAGTGCATATTATGAAAATTTTAAGTTTGATTTGCATTTTTTTTAAAAAAAATGTGTATATAGTGTTTTACACATTTTTTTGTATGAGCTTTCCAGCCTGATCATTAGCAGTGCGTAGTTAGAGATCGGTTTGTTCATTGAACTCTCCAGCCTAATTATTGCCTATTTTTGTGGGAGCAGGAAAAGGTTTATTATCCATTTGCCTTGACTCATCTCACCCAACAGGTTAGTAGCTGTCGGGGCTTGCCCCGAGTTGATATTTTCCTGGAGATGGGGCCTTGCTTGAAAGAGGTTTATGGTCCCATTTTGTGTATATTTGTAAATTGAATTTCTTATAGGTCGCTCATATTACTGGTGAATTTCTATTGACTTACATGACTTTATAATTGTTACAAAACATCGTTAACCCTTTACGGACAAGCACAAATTTTATCTAAAACACGTTATTTTAATATTATAAAGGAAAGCACATTGTACAGTAGAACCTTAGCTAAATATGCAGACTCGATCAAGACTCCAATCTGGATTTGTCCGATTTTTTTCTTCAGAAATGTCTTCTCATGTCTTAATTCTTCACTTCCTTGTTATCCATTAGTCACTTTTTCTTCCAAATTCATGTCTCATCCAGGATTCGAATCCTGTTCGTTGGAATACAATACTTTTCACAACACCACAGCCAAGTAGTCCAGGTTTCGCCTGATTTTAAGTATACGCTATTTTACATGTATGAAAGAGACCTGGGTTCAAGTCCCGGTCGAGCTTTCTTCGCTACGCTGCCCTATGTGTGACAAAACTTTCATACATGCATGAAATGTGTACAGAAAATTGCGTCAGAGATTCACGATTTCAAAATGTCATTTTTAAAGGACAGAAAATTCCATGTTCTTGGCAACAAGCACCCTGTCTACTCGCGGCTGTGACAACGTCACTTCGGTGTCACGAAACTGACATTCCAGGACTCGCCGTTCTGCCGCCAGATGTCACCAGCTGTTTTCTTGCCGCAAGTTCTGTTGAATCATCTTGGGACAAGAAATTCTCGGGAAACAAGAATATAACTTCTTAACGAGGTTTCTCCCTCCACGGTGGGGCACGTTGAACCATTTTCGTCTACTGTCGTTTGCTGGCACGTTGATTAGCTCTTTACGTGGTATATGTTTGTGTTCGTGTACAGTGGTGGAAAAAAGTTCTTCCCCATAAGACTTTAATGGCAGTAAATAATGCCGGAAAGGTAGGCAACACACATTGCACCTTTAGGTGATCGGGTGATTCAGTCTGTCTCAAGGAGCAACTCGTCTTTCATGCAATAGCCAACAGACACAGGAAATGTAGAAAAGTCACGTGACTTGTCAGGTGGAATGTTGTTCGTCATAAAATCGCCTTTTCTCAAGCCAGGTCGCAGAACCGACAAGAGTTATAGCCTATGTCCGAAAATCATTCCCCTAAAACCGTCGAACGAAACGCTAAAATAATTCTTGCCTTAATTTTATAAGGCTACTATACTATATGTGCCGCAGTAGCTCGGTCGTTAGGGAGTTTGATTACCATGCGAGAGATCTGAGTTCGATTCCCGACTGGGGAGAATTGGAATTTTGTCCACCTGTTCAAGTGGCTCCGGCGCCCACCCAGCGTCGTATAAAATGGGTACCTGTAGGAAGCTTGGGGGGGAGGAGGTAAAGGCGGCCAGGGGCGTGGTGCTGATCACATTATTACCACCTTCGGCCGTAACAAGAAAGTGTGGGACCCTAACTCCGCACCCCCTACACGCCTTCATGGCTTGGTTCAAAGCACAAGGTAGCACTTTGCTTTTTCATTTACTATACGTCCCGATTTTATCGGAACAGAACTTTCTAATTTCTACGTGGACATTCTTCCAAGTTCCGTAGGGATGTGAATAGGCTCCAGTTTTTCTTGACACAATTCATCCATGTTATATTTCATTATAAAAACCACGGCCGATATCCTGTGTGTGTGTGTGTGTGTGTGTGTGGAGGGGGGGGGCGCTAAAATTCAAACATGTGAGGTGATACTTTTCTCACTACTCCATTCTCAGATTCTTCGTATCAGAAATAAATCTTAATTCCACACACTGAAAATGTATCACTTCCTACATCTTAGCACGCAAATATCTAGCAGCAGGTAGGCAAACTGTAGGTGCATTCGCGATTAGTCTTACTGTGCATAAAGTGGACTTAGACACCATATCAACCAACCAACACAATCCCGTTATGGTCCAGATTATTGAAATAACAAGCTTCGTCGCGAATAACATAAGCAGGAAGACAATGTGAAATTACCGAACAGAGACAGAACCTAAAACCTAGAACGGCTAGATTGGATTAAATCGACGATACAGCACGCGTTCTGAAATGAAGAAGAATACGAAAGTTGAAGGACCTCGATATACACACACACTTTTCCTCCCTTCAATGGTAAGATATCTTTCTTTCAGAGAATGCTTAACGTAGGCCTTCAAGGCCACGACGAGAAAGCGTTTTACATGCAATGGCGGAACCGAAACACAGGTCTAGTTTGATATGAAAGCTGTGTTCCTCCTTATTTCGTACGTCATTGATAACAGGAACACGGGCCTCGCCTGCTCACCCTAGTTTCGTAGAGCAGACGCCTGTTTGCCACCCTTTGGTTCCGTGACCTTCGCTCGTAGTTAGCAAGAGTGAATGACTCACCAGATACCTGTTGCCTGTGAGCTTATACAAGAATAGATATTTCGTTAGCGTCTGTAAGTATTGTTTCATCTTCAGTTATTATCAGTTAACGTTCGAATTGTTTCCTAATTGTTACGTTATTTATAAATTAGTTCTCGAGAGTGAGCTTTCTATCTATTTGCACGGGGGGGGGGGGGGTATACAGCCTGCATGTATTATTTTTTCCTGAAACAAGAAGAAATTCAAAGACAAAAAAAAAAGTCGTAGAAGAGTAGTTAACAAAAAAAAGAAGAAAACGAAAATGTAAATGTTTAAATAAATTATTGTATAGATCGAGTGAATAATATTTTCTCACGGGGCCTCCTCGATGGCGTAATGATAACGTCGTCACCTTATAATCAAGGGATCCCGGGTTCGATACACGGTGGATGCACGTAGTAGTTCGTATGCCATTTTAAACTGAAGGTCCAGTCCAGATTAGCTTATCTGTGCAGAAAAAATAAAAAAGAAATTGTCACAGTGTAAGAAAATATAATGTTCAACCACATACAAAAGGGAATAATTTATTCCATGTTGGAGTTCACTTTTATAGCCAACACAATTATGGATCGCAACGTATTTTCTAAGATCCATTTTAATTATACGTGCATGATAAAATAACAGAAGTTGAGGAAAGAGAAAGTCAAGTGAAACACAGATGTCTTCTCCAGAATTTCAAATCTCGTTACGTAAGGTTCTGGGTTGAAGTCCCGGGCAGACATGACTTTCTTGTTCTTGCCGTTTTATCTGCTTTATTTCATCATAAATCGTCGTTATGGTTTACCTACAGGGGAAGAATAATGACAATTGCCAATACAAAGCCAATAACGAACAGAACAACACAGTAGCGTACGCAGGATTTCATCAAGGGGGTGTTATATATAAAACTTGTTCGAAATTCACATTACCATTGTTTTATGATACTTTAATTAAATAATAATTCTCATAATTAAATAATAATACTTATAATTAATTAATTGAATTACTACTAATAATACTACTAATACCACTACTACTATTAAAGTAGTAGAGATCTACATAAATATAGTATTTATGAAAGCAATAAAACGAAATTAATTTCTAGTAATTCGATTTTTAACAAATTCTAGAGCATTTTTTCTTTCTTACGAAATAATTGTCTACTCAACGAGATGAGACATTTTAAGTGTGAAGAAAATCCATAAAAACAAGAAAATATATTAAAATAAATTGAAATAATCAAAGTACGGAACTCATCCAAGAAGCTGCGGGGGGGTCTGGTCAGTAGGGCATCTGACAACCATGCGGGAGATCCGGATTCGATTCCCGGAATTGGTTGGAATTTTTCCGGCTTTGTCGCCGCATAAATATCCCCGATAATTCAAATTTGGATTGTCTCACTGTTGTTACCAACATAACATTTTACAATAGTTAAGCTTTTGTCGTTCGAATTCAGAAATTCAAACGTGCCGCGGGAAGGCGGACTGGTGACTGAGTTATTCTTGTCGGCCTAGCCATTGTCTATACATAGCCAAGTTCAACGAACCAAGAACTTTCTTTAGTTAATGCTCATTGTTCACACACAAAAATACATGATCATTGAACATTGTTGCAGCCGAGATACAAAACAACTTTTTTGCTCTTTAAAATCATAGTTGCCCTTATATATTATTTTCAAGAATTCGTGTTTATTTTCAAGGCATTCACTCTTAAAGACGCGTGTTTGGAATGCTGTGCTTTTCTCCGTGCCGCATGGGAATAATAATTCAAATTATTATTATATTATTATTATTAGTAGTAGTAGTACTGCCGCAGGTCCTTGACAGTGATAAATTGGTCATTTTTATTTTTTCCACAGCATTTTTCATAATATTTCAAAAGCTCAAGGGGGGTTTAAACCCCGTAACCCCCCCTTGCGTACGCCACTGGCACTCAATTAGGCAGATGTCAAGAAAGAAACAAGACTTTACAGTGTCTCCGTCTCTCGGTTTCTCGAATTGAAAATTGGTCTCCCGTTCTCGGTCTCGGCTAGTTAAATATAGAAATCGAAAAAAGTATGTGAAGATACATATATTTCATATATCCCGGTTTTATAGGAGATTTCGTGAGAGATGAAATAAGTACTCTTCGATCATGTTTATTTTTATTAGTTTTGTTACGTAACATCACTTTTCTTCCTAGTCGCGGACGAGTGACCATTACATGAAATTAATGACGAAATACTCAAACACCTGTGACAAGGACGGTACTCAAATCCGGGTACTTTGGTGACGAGATCGAAGGTTGACCACTTAATGAGCTTGCCCACCTAGTCTGCTTAATGTTGCTTGTGTCAGGTAATTCGAAATAACTGTCAATATCCCACATTCATTATCATTTGTTTCATAATTTATCTTATTGATGTTATTAACCTGAAGTCGAAGAAATAGTTGAAAGGCAATAATGGAAGATGGAATGTCTCTGATGTTACTTCGTGTCGAATAATATGACGTGATATTATGATATGAATATATTAATAATATAATATGTCTAGTCATTCCATTGATTGATCCCAATTACGCACACAAAATATGGTATAATGTCCACTCCTAACCAACCTCCGTGGCGGAGTGGTTAGCACAGCGCGCTACGACAGCATGGGTCCCTGGTTCGAATCTCGGCTTTGCCATGGGTGTTCTTGGTGAGTGTCCGTTAGTCAATGTCATCATATCATCACTCATTACTCATCTTCATCGTCGCTATTTGCAAAAAGTGAAAGAATAGGAACACTAAATAACAAAAATCCAATCAGATTGAACATCTTCACCGATTTATTCTATACCGTACCAAATTCCCAGTTTATTACTGCATCTTGCTTCATTTCATTGTTTTCCGATTCGAAAAAAACTGGAATGTTGATCAGTTGATTGTGCATTGTTTCGTTGTTTCGATTGTTTAATTAACGTCGCATTGATTAGTTTTAGACCAATTGTGACAGAGGGAATCGAGAGCACAAAGGAAGGGGAAAAGACAAGTTAGAGACCACGCCTCTCTTTAAAGGTAGCATTCCGTGAATACGACTGAAGTGACTGCAGAATATTGTGGATAAAATTTGTTTCGCTTTTTTCTTTTATTTCTGTTTCAGTTATTTTACTTCGCTTTTCTTCTACCACTCGTGTTAAATGTGTCTGTGAGTAAACTCGTGAAATGGACGATGGGACAACAAAATCTATGCCTCTCCCACGGTTCGAAACTGTGACCACAAAATATTGTCTTATTTTTAAAATTTACGCTAAATATGGTTTCACTCGTGTCTTTCTCAAGGCGTTCCATTACCTCTCCGATGGCGTAGTGGTAACGTCTTCGACATGCAATCAAAGGCTTCCGAATTCAATACCAGATAGAGAAACAATTAGCGTGTGGCAGATCTTGTTAAGAAAACAGTTGCTAAAATGTTCTTCTTGAGGCCACGTAGCACCCAGCTGTTGTTTGTTGTTGCTGGGGCATGAGTCATGTGACTCATGCTATCAATGCTCAATCCTTCCCGAGAACTCAGATCCACCAGACAAACTTAAGCGAATAATTTGTTATTTGGGTTGCATAAACAACAGGCTTTAAGACGTTACGAAATTCTAGGTACCGTGGCCCAGGTAATTCTTTCTCCGACTGTACAGTGGCGTGTTCGAAGGAGGTATGCGGGGTCCAAAATCCGGGGGGGCGGACAGGGAGATTTCCCCCACCACCAAATATTTCCTGGGGGAAGAGTTTTTGTTGTAACAACAAAAGATGAGCAATTAGTTTTGACAGCTAATATAGTTACTATACTTTAAGGGATTAGAAGGGACGAGGGGGACAGTTGCTCCCCCCACACACACTTTTCGCCACTTTTGCTCCCGCACTATACTAAACCTTATGTACAAAGGGAAATGTACTGTCTTTGCCCCCCACCCCCAGTTTTACAAACACATGTGTGTGTATGTGTGTGTGTGTGTGCATGAAACGAACCCTCAATAATCAATGCAACCTTTCCAACAAGAGAGAGGACGAGCGACACGTGTCGCTCGAGCAGGGCCGATTTCACAATATCGTCTCGGTCTGTTGTTCGCGCATGCGCGGTGAATATTTTGTCTCATGAAGATTCCAGAACGAAGCAACACGTAACACATGTCGCTTGAGAACGAGCCAATAAACAGCAACGTTTCACACCATAATGACATGAAATCTCCTTTTAGACTAAAAAGGCCGGCCCGCGTGGCCGAGTGGTTAGTACATCGCGCTACGACGCCAGGGGTCTCGGGTTCGAATCCCGGCCTGAAGATGGATGTTTGTGAGTGTCTATTAATCAATTTCATCATGCCATCTCTCATCCCCATCTTCGTAAATTAGTCAAAAGTGGCACAAAAGCAAATGAATCAATTTAGGCTAAAAGGGTCCGTTTCGCTTGTCGTTTCGGTGTGAAATCTCTCTAAATATCACTCAAGAAAGAACGCCAAAGGAAGAAAAAAACTCACAACAGCTCAATAAGTCAATTCTCCTCCAGCTGTTAACTTAACGCTCCTTTGAACGCGTATTTAAAAACTGTAAATTACAATGAAAAATCACCGGGAGTCAAAATTCGCTCCATACGCACTTTAATTTAGTTATGCGAACAACCGGTGCGGGAATACATAAGCCTTTTTTTCCCTTCCACGCCCACCGGGGACCACGAAATACTGATTCAGCGATTCGTGTTGTGAATTTACCGCCCGGAGACAAGCGATTTCACTTCGGTAATTACAGTGCATGGGAACAGGGGCGTGGTCATGTGACTTGTAACACCTTGGAACAAGTGCAATAAACAGCTTGCTTTCGTGTAAACGCTTTACCGTCACGCGAGACGAAAAAAAATGCTTTTGAACACTTGACACCTCGTAATGCTCAAGACCAATTTGTTATTGAGTTTAAATCTGCTTGAAATTAAGGTAATATTGTTTCGGTAACAAGGTATATAAGAGAAGCACGACTGTGTTGCGTCAAAATAACATATCAGTCCCGATTAGCTTTTCTGTGCATAAAGTCGACCTGAAACAACAATTCAACGTTTAAAATAACATGCATGTCATTTTTGACAAATGTCTATAACGCGATAATACAGTGCGTTCGTTTGGCTCTGAGCCTAGTTAACGCGGGAACAACTTTGAACAACTCTTACAACACAGGTTAGTACTCATTATGCAATGTAAATATAATTGTCTGCATGTGCGTAAATAAGCGAGACGTTACGGGACGAAAATGCCGGCATCTGTGCCATGTCACGCGCTATCACGTCGGCCCAGAGACAAAACGAACGCACTGCATAATTATTAAACATCCATAAGTTCTTTACATACAGGTGAATGCATTATGACTTTTCAACTCTGCGTATTACGCGTATGTCATCGGAAAATTCCTAAAATAAAACGTAACTCGCTTGCGAGAATGAAGTCATGGAAAAATTTCCACATAAGATTTCAAGTAGCATAACATTTAGTATTATACAATTACATTATCATTTAAATGTCATGTAAACGTACAGGCATCCGAACCACCTTATAATGTGACTCTACCGGGTATCGAACCCAGGACCCCTTGATTACAAGGCGACGACGTTACCACCATCGGGGAGGCCATAATTTCAATAATGAGAATAGTCCTCAAACAAATCGTGAAAAGAACTTCCGATCAAAGTGGCTTGGTATCGTAACTGAAAGAAACAGTAATCAAGGACTGGAGGGTATAATTTGCTAAGACGTAAACCAAGGCACCAATTCTCACCTCGAAACCACTCATATCCTGGCGTTTTCGAGGCAGCGGATTGAAATCACAGTCTTTGCTGTTCCTAAAATGAGAGTTCATTTCTCTCCTGCGGTAATTTACCAGCCCTAATGACAACGTCACGTTGGAACACCACACAGTTATTTCTGAACTGTACTTATCACATTGTACTGGGGCTCGGCAGTTGATGATCTAAAAAAAAAAGTGAAAACTGACAAGAGAGTTTTTGAATAATGTGCATGTGTGAACTTTAGAAGCTAAGGAAAATATATGAATTATGTATAATGCCCTGCAGAACCTGTGTTATATCTTGTCCATGTGTGTTTGTCAGTGCCCTGCCGTGAATGTTATCTTATCACCATTCAACCTCATCTTTGTGGGCCTTCCACATGGCGCAGTGGTAGCGTCATTGCCTTGTAATCGAGGGGTCCCGGGTTCGATACCCGGTGGAGGCACAAGTGTTCGGATCCCACTTTAAACTGTAGGTCCAGTCCCGATTAGCCTTACTGTGCATAAAGTGGACTTAAAACACCAAATCACAATCACATATTTCAACCTCATCTTTGCGATTGACCAAAAGTGGCAAAAAATCGAAAATCAATTAATATACACCCATACTCGAAGACAGACTCCCGATGGTATTGTGGTGACGTCATCGCCTTGTTTCCGGTTCTATACCCGGTGGAGAGACATACAGGGTGAGTCATAAGTCTCCATACAAATGGTGAAAACGGTGACTAATGTTTATTTTTCCTTTTCAGGCAGGTGAACCAATGAAAAAGAGATGCCATTAACGAAGGAAGAACGGATTGACATAATTTTGTTGGCTGGGAGTGATACCACCCGTCATGTAGCGCGTACATTCAATGCAACCCACAGAACGCAGATAACCCATGACACCGTGGCCAAACTTATCAAGAAATTCAGAAGGACAGGTTCCGTCGCCGACGAAAGCAGGCCTGGAAGAACAAAGACAGCAACAGATGAAGGAGGGTAACGCAGGTGCCACGATGTCATGGGTTATCTGCGTTCTGTGGGTTGCATTGAATGTACGCGGTACATGACGGGTGGTATCACTCCCAGCCAACAAAATTATGTCAATCCGTTCTTCCTTCGTTAATGGCATCTCTTTTTCATTGGTTCACCTGCCTGAAAAGGAAAAATAAACATTGGTCACCGTTTTCACCATTTGTATGGCGACTTATGACTCACCCTGTAGTGGTTGGGATGTGTCTTTAAACTGTAGGTCCAGTCTCCATTAGCCTATATGTGCATAAAGTGCAATTTAAATCAAAACTCTGGCCTTTACTCGAGCATCTACAAACAACAGCAGATTATATTTTATATTTTCATATTTAGCGTCGCTTTTCTTCAACCTTTGGCTAATCGCGACGACGAGGATAAGTCACGACAAAAAAATACATCACCATGTTAACGAAAGTAAAGCGTTACGTTTCGTGAAAATTTCCATTTCGAGCACTGGTGCCCCATGACAGTTATTCTGCAGCCATTAACAGCTCTCCGGTGTTTGACTTCACTTACATCGCCTGCCTGAACGTGGAACCCTGTCCGTGGGCCTTGACTGGTGCGAATCTGGAGATTGCGAGGTTCCACCTCATTGGCTGCCTGATCTTTTGTTCTTCCACCCGCAGAATGAACGCCGTGACTTCACGGTTTCCCTCGATTGAATCGAAAGACGACTTTTTACACGGTGAGAAATCGATGTGGCTATCGAACCGGGAGAGAAATCAACGTTTCTATCTCGCCCACTTCACCCTATTCAACCCAAACAGCTTTCTCCTCTTTCCTCGTTCTCAAACTGTTCGATCTTTGTTGGATTTCGACTTACGAGAGCTCGTCTGCCAGTGTTGCCAGAATAGATTAGTGGGAAAGAGATAAATCGTACCTGAAAAGGTACTGCAGCTCGGCCAATTCGCCAACTAAAGTAGACTGTCATTTGTTTTCTCCTTTCGCTTCCCTTTCGGGGTGCAATGGGTGACCCTTCCCAAAGACAACCAAATGTCAACCTCCTTCATATACATGTGTTGATTTTATTTGCGATAAGTGGCTGGTCACCGTATAGTGTCACGGGTTCAAATGGCCTAAGTACTGACGCATGAAGATGTGGCCCAGGCTTCTAGTATCGCACCCACACTGTCAGTATTAAGGATGGCTAAATGTTCCAGGATGTGGGGCCAGATTTCAAGCAAAGGTTTACATTCTTTGACTTTGTTGATATTTGTGAAGCAATGGTGTACATACATGTATTGTACAGTTGTAAAGAAATGGTTATTTTGAAAATGTGTTAAGAGGATCAATGGGGATAATATACCGGGTGGGGCACCTGAAAGTACCACAGCGAATAGTTCTGAAACGCGAAGGTTTACGGCAGTATTGACGTCACCGATGGAAATGTGGTCAAGGAGCCCAGTGGACAGAGGATGTCTGGTCTCTAGTCGCCATCTTGAAGTCCGCCATCTTGGATTCAGCTCATGTTCTTGAAATGGGAAGGGGGTCATGTGATACACGATTATTTCAGGCTAGAATTGACTTATAAACAAGAAACAGAAATTGTTTTCTACATAACTTCATTCTGAAGAAAGTTTAGTATTGACCGAAGTAGGATTGTCAGTAATGTATTGGCAGGTTGTTATCTTTGTTCCAGGTGAACCAGCATGGCACAAACTCGTCAATATCACATAGAAAGGTGCTGCTGAGTGGTGGCCTCAGGGTGAGTGTGAGCGTTCGCAATGCCCAGCATCCAGATTTGCCACAGACATCACAAGAAGATGTGGATCAAATTCAGGGAGACCGACCACCTCGAATATGAAACGAGAAGTGCCAGTGATAGCGGTTTTCGCACAAACGACAAGCAGAATGCGGGTCACAAAAGTATCATACGTATTCGGGGTTCCGACAATTATCGGAAAGTCAAATGTCCCGAACGAAGGGACATGTTTTGAAATGGAACGGGCCTGCGTTACATGATGCTAGTACAAATAAGGACGGAGATACGGATTGACATTGTAATAATTTTGAACGAAACAAAATTCAGCCTGCCCCACTTGACCGCCATTACTGCTATGACGGATGCGGGCTCGCTGCCACGGCATTCATACATACATACATACATACATACATACATACATACATACATACATACATACATACATATATACGATCTTTGGCGTTGTTTCATTTATACAAGGACACGTACAGTCGCGACGCGATAAGAAGCGGTGTGCAATCAGAACGCAGAACGGCAGAACATGACCAAATTCTGTCTTCTCGTTGGCTGCCATGTGGCTGGGGGTTTTCTGCGTTGCCAAGTTCTTTCCGTCGTAAAGTGATAACCTTCACTGTATGAACCTCTGTTTTATGAACAACTGTGGCAAATCGTTCTCCTTTGATTTCATGCCGCCTCTCTTTGCCTTCTTTGTCACACTGCGGCGTTCGTCTTTTTCGCAACTCTTTCTCGCAACTCGATACAGACCGCAGCTATGCCTGCTTATTATTTTTGTATACGAAACTCGCCCTTTATTTTGTAAAGACATGGAATTTATACTTCTGTAACATTGTTGAAGCTTCAGACCTTACAAATGAAATGTATTTCTTGAAAATTAGGGCGAATTACGTATAAACAAATTACGTACAACTTGGTTTCGTTAACACATTTTTAAATTACTTTTTGCGGAACCTACAAAAATTCACCTCTAAAACAGAATTTCACAGAACTGAGTTACTGTATTACGGAGAAGAATTTATCAAGAACAAATCAATTGCATCTGAATTGATTGATTGATTGAGTTGGTGTTTTAAAATCCACTTTATGCACACTACGGCTAATCTGGAATGGACCTACAGCTGGAAGTGGGATCCGAACCACTATGTGCCTCGACAGAGTATCGAACCCAGGACTACTTGATTACAAGGCGACGATGCTTACCCTATCACTGTACCATCGGGGAGGCACATGTGGGTGTGTGAAATGAGATAATTTGGAAGCTACATGAGAATACAGGCTCTGGCAATACAGAGTTCAATAAATTACAACGAAACGCTTGGCAATTGCTCGATTTCCTTAACATTAATGATACATTTGGTACATGTGTAATTAATGCTTCGAGCTACCTGTATGTAAAAACAAAAAAATGAATGAAAGAACGACAGTAGTAGTTAAAGAATCAGTTGTTTTTGCTGAGAATGAGAACAATGGAAGTGTCCTGTTTTTGACTGTTTAACCAGATGTTTAATCCTACACGTGTTTCTGTGGGCTCGCGAAAATCCTGAAGTAGGTCAATCCGGCAACAGCGCGTCGCTACCAAAGCGGGTGGTTCCACGCCGGTTGCTAGCGCGTCCCAACTGTAGTTAAACTTTACAAACACGGGAAGGTGGCTCCGTCACTGTGTTTAATGATAAAAAAACGACTTAACAGATTAAGGTAGGCGTCAATTCCAATATTAGAGCCTCATTTCGAGTGCTGCGACCGATAATTTCGAATTCTGGTTCTGAAAATGAAGTGTCATTCCTCTTTGACTGTACTTTATTGTCCAAACTCGCTTTCTTCCTCTCGTAACCAGTGGAACGGAACAGGAAAGACGCAGAAGAGAAAGCAGAGGAGAGAAGAGAGCTTTGTTGTCCAGAAACCACCTGATAATCATCCCATGCAACGGAGCAACAGTCGTGGAAGCAAGAAGTTGGGATCTGCACCGCCATGCAAATTTTCGGTCAGTGTCCCCAAGAGAGTCTATGGTGAGAAAACTCGCAGTGAAGAAGCCAAAATTCAGTCTCACCGCACACGGAGACTAGCAACAAGTCGTTAGTCTATGGCGAATAAAAAGCGAGAATGATTTTCGGACGCCAAAAGTGTTCACTTCCGTAACGCATTTACCGCTACACATCAGTAGCTTCTGTCCACGGTCAGACACTACTTTTATCTGATTTCGAGACAGAAAAACAGAGCTTTAACAGAAACTATTTCTGCAGGAAAATAGTCCACAATAGCAGAAAGATCCCACATATGAGTTCAATATAATAGGGCTCAAAATCTACGGGGTTACGGGAATGCTGAAATACGTAGAGTGGGATCCATAAATATTACAAACCAAACTATCCATCAGCATGTTTATGTCCTTGTCTTAACCACAAGAGCTTAAATATAAATAAAACAAAACGTCAATCAAGCTTCTGACAATATCGCAACCAGCATACTTAAAATCCATCCCTGAAAAAAAAACGGTACATTAGTATTACACGGACTACCTCATTTGTGTACGTTAAATTATAGTATTCACGGTACTTTAGTATTATACACAATTTCGAAGTATTTTCGCCGCTTTTTGTTAGTAAAAACTGTTTGTATATACACTAAAATAGGGAAAGAACACGCCGAAAATAAGTATCAGTACCAAACCTAACAATCCTAACTACGTAATATTATAGCTGCTGTTGTGGAAAGTCGTTTTGGGTGCTATATTCACTTGCGTGAAACTTTCGGGTTGTTCTGCTTCAAAAATCCTCACATACCATACAAAATATTTCACTTGAAACATGTACGTACAACGGAGGTAGTCCGTATAATACTAAAGTACCAAAAAAACGGGCAGGATGAAAGAGAGAAATAAATGAAAATAGTCATGGACAATTTGCCTGGCGATACTGTACATCCCACTGTACAATACTCTTATCCGCATTAGCTGGATATTCCCGATATTCTACTTCACTGAACTTTTTGACTCTCTTTGCACTCACGCGTCTAGTTGGTTAAAAAGTGCAACACCGATTTGGTGTTTGCACTACATTCTGGAGCGGTGTATGTGTGGTGTATGGTCACGTGGTACGTGTTAACCAATCAGATGAACGTTTAAAGCAGCAGATGCATTTGTTGAATTTTCTGGACTCAAACACCGCTTTTCTTGCGTGCAGCGTCTTCTTGGTTCAACACAGTTTCCTTGCACCAGTCTGACACGGGATGTACAGTCACCGGCAAAAAATGTGGCACCTAGATCCTGAAATGCTCGCTTCCCTGAAAGGCGTTATGAGGGTTGCCTACTCTACGACGATAAGTGGATTTCAATAGCAAATTTTCAATGACAACTTCTGGCAAAGCGAGTATTTCAAGATCTATGTGTGCCATTTGTTTTGCTGTTGACTGTACATGCACTACACTTGGTGTCACAAAGTGCAGTAAACTAGACTGGGCTTATGTCAGTGGTCATTGACAACCACGTATCTCTCCATTTATACAGGGTAGAAAATGCAAAGGGCCGTATTAGTGTGACGTCACAGAAGACGACCAGCTGGAACTGAGTCTAAACGAATAAAAACGTGTTGATTTCCCTATCCAAATCCATTGAGTTTCCCATTCCAAAGGGTAAGTGAAACGTGACAATAACTACTTTATGTAGGAGGCTAATTTAAACAAAACGTAGTTGATTTAGAAATATTTCTCAACATTAGGAGTATCGCACAGAGGATACTCGGGGGTGGACTTACAGCTTGGATATATTCACTCTCACCAGAAATCTGTAGATAGACAGCATTTCATCGCAATATGTGCTTCATAATTTATTAATATTATTGTTAATAATTAATTGTTACTTAGTGTGGAGCCTAGCAATTGCCAGATACAGCACCATGCCCAATATTTATAGTTAATTTACTTATGAGTCGGGAAAGGGCTTTAAGGTGCAAAATTATGGTATGGAAAGGGGAAAAAGGCTTTGAAAATGTTTTCAAAAAGGTGCAAAAATGGTGCTGATAAAATGCTTTTATTCAATGCTCTCTTTTTCTGCGCCTTCTGTATATAATGCGCGCGGACCGCGTAGAGAACTGGTTTCTGCCGAATAGGTTTTGTTGAGGTTTGTGTTTTCTCTCGCGGGTTTTGCTACGTTATCTTGGGAAGTATTGGGGCTGCAATGATTATATTATATCATTCTATATCTCTCGTTCTGCTCTACAAAACGAGACTATAGGAATTTATGTAACTGCTCTGGAAGAGTGAAAATCATTTACGTTTCTGCCCATTTAAAAAAAAAAGGGTTCTGAAGCATCAAAGAGGGGGTAAAAAGGAGATAAATGTGCTAATCTCACGAAATGGTGCAAAAAGGTGCAACAAAGTGTGTTCATTTTACTTGATTTCATGTCCTAAAATATATATCTCAAACGATCGGTATGAAAACAGCTACATTTTTATAATGGTGCTGCACCTTAAAATCCGTTCCCTACTTGTGACAAATAGTTCCTTTTTCTTGTGCTAGTTCAACTTTTATTTTACCCAGTAACATAGCTATGCAGTTCCTCGTTTCACAAGTTTGATGTGTTTTAACTAAGAAACGATACCGTTGAGAAGAAATTGAAAGGTGCAGGATTCAGAACGTGGCGAGGGCAGGCACCCCTTTAAACCTTTGTGGTGCAACGGGGAAGAAAAGTGTCGCGATTAGCCAAACGTGGCAGAAAAAAAGTTTGAAAAGTAAGAAAGGGGAACAAATACTAAATGAAGGCAATGGTGCTGCCATCTTAAGGTTGTTGCAGGCGTACGCAGGATTTCTTTTCGGGAGGGGATAGAATTGTAAAGGAATATAGGCATATCTGCTTTCTATGGGGGTGGCATACACAATAAGATATTTCTGACGTTGAAAACTTTCCATCCTCGAAAATAGCAATCGGGGGTCATTTTAAGGCGAATTTTACATTTCCAATCTGGCTCTTCCCGAGTTTTTCACTGCTTTCATTTGAAAATATTGATTTTCTCAAAATTTTGGAGGGGGCTGTAGCCCCTTCAGCCCCCTCCCTCTCTGCCTACTCTAGTGGTTGCAATAAACACAGCTGTTCTTACAAGCGATTAGAGACAGCCTTAGCAACTTGAAAAGACATGCCAACAGCACCAATCTGACCTGCTTAACGTATTTACGTAGGCATATATTAGCAGCGTTATGCATGTAAATAAGTTAGGCAGGTTAAGGTTTGTATAAGCTATTATAAGCATATGTGGATAGGTTAGGCACGTCAGGTTTGGTGCTGTTATCTCCCAAGGTGCTAAGGCTGTCCCTAGCCGCTCGTGTATTTCTTTACGGGTCTCACATGGGCCGGAGAGACAAGGGGGAGGGGACAAATAAAGCACGGAATGACTGTTTGCATCAAGTCCAACATTATGTTAAACTTCCAAGTGACGGGATGATGGCGTTCAATTTTCGGTACCAATTTGCAAACTCACGCACTGCAAGGCAACGAACGTCCAGTGATGCAAAGGGGGGAGAGGGGGAAGGCTGTACCTCGTTATTCTGAGAAGAGAAGATACACGCTTGAGGGCGTTTGCAGGGTTGCAAGGTTATGAATAAATAAGTAAGGGAATATCTAGCAAGAAAATGTCTTAGTCGACAGGTTTTATAGATTTGGTCGAGCAACTATCACAGAACCATAGGCGCCGAATCCATGGGGCTTGGGGGGGGGGGCTCGAGCCCCCAAATGTTAACGATGTGGGGGCAGAGCCCCCAAATAATTTTGCTTTAAAGGATCTAATGTATTATTTTGCTTCTCTTGTAAAGTTTACTCTGAATTGTGCCACATGAACTTAACTTTAAATACACATTTCAAATGTTCTAGACCATCAACTTTGGGGGCTGAGACTGCTAAACCATGAACTTTGGGGGGGAGCTATGACCAGAGACAGCAAAACACATGACTTATTACTATATACTAAGTATGTAATTATGAGTGTTGTAAAAAGTTTTACTAAAAAGAGTTTCAAGAGACGATGTGCATGAACTAGGGTAGTGGATGGGACGTTTGGGCTACAAATGGCTCTAACATGACATTCAGAACGAGATCATTGATATATTTGGGAGATCTGTTTTGCGCTCCGTGGTAGCAGATATTAAAAGTAGGGAATATTTTGCTATTATGGTTGACGAAACTTGTGACATATCCATCCGTGGAGAATTAATATTCTGCATTAGAACTGTGAATAAAAATTTTGATATTTTTGAGGAATTCGTGGGCTTTTATGAGATTCTGAACTCTGAGGCCAAAACTTAAAAAAGGGAGAGAATGAGTCATTCATTAATTTATTTCAGTGATCAGAGCCCCCCAATAATTTTGACAAGTCGGCGCCCCTGCACAGAACCTGCGTATAAAATAAGCCGAGACTGAGATTATCTTGAAAAATCTACACCAGACGCTTCGAGATTTGTCGATACGAAACGGATAACGAGACAGGCCTCAGTAAAAATCGAGAATAAACCGAGAACTAGTGTTCGAGACTCTAGTATGGTACTTTGGTATGATATTTGAAACATTTAGCTAAACCAAAATCACGGCTACATGCGACTTCTTTAGACGGAGACTATGCTAGCGACATCTGCACGATTATTTGTACATAAGTCATGTGTTTTGTTTATGCTAATTGCAGTCAACCCATTAGTGGCAATTTATAGCCTGTTCTGTGTGATTGCACATGTTGAAGGTAACATTTCTTTGTCTCCAGGCGTGAAACAAAATTAAGTTTATTAAGAAAGGTTGTTTCGTTTAATGACCTCTATTCGCTGTGAAAGTATAATTGTTTACGCCGTATATCTGCTAATATTATACGCCAGATCTCAAACATTTAATCAAGTGTCGTACATGGGCTAACATTATACGTCAGACTTCAAACATCTAATACACGGGAGCCTAACCCGATGGTCTCGTAGTCAACGGGTCTGGGGTTCGATACCCGGTAGAGGGTCATAGTGGTTCAGATCCCACTTTAAACTGTAGGTCCAGTCCCGATTAGCCTTACTGTGCACAAAGTGGACTTAAAAAACCAACTCAATCAATCAATCTAATACACGGCACTAACTTGATGATTATATGTTTGAGGTCTGCATATATGCTAGCCGGCGTAAGATAGTTTCTACAGGTTGTCCACAAATTAAGTAAACAACTTCGGAGTGTAATAAAAATAAAATGGAAATACATAGGAAATAGTTTTTCATGAGAAAATAGTTGGTAACTCTTTCCTTGTAGACTGGCAACATTGCGCTAGTTCAAGACTATGGCGAGTGTGTGTGTGTGTGTCTTGTGGTTTGCAAAGACAAAATCTTTAACTCTAGCGCAGCGAAATTTAAAGTGATTGTGCAACAGACGGCGCGAAAGAGCATTCGTCAGTGGTTGAAGATGTTTAAAGAGACAGGAATTGCATTATAATGCACGACCACTGGCAGACCTTTGCGGGAAAGACATATCTAAACATGTTGCATGGACCATGAAGCCAAAATAAATTGGTACTTAAGCCTGAAATAGCAAGTTATGTACATGTTTAGTATGTCTCCTCCCGTAGCGAGAAAAAATGGCTTCATTGTGAAAATCCTATTTTTTCGAAGACATGCAATTTTAAAGATTGAAAGAAAAAGTTCCTAAAGTGAGAACCCTTATAATTAGTACAATTGAAAGCAGCAACTGCATAAATTATACTGATATAAGCTGAAATACAATACATATAAGGCTGTGGAATAAAATAAAACGTTTTCTGAAATTAAACAGACAGTATTACAAGCTTTCTTCAAAATGATTGTTTTCTTTCGTATAGAATCTACGTATATGGTCATCTTCTCTTGATTCCATATTCTTAGTTTCTCCCCTGTTCTCGTCATATACTATTGGAACCTGTACCAGAATTAAATGATTAGAATGTGGGCGAAAACGCATTCTGTGCTTGTTGCACAACAACACAAGGGACCCACTTTAGGACCAGTAGGGGTTATTTTATCATTATAAATATTTCTCAAGTATTCCCATCCATTACTTACCAATTGCATACAAAGATAGCTCCTATACTTAGCCTACGTATGTAGAAGAATTGACGCATTTTCCTCTCAAATGACCGAAATATGACAATTGAACTTCCATTTGCTCAAAATCACTCACGAGCTGATTGGAGAACAACACACGCAGTAATCAACATGGGCGCAAGCACTGCATGTGGAAATAACAAACTACCAGCTCCGTGTATTTCTGCCATGCTACAGCATCATCCAGAGCAGAAACGCAGGGGCCCGCTTTAAGCACGGGGCCCGTATTTGGTACACTTCCTCTACTAATAATAAATGTCTGAATTTGAGTGAGAAACTTAACATTTAACATTTTGAACACTACTTGGAGAGAATGGGAAGACTACACATTCTGAAAGTTCAAGGCTGGAGGTTCTAATGGATCTTGAAGAAAGGCAAGTTTTATAAAAAAAAATGTGTCGAGAAACCAAAAGGCAGAAGATAGGTAGATGCAAAAGTCGTTACTTCCAATCTACGCTTCTTTTCAAGTTGAGGGAAGAGATACAGATTGCCGTCTCCTGGCTTTTATCAAACAGCGCGCCTCAGGAGGACAATCCCCTGCTCCCAGGGACTATCCATCCCAGATATTCCTAGCCCGAGGGGTCTGATTCAAATACTACCGTGCGACATCGAACCCTCGCGTTTGGAACCCGAGGGAATAAATCGGGATATTTCCTCTCCTGCTTCTTTGGCGGTTCGCTCTTTCGGCGCACCCACAGCAAACAACACGCCCACGAGGCCATTAGCTTGGCAAACTATCAAGCCTCACGGTTCGTATGAGGAGCAAAGAGTTCGCAAAATCCTTAGCATGCAATTGAAAGACCATGCCGATGAATTCATCACAGATTTGTTGAAACTCTATACGTTGGGAGGCTTTCGTTCAAAGAAAGCGGCCGTGAGAGCCTGTTGGGATTGAATTGGTGATATAGATCTAATTCCATTCACTGATTTATTTCGCTTTTCTGCCACTTTTTGTTAATCGCGAAGATAAGGATGAAAGATGATAAGATTAAATTTATGAAATGACAATCAAACACACATAGACCGGACAGACCACAAGTTTCGATTATGCTGGCGCCAGAACCTCGTTATACTGGTAGCATTTCCAGCTGACAGCTGGGAAACAGATTAGCCATCGGTTGAATTCTCCTCGACTGACATCGGACATTTTCATGTCACGAGGCACCGAAAGTTCCTGGCGGGCGAAACAAAGGAGCGTCGGATACAGACCACGTTGCCAAACGTACTGGAAAAGCAGGGGAGAGGACGTTTATCAGCGCCGTTTCTGGATAAAAGTTGTACAATAGTACACAAAGCACGGATAATTAGTACACAAAACAACCAAGCACCGTACAAACAAGTTAATAAAAACAACTGATATAAAATAGAAGTGCACTTGGCAACATTGTAACGGGATAGCGACGTTACCTCTACAGCTTCTACTTACGGCTGAGGTTGTTGAAATTCATCGAGCCACACATCCCTGAAGATGATTGGTGGACAGATGGAGCTAAGTAGGTCAGCCGCCAGTTGAGCCGGCGATCAGTATAGTCTTCAAAAAGGCAGTCTAGGGTGTACGTACAACCAGGAAGAGAGGTTGAAATTTGAGTGCTCAGGCGCAAGGCGGCCGAGGTGGGTGCGAGACCTGGGGCATAAAACATTCCCGGGATCTATAACCAAAATTTTTCATGACTGAAAAAAAAAACAAACATATTTTTGTTCCTTGGTCTGAAGCACAGGTGTCCTATAAAAGCACAACACAAACTTTAGTATCATTAATAAATAATTAATTTATATATACTTGGTATTATGACCAAAGAGCAACAAGCAGAATATCATGAAGGTTAAAACTACAGCGCCTTGAATACACAGTGTGGAAAACGGCAACTGTTCTGGGCTCTCTGGCAGGTTCCATTCAGATATGATACCGCTAGAGGCGCTGGTGTCGGTCCCACTGCATGGTATTCGTTAGTGTTGCCCACGAGACGAGACTTTGGCCTGTCTCGTCTCGTGGAAATGCTGTCTCGTCTCGAAAATATTCGTTTGTCTCATGACACATGGTCAATCTCGTCTCGTCTCGAATTTCTAAAAGCCTGTCCCGTCTCGTCGCGTGGACAACACTAGTATTCGTCTGCTTATAATGTATGTAAATGGAGTTTTCGCTACAACGTCTGATTCTTTACATGAAGCATTTCTATGAATGTGATAATTGCTATGGTATTTGATACAGTGGTTGCGAATATTTTAACGAACATTCTAGACAGTCGACCACGTCCTGTTATCGTGACTTTCATTAATAATACGGGAAAAAATACACGCGTGGAATGCTCTTGGCAACTAAATTTTTGTGTATGAATTAGGTTCATTATTATTATTATTATTATTATCATCATCGTCGTCGTCATATTTTTTAAAGATATACACATTGAAGCATTTGTATTTTTTATATTTACTGTCTCTTTTCTTCCGCTTGAAATTAATCGCGGCGATGATGATAATGATGATTGCATGAAACAATAAGGGGAAACCCACAAAACTTCCTTAGTGCCATTGACATGAGTGTAAGGAAACTTTCAGACCAATGGGACAAGCGACACGGGATGTTCACACTGATGTGACTAGTGACACAAACACTTCCAGACTGTAAAATAGTATTCATTGCGCATGAGAGTCCAAACAGCAAACAACACGTCCATATGTCGTATTCGCGTGCTACTTGTTACTTCGGTCGGAAAGCTCCTTAAAGGAAGGGTGCTCAGACCGAAGCGACGCGCCACAGGGGGAGTTCCCAACGAAGTGACAAGCGACATAGTGCCTTCAGTCTATTAGAAAGCGTTTGCTGCTAATTGTGCGAACAACAGATCTAGGCAACACGATATGCCACACGTGTCGATATGTCGCGTGCGTGTCGCTTAAACTGGGCAATTTTGCCGTGGTTTGTTGTTCGCGCATGCGCGATGCAATGAGTCACGAGTGTCTTGCTTTAGTGAGATTGTGCACCAAATCGACAAGCGGCACGCGACACTTATCGCTTGAGCATTTCACCAACCGAACGCTGGCCTCTGCTGCCCGTCATGCAGCTACGATGTGAAATGTTGCTCTTGATTGGCTCGTTTCCAAGCGACATGTGTCGCGTGTCGTTTCGTTATGAAAATTGCCTTGGACAGAAGGACCCGTGTTGCTTTGGTGTGAAATCCCCGAATCATTTGTCGCGTGTCGCTTTGGTCTAAAATCTCCTTGAGGAAACGGTGCAGTCAGAGATTGTGTCCCTACTGTTCGAAAGGCTGTATTGATTACGAACTGCTCGCTTTCAAGCGAGACTTGTGGTTTGTCGCCTTGGTATGAAATATCTCTTAGGATACTATTTATATTCTAATAACATAGAAAAATAAACTCTAGTACACAATCCAACACCTGACGTTGCGATTTGATTTTACTTTTCTTTCCAAATTAATGCCATTTCGTGACTGCACAAATATAACTGTTTCCATGAATTCACGTAACACCGAAAACTATAGAACCACACTAACATCGGTCGTTTTCCATTATTTTTACATGTTACACCCTTCCCACCTCTTCCCCTAGGGGTGCCAGGAGTGTCTTATCCCCACAGTTTCCAGTTTGCAAGTCATATGTGTACCAAGTTTGGTTTAAATTGCTCCACGCGTTCGAGAGTTATGCCGGAACAAACATATATATACACACACATGCATCCATTTATATATATATATATATATATATATATATATATATATATATATATAGAACATGAGGAGGGGGTTGAACTTCATCCCTGAGGATGAAAGTGACATAAGCTTTCGAAAGGTCGGAAACATACTTAAATCCCTGAATATCAGTGTCACTGGCGTACGTACGGAGAGGGGAGCTGAAGGGACTACAGCACCTTTCAATATTTTGAGAAAATAAAACAATTAAAATGAAAGCAGGAAAAAATATTTAAGCAACTTTTTCAAAAATAGTAAGGGGACAGCAGTGCCCATGAACCAATCTGTTTCCGCCGATATTAACGGTATCAGTACCGAAAGTATCAGTTGGAATTCGTCTACCGATACCAGCCGATACTTTTCCGGCATTTTGGTCTTTCACGGGGTCCAGAAAAAAATCCTGGAATTTATGCAAAATTCCAAGTTTAGGATAGTTTTGCACCAATATTGTGTGGGGAAAACTGTATGTGGTGATTACACAAGAGGTATTTTAATATTCTGACGTCATTCTTGAATATTTTTTAAAAATAACAAATTGATGCGTATAATAGGAAATAGTTACTTACGCACAAATATTAATTAAGATTTTGAACAATTTTTAAGTATTACAATTTTCAGGCACCGGTATAGGTGAGAGACAGTGACTGATTGATTGAGTTGGTGTTTTAAGTTCACTTTATGCACAATAAGACTAATTCGAACAGGACCTAGAGTTTAAAGTTACCTCCACCGGGCATCGAACCCGGGACCCCTTGATTACAAGGTGACGTCGATACCACTACGCCATCTGGGAGGCCCGGTGAGAAGCAGTGAGCGTATCGACATTGGTGTGGATATCGGCTCAGTCCAAGTAATTATGATATATTTTATTGTGTATTCAGTCCCCCAGAATGCAACTATGTAATGCTAATATCCACCTTTACAGCTTCAACATTCTCCGAAATAAAATCCTCCGTACGCCATTACAGAGTGACGTTGGCTCCCAATGGCTCGGAAGCAGACTTCAATCCCTGAAGACGTCCCGGAGAACTGTAAACAATGCAGGGTTGCCAAAAGCAAGGATGTTAATTTAAGCGGGAAAAGTATCAACTGGAAATAAAATCTGTTGTCCATATCCTTGTTCGCTTATGACAAGCGTAGAATAATAAATAACGTAATTAACGTAATTACGTAATAATGTAAAACTGTGTCAAATAATTTTATCGTTGGATGTAAACTAAATTGGAAATTCATCATCCAAACTCGCATTACTAGTCGGGAGAATTTGTGACCTATCGTCCTTCCAGTTTAGTTAATTAGGAACCGCCATTAAATTAAGATGCATTTGCAAATGACCGAAAAGTCATTAATTACAATTATCGTTATTGGGAAACTATAACTGCCCTTGTAACTGTGTTACAGGGTGACTCCTGGCCGAGTGAACGTTGCCTTCGGTGCAAGTGCTACACGCATGCAGTTCATTCACCCTACATTTCTAGAGCAAGCGTAGGGGTGTGGGAGGAAAGGGGGGCACGCTCTCATATATGGCAAGGCTGCAGCAGAATAGGGAGACTGTGGACTTGCTTTGCCGGTTTTGCTAAATACTCAATGCGGCCTGCAGATGGCATTGACGTGCGATTTGGTCAACCGTAAATCAGGATGTCGTTTTCTTGTTTCTTCCAACGTGAAACGGCATCGGGATGGAATGCCGATTCTGTCGAAGGAAGAAAAGAAACGCTATCAAAGCTGTGACGCAGGAGAAACAAGACAGCGCCGTTGGCCATGTCTTGTGTACTTTCGTTGTCCCTCAACTGGGATTAACAGTGGCCTTAATATAGCCGGCAACTCAACTGTTGGAGTTTTTTAGCTTCTTTCTTTTCAGAAGCAGGATGAATTGAAGAAAGTTGTACGGTTGCAGCTGACAACTGTAATCTGTTTTGCGTTAGTATCCTTCTTGAAACTTGAGGGGATGTGAAGTCCAGGGTCTATTCTGAGAAAAGAAGAAGAAGGAAGAAGAGATTCATTCTAATATGTTTTTCCTCTATTTCTTCTTCAGGAGATAGCAAATAAAGTCCACTGTACACGGTTTCTAAAACTAAAAAGGAAGATAACAATTGTCCCTTTCACCGTTCTATCAGTAAACCCCGGCATCAATATTTAGCTCAGCATTGTCGGAGCCTTATTATAATAAGGCCTGTGCAGATTTTCTTTGTACATGCTGCGTCATCATTGATAGGTCTTGGATCGCAACACAGGCACGCGAGATCACCAATTACAATACACTTATCTTCACTACTTGTTATTTCAGATTTCAGGTACCTCTTCTAACTTTCTTCCCGGTTTGTCTGGAGTTCATCAGGGGAGTGTCTTAGGCTCACTCCTATTCCTTCTGTACATGCATGACCTCCCTGAAAAACTGTCCTCCCTCCCTATCAACATACTTTTGTTTGCGGATGATTGTACCCTCTTCAAGGAGATCTAATCGCATCATGACGTGACGATTCTTCAAAATCCTCTCACAGAACTTGTTAAGTGGTGTCGTCAGTGGAATCTAGAATTAAACCCTCAGAAATGTTCCTTCCTTACTTTTTCCCTAAAAAAGAACAAAGTGGTGTCTGCTTATGCTATTAAAAACAATCCAATCCAAAAAGTTTCCACTCAAAAGGACCTAGGTATTACCATGGATGCAAAACTCACTTTTAATTTTCATATTATAGCTACCACTAAAAAGCCATGCGCCTTCTTGGTCTCCTTTACAGATTTAGTGAAATTCAAAACCCATTATCTCTTGCCTTATTCTTTAAATCTTTCATCGCCCATCCTTGAATACTGCTCCCCTATTTGGGCAATGGCCTCAAAAACCAAACCAGAATAGATCTGTTCTCAGTTTCTTTCTTGCCATTGTTCGCCATAGAATACCTTCTTTCCGACATGTATCCAAATCAGACACCATGGCTGCTCTGAATATTCACTCTTCATCTTTTCGTCGTGATCTAGGTGACATGACATTTTTATACAAGATATTAAATGGCAAAATCAGAACAGAACTCCTAAGCAGTGAATTCACACTTAGGATACCCCAAAAGCAAACGCGCAACCTGAAACTCTTCCACAACCCAACCACTAGGCTATCCCTTCTACAACGCTCCTTGTTTTACAGGCTGCCAGAAATCTACAGCAAACTTCCCCTGGATGTAGATATTTTCCTTCCAGAAAATACATTACTGACCAAGAACATGTAAATCTATCCCATCTTGTTATTGTTTTTATCTTTTGTTACTACTTTATGTTGTTTCAGTGTAAAATGGCCAAATAAGACTGCATCTGAAACTCTGAGTAAATAAATAAATAAATAACATGACAATGAGGTGGACACAGTGAAAAAATGATGATGGCGGATAGAAACGGAACAACGCTGGAGCCGCAAATATACCTATGCGGGGGGGGGGGGGGGGGTGAACGATAGACTTTGCAACTCCAAAGAAACTAATGAGGAAGAATTCAAATATCTTCCAATGATTGTGAGCGAACACTGGCCTTCATGATAAATGGAAAGTTCTATGTTGTAATGATCCAATTGAAAGTTGATGGTGCTGTAACAACCCAGAAGTGTCCGTGACTGTACATCGCCTATTGATTTCTCTTTAACGAGTATTTTGTGCGCAGTAGTATGCTCTGTGTGCTTCAGATTATTGGTGACAATAAAGAGGCATGGAGGGTGAACAATAGCGAGCAGGTCAGTAACTCAGTCACTCTTGAACCAAGCCCGGGTTCGATACCCGGTGGAGGCACAAGTGGTTCGGATTCCACTTTAAACTGTAGGTCCAGTCCCAATTAGCCATACTGTGCATAAAGTGGACTTAAAACACCAAAACAACAAAACAACAACAACTCTTGAACCAAGCAACTTCAACTCAGGTACTTTCTGAACCAAGTAAATGAAACTCGGTTACTTTTTGAACCAAGTAAATAAAACTCGTTTACTTTTTGAACCAAGTAAATGGATCTCGGTTACTTTTTGAACCAAGTAAATGGATCTCGGTTACTTTTTGAACCAAGTAAATGGATCTCGGTTACTTCTTGAACCAAGTAAATGAATGTCGGTCACTTATTGAACCAAGTAATTAAAAAACTCGGTTACTTCTTGAACCAAGTAAATAAAACTCGGTTACTTTTTGAAATAAGTAAATGGATCTCGGTTACTTTTTGAACCAAGTAAATAAAACTCGGTTACTTCTTGAACCAAGTAAATAAAACTCGGTTACTTTTTGAACCAAGTAAATGAATGTCGGTCACTTTTTGAACCAAGTAAACAACTCGGTTACTTCTTGAACCAAGTAAATAAAACTCGGTTACTTCTTGAACCAAGTAAATAAAACTCGGTTACTTTTTGAACCAAGTAAATGAATGTCGGTCACTTTTTGAACCAAGTAAATAAAACTCGGTTACTTCTTGAACCAAGTAAATAAAACTCGGTTACTTTTTGAAATAAGTAAATGGATCTCGGTTACATTTTGAACCAAGTAAATAAAACTCGGTTACTTCTTGAACCAAGTAAATAAAACTCGGTTACTTTTTGAACCAAGTAAATGAATGTCGGTCACTTATTGAACCAAGTAAATAAAACTCGGTTACTTCTTGAACCAAGTAAATTAAACTCGGTTACTTTTTGAACCAAGTAAATGAATGTCGGTCACTTAATGAACCAAGTAAATAAAACTCGGTTACTTCTTGAACCAAGTAAATAAAACTCGGTTACTTTTTGAAATAAGTAAATGGATCTCGGTTACTTTTTGAACCAAGTAAATAAAACTTGGTTACTTCTTGAACCAAGTAAATAAAACTCGGTTACTTTTTGAAGCAAGTAAATGAATGTCGGTAACTTTTTGAACTAAGTAAATAAAACTCGGTTACTTCTTGAACCAAGTAAATAAAACTCGGTTACTTCTTGAACCAAGTAAATAAAACTCGGTTACTTTTTGAACCAAGTAAATGAATGTCGGTCACTTTTTGAACCAAGTAAATAAAACTCGGTTCCCTCTTGAACCAAGTAAATAAAACTCGGTTACTTTTTGAACCAAGTAAATGAATGTCGGTCACTTTTTGAACCAAGTAAATAAAACTCGGTTACTTCTTGAACCAAGTAAATAAAACTCGGTTACTTCTTGAACCAAGTAAATAAAACTCGGTTACTTTTTGAACCAAGTAAATGAATGTCGGTCTCTTTTTGAACCAAGTAAATAAAACTCGGTTCCTTCTTGAACCAAGTAAATAAAACTCGGTTCCTTCTTGAACCAAGTAAATTAAACTCGGTTACTTTTTGAACCAAGTAAATGCGACTTTAAAAAAAATAACTTTCCGAATACTGGTGCAGATGAAAAACGCTTTCTCGGCGTGTGCTTCGACAGTTTTCGCGCAGGAGCGCTTTCAAGAATCCGTGCTGCATGGATTTGCCAGGGAAGCGATAAGCGGATCTTCCACTTCACCTCCTCGCCCCTCCACGCCCTCCGCCCGCGGGGCCCTTGGCCTGTTGCTCAATCCCCACTCGCACCTCTTTGTCGTCCATTTTATGCTCGCGATCTGCGACTATTCAGGCCGAGGCTTGGGAAAGGAGATTTGCACAATGCTACGGGAAGAAAATTCTTTGCCGCCATCATTCAGATGGTCTCTGAGCCTCTCTCAAAGAAAAGCTTTTTAAAAGTGTCTTTCATATCGAAGAATCACGCTGATGTTACAAATGTGGAGCTGCCAAGAATTCAGTTGCTGGTAGTAACGACTTACTGTAATTTTTTTCGAGGAACGCAAAGAACCGTAAGTTTTCATCAGCCACCGGCTTCCGTTTGAGTGTCGGGCGTAACAGGCTACGAAGCCGGATCCCATGTTCGAATCTTGGTTTAAAGCATGGATGTATCATTGTTTTGCCCCATAATCCATTTGTTATTGTTGTTTATTGATTTGGTTTATTTGACTTTGCACTTCTGCCACTCTCTGGCTAATCGTCAAGACGAGGATGATTGTTAAAAGGGCACTCACAATGAACATGCATACCGAGATCGGGATTCATATCCGGAGCCCCTGGCGTCGTAGCCCGCAGTGATAGCCACTTCGCCAAGGAGGCCGGTACACATACACGCAGACACACACGACTTATATATATATATATATATATATATATATATATATATATATATATATATATATATATTGTTTGTATGCATTGTTGTTTTAAGTTCGCTATATGCACGGAAAGGCTATCGGGACTGGACCTACAGTTTAAAGTGGGATCCGAACCAGTGACGGCGCCAGGGAAAAGTGACTGGGGGGCGGAAGGAGGTCCAGAAAATATTGCAGGGACCAGTCACATTAAAATGCCACAAAACACTATATATATATATACGCGTAATTACAATTGATTGATTGAGTTGGTGCTTTATGTCAACTTTATGCACATTAAGGCTAATCGGGACTTGACCTGTTGTTTAAAGTGGGATCCGAACCACTATGTGCCTTATCGAACCCGGGACCCTTTGATTACAAGGCGACAACGCTACCACTGCGCCTTTGGGGGGTGAGGCCATATATAATATATTATATTTACCATTATTATTATTATATTCATGTATGGTGTTTTGTGTTTGTCCTTTATTCAGAGTGGAAGTTTATTGGCTAAATTTAGTACTTGATTACGAGTTTATTTCCATATTATTCGTTTTAATAAAATCATTAATTATTTTTTTTATTCGTGGACGCTGCTGTGAGCTCCGTTGTCTCTAGTGGCCTATTTCAATGGTCTAAAATAGTTTCCCCATTTATAATGTCATAATTCATCGTCTTTCTTGAGGTGAAACTACTGATATAAATATTAAAGTTATAAGATAATAATAGAAATAACGGAAATCAAATGTTTGGAAGAGTTTAATTTTCTTGCAAAATAAACATGATGCCGAAAGAAAATAATTTTCTTAATTAATTAGAAACAACGAAAGTCACTTGGTGACGTACAATTCTCATGTAGGAGAATTCTGCTATATGTGCCTCGGAGAACACATTGACCACCTTCGGTACGTCCAAAACTTGACATTCCTTCTTCTTAATAGCAAGGACAGACAAATGAGATAACTGGCATCCAGTATCCTGTTTCCAGGAAGGCTTTTAAAAGGTTTCAAACACGGAAAAGTTCTATAACACGCTGCACTGGAAACTGGGATTGTTACAGAGAATACAACTAGAGAACCTCGTGAAATGCCAATTTATACTTTCCTAGGATATCGGAGAAATCCATTAAGTGGAGTACTTTCGTTCCATCTTCGTAACGCTGCATTTTACCTTTTAGGCAATTATCTCATAATTCAAGAAATATTCTGACCCTGATGCAGCTCTCATTCTACACAATTACAAGCATCTATGGAGTTCTTGGAAAGAAGATCTTTCATTTTGACATATGCAAAGAGCAAACCTGCATCTAACGATTGAAAAGTAGTAAATCCTAAAAAGGGTTCCTTTACCTGCCCGCGATACAAATATCAGACAACAAACACCTGTTTCTTCCTCGCAATGTCTATTCTTTCGTCAGTGCGAATACTTTCGCCTCTTCCACTTCCTGGCTTATTTTGCTGAGAATAAGTGTGAACATTACGCAGATTAATTTGTTTTGAATCGAATTTTGAGTGTAATTGCATTTTAAGGTTCAAGTTCAATACATTTGAGTGTAATTTGCGTTTTAAGGTTCAAGTTCAATACATTTGAGTGTAATTTGCATTTTAAGGTTCAAGTTCAATACATTTGAGTGTTGTTTGCGTTTTAAGGTTCAAGTTCAATACATTTGAGTGTAATTTGCGTTTTAAGGTTCAAGTTCAATACATTTGAGTGTAATTTGCGTTTTAAGGTTCAAGTTCAATACATTTGAGTGTAATTTGCATTTTAAGGTTCAAGTTCAATACATTTGAGTGTAATTTGCATTTTAAGGTTCAAGTTCAATACATTTGCCAATAATATCTCCTCATTTAGAAATTAACTTCAAGACTTCCAAGAAATTCCCTCTGTTAAGGCTTGCCCAAGACTAATTATTAGGGTCATAACATATTTCTTTATTTGACTTCGGATCGAATACTGGGATGAGCTATTTATGTCTCTGATGAATATCAGCCGAAATAGATGAATTTGATAAGGCACATTTTGACATATTTTACCAATTTTGCATTTTTACAACATATTTCTTCAATTTCGTCGTAATAAGACATATTTATTAATAATTTCGTAATTGCCTTGCATATAATCGCTTATATTATAATTTATTCTTCATAGGTTTAACACAACGGATAGTTTATACGTATAATCGATGGCGGGATAAGAAAACTATGGACGAAGAAATTAAAAGCAGATGTAACCCCCTTTTTCTTATCCATCCGACAATTGATAGCCTTGCGAACATTATTGATTAAAAAGGTTCTCCGTCATTGTTGTGCGGGCACCAGAACACAGGACAGGAAGTAAACAAGTTTCAATTGTTCTAATTTCTTTATATTCCTTCCCTTCTCACATCAATCAGTTAAAAGTAAAAATAAAATTTGTTACCTTACAGCCCCAACTCTACCGGCAATCGAGCAGGCTGTCTTACCAATCCTTATAATCGCCCTAAAATGTTGTTTGTGTATTCATTGCTGCCACAAGATGATATGTGCATTGTGAAACAGAAATAATATTGAATGTAACATGTTCTGACAAAAAATTTGTAGGCTGTTTTTCAGATTCTATATAGTTGAGATCTATCTGCCTTTAAGAAGGTGTGTTTGTGTACTCGTTGCCTAGATTTACCAGAGCTGTAGCGAGCTGCCAATTATGCTTTAGTTTCTACAAATGTGTAAATCTGACGTAATAGTAAATCAAACTAAGGAAAATTGCAGTGAACCTGATGATATTTTCAGTATTCCCCCACTACATTCTTCGGTTAAAGGAATTCTGACTTCGTTTAATACCCGAAAACCACCCTAGTCCATCTTCCCTGGAAGATGACTCCCCATATAATGAGAAGTCTGCATTTTATGACACATTTTAATTTTTTTGACATATCTTTAAATTTTTATGACATGATTACCTACATATTTTACAGTTTTATAAGTCATAAAGTCCCGGGCCCTACTCATCATCTCGAAAACCAACCCTTGAATAGTACGATGCATCCACAACAAATGACAATTGGCAATTTGCCCGTACTACAGATAATGTTTTGTGGTCCTCAGAATGTTCGTGATGTTTAAAACCATCCACATTTAACGCTTTTTTACACTTCTTAAACTTATTAAAACTTAGGTTAATCGCGACGATTATAGGACATAAATGAATGACTAGGTCGGAGCTGGAATCTTGAACGAAAGCCACGCACACACACATATATATACACATGTATATACTAAAACAAAATTAATTCTTGTTAGTTAAGTTGCTATTATAAGTAGGAAGAGTGTGATATCATGCAGAATACACTTACAAAAGTTGAAAATCGCTATACTCTTACAAATGAACTCTCTTATTATTCGATATTACATTAAGGTAAGTTGGAGGGGCGAAGTGTCTGACAAGGGGACGCCCGCCCCCCGTGCCCCCTGGCGGAGTCGCTGATCCGAAGCACTGTGCCTCCAAAGGGTATCGAACCGGAGACTTCTTGATTACAAGGCGACGACGTGACCATTGCACCACCAGGGAGGCAGAGAGAGAGAGAGGCAGTTTTCTCGTTAACCCACATCGGATTATAAGAGAAAGAGACACTTTTCAAATTTTAACTGGAAATCTGAATTTTTTGAGGGAAAGTAAGTACACAGACAAGCAATTGGCTCTTTTTAATCCCTCTCTGCAATGCTATTTCAGTTATAGAAAATGTGCATGCGTTCGCCTTTCAGTTTCAGTGGTAGATTAATAAGTTGTGTCTTCCGCCCAACTTGGAGTTGTCAATTATAATTATGGGCAACCAACAGTGCAGGATCTACAAATTGTGGGCCCTTCCGCAACATATTACTAGAGGCCCCTTCTATATATATAATACACGCACTTGTGAAAGGACATGTCAAAGTTTTTGCTGTTATTCACTTTCTTCTATGCATGTCCGTATGTGCGTGTGCGTATACATACATACATACGTACAGTAGAATCTTCATGGACGTCCGGAAGGGGGGGGGGGGCAAATGAGGGCCAGGGTCCCCTGGAAAATGAATGTCCATCTACACACATAATTTCATTTCAGTCACAGTAATATGTTAATTGTTATAAGGGCGTTGAAGGAACATGGAAGGAACTTTGCCCCTCCGCCTCCATGGAAAAAAAAAACTGTGGACGTCCATGTCCTCCAACGTAGATGCACACCACAGATCTAGGAAAGATACACTTGTGGTTAGAATTTCTGGTATGCAGCATTAAACAGAAGTTAAACGAAAACTACTGCATCTTAGCCAACTTAAATGAACACCACATCCTTTCACCTTACAATATTTCGGTGGTCTTTACTTCTTTGCTCTGCAGTGCTGGACAGATTACTACATTTATTGTATTGCATACACATATTTGAGTACGAAAAGGGCATGGCAAAGGCCCCTAAAAGCTTGCTCATCCCCGGGTCCCCCCGGGGGTTGTAGATCCGGCACTGGCAACCAAATATTTGATGACTCTAATGTAATTAATTCGTTATATGAGCAGTTTTTCATTAAGACTGAAACGTCATTATGTGGCATTCATAAATGACCAACACTTAACTCTTAATTGATTGTCGATTGATGGAAGACAAGCATTCAATGTTTATTGGACATCATCCAGTGCTTTTAACTGGACATATTCTATCACTATGCTTTTTCTTTCCTCTTCAGGTGAACAAATTCCTTTTGTCGGTGGTGGGGATCGAACCTAGAACAGACTTGTGATTTCGCTCAGTGACGCAACCACAGGGGGGCATTGGCCCCCCAAACTTTCGACGGATGTCATTTCTAAGGGGGGCAAGGGAGGTAAACGTTGACGGCCAAGGGCACCTGCAGGGGGGCACAGAAGATTTCAAATTGTATGCAAATAAAAATACATTTCGTAAAATCTTCTTGCTCGCTTCGCTCGTAATGTCTGCTTTTCTCAGTCTTGTCAAGTTTAGAGCCATAGCTAGGGGGCGGCGGGAGTCGGCCATGGACGCCGAGCGATCTAGACGAAAAAAGTTGTAAAAGAGAGAATGCCATGGCGCCCCTAGAAATTATTTGTGCCCTATTAAATCAATATTGTTTTGAGTTGCAAAAATTGGATCTAAAAAATTTCTTGCTCGATTCGCTCGCAATATGGTTCTTTTCTGTTATGTATTTATATGTGCTGCATATATGTATTGAATAAACTTTGAATACGTACACAATTTATTGTTGCCATCTTGCATATGTCTTTTCTTATTTTATGTCGCTCCATGTTGCATATGTGTAAAACATATCTTGTACATGAAAGTTATACATGTTATATGTACAAAAAGAAGTATCTTCGGAATGCATTTTCTGCCATTCAAAAATACAGTTTGTGTGCTTGTTTTCCATTATTAGCTAATGTGAAATTGAAAATGTTCAAAAAATATCTCAAGTTGTTTGTTCCAAACAAATGCTTTACCACAGATTTCTACCCTACCCCCATTTTCTGCGTAATTTATGATGATAATAAGCGTCTTTGATACTACTACTACCATTAATAATAATAATAATTCGTGGTTGCGCCTCTGATTTCGCTACAAATCCGGTGCTCTAACCAGCTACATCAAGGCAGGCTATCCTCATATTCTGACAGGGTGGCCACTCTAGGATCATGATAAAATTCAAGTTTAATTCCCGGTTTTTCAAGACGAACTTTCCAAAAAATTCAAGGGATGTTTTCCTACATCAACTTTACGTATAACCGCCTTTCACCAATCTCGCACATACACACACATCTATTAATATAAAATATCCATACATTATAATTAAATTAATTTAAACGGTGTGTGCGTGTATATATATATATATATGTATATATATATATATATATATATATATATATATAATTTAAATATTTAATTTAAAGTGTGAAGTTTACATTTGCCATTTCACATTCTTAGACTCGAAATACTTTTACAAACACAAGTCACAAATGTTACAGGATATACTAATCTACGAAAAATTGTTAATTGTACAAGAATTTCAAACTCAAATTGACTTAATCAACTTCAAGATATGTTATCTTGCAATAATCTTCCGTCTGCCAGATAGATTGTTTCTGCAAAAGAACACTAACAAAGTAAACTGATTGAGAGAATTCTGCTCTATTTTCCAAGGAATCTTTCTTTTCCTTCCATGATAAAAATTAAAGCTAAATTGTAAAAAACTTGCCTGAGGACATAAATTCAATGGGATTTGAATTCATAAAAGTGCAATTTTTCACGTCTATGGAGCAGAATTCTTGGAGTCAAAAAATCATGAATAATTCCTGGAATTCAAGGAATTCCCGGCGAGTAGACACCCTGTCTGAGTTTTTGTTCCACTTATGTTACTACATATTTCTAATTTTTGAGGGGATGTTCTTCAATTCTACACTGGAATGATTTAAGGGTGTGCTTCTTTGATTTTATTTAATTTCCAAATTGGTTCTTTGTGTACTGTTATGTCGTGTTCGGTTATTTACGACCTATCTATTTCACCACTGTGTATTGCTTGTATTCATCTATATCTTCAAGCTCACCCGCATTCACATGGCAGGTTACATGTGCAGTTTTTGCTAGTCGTGTGGGGATTTTCCGATTTGGCTTTTGGGGCAGTAACAAAACAAAAGTTGGTGTTCTTTATGGAAATGCCACATTACAAGTCTGGGGCCGCTGTGTTTATGATCCGCAGTGGTTTAGTCGGTTGTCGGCAGGGCGTCCGCCTGCCACGCAAGGAACCCGGGTTCGATTCTCAAAACGGGTGATCTCAGACGGGAATGCCCCAGCATGGAGCGGTTCTGGAGTTTACCCAGAATCTAATATATGGGTACGTTGAAGGTGGTCGAAGCGTAGTGCTGATCACACCACGTCCACAAATGACCCAAGTTTGTGAATTCTGTGGAGTCCCACATAAATATGCCCTCAAGCATATTGCAATGTGAAGGGATCGCCTGTTCTTCTTCATTTGTTTATATAACGACAAATATGTGACGTGGGTGGCACTGCTAGCCTCTTCATGGTATAATTAAAAATATATTGAACATTTGAAACGGTAAATGTTATTTGACAAGGTACACTGCTTATACAAGGGCAAAGTTTAAGACGGAAGTTTTTATAATTACAAATCGAAGAATGTGAAAAAGGACCATCATACATCCATCTCCCCTCATCTAGTTTCATGAAATTCCCAGCCACTGTACAGTGGGATGCACAAGTATTGCTCGGCCAATTATCCATGACTATTTTCATTAAATTTTCTCATGCATTATGTGTTTTTAAGGAAAGGATTTTTAGGTATGCTGGTGCACGGGTTGTCAGCAGCTTGTTGACGTCTAATTTCAGAAATAAACCCGCTGCTGGACAATTTGCTTGGAAACGCTCGTGAATCCCACAACAATAATAGAAAAAGCACATAATGGTACTTACCTAATGCTGCTTTTGTTGCTAATCCTAAATGATCACCTGTGTCAAATAGCACTGAGAAATAATAATGAAAACACCAAGCACACACTACTTATGTTTCGGCTGCACAATAACACTGTAAAACACACGCACAAATACTACATCCAAAGAAAGGGTCAACACTTATCGATGATTTCCCTCCACAATTAAAGCGCCAATAGAAGTTTACTTTTCCAGAAAGCAAAATCACGCAAATAACACAGAGAGACAAGCAACCTACAAGGAAATTATATGCACGCACAGACGTACGCATGCAACACAAATAAAACCGTTTGCATGCACGTTTCAAGACACCATGTGTATTTAGGTGAAGCTCACAGCCTTTAGGAATAAGTCATGCATCACGAAATGTCAGCGCTTTACCGAAAAGAGGTAAAATTAATTCAAATTATCGAAACTGAACTCGTTGTAACAGTTGGCTGTCCGAATTTCGTACAACGGTCACACAAAAGACCGTCCAACTGTAATCTTCCTCGATATCACAACACCAATCTAATCACTACGAAAGCAACAAAACAACATCGAATCGAGCACTGCACAACAAAAAAGCAACTCGCAAGTTTCCATACCAGGATATCTCGAAGGTAATCCTTCTTGATGGTATTCAAACGTAGTGTCATCCAACGTCACTTATCCATTGTTGCCGTTACACCGCGAAGGCATAAACAGAATGCACTATCATTACGCAATTTGCTTTGCGAACGCACAAATGAAGCACGCACAGCACCGTCCGTGCAAAGATGCGACACAACCTCACCAGACCGGGTCCTGGCAGGTTCTACAGCGTGTTCCACAGGTTGCATGAATGCGGGGCTGTACGGATCAAAACCTCCCCCTTTCGGGACACCTACGATTAGGTACTCTACTGCCATCTCGCGAGGAGACGTTGAACTGATACAGATTCCAGTCTGCCCGTGGCAGGGTTGGCAGTCACAGAAAAGAAAGTGGCAAACAAAATCAGATTCCAGGTTCGAAGCTTCTTTGGCCACTGTATTTGTTCGCGTGCGGGCGCACAGGGGCAAGAAGAGGCAGTTGCCCCCCTAATACTCTAATTTAGAAATTAAATGTGGAGGAATGTTATCACCTTTATTAAACAATATTGTGGTCTGAAAGAAAAATTAAGTATTTTCAAGCCGATGAAAGTTCCCAGCAACTACGGACGGGGAGGGGGTGCATTATTTCCTATGTACAGTCCCTACCAAAAGTTTAAGAACCAACGTTTTTCATATAACTGCGGGACGGCGTAGGTTCGAATCCGGCGCTGGTCGGAATTTATTCGGCCTACGTATAGGGCCGGTGGCAATCCACCATCGTGAGGAAATTGGGGAGCTCCGAGTGAGTGAGCGTAACCCGGTCAAGCTGATCACCCGTCACCCCAATACTGGTCTAAGACCTCCACGCTATAACAGGTGACGGAGGAACAGTGTGGGAGGGAGACCAACAGTCGGTAGGTAAGCCAAGGCCCTTCAAGGATTGTAGCGTTGTGGGTTTAGTTTAGTTTAGTAGTTTTTCATATAAATGAATCCTGGCCGAAAGTTTTTGGTACAAATATGGAGTGAAATTGTATGGAAGTAATATAGTGTGTGAGGCATATATAGCCGAAAGAATATTGGTATACGTCTTGTAGTTCTTGAGATACGAAAGTGGAAAATCAAATTGCTTAACTGGAAAATCCAGCATTTTGAAGTACAGATGAATGTGTATACCCGTAACCGGCGTCGTTATGACTACTGAATTTTTTTCCAGTATTGTGGAACATTAACGAAGGTTTTGGGGCAAAACAAATAAAAAAAAATATCTTCTTTTATTTACTTTTTCTAAAATTCGAAAAAAAAAAATACAGCGAAAACTGACAGGTCTTTAGATAAGATATCTTCCACAGCGACTGCGCTGGAGTGAACAAATTTTATCAGTCATTAGTTGAAATGTGTGTCAATAGATGGCGCAGAAAGACATATCTCGAATAGCAGCATTGTGAAAGGGGAGCAGAACATTGGAGCCAAGGAAGCTGGAATTCTACTAAAGTGATTTTTGGTGGGTCCGGGTCTATCTTGGAGGAGAGGCGTGATATAACGGATGAGGATATCAAAGCCCTGGGCTCCTATTTACATGCAGTTTGGTGGGAGCGCAGGAAATTGTTGCAAGGGGTCAGTGAAAGTGAAGGGTACGGAACATCAGTGTCTCATGCATAGGTGGAGCGTGTAGTGCAGAGTTGTGAAGGTAATGATAGTGAAAAATCTCAAATATTAGAAGAGGGACATATTGCCATTTATACATATACATACGTATTTTTTTCCTAAATGTTTCTGTTTCTAAATATTTCTAAATGTATGATTAATTGGGTGTAAATATAACAATATTGTAAGATACGCACAGCCCAAAGGCTTGTATCTTAAACATCAATAATTGTCAATATCAATATATATGCCTATTTCGTACCCATCAATACAATCAAACGGTGAGATTGAATGAGGATATTCCTTTGCCGATTGAACTTCCATCAAGGATTTTGTCCCCGCACCCCCACCCAATCAGAGGGTCTGCGCACGCCCTGCTTGTTCCATCATGTTCGTCGTCGCTATTATCTCAAGAAGCTGAAAGAGCTATGTAAATGGAACAAAATAGAAAGTGGAGTCCGCGTTATTTTCTCCTGACTGGGGCAAGTATTAATAGTGCGTTAACAGGGAATTTCATTACGTTGGATCAGAACGGAAGATACATTATCTGGTGGGTTGTGATTTGGTGATCATGCCCCCTTAAAAATCTCCTATTTCGTCTCTCCACCATATCTTTCCCTCTTTCTTTCCCTTCTCTCTCTGTCCGTCTCACTTTTATCTCTCTTCCTTTCTTTGTTTCTCTGTCATTTATTTCTTGTTTCCGTCCCCTGCCTCTCTCTGTCTAACTTTTTATCTCTTCTTTTCCCCTCTGTTCTCCTGTCCATTCTACGTTCCCCTCTCTCTCTCTCTCTCTCTGTGGTGTCAATCTAACATTTATCTCTCTTTCTCCTTTTGCCTTGTCTCTTTGTTCTGTCTCTTTCTCTGTCGATCTGCTCTTTCATCTCTCCTTCTACCTCTATCTCCGACCCCCCTCTCTCCCTCTCTCTTTGCCTAGCTTTCATGTTTCTTTCTCTTTTCCGTCATCTTTCATTATTGTTTTCAGTCCCTCTCTTTCCTTCTTCTTTCTCCCTTCTCTCTCTTTATTTTTCTCTATATCTTAGACTGTTTAAATTTTTCTTTTTCTCCTATTCTTTGTTTCTTTCCCCTCTTTCAATATTCCCTCAATATCTCTTTCTCTCCTCTCGCTATGGTCTACAATAAACGATTTTGGCTATTTTTGGAGGCTACTTGAGTGACGGGGAGGCTCGTTTGAGTTCGCCCTGTGTCGACGCCCCTGAGGATAAAGAAAATTTTCAAAACTTTACGAAAAACCACTTGAAACTTAATTAATTCTAACGTTCGTGTGACCACTTGTTTCAAACTCGTCTCAGGGCTGTGAAATAACAAGTCTATTTAACAACATGTATATTTCGGCTGTTTAGAACAACATTATTAAAAAAAATATTTATTTATCTACGGTAGTTGTTCTTGTTTCGTGGGAGGTAAGCATATGAGGTTCCCTAATTCGAGTCCCGGCCTGGGCATCGGTGTTCTTGGAAATGCCCTTTCAAATTCCATCATGCATCTTCATCCTCGCGAATACCTTAAAGTGGCAGAAGAGTGAAGTAAAATAATAAAATTGTTCTCTCAGAGGCGGTACGGAGAAGAGACTAGTCAGAGGGGTGCGGGCAGGGTCCCCACCCCTTTTTCAATGTAAAAAAACACCCACTCTGCATTTTAGTACGAGAAACGCCTCTTATCACCTTATCTGCAATTACTCAGAAATCAAAATCGCATAACTGAAACACATAAAAAAAATATGCAACTGAGTTGATACCAAAAGTGGTGCAACACCGTATTTGGAGCACCACAAAATCTAATCGAGTATTAGAGATCTCCATACTTGGTGTGCTGTGACGTCAAATAGTGTAATAGGACACCAAAAATGGTGTTAAACGAATGCCAATTTTGCATTAACACCAAAATAGGTGTCCTGTTACCACCACTTTTGGTGGCAACTCAGTTGAATAATTTTTAGAATATAGAGTTTTGTCGCCAGAAAAACCGCGAAAGGAATTAAGCGCGAAAGTGAAAATTTTCGTGCTTAATCCGTATCGCTGTTGTTCCCTTTTGCGCTCATTCATTCCTTCGCTCATTCCTTCGCGCATAGTCCGTTTCGCTCTAATTCCATTCGCACTTAATACATTTCGCGGTTATTCCACCGCCCCATAGAGTTTACAAATAAACAATGACATATATATATATATATATATATATATATATATATATATATATATATATATATACTCACACACACACACACACACACACACACAACATAAACGGCAAATAATTAAGAAAATATGGCATGCAAAGAATGGATCTTCCTCGCAAACGTTTGCTTGAATAGTAATATTTAAAAAAAAAAAACTATTATCAATAGTTCATAGGTCATCCGACAGCATTCAATGTCGTGATATTTCAGAAAATTAACACCATATTTGTATTAGATCTTTACAAGAAATGAAATATTAAATTATGCCAAAATACTTCAAAACAGAAACAAGGTTTATCTGCATATATGTGAAAAATATATAAAATTATCAGCCCTTTCAAGTCTAAAAGACTATCTCGCGATAGCTTTTCATATATCGGTTTGATACCATGTGCTTGAAATGTATTTTCTCTAACTAAAGGGTTGGCCAAAAGAGACGATTGGATATTGATATAATATTATTATTGTGAAAGAAAATGTGGTAATGAATGAGTAACTGTATTGAACTGAATAAGATACATTAAAGAGTGAAATACGACAAGAATACCTGTAATACCTAACCTCAGAAAGTGGCTTTTTAACTGCAGTATTCGGACGGACATCTATCGGAAAACCTGACCCTTAACCAGGTCTCTGATTATGCTTACTCATTAGAGTACTATAAATTTTGCTTTCGTTTCATATACAGGGTAATTATAAATGATTCATCGGGTTTTAAAGTGAAATATATCCATAACTATTAATATAATATGTGTGTGCTAATCATGAAAAGAAAAAACGCATCTGAAAGTTTAATTTCTCATATTTGTAACCTTGGCGCCTGCCGACAGATGGCAGCTCAAACCTAGTTTCAAATATGGCGTCTATGCAGCAGAAAGCATTCTGTGTTTCGGAATATGGAAGTGTTTTTCCGTTGTGCAGCGTGCATTCGGGAGACTAAGGCTAAACCGATACCACTTACAACCGGTACAGCTACCGATGCCGATATTCTTACCGATTTCCACCGATACCGATTCTTCAAAATTACAAATGAAAATTTATTTGCCAAGAAATTTGCTTTAGAATATTCAAGAATTACATCATAATATCAAAATAGATGTAATGTAATCACAAAATATAGTTTTTCGTGCAAAATAGAAAGAAAGATTGAATTTTGCATATTTTCCAGGATAATTAGGCTATGCTAAAGTGTCTCGTGCCATCTTTGCGGACCCTAATCTTTACACATATTTATGTACTTATAATTTGACAATTCCTCCGGTGAGCTTACCATAATGTCGAATAGGTCCACCAGTTGCTCAGTTTAAACCCCATAAATATGTGAAGATATGGGTGCAAAACCATAATGATACAAATTACACTAATTCAAGAGATTGTGCAAAACGTTCTTGAGACAAGTGTGGTGACGTATCGAAAGAGGTACTTCGGTGTGGAACAGCTCCAGAAGAAGACTATTGCTTAACGTAAGTAGCGCCGTCTAGTTTTTTCAACTTTTCCATCTTTAGTGTTATTAGCAGTATTGTTAAAGTTATTAACAGTTTACAAAATACAATTCAAATAAGCAATATCAACAATAAAATAAAATAAAAATAATATTCCTTATTAAATGCTACCGTACATAGCCTTTATGTCTTAATATTATCATTATAATAAGTATTTCATATTTTAAAAATGCTTTCTCTATTGTAATATGCCTTATTTATGCAAATTTTTGGTCATCACCACCATGAGAATTCTATCATGAATGGCTTCTTCTTTCTTTCATGATTTCATCCATGTATTTAATGAAAACACGGTCTCCATGAAATACACTGGGACAACAGCACTGCCCTTAACCACTGTATTGGGATTGACTGACCTCTACCTGAAAACCAAATATTTACTACCACATAAGGTATGTGAGGATAATAGACATTTCTCTCACCTATACGACAACCGGGTTCGATACCCGGTGGAGGCACATGGCACAGTGGTTTGGATCCCACTTTAAACCGTAGGTCCAGTCCCAATTAGCCTTACTGTGCATAAAGTGGACTTAAAACACCAACTCAAACTCAAACTATACGACAACTTTTTACGTCAATTTCGTTTGCGGATAATACTTCCTTGCACTATAAATAGTATGTGGCCGCGGTAGCTCAGTCGTTACGGCGTCTGACTACCACGCGAGAGACCCGGGTGGAGAGAACCGGGATTTGTTCCACCTGTTCAAGCGGCTCCGGCGCCCACCCAGCGTCGTATAAAGTGGGTACCTGGGGTAAAGGCGGCCAGGGGCGTGGTCCTGATCACATCACCCCCACCTTCGGCCGTGATCAAGAAAGTGTGGGACCCTAACTCCACTATACGCCTTCATGGCATGGTGCAAAACACAGGGGAGCACTTTACCTTTACTTTTTACTATAAATAGTATCCGATCGTGACTTTAGGCCCACGGTGTATCAACAAGGAAACAGTCGTTTGTACAAGGTGGCGCAAAAGTCATCACCTGATTTTCTTAGCCTATAGCTTGGGTTTTAAATTAAACAAAGTAGTTTTTTTTTGTGTTAAACTTTTATTGACACTTGTAAGTTTTATGTCCTCAATTTTTAAAGATAACATCCAATAAATTACCACCATTCGAATTGATGCAAATTTGGGCTCTTTTTATTGCGTTTTCCATTGTATTGGAAAGAATCTGCGGGAAAATGTTTTCAATTTCATGCTGAATATTGTCCTTTAGTTGCTGTAACGTCTCTGGCTTATTCACATAAACCAATGACTTCAATATCCCCAAAGGAAAAAAATCTGGAGTGGTCAAATCGGGGAAACCTGGCCGGCCATGGCAAATCACCAAATCGGCATATTACTCTGCCCGGAAAAGCGTCAGGCAAATTTGTCACAATTTTTCAACGTTCTTGTGGGGTATAACTAACTAACTCTCTAGTCTTCTTAAACGCGAAGGTTCATGGCTGCAGCAACACAAGCCTTCCATCTTTCCCTATCTTGAGCAAGATCTATATACTCTTTTCCATCCATACCGATTTCCTTTAGGTCCATCTCAACGTTGTCCCTCCATCTTGGTCTTGGCCTTCCTACAGGTCTCTTACCATCAGGTTTCCCAACAAGAATCCTGTGAATTCCTCTTTAATCTCCCATTCGTGCCACATGGCCTGCCCACCTAAGTCTTCTTGATTTAATTATTCTAATAATATCTGGACATGAATACAAATTATGTAGTTCTAAATTATGTAGTTATAAATTATGTAACCTTCTCCACTCACCTGTCTCCTCATCCCTTTTAGGTCCAAATATTTTCCTAAGGATCTTATTTTCAAATACTCTCAATTTATGTTCCTCTTTCAATGTAAGGGACCAAGTTTCACACCCATATAATACTACAGGCAAAATTACTGTTTTGTATATTTTAACTTTTAGTTTTTTAGATATTAAACGAGAAGACAAAAGTTTATGAAGAGATATTTTGAAGGATATATTACGACGAAATCAGCCAGACAATTAAATCTGACAAACACGGAGTAGGTATTTAGGCTTGCTTGAAACATCCAGAAAAATTATGGGAGAACACAACTGTGATGAACTGTGAACAAACTGTATTGAAGCAGATTTAAAACATTATGTTGCATATTTTTTTGGATTATTTAACAGTCTATGGCAGCTTGTAAGGAAATTAAATAAATGAGGTAAAAATGTGCTTATAGCTGTAGCATAATTCATTCCAACTTAGGCACAACACTGCATTCACAAAATAATTTGTTTCATAAACTGAAGTTCAGAATGGAACATTCACAAATAGTATCTACTAAAAATGTGCTGCATCTTAAAAAACAATACTTTAAAATGCTTAAATTTGAATATCGTTGCAGGAGGAAGAAAGTAACAAACCCGATTGATTAAATTCAGTCTCACTGTAAAAATGTTACAGTTCCCAGTCAAAAAGGTAATGTTACCACAACGTTGTGGCAACATTAGCCCCTAACATACCTAACGTTGTTACAACGTTGAATGTATGTTGATACAACGTTGTGAAAACGTTGTGTCAACGTTTAAGGGTCATTTTTTTCAACGTTGGTTGACAACGTTGTCACAACATATACTGAACATTATGTAGCAACGTTAGGTATGTCAGGGGTTAACGTTGCCACAACATTTTTGCAACATTACCTTGCTGCCTGTGTAATTTATGAATATAACAATGCATATTTAAAATATGGTTATTTCGCATGGTAAGCTATTAAGCATGGTAACAGGAAAAACTCATGTTTGTAACGTCACAGTTTCTCTTTACATGTTATAAAAACTTTTCCTGCTCCACCACAATAGGCAATTGTTAGTCTGGAGATTGTGATGAATTAACCAATCTCTAACTACACCTGGTAATCAGTTTCTTTTTGCAGTTTTTTTTTTCGTTCATCCGTTTAGAGGGTTATGTCCCTCTCTTCGGTACGTGCTGATACTTTTAAATATATAATAATAATAATAATAGATAGGCTAAGTGCACTTTTTCTATTTTTGGGATTATGAAATGAACACTAACCTAGTCTTGAAATGACCTTGGATTTTCATTGCTATATTATATAACACCCTACTTTCATTCTTATGTTAGTAAATAAATACCCTTTCTTGTAGTTTGATTATTAGTTGCAATATGAAGGGTATAAATGTGGTCGTAATTGTGGTGGATGATGAATGGTGTATAGTTCATAATCAGGATGTCTGGGCCCGATGGTCAGAGTATACAGAGTTAAAAGATGTTGTAATGGAGTATACAATCTATACGGGTAGCAATCGTGTATTGCATCTTCACGGATTGTGTGAACCAACGGTGGGTGTTCTTTGTTCATCCTGTTATTTATATATTATTTTCGCAATGCCTCTAGGTGAAGTGTTATATGTGGAAAACTTATTCGTGTGTATAAGAGTCGAGTTGGACTTGGTAGTTTGATTCTGTATGTCAGTCGACATGCATGTCTCTCTATGATTTGTAGTCGTTCATAGAACGAGTCCTCTGGTGAGAGCCATGCTGTGTGTCCATACGTAAGTACGGGCCGAAGAAAGGCCAGATAGGTATTTAGGAGGATGTTTGCTCGAAGTCCCCAATTCGTGCCGACAAGTCTCTTCATCAGCTGTAGTCTGTTTTTGGCTTTCTTTTTGATGTTCAGCAGGTGTGGTGTCCATGTTAGTTTTGTGTCAAATATGACTCCAAGATATTTGACGCTGTTGGTAGGAATTATGCGTGTGCCACGGATCTTAAGATCTAACAGACTTGGATTTCTTTGTATCCGTGAGCGACATCCGGTAGGAAGAAATATTATGGCTTGAGTTTTTGCGCTATTGATGGTGAGTCTCCAAGTGTCGCACCATCGTTGAAATACATTAATAGCTGGTTGCATAATGCGATTTATTGCTTGAATTGTAGAACCACAAGCCAGTAGAGCTGTATCATCAGCGTATTGGTATGTTGACACCTGAGAGAATGTTGGCATATCTGCGACATAAAGTAAGTAGAGCAATGGAGATAATACCGATCCTTGCGGTACTCCGGCGTTCAAGAAGATAGGGTGAGACATATTGTTATTTATTGTTACATATGCCATTCGGTTGGTAAGAAAGTTGAAAATTAATCGAATGTAACAGAAAGGAAGGCGAAACTTATGCAGTTTATATATGAGGCCGGTGTGCCACACTTTATCGAATGCCTTTTCAAGATCGAATAGTATTAAACAAGAGGGTTTAGATGTATTGTACTGGTTGTAGATTCGATTTGAGAGTCTTAGTAGGTTATCCAAGACGCTAAAGTGTGGCCTAAATCCGGCTTGGTGTATCGGGAGAAAATTATTTGACAATAAGTGAGAGTGTAATCGGCGGACTAAAATTTTTTCAAGGATTTTGCTGAGTGTTGATGTTAGTTGTATAGGTCTATAGCATTTTGGATCTGTACGATCTTTATCAGGTTTCGGAAACATGAGTACTTTCGACACTTTCCATTCGACAGGGTAATATCCTGTGCGAAGGATTAAGTTGTATATCAAGGCGAGAAATGACAACATTGCTAGTGGAGCTTTCTTTATCAAAACATATGTGATGGAATCAAACCCTGGGGCAGTGTTTCTTTTGTTGCGGACTGCGTTTGTTATATCATCTGTGGTAATTAAAGTAGTAAGAGGGTGATTTGCGTTGATAGCATGATGAGGGCTGGGTTGCAGTTGTCTATTTTCAGGATGTACCTTCCTTGTTATTTGAGATTCTAATCTGCTATTAGGAGCAAGCGGAAGCGGAGGAGTAAATGTGTCTTGGAGAATCTGTGCAAATTCATTTGCCTTTTCGTAATCGTTTGTAAGAGCTTGTTGTTGTGAGAGAAGAGGATACGTAGTACTTGTATGTTTTCCTGTAAGCATATGAAATCGTTTCCAGAATTTGCTAGGATGGCTTTCAGCATCAAGGTGATTGCAAGTGTCGATCCACTGACGTTGTTTGTGTGCCTTTATGTAGTTATGGACAGTTCTTATTCATTGACGGTGAACTCGCAGACATTCAGGATTCCTTGTTTGTACGTATTCCCGATAGGCACGACGTGATGCAGTTACTAGATGAAGGTATTTGGGTGGTAGTTTAGGTTTAAAACTGTTCACAGTTATCTGTGGAATATGTGTACTTGCTGCTTGTTTGACTTCTGACGTGATGTTTTCTACAGCCTTATCTAATTCGTTAGAGTTCGTTGGAGGGGTGAGATTTTGAAAGACAGTGGAGAGATCTTCTCGATAACCTTCCCAATTTGCTCTGTTATAATCGTAGATCCGCTTTGGAGGAACCTGTTTGTGTTGAGTATAGTGGTGCACTGGTAGAGTTATTTTAATTGGTGCATGATCACTTCCTATCGGTGCAAGGACTTCTATGTTAATTTTGTCAGCTAAGGAAGGTGATACAAAAACTACATCGGGGGTTGTGTTACTCTCTGGACGAGTTGCAGATGGTAAATCTTGAAATATACCTGTAGTATTATTATCGATGGTAGTGTGGAAAGCTGTTCGTTCTGCATTTGTTCGACTATGTATATTAATATCAGCTAGTATGAAGTAGTGACGGTATGTAGTAGCGATATGAAGAAAGAATTCCGTAGGTAGAGGGCTAGTGGGTCGTATATATACAGTAGCCAATGTCACATTTATACTTTTGAGATTAAGTGTGGCAATAGAATATTCTTGGTATGGATATTGAGGTGGTAATATATTTGTTCTATAGGGAAATTTTGGTTTGATCCCTAGGGCTACTCCACCACATAATCGTTGCGCCGTTGTAGGACCAGGTGTATGTAGCAAGGAATATCTGGGTATGTAGAGGGGTGTGGCTTTGGGGATACGGGTTTCATTCAGTGCAAAGAAATGAATGTCTTCTTCCAGGAGAAGTTCCTGGAATATAGCTTTATGTTTCGGTAGAGAACGGATGTTCATAAATAGGAAATTATATTGTATATAGCCCGCCATAATTATATAAATAACAGTTAGGTTTCTAAACTTCAGTTTCCAGTGGTACAATTTGAAAATGTACATGTGGACCAGAATATGTAGCGAACAGATGGACACGAAAAAGAGTCTTAGCTGTCTGTACTATCTGTTGTAATATATGTTGGCGTAGAAATGGGTGGATATTTTGTAGGGTTAATGTTTGAAATCTAAGTAGATCTTCAACAGTCACTGGTTGTTTCAGAGAGTTCTGTGGTGGAGTTGTAGAGTCCATAGTTCTTAATGGTACAGTTAGGTCAGGGCGTGAGGCTTCGGGGTTTGGGCGTGCAGCACAACGGTAACTATATGAGGGATGAGCCTGTTTGCACGTGTTACATTTGGGTGGTGCATTCAGATTTGTGCACTCTTTAGTTGTGTGTTGGCCAGAACAATAGCCACAGATAGGTGTTTCGGGGCAATTTGCCGTAGTGTGGACGTTGTATTTCTGGCAGCGTTCGCATCGTAACGGAAGAGGTGCCCTTGAATGCGATGGTTCAACCCTATGTCGTTGGCGATATATATAAGCCCCTTCATGAAGTAAGCGATCGATTGTGCTAGAACAATCTGTTATTACTCGCATCAGGTAAGTTGGTCCGTTGTTGTTTTGGATTCGAACGCATTTTATAACTTCATGCCCTTCCAACCGTAGTTCTTCTAATACTTCTTGGTCAGCGAGTTCTGGATCTACGCCTTTAATAACGACTGACATATGAGGTGGTTTGTTTGGGGGTGGTGATTGTTTGGCGGTTTTGGGTGTTAGTTGGGATAGAGCAGCCTGTGGTCCAAAAATTTCGAACGAAACTTTGTTTCTCAAAGTGGATAGAAATTGCGGATCTCTGGATTTGATAATGATGCCATTTCTGGTGAATATAATTTGTTCTACTTGTGCTCGGGGGAGGTATTTTTGTAACTGTTGAAGGAGCAACTTAGGAGTTCTGTACTTGGAGTCGTAATTTTGTAGTAGGAAGTTGTAGACAGTGGAATTTTCTTCAGTTGGCCATCAATTTGTGTGGTATCTCTGGGATTTAACTTTGGATTGCGTGTTTGTTCTTGATATTTTTGTTTCTTTGGTAGTTGAAGAGGAGATCGAGAGCGATCCCTGGGTGTTTTTGAATCGGCTGAAGTGCTTCTTGAGTTGCCTCGGTTTTGTTTTTGGATTATCCTGTCTCGAGAGTTTGCACCCCCAACTTGTTGGGGGAGCCCGTTATGCATGGTGAGCGAAGGGAGGCAACCTAGTAATCCTTTTCGAAGACGAAACAATTAGGAGACAAGAGTTATTTCAGGTGTTGCAAAATAAGCAAAGTACAAGGTGCTGCAAACGTGGATTGTAGCACAGTTCGCTTCTAGTTAAGCAGAGTACAAAGTGCTGTAAACTTTGCACGTGATGGAGAGAGTCAGAGTCAAAGTCTCGGAACAGACACTTACCAAACAAGATTTTAGAACCAAACAGCCAATGAGAAACGAGGACAGAAACCAGGGCCAACGAAAGAAAGAAAGGATTGGTATCTCTAGCTACTGTGACCAGAGCTATAACGGTGAATGTTTGGGGCTACAACCTAGTTGCGGCCACCTGAAAAGTGTCGTTCGAGCTAGATATCCCTTCGCAGCAAGGCGTTCAACAAAGTACCTCGGGAACACCAAACCACTGTGTAGACTGCAATTACCTCCAGTCGTCCGTTCCAAACGTACTGAAATTGCAGTCACAGAGAATGTTCCAAGGGGGGTTTCTCTCGACGCACTGACGTGTCTTTTTGCAGTTTTTTTTTTTTTTTTGTCCTCGTTTTCCATTTAGAAGGCTACACCTTCTCTTTGGTAAGTGAATTGTTTTCATAAATGTTTTCTCTTGCAAGGTGATGGTCTAAGTGTGTTTTCAGTATTGAAGTGGTACAGATTTACTTATTCTGGGGGTAGTTCACTTAGATGTTATTTATTCAGTAGTGGGAAAATTACTTCTTAGGAAAGTAATAATTTGCTATGGTGCGGCATGTGTTGGATATATCACGTGCCGTAGTTCCGGAGGATGATGAATTATGTACAGCTGATGATCAGGATGCTGTGGATCTATTTGTTAGAAAGCTGTGTACTAATCTGACATAGCAGAGCGGTAGTTGGAATTTATGGAGCTTGTAAATGAGTCCAGTATGCCATACTTTGTCAAATGCTTTGTCCAGGTCGAATAGTACTAGACAGGATGGTTTGGAAGTGTTGAAGTGATTTGTGATGCGAGTCGTTAGTTTTAACAAATTATCAAGGACACTGTGTTGAGGTCTAAAGCCTGCTTGGTGCGACGGAAGTAAACTGTGTGCTTGTAAGTGCATGTGTATGCGTCGAACAATGATGCGTTCGAATATTTTGCTAAATGTTGATGTGAGCTGAATAGGTCGATAGTTTGTGGGGTTGGTACTATCTTTGTGTGGCTTTGGAAACATTAGAACTTTCGAAATCTTCCAGTCTGTCGGGTAGTGTCCTGTGCGGAGGATAAAATTGTAGATAATAGCCAGAAAGGACAGCAATGCAAGCGGGGCCTGTTTGATCAATACGTATGTGATATTGTCCAAGCCGGGAGCGGTGTTTCTCTTCCTACGCACAGTATTGATAATGTCGTCTGTTGTAATAGGAACAGTTAGAGCATTATTAGGATCAATATCGTGCGTATTGCTGGGTTGCAGTTGCCTGTTATTGGGGTTGGTGACTTTGTCAATTTTGGTCTGGAGGCGGAGATTTGGAGCTAATTGTGGTGTTGGAGTGAAAGTGTCTTGCAAGACATTTGCGAAGGCATAAGCTTTTTCAGTGTCTGTGTTTAGGGCTGCGTCCTTGATTGTTATTGGATAAGGAGTACTACTGGATTGTCCAGTGAGCACCTTGAAACGTTTCCAGTATTTTGTGGGATGGCTTTCATCACTCAATTGGTCGCACGTTTCAATCCATCGACGTTGTTTATAAGCTTTTATATAGTTTTGTACGGTACGCAGCCATTGACGGTGTAAGTTAAGGGATTCAGGATTTCTGGTCTGGAGGTAGTCCCTGTATGCTCGTCGTGATGCTGTGATTAGGTGAAGATATTGCGGAGGCAGCTTTGGTTTGTAACTATTGAGAGTGGTCGTAGGTATGTTAGTGGTTGCCGCACTGGTAATCTGAGCAGTAAGATATTCCACCGTCGTATCGAGTTCCTCTGAATTGTTTGGTGGTGGATGCGGGTGAGAAAAAGCATTCTGTAGCTTTTCACTATATGCCTCCCAGTTCGCTTTGTCGTAACACCAGATTTTTCGAGGTTGTATTGTAGTGCTCGTATTGCGGTTTCCAAGATTTAAGGTAATTTTCACTGGGTCATGGTCACTGCCGATGGAATCCAGCACAGATATGTTCAAGCAGGCACTTAGAGATGTTGATGTTATAACAACGTCAGGGGTAGTGTTACTTATGGGACGTGTGGCTCTGGGCAGTACATGGAATTCTGCTGTAGTGTTTTGGTCCAGAAATTGTAAAAAGTTTGTTTTGTCTTGCATGGTTCGACTATGATAATTGATGTCCGCTGCTATGATATAATGTTTGCTAAGGGTTTGGATATGTTGAAAGAATTGGTATGGAATAGACTCCCCTGGTCTTACATAGATGGTAGCAAAAGTAACGACCCGGGATGGAAAATAGATGGTACTAGCAGTATGTTCTGGCAAGTGGAAGTGTGGTGGGAAGGTAACTGTTCGATATGGTAATTTTCTATCTACTCCAATTGCTGTGCCGCCGTTTACTCTTAAGCCCGGCGGACCATCGTGGCGTAAGATGTTGTATGGTGGAATATAACAGATCATTTTTGGAGCAAGATAGGTTTCGTTTAGCGCAAAGCAGTGAACAGATTCTTCCAAAAGCAGGTGTTGCAATAAAGGTTTTCGTTTAGAAACAGATCGGATATTTAAAAATAGAAAATTATACATATTCCGTACTGCCATATTCAAAGCCTTAAACCGCAGTTTCCAAGTGGGATATGTGGAAATGCACATGAGGACCAGAGTATGTTGCATGGAGTTGCAAGTTGAAAATGGTTTTTGCAGATGCTGTTACTTGGGTTAATATGTGCGTTCTTAAAAATGGGTGCACATTTTGGAGAGTCAGTGTGAAGAAACGTATTAGATCTTCCACTGTTAGTGGATGTCGTAGTGAATTGTCAGGTTCTGTAGCAGTGTCATTGGTGCGCAGGGGAACTGTTAGATCAGGGTGTTCAGGTATTGCATCTGGCTTGGCTTTGCATTTGTAACTGTATGTAGGATGGTTTTCCGTACATGTGACACATTTTGGTGCAGCAGTTTGGTTTTGACATTCTCTGGTTGAATGGGGTCCTGAACAGTATCCGCATTTATCTCGGTTTGGACATGCAGCAGTAGTGTGCTTGTTATACTGTTGGCATTTTTCGCACCGCAATGGAAGAGGTTGAGAACGGGATGGTTCAACTTTGTACCTGCGTCTGTATATGTATGCTCCACTGTGTAGTAGGGTGTCTACAGCATTTTGTGAGTCTGTTAGGACCCGCACCATGTATGTGGGTCCGTTGTTATTGCGAATACGGATACATTTGCGGATTTGTACACCTTCGCATTCCAGTTCCTCAAAAATCTCTTCGTCTGTTAGACTAGGTTCTACACCCCTGATAACAACTGATAGTAGTGGGGATTTATGTGGTGGTGGTGGTTGTTTTTGAATGGAAGCATTTAGTGTTTGGATGTTTGCTTTGGCTCCATAGATTTCAAAAGAAGCTTTGTTTCTAATTAGTTTTGCAAAGTCTGGATCTGGTGATTTCAATATGATGCCATTACGGGTGAACAGTATTTGTGCAATTTGTGCCCTTGGTACATACTTAGATGTTTGTTGGAACACATGTTTTGCTGTATTGAATTTGGTGTCGTAATTGGTGAGCAGGAAGTTGTATAAGCTGTTATCCTGTTGTCTGGATTTTAGTTGGGTTGCATGAGCTGTATTTCCTGTATCTCGTTTAATTGGTGATCTAGATCGTTGACGTTGAGGTAGAGGTAATCGTTCGTAGGAATTGCGACGTCGGTGTTTTGTGGAATAGCTGGACGTTTGCATTGGATCATTGGTACTTCGTGAATCGTCTCGGAGTTTGGACCGTCCGTCCGTTTAGTACCTCCGGTGAAGGTTTTCACCCCTTCTCGCTGTCGTAGCAGCGTTGCAGGAAGACCATGATGCATATCAGAAGACCACAACCGTGAGTTGTTTATATGATCCAATAGAACAAACGCAAATCCTATGGGAAAAGAGGCACAAACTCAAACCAACTGACAACTCAATCCAAAGAAGCGAATCCAATTTCCAAACTAATTGTAGAGCCCAAGACAAAAGAAGAGGAAGGATGAAGGTAGTAAGGGAAAACAATTTCAAAAAATAGTGCAAGTCGTATGTCTGCTCCACTCAACGTGTTCAACCAAACAGGTTCCTCTCAATCACCTAACCACCGTATAGGCACAATTGGTACCGTTTGTCCGTTCCAGACTTACGGCTTCCACCTGGAATAATTGGCCCACGATGCGTGACACAAGAGAGACCGACTTACGATTACCTATACCTTGATGCTTTTTGCAGTTTTTTTTTTTTTTGTCCTCGTTTTCCATTTAGAAGGGTTCACATTCTCTTTGGTAAGTGAATTGTTTCCATAAATGTTTTCCCTTGCAATGTGATGGTCTAAGTGTTTTCAGTAATGAAGTGGTACATATTTACTTATTCTGAGGGTAGTTCACTTAGATCTTATCTATGCAGTAGTGGGAAAATTACTTCAGTTAGGAAAGTAATAATTTGCTATGGTGCGGCATGTGTTGGATATATCACGTGCCGTAGTTCCGGAGGATGATGGATATTATACAGCTGGTAGTCAGGATGCTGTGGATCTATCAGGAAGGTGTACATGGTTAAGAGATGCTGTAATGGTGTGCAGTGGTATGTGGGAAGGCAGTCGTGTAGAGCATCTTCGTACATTGTGCTAAGAAGTTGTGGATGGTGCGAGTTCATTCGACCAGTTATATATTTGTGACGGATGGCTTCGATGTGGGTTGTGATTTCGGGAAAGGTTATTCGCTCGTACAGTAGTCGTGTAGGACTTGGTAGGACTACTCTGAAGGCCAAACGAATAGCATGTCTTTCCAGAACTTGTAGTTTGTGATAGAACGAGTCTGGGGCTGATATCCATGCAGTGTGGCCGTAAGTAATTGCTGGTCGAAGGAAAGCCTTGTAGGTATGTAGGACAACCTGGGAGTTGAGTCCCCAGGATGTTCCAATTAGCCGTTTGAGCAAGCTCAGACGATTTGTAGCTTTTTGGACGATGTTGAGCAATTGAGGTTTCCAGGTTAGCTTGGAGTCAAATATGACTCCCAGGTATTTTGCAGTGGTGGCAGGCAGAATTGGAGTTCCCCGTATTTTGATGTTTAATAATGTTGGGTTCCTTAGGATCTTCGAGCGACAGCCTGTCTGTAGAAACACCAATGCTTGTGTTTTGAGAGCATTAATTGTGAGACGCCATGTGTCACACCATCTTTGGAAGGAGTTTATAGCTGGTTGGAGAGTTTTGTTTATAGCGTGGATGGTTGAACAACAGGCGAGAAATGCGGTGTCGTCAGCGAATTGGTAGATAGAAACTTGTGGGGGTTTTGGCATATCTGCAACGTATAGTATGTAGAGTAATGGTGATAAAGCAGCACCCTGTGGAACGGCAGAGTAAGGGAAAATGGGGTATGACATTGCTCCATTTACAGTGACATAAGCGACCCTATTTGTTAGGAAGCTGTGTACTAATCTGACATAGGAAAGCGGTAGGTGGAATTTATGGAGCTTGTAGATGAGCCCAGTATGCCATACTTTGTCAAATGTTTTCTCCAGGTCGAAGAGCACTAGACAGGATGGTTTGGATGTGTTGAAGTGATTTGTGATGCGAGTCGTTAGTTTTAATAAATTATCAAGGACACTATGTTGAGGTCTAAAGCCTGCTTGGTGCGACGGAAGTAAACTTTGTGCTTGTAAGTGCATGTGTATGCGTCGAACAATGATGCGTTCGAATATTTTGCTAAAGGTTGATGTGAGCTGAATAGGTCGATAGTTTGTTGGGTTGGTACTATCTTTGTTTGGCTTTGGGAACATTAGAACCTTTGAAATCTTCCAGTCTGTCGGGTAGTGTCCTGTGCGGAGGATAAAATTGTAGATAATGGCCAGAAAGGACAGCAATGCAAGCGGGGCCTGTTTAATCAATACGTATGTGATATTGTCCAATCCGGGAGCAGTGTTTCTCTTCCTACGCACAGTATTGATAATATCATCTGTTGTGATAGGAACAGTTAGAGCATTTGTAGGATCAATAGTGTGCGTATTCCTGGGTTGCAGTTGCCTGTTATTGGGGTTGGTGATTCTGTCAATTTTGGTCTGGAGGCGGAGATTTGGAGCTAGTTGTGGTGTTGGAGTGAAAGTGTCTTGCAAGACATTTGCGAAGGCATAAGCTTTTTCAGTGTCTGTGTTTAGAGCTGCGTATTTGATTGTTATCGGATAAGGAGTACTACTGGATTGTCCAGTGAGCACCTTGAAACGTTTCCAGTATTTTGTGGGATGGCTTTCGTCACTCAATTGGTTGCACGTTTCAATCCATCGACGTTGTTTATAAGCTTTTATATAGTTTTGTACGGTACGCAGCCATTGACGGTGTAAGTTAAGGGATTCAGGATTTCTGGTCTGGAGGTAGTCCCTGTATGCTCGTCGTGATGCTGTGATTAGGTGAAGATATTGCGGAGGTAGCTTTGGTTTGTAACTATTGAGAGTGGTCGTAGGTATGTTAGTGGTTGCTGCACTGGTAATCTGTGCCGTAAGATGTTCCACCGCCGTATCGAGTTCCTCTGAATTGTTTGGTGGTGGAAGTGGGTCAGAAAATGCCTGCTGTAGCTTTGCACTATATGCCTCCCAGTTTGCTTTGTTGTAACACCAGATTTTTCGAGGTTGTATTGAACTGCTCGTATTGCGGTTACCAAGATTTAAGGTGATTTTCACTGGGTCATGGTCACTGCCGATGGAATCCAGCACCGATATGTTCAAACAGGTACTAAGAGATGTTGATGTTATAACGACGTCAGGGGTAGTGTTACTCATGGGACGTGTGGCTCTGGGCAGTACATGGAATTCTGCTGTAGTGTTTTGGTCCAGAAATTGTAAAAAGTTTGTTTTGTCTTGCATGCTACGACTATGGTAATTGATGTCCGCTGCTATGATATAATGTTTGCTAAGGGTTTGGATATGTTGAAAGAATTGGTATGGAATAGACTCCCCTGGTCTTACATAGATGGTAGCAAATGTAACGACCCGGGATGGAAAGTAGATGGTACTAGCAGTATGTTCTAGCAAGTGGAAGTGTGATGGGAAGGTAACTGTTCGATATGGTAATTTTCTATCTATTCCAATTGCTGTGCCGCCGTTTACTCTTAAGCCCGGTGGACCATCGTGGCGTAAGATGTTGTATGGTGGAATATGACAGATCATTTTTGGAGCCAGATAGGTTTCGTTTAGCGCAAAGCAGTGAACAGATTCTTCCAAGAGCAGGTGTTGCAATAAAGCTTTTCGTTTAGAAACGGATCGGATATTTAAAAATAGAAAATTATACATATTCCGTACTGCCATATTCAAAACCTTAAATCGCAGTTTCCAAGTGGGATATGTGGAAATGCACATGAGGACCAGAGTATGTTGCATGGAGTTGCAAGTTGAAAATGGTTTTTGCAGATGCTGTTACTTGGGTTAATATGTGCGTTCTTAAAAATGGGTGCACATTTTGGAGAGTCAGTGTGAAGAAACGTATTAGATCTTCCACTGTTACAGGATGTCGTAGTGAATTGTCAGGTTCTGTAGCAGTGTCATTGGTGCGCAGGGGAACTGTTAGATCAGGGTGTTCAGGTATTGCATCTGGCTTGGCTTTGCATTTGTAACTGTATGTAGGATGGTTTTCCGTACATGTGACACATTTTGGTGCAGCAGTTTGGTCTTGACATTCTCTGGTTGAATGGGGTCCTGAACAGTATCCGCATTTATCTCGGTTTGGACATGCAGCAGTAGTGTGCTTGTTATACTGTTGGCATTTTTCGCACCGCAATGGAAGAGGTTGTTGAGAACGGGATGGTTCAACTTTGTACCTGCGTCTGTATATGTATGCTCCACTGTGTAGTAGGGTGTCTACAGCATTTTTTGAGTCTGTTAGGACCCGCACGATGTATGTGGGTCCGTTGTTATTGCGAATACGGATACATTTGCAGATTTGTACACCTTCGCATTCCAGTTCCTCAAAAATCTCTTCGTCTGTTAGACTAGGTTCTACACCCCTGATGACAACTGATAGTAGTGGGGATTTATGTGGTGGTGGTGGTTGTTTTTGAATGGAAGCATTTAGTGTTTGGATGTTTGCTTTGGCTCCATAGATTTCAAAAGAAGCTTTGTTTCTAATTAGTTTTGCAAAGTCTGGATCTGGTGATTTCAATATGATGCCATTACGGGTGAACAGTATTTGTGCAATTTGTGCCCTTGGTACATACTTAGATGTTTGTTGGAACACATGTTTTGCTGTATTGAATTTGGTGTCGTAATTGGTGAGCAGGAAGTTGTATAAGCTGTTATCCTGTTGTCTGGATTTTAGTTGGGTTGCATGAGCTGTATTTCCTGTATCTCGTTTAATTGGTGATCTAGATCGTTGACGTTGAGGTAGAGGTAATCGTTCGTAGGAATTGCGACGTCGGTGTTTTGTGGAATAGCTGGACGTTTGCATTGGATCATTGGTACTTCGTGAATCGTCTCGGAGTTTGGACCGTCCGTCCGTTTAGTACCTCCGGTGAAGGTTTTCACCCCTTCTCGCTGTCGTAGCAGCGTTGCAGGAAGACCATGATGCATATCAGAAGACCACAACCGTGAGTTGTTTATATGATCCAATAGAACAAACGCAAATCCTATGGGAAAAGAGGCACAAACTCAAACCAACTGACAACTCAATCCAAAGAAGCGAATCCAAATTCCAAACTAATTGTAGAGCCCAAGACAAAAGAAGAGGAAGGATGAAGGTAGTAAGGAAAAACAGTTTAAAAAAATAGTGCAAGTCGTATGTCTGCTCCACTCAACGTGTTCAACCAAAAAGGTTCCTCGCAATCACCTAACCACCATATAGGCACAATTGGTACCGTTTGTCCGTTCCAGACTTACGGCTTCCACCTGGAATAATTGGCCCACGATGCGTGACACAAGAGAGACCGACTTACGATTACCTATACCTTGATGCTTTTTGCAGTTTTTTTTTTTTCGTTCATCCGTTTAGAGGGTTATGTCCCTCTCTTCGGTACGTGCTGATACTTTTAAATATATAATAATAATAATAGATAGGCTAAGTGCACTTTTTCTATTTTTGGGATTATGAGATGAACACTAACCTGGTCTTGAAATGACCTTGGATTTTCATGGCTATATTATATAACACCCTACTTTCATTCTTATGTTAGTAAATAAATACCCTTTCTTGTAGTTTGATTATTAGTTGCAATATGAAGGGTATAAATGTGGTCGTAATTGTGGTGGATGATGAATGGTGTATAGTTCATAATCAGGATGTCTGGGCCCGATGGTCAGAGTATACAGAGTTAAAAGATGTTGTAATGGAGTATACAATCTATACGGGTAGCAATCGTGTATTGCATCTTCACGGATTGTGTGAACCAACGGTGGGTGTTCTTTGTTCATCCTGTTATTTATATATTATTTTCGCAATGCCTCTAGGTGAAGTGTTATATGTGGAAAACTTATTCGTGTGTATAAGAGTCGAGTTGGACTTGGTAGTTTGATTCTGTATGTCAGTCGACATGCATGTCTCTCTATGATTTGTAGTCGTTCATAGAACGAGTCCTCTGGTGAGAGCCATGCTGTGTGTCCATACGTAAGTACGGGCCGAAGAAAGGCCAGATAGGTATTTAGGAGGATGTTTGCTCGAAGTCCCCAATTCGTGCCGACAAGTCTCTTCATCAGCTGTAGTCTGTTTTTGGCTTTCTTTTTGATGTTCTGCAGGTGTGGTGTCCATGTTAGTTTTGTGTCAAATATGACTCCAAGATATTTGACGCTGTTGGTAGGAATTATGCGTGTGCCACGGATCTTAAGATCTAACAGACTTGGATTTCTTTGTATCCGTGAGCGACATCCGGTAGGAAGAAATATTATGGCTTGAGTTTTTGCGCTATTGATGGTGAGTCTCCAAGTGTCGCACCATCGTTGAAATACATTAATAGCTGGTTGCATAATGAGATTTATTGCTTGAATTGTAGAACCACAAGCCAGTAGAGCTGTATCATCAGCGTATTGGTATGTTGACACCTGAGAGAATGTTGGCATATCTGCGACATAAAGTAAGTAGAGCAATGGAGATAATACCGATCCTTGCGGTACTCCGGCGTTCAAGAAGATAGGGTGAGACATATTGTTATTTATTGTTACATATGCCATTCGGTTGGTAAGAAAGTTGAAAATTAATCGAATGTAACAGAAAGGAAGGCGAAACTTATGCAGTTTATATATGAGGCCGGTGTGCCACACTTTATCGAATGCCTTTTCAAGATCGAATAGTATTAAACAAGAGGGTTTAGATGTATTGTACTGGTTGTAGATTCGATTTGAGAGTCTTAGTAGGTTATCCAAGACGCTAAAGTGTGGCCTAAATCCGGCTTGGTGTATCGGGAGAAAATTATTTGACAATAAGTGAGAGTGTAATCGGCGGACTAAAATTTTTTCAAGGATTTTGCTGAGTGTTGATGTTAGTTGTATAGGTCTATAGCATTTTGGATCTGTACGATCTTTATCAGGTTTCGGAAACATGAGTACTTTCGACACTTTCCATTCGACAGGGTAATATCCTGTGCGAAGGATTAAGTTGTATATCAAGGCGAGAAATGACAACATTGCTAGTGGAGCTTTCTTTATCAAAACATATGTGATGGAATCAAACCCTGGGGCAGTGTTTCTTTTGTTGCGGACTGCGTTTGTTATATCATCTGTGGTAATTAAAGTAGTAAGAGGGTGATTTGCGTTGATAGCATGATGAGGGCTGGGTTGCAGTTGTCTATTTTCAGGATGTACCTTCCTTGTTATTTGAGATTCTAATCTGCTATTAGGAGCAAGCGGAAGCGGAGGAGTAAATGTGTCTTGGAGAATTTGTGCAAATTCATTTGCCTTTTCGTAATCATTTGTAAGAGCTTGTTGTTGTGAGAGAAGAGGATACGTAGTACTTGTATGTTTTCCTGTAAGCATATGAAATCGTTTCCAGAATTTGCTAGGATGGCTTTCAGCATCAAGGTGATTGCAAGTGTCGATCCACTGACGTTGTTTGTGTGCCTTTATGTAGTTATGGACAGTTCTTATTCATTGACGGTGAACTCGCAGACATTCAGGATTCCTTGTTTGTACGTATTCCCGATAGGCACGACGTGATGCAGTCACTAGATGAAGGTATTTAGGTGGTAGTTTAGGTTTAAAACTGTTCACAGTTATCTGTGGTATATGTGTACTTGCTGCTTGTTTGACTTCTGACGTGATGTTTTCTATAGCCTTATCTAATTCGTTAGAGTTCGTTGGAGGGGTGAGATTTTGAAAGACAGTGGCGAGATCTTCTCGATAACCTTCCCAATTTGCTCTGTTATAATCATAGATCCGCTTTGGAGGGACCTGTTTGTGTTGAGTATAGTGGTGCACTGGTAGAGTTATTTTAATTGGTGCATGATCACTTCCTATCGGTGCAAGGACTTCTATGTTAATTTTGTCAGCTAAGGAAGGGGATACAAAAACTACATCGGGGGTTGTGTTACTCTCTGGACGAGTTGCAGATGGTAAATCTTGAAATATACCTGTAGTATTATTATCGATGGTAGTGTGGAAAGCTGTTCGTTCTGCATTTGTTCGACTATGTATATTAATATCAGCTAGTATGAAGTAGTGACGGTATGTAGTAGCGATATAAAGAAAGAAGTCCGTAGGTAGAGGGCTAGTGGGTCGTATATATACAGTAGCCAATGTCACATTTATACTTTTGAGATAAAGTGTGGCAATAGAATATTCTTGGTATGGAAATTGAGGTGGTAATATATTTGTTCTATAGGGAAATTTTGGTTTGATCCCTAGGGCTACTCCACCACATAATCGTTGCGCCGTTGTAGGACCAGGTGTATGTAGCAAGGAATACCTGGGTATGTAGAGGGGTGTGGCTTTGGGGATACGGGTTTCATTCAGTGCAAAGAAATGAATGTTTTCTTCCAGGAGTAGTTCCTGGAATATAGCTTTATATTTCGGTAGAGAACGGATGTTCATAAATAGAAAATTATATTGTATATAGCCCGCCATAATTATATAAATAACAGTTAGGTTTCTAAACTTCAGTTTCCAGTGGTACAATTTGAAAATGTACATGTGGACCAGAATATGTAGCGAACAGATGGACACGAAAAAGAGTCTTAGCTGTCTGTACTATCTGTTGTAATATATGTTTTCGTAGAAATGGGTGGATATTTTGTAGGGTTAATGTTTGAAATCTAAGTAGATCTTCAACAGTCACTGGTTGTTTCAGAGAGTTCTGTGGTGGAGTTGTAGAGTCCATAGTTCTTAATGGTACAGTTAGGTCAGGGCGTGAGGCTTCGGGGTTTGGGCGTGCAGCACAACGGTAACTATATGAGGGATGAGCTTGTTTGCACGTGTTACATTTGGGTGGTGCATTCAGATTTGTGCACTCTTTAGTTGTGTGTTGGCCAGAACAATAGCCACAGATAGGTGTTTCGGGGCAATTTGCCGTAGTGTGGACGTTGTATTTCTGGCAGCGTTCGCATCGTAACGGAAGAGGTGCCCTTGAATGCGATGGTTCAACCCTATGTCGTTGGCGATATATATAAGCCCCTTCATGAAGTAAGCGATCGATTGTGCTAGAACAATCTGTTATTACTCGCATCAGGTAAGTTGGTCCGTTGTTGTTTTGGATTCGAACGCATTTTATAACTTCATGCCCTTCCAACCGTAGTTCTTCTAATACTTCTTGGTCAGCGAGTTCTGGATCTACGCCTTTAATAACGACTGACATATGAGGTGGTTTGTTTGGGGGTGGTGATTGTTTGGCGGTTTTGGGTGTTAGTTGGGATAGAGCAGCCTGTGGTCCAAAAATTTCGAACGAAACTTTGTTTCTCAAAGTGGATAGAAATTGCGGATCTCTGGATTTGATAATGATGCCATTTCTGGTGAATATAATTTGTTCTACTTGTGCTCGGGGGAGGTATTTTTGTAACTGTTGAAGGAGCAACTTAGGAGTTCTGTACTTGGGGTCGTAATTTTGTAGTAGGAAGTTGTAGACAGTGGAATTTTCTTCAGTTCGATCATCAATTTGTGTGGTATCTCTGGGATTTAACTTTGGATTGCGTGTTTGTTCTTGATATTTTTGTTTCTTTTGTAGTTGAAGAGGAGATCGAGAGCGATCCCTGGGTGTTTTTGAATCGGCTGAAGTGCTTCTTGAGTTGCCTCGGTCTTGTTTTTGGATTATCCTGTCTCGAGAGTTTGCACCCCCAACTTGTTGGGGGAGCCCTTTATGCATGGTGAGCGAAGGGAGGCAACCTAGTAATCCTTTTCGAAGACGAGACAATTAGGAGACAAGAGTTATTTCAGGTGTTGTAAAATAAGCAAAGTACAAGGTGCTGCAAACGTGGATTGTAGCACAGTTCGCTTCTAGTTAAGCAGAGTACAAAGTGCTTTTTGCAGTTTTTTTTTTTTTTTTTTCGTTCATCCGTTTAGAGGGTTATGTCCCTCCCTTCGGTACGTGCTGATACTTTTAAATATATAATAATAATAATGGATAGGCTAAGTGCACTTTTTCTATTTTTGGGATTATGAGATGAACACTAACCTGGTCTTGAAATGACCTTGGATTTTCATGGCTATATTATGTAACACCCTACTTTCATTCTTATGTTAGTAAATAAATACCCTTTCTTGTAGTTTGATTATTAGTTGCAATATGAAGGGTATAAATGTGGTCGTAATTGTGGTGGATGATGAATGGTGTATAGTTCATAATCAGGATGTCTGGGCCCGATGGTCAGAGTATACAGAGTTAAAAGATGTTGTAATGGAGTATACAATCTGTACGGGTAGCAGTCGTGTATTGCATCTTCACGGATTGTGTGAACCAACGGTGGGTGTTCTTTGTTCATCCTGTTATTTATATATTCTTTTCGCAATGCCTCTAGGTGAAGTGTTATATGTGGAAAACTTATTCGTGTATATAAGAGTCGAGTTGGACTTGGTAGTTTGATTCTGTATGCCAGTCGACATGCATGTCTCTCTATGATTTGTAGTCGTTTATAGAACGAGTCCTCTGCTGAGAGCCATGCTGTGTGTCCATACGTAAGTACGGGCCGAAGAAAGGCCAGATAGGTATTTAGGAGGATGTTTGCTCGAAGTCCCCAATTCGTGCCGACAAGTCTCTTCATCAGCTGTAGTCTGTTTTTGGCTTTCTTTTTGATGTTCTGCAGGTGTGGTGTCCATGTTAGTTTTGTGTCAAATATGACACCAAGGTATTTGACGCTGTTGGTTGGTATTATGCGTGTGCCACGGATCTTAAGATCTAACAGACTTGGATTTCTTTGTATCCGTGAGCGACATCCTGTAGGAAGAAATATTATGGCTTGAGTTTTTGCGCTATTGATGGTGAGTCTCCAAGTGTCGCACCATCGTTGAAATACATTAATAGCTGGTTGCATAATGCGATTTATTGCTTGAATTGTAGAACCACAAGCCAGTAGAGCTGTATCATCAGCGTATTGGTATGTTGACACCTGAGAGAATGTTGGCATATCTGCGACATAAAGTAAGTAGAGGAGTGGAGATAAAACCGATCCTTGCGGTACTCCGACGTTCAAGAAGATAGGGTGAGACATATTGTTATTTATTGTTACATATGCCATTCGGTTGGTAAGAAAGTTGAAAATTAAACGAATGTAACAGAGAGGAAGGCGAAACTTATGCAGTTTATATATGAGGCCGGTGTGCCACACTTTATCGAATGCCTTTTCAAGATCGAATAGTATTAAACAAGAGGGTTTCGATGTATTGTACTGGTTGTAGATTCGATTTGAGAGTCTTAGTAGGTTATCCAAGACGCTAAAGTGTGGCCTAAATCCGGCTTGGTGTATCGGGAGAAAATTATTTGACAATAAGTGAGAGTGTAATCGGCGGACTAAAATTTTTTCAAGGATTTTGCTGAGTGTTGATGTTAGTTGTATTGGTCTATAGCATTTTGGGTCTGTACGATCTTTATCAGGCTTCGGAAACATGAGTACCTTCGACACTTTCCATTCGACAGGGTAATATCCTGTGCGAAGGATTAAGTTGTATATCAAGGCGAGAAATGACAACATTGCTATTGGAGCTTTCTTTATCAAAACATATGTTATGGAATCAAACCCTGGGGCAGTGTTTCTTTTGTTTCGGACTGCGTTCGTTATATCATCTGTGGTAATTAAAGTAGTAAGAGGGTGATTTGCGTTGATAGCATGATGAGGGCTGGGTTGCAGTTGTCTATTTTCAGGATGTACCTTCCTTGTTATTTGAGATTCTAATCTGCTATTAGGAGCAAGCGGAAGCGGAGGAGTAAATGTGTCTTGGAGAATTTGTGCAAATTCATTTGCCTTTTCGTAATCATTTGTAAGAGCTTGTTGTTGTGAGAGAAGAGGATACGTAGTACTTGTATGTTTTCCTGTAAGCATATGAAATCGTTTCCAGAATTTGCTAGGATGGCTTTCAGCATCAAGGTGATTGCAAGTGTCGATCCACTGACGTTGTTTGTGTGCCTTTATGTAGTTATGGACAGTTCTTATCCATTGACGGTGAACTCGCAGACATTCAGGATTCCTTGTTTGTACGTATTCCCGATAGGCACGACGTGATGCAGTCACTAGATGAAGGTATTTAGGTGGTAGTTTAGGTTTAAAACTGTTCACAGTTATCTGTGGTATATGTGTACTTGCTGCTTGTTTGACTTCTGACGTGATGTTTTCTATAGCCTTATCTAATTCGTTAGAGTTCGTTGGAGGGGTGAGATTTTGAAAGACAGTGGCGAGATCTTCTCGATAACCTTCCCAATTTGCTCTGTTATAATCATAGATCCGCTTTGGAGGGACCTGTTTGTGTTGAGTATAGTGGTGCACTGGTAGAGTTATTTTAATTGGTGCATGATCACTTCCTATCGGTGCAAGGACTTCTATGTTAATTTTGTCAGCTAAGGAAGGGGATACAAAAACTACATCGGGGGTTGTGTTACTCTCTGGACGAGTTGCAGATGGTAAATCTTGAAATATACCTGTAGTATTATTATCGATGGTAGTGTGGAAAGCTGTTCGTTCTGCATTTGTTCGACTATGTATATTAATATCAGCTAGTATGAAGTAGTGACGGTATGTAGTAGCGATATAAAGAAAGAAGTCCGTAGGTAGAGGGCTAGTGGGTCGTATATATACAGTAGCCAATGTCACATTTATACTTTTGAGATAAAGTGTGGCAATAGAATATTCTTGGTATGGAAATTGAGGTGGTAATATATTTGTTCTATAGGGAAATTTTGGTTTGATCCCTAGGGCTACTCCACCACATAATCGTTGCGCCGTTGTAGGACCAGGTGTATGTAGCAAGGAATACCTGGGTATGTAGAGGGGTGTGGCTTTGGGGATACGGGTTTCATTCAGTGCAAAGAAATGAATGTTTTCTTCCAGGAGAAGTTCCTGGAATATAGCTTTATATTTCGGTAGAGAACGGATGTTCATAAATAGAAAATTATATTGTATATAGCCCGCCATAATTATATGAATAACAGTTAGGTTTCTAAACTTCAGTTTCCAGTGGTACAATTTGAAAATGTACATGTGGACCAGAATATGTAGCGAACAGATGGACACGAAAAAGAGTCTTAGCTGTCTGTACTATCTGTTGTAATATATGTTGGCGTAGAAATGGGTGGATATTTTGTAGGGTTAATGTTTGAAATCTAAGTAGATCTTCAACAGTCACTGGTTGTTTCAGAGAGTTCTGTGGTGGAGTTGTAGAGTCCATAGTTCTTAATGGTACAGTTAGGTCAGGGCGTGAGGCTTCGGGGTTTGGGCGAGCAGCACAACGGTAACTATATGAGGGATGAGCTTGTTTGCACGTGTTACATTTGGGTGGTGCATTCAGATTTGTGCACTCTTTAGTTGTGTGTTGGCCAGAACAATAGCCACAGGTAGGTGTTTCGGGGCAATTTGCCGTAGTGTGGACGTTGTATTTCTGGCAGCGTTCGCATCGTAACGGAAGAGGTGCCCTTGAATGCGATGGTTCAACCCTATGTCGTTGGCGATATATATAAGCCCCTTCATGAAGTAAGCGATCGATTGTGCTAGAACAATCTGTTATTACTCGCATCAGGTAAGTTGGTCCGTTGTTGTTTTGGATTCGAACGCATTTTATAACTTCATGCCCTTCCAACCGTAGTTCTTCTAATACTTCTTGGTCAGCGAGTTCTGGATCTACGCCTTTAATAACGACTGACATATGAGGTGGTTTGTTTGGGGGTGGTGATTGTTTGGCGGTTTTGGGTGTTAGTTGGGATAGAGCAGCCTGTGGTCCAAAAATTTCGAACGAAACTTTGTTTCTCAAAGTGGATAGAAATTGCGGATCTCTGGATTTGATAATGATGCCATTTCTGGTGAATACAATTTGTTCTACTTGTGCTCGGGGGGGGTATTTTTGTAACTGTTGAAGGAGCAACTTAGGAGTTCTGTACTTGGGGTCGTAATTTTGTAGTAGGAAGTTGTAGACAGTGGAATTTTCTTCAGTTCGATCATCAACTTGTGTGGTATCTCTGGGATTTAACTTTGGATTGCGTGTTTGTTCTTGATATTTTTGTTTCTTTGGTAGTTGAAGAGGAGATCGAGAGCGATCCCTGGGTGTTTTTGAATCGGCTGAAGTGCTTCTTGAGTTGCCTCGGTCTTGTTTTTGGATTATCCTGTCTCGAGAGTTTGCACCCCCAACTTGTTGGGGGAGCCCTTTATGCATGGTGAGCGAAGGGAGGCAACCTAGTAATCCTTTTCGAAGACGAGACAATTAGGAGACAGAGTTATTTCAGGTGTTGCAAAATAAGCAAAGTACAAGGTGCTGCAAACGTGGATTGTAGCACAGTTCGCTTCCAGTTAAGCAGAATACAAAGTGCTGTAAACGTGGATTGCAGCACAGTTCGCGATGCACAATCAGGGCTTCAGTTGTCACCGTTAGGTTTCCACCTTGATTCTCGGGGAGTGGGCCTCCCCGGATGCCATGATGCTTTTTGCGGTTTTTTTTTTTTTTTTTTTTTTTTTTTTTTTTTTTTTTTTTTTTTTTGCTAGTGTTAACCCGTTGAGAGGGTTATGCCCTCACTTCGGTAAGTGATTTCATTGTAAGTTATGTGTCTTTCATCATTTTGGATGGTCTAAGTGCTTTTTTATATTGCAGAATCTTTTTCTTATCTAGATTGGTGATTCGTATGTGTTAACTTACTTTTGGGCGTGGTTGAGAAGATTGTAAATATGGATTTCGATATTTGGAGTCGGAGTATTGTTGGTACTGTTTAGGCTGTAGTGGTGGGATAAATATGGTGTGATAACTGCGATGGATGATATATATCGTATTCGTGTTTCTGTGGGTCTAGATCATCTAGATAACATGAATACATGGTGAGCAGGTGTTGTAATGGCGTATAAATATGTGTAGGTGCTGCATTATGTCTGATATCAAGATGAATGGTATTCCAGAATACTGGGTTTTCGGATATCATGGCTTTGTTTATGTATCGTTGGCGAAGGCTCTCGACGTGATACAAAATGGTCGGGAAGGAAATTCTGTCATACAGTAGTGCTGTGGGATAAGGTAATTTAATCCGGAAAGCCAATCTAAATGCGTGCCGTTCAAAGATTTCCAGTTGGTCGTAGAAGGAGGCAGAAGCGTCAATCCAAGCAATATGCCCGTGAGTGATGGCTGGGCGCAAGAACATTTTGTAGGTGGTAAGGACTGTTGTCGGGTGTAATCCCCAAGATGTACCCACCAGTTTCCATAATAGGTTTAGGCGGTTCTTTACCTTCTTCTTTATCCTTTCTAAGTGTGGACGCCAGGTCAGTTTTTCATCTATGGTAACCCCAAGGTATGTTACGTGATTTGAAGGTAAGATGCGTCTCCCCTCTATTTTAATCTCCAAGAGTTTGGGGTTTCGGTGTACTTTGGAGCGACAGTGGGGAGGTAGGAAAACTACTGCCTGAGTTTTTGAAGAGTTTATTGATAGTTTCCATTGGTTGCACCAGCGAATAAAGGAGTCTACGGCCTTTTGGAGTGTTCTATTAATGGATTGAACTGTTTTCCCAAGAGTTAGGAAAGCAGTGTCATCTGCAAATTGGAATACGTGTGTGCTGGTATCCATGGTCGGCATATCTGTTACATACATTAAATATAACAGCGGTGACAAAACAGACCCCTGTGGGACTCCTGTGTGCAAGAAGATGGGATAGGATGTTGCCGAGTGCAGAGAGATGTATGCCATGCGGCCTGCCAGGAACGAATGGATAAGGCGAATGTAGCATTGAGGAAGTTGGAATTTGTGGAGTTTATATATTAATCCCGAATGCCATACTTTGTCAAACGCCTTTTCGAGATCGAATAAAAGAAGACACGATGGCAAGGACTTGTTATAGTGGTTTGTTATAGTTGTTATCAATCTCAGAAGTTGGTCGTTGAGGCTGATGGATGGTCGGAAGCCTGCTTGATGTGCAGGTAGGAGCTTCTTGGATGAAAGGTGTTGGTGCAATCTGCGTACAAGTACTTTTTCAAAGATTTTGCTGAGGGTCGATGTGAGCTGTATTGGTCTGTAAGAGGATACTTCGCAAACAGGTTTCCCGGGTTTGGCGAACAGCAGCATTTTGGAAACTTTCCATTCTGTCGGGAAGTAGCCTGTTCGTAGTATATGGGTATATATGGTGGCTAGGATGAGCAGAAAGGTTCTTGGAGCCTCTCTGACGAGTCGGTAGGTTACCGAGTCGAAGCCTGGAGCAGTGTTTCTTTTCCGAGATATGGCGCATGCTATGTCTTCTGGTGTTATAGGTGAGGTTAGAGGTTCATTTTCATCCATACTATGGTCATTGTTAGGTTTGAGAGCTCGGTTATGTGGGTTTGAGACACGTTGTACTGTACGTGATAGGGTTGTTTTGTGTAATGGTTCAGTTTGTGGTGTGAAGATACCTTGAAAGTGGTGTGCAAAGGCGTTTGCTTTCTCTTGGTCGTCGTTTACGGATTTCCCATCGACTATAATGGGATATGTAGTTCTTGACCTTTTCCCTGTGAGTTTGTTAAATTGCTGCCAGTATTTGGATGGATGTGATGTATCAGCCAGTGTATTGCACGTTTTTATCCAATTCCTTCTTTTATATGCAATAATATAGTTTTGTACCGTGCGGAGGAGTTGTCTATGATGCCGTAACGCTTCAGGATTTCTTGTTACAACATACTCTCGGAAGGCACGCCTGGAGGCTGAAATCAGTTTTAGATAGTTCGGCGGTAATTTTGGTTTATATAGATTGATGGTTTGAAGTGGGATGGTACTTTTCGCAGCTTCAGTTAAGGCGGAAGTGAGTAATGGGACTACATCATCCAGATCCCTATCGTTTGTTGGCGTATCTGCGTTTTGCACGGCGTTTTCGATTGCATTACGATATTGTTCCCAGTCTGCTTGATCGTAGGAGTACCTTGTTATGAGAAAGGGTTTGTGAGGAGTTGGTGCAGGTGCGTCAACTGTAAAGATTATAGGTGCGTGATCGCTACCAATGGGTTCAAGTACATCCACGTTGCTATTTGTAAGGAGGGAAGTCGATGTAAGTACAACATCTGGAGAAGTACTGCTGATTGGTCTAGATGGTTTCGGAAGTTGGTGGAAATGGCAATTTTGGCAGCTGTCTATAGTTTGGTGAAATTGTCGCTTTTCGGCTTGTGGTCGACTATGGAGATTTATGTCGGCCATGATTATGTAATGCTTGTAGCTGTTTTCAATATAATTGATAAAGTTGTATGGAATAGGATGTCCAGGCCGGACATAGATGGTTGCTAGGGTAATGCTTCTGTGCCTCAGATATATTGTTGCTATGCTGTATTCCGGCAGGTTGAAATGCGGTGGTAAAGTGTGTTCTCTATGCGGATATGATTTTCGGAAGCCAATTGCAGTCCCTCCATTTGCACGTTGAGCTTCCGTTGGCCCATCATGTCGAATCATATTATATCCGCTGATCTTGGGTTTGAATTTTGGCGTTAGGAATGTTTCGTTGAGGGCAAAAGCTGATACATTCTTTTCCTGCAAGACAGTCTCAAATAAGCTTTTGTGTTTTGTTAAAGAGCGAATATTTAAGAAGAGAAAAGAATAACCCATGATTGTTATGAAGAGTCTGAAAACTGTTTTAGGATGTACTTGTGTTTTCAAGAGGGTTGATATTGAAATGAACATGTGGTCCCGTATACGTAGCGTGTAACTGCAGTTTGAAAAGTGTTTTTGCAGCGAGTATGACTTGGTCCAGAATATGTGTGCGTAGAAATGGCTGGATGTTTTGAGTTGTAATAGTAAAGAATCGTAGCAGATCTTCCACAGTGATTGGGTCCATTAGTGAATTTGCCGGTTTGGTTGAGCTATCTATAGTTCGGATGGGAACAACAAGCTCAGGGTGATTTGGTTCTGGGTTAGGTCTGGCTTGGCATTTATAGCTGTAAGTAGGATGTCCTTCAGAGCATGTGTTGCATTTAGGCGGGTTCTGGATGTTTGTACAAGTGTTGGTAGAATGTGGCCCAGAACAGTATCCACAGATGGCTGAATTTGGACAGTTGGTTGTAGTGTGCTGATTGTATGTTTGACAACGTTCACAACGTACTGGCAGTGGTGTTGACGTCCTGGAAGGTTCGACTCTGTGCTTTCGACAATATATATAGGCTCCATTGTGCAATAGTTCGTCCACGGTATCTTTATCTACTGTCAGTATTCGAACCATATAGGTTGGTCCGTTGTCATTTCGGATTCTCATGCACTTGTGGATGGTGTGACCTTCTGCCTGAATTTCTTCAGCGATTTCTGTGTCGGTGTATTCAGGGGGAACACCCCGAATCACCACTGATAGCATTGGTACTCGTTTAGGCGGAGGAGGTTGCTTTGGACGTGTAGAGGTTAGTGGCTTCATATTGGCATTTGTACCAAAAATTTGGTAGGAGGCCTTGTCTCTGATAATGGTGGAGAAATGTGGGTCAGTAGATTTTATAAGTATTCCGTTCCTGGTGAAGACTATTTCATTAACTGAAGCTCTTGGCACATATTTTAGGATTTGATTTAGGATATGTTTTGGCGTCTTGTATTTGGTGTCGTAGTTCGAAAGAAGGAAATTGTACAGCTCTGGTGTCTGTGTGTTTACTCCGGTCTTGTTCTGTCTGGAGTCTGTTCTCTCTGGAAGTTTCTGCTTTTTGTTGGCAAGTGGTGACCTAGATCGATCTCGGGAATCCATGGAAGAGCTTCGGGAATTTGGGTTTTCTAGCTTGTTCCGGCCTCTGGCTCTGACATCTCTAGGGACAGTACCCCCAACTTGTTGGGGGAGCCCTTTATGCATCGCTTCCCTTGCACTACTTTGCAATCGGCGAGTGAGTGTGGAAGCTGCACTTTGCACGTGATGGAGAGAGTCAGAGTCAAAGTCTCGGAACAGACACTTACCAAACAAGATTTTAGAACCAAACAGCCAATGAGAAACGAGGACAGAAACCAGAGCCAACGAAAGAAAGAAAGGACTGGTACTGTGACCAGAGCTCCAACGGTGAATGTTTGGGGCTACAACCTAGTTGCGGCCACCTGAAAAGTGTCGTTCGAGCTAGATATCCCTTCGCAGCAAGGCGTTCAACAAAGTACCTCGGGAACACCAAACCACTGTGTAGACTGCAATTACCTCCAGTCGTCCGTTCCAAACGTACTGAAATTACAGCCACAGCGAATGTTCCAAGGGGGTTTTCTCTCGACGCACTGACGTGCTTTTTGCAGTTTTTTTTTTTTTTTTTTTTTTCCGTTCATCCGTTTAGAGGGTTATGTCCCTCTCTTCGGTACGTGCTGATACTTTAAATATATAATAATAATAATAGATAGGCTAAGTGTACTTTTTCTATTTTTGGGATTATGAAATGTACACTAACCTGGTCTTGAAATGACCTTGGATTTTCATTGCTATATTATATAACACCCTACTTTCATTCTTATATTAGTAAATAAATACCCTTTCTTGTAGTTTGATTATTAGTTGCAATATGAAGGGTATAAATGTGGTTGTAATTGTGGTGGATGATGAATGGTGTTTAGTTCATAATCAGGATGTCTGGGTACGATGGTCAGAGTATACAGAGTTAAAAGATGTTGTAATGGAGTATACAATCTGTACGGGTAGCAGTCGTGTATTGCATCTTCACGGATTGTGTGAACCAGCGGTGGGTGCTCTTTGTTCATCCTGTTATTTATATATTCTTTTCGCAATGCCTCTAGGTGAAGTGTTATATGTGGAAAACTTATTCGTGTATATAAGAGTCGAGTTGGACTTGGTAGTTTGATTCTGTATGCCAGTCGACATGCATGTCTCTCTGTGATTTGTAGTCGTTCATAGAACGAGTCCTCTGCTGAGAGCCATGCTGTGTGTCCATACGTAAGTACGGGCCGAAGAAAGGCCAGGTAGGTATTTAGGAGGATGTTTGCTCGAAGTCCCCAATTCGTGCCGACAAGTCTCTTCATCAGTTGTAGTCTGTTTTTGGCTTTCTTTTTGATGTTCTGCAGGTGTGGTGTCCATGTTAGTTTTGTGTCAAATATGACACCAAGGTATTTGACGCTGTTGGTTGGTATTATGCGTGTGCCACGGATCTTAAGATCTAACAGACTTGGATTTCTTTGTATCCGTGAGCGACATCCTGTAGGAAGAAATATTATGGCTTGAGTTTTTGCGCTATTGATGGTGAGTCTCCAAGTGTCGCACCATCGTTGAAATACATTAATAGCTGGTTGCATAGTGCGATTTATTGCTTGAATTGTAGAACCACAAGCCAGTAGAGCTGTATCATCAGCGTATTGGTATGTTGACACCTGAGATAATGTTGGCATATCTGCGACATAAAGTAAGTAGAGCAGTGGAGATAAAACCGATCCTTGCGGTACTCCGGCGTTCAAGAAGATAGGGTGAGACATATTGTTATTTATTGTTACATATGCCATTCGGTTGGTAAGAAAGTTGAAAATTAAACGAATGTAACAGAGAGGAAGGCGAAACTTATGCAGTTTATATATGAGGCCGGTGTGCCACACTTTATCGAATGCCTTTTCAAGATCGAATAGTATTAAACAAGAGGGTTTCGATGTATTGTACTGGTTGTAGATTCGATTTGAGAGTCTTAGTAGGTTATCCAAGACGCTAAAGTGTGGCCTAAATCCGGCTTGGTGTATCGGGAGAAAATTATTTGACAGTAAGTGAGAGTGTAATCGGCGGACTAAAATTTTTTCAAGGATTTTGCTGAGTATTGATGTTAGTTGTATAGGTCTATAGCATTTTGGATCTGTACGATCTTTATCAGGTTTCGGAAACATGAGTACTTTCGACACTTTCCATTCGACAGGGTAATATCCAGTGCGAAGGATTAAGTTGTATATCAAGGCGAGAAATGACAGCATTGCTAGTGGAGCTTTCTTTATCAAAACATATGTTATGGAATCAAACCCTGGGGCAGTGTTTCTTTTGTTTCGGACTGCGTTTGTTATATCATCTGTGGTAATTAAAGTAGTAAGAGGGTGATTTGCGTTGATAGCATGATGAGGGCTGGGTTGCAGTTGTCTATTTTCAGGATGTACCTTCTTTGTTATTTGAGATTCTAATCTGCTATTAGGAGCAAGCGGAAGCGGAGGAGTAAATGTGTCTTGGAGAATTTGTGCAAATTCATTTGCCTTTTCGTAATCATTTGTAAGAGCTTGTTGTTGTGAGAGAAGAGGATACGTAGTACTTGTATGTTTTCCTGTAAGCATATGAAATCGTTTCCAGAATTTGCTTGGATGGCTTTCAGCATCAAGGTGATTGCAAGTGTCGATCCACTGACGTTGTTTGTGTGCCTTTATGTAGTTATGGACAGTTCTTATCCATTGACGGTGAACTCGCAGACATTCAGGATTCCTTGTTTGTACGTATTCCCGATAGGCACGACGTGATGCAGTTACTAGATGAAGGTATTTAGGTGGTAGTTTAGGTTTAAAACTGATTTTGCAGTACTTAGCTCCTGATTATATAGTCTGGAATAAAAATATTTATCATGGGAGTTTCACTTGTATTCAACACATTTCATTTTCTGATCTTCCTTACAACTTCAATATTCACACATCTTTCGAAGAATAATAAAACACATTTTTTCACTAATTACAATCGAAAGTATCCTTATTTGTGTTACTAAAAGTTATGTTTGTTTTGCATTTGAGTCGCACTTCCATCTAGTGTACGCTGTAGGAAATATAAGGTTTGGTGGTCAGTACACACACAAATTCAGATTAAACAAAACACTCCAATCTGATGCTTGTGGCGCTCATGGTGGTGATCATCCAAACTGAAGCGTATTCAGTGGAATGTTTTCTGTAACGTTGATGCAACGTTATCACAATGTTGTTCCCCTACATACAACATTCATCATAAATACAACAAGCATACAACGTTGTGGCAACGTTATCACAACGTTGTTCCCCTACATACAACATTCATCATAAATACAACATTCATACAACGTTGTGGCAACGTTAGTGTGTTGACTGGGTTATTGCTATTTTTCTGGAAAGAATGTTTCCGACACCTTCAAGTTGATTTGTTATGTTACTGTGTAGTTTGTTAATGTGTTCATCATAATGAGTGATGATATGGTGAAATTCATGAAGGGACATACAAAGAATATTTATGCCCAGGCTGGGATTCGAACCCAGGGCCTCTGGCATTGTAGGAATTTCTATTGCTAAAATAAAATGTTATTAATGGGGCCTCCCCGATGTGGTAGCATCGTTGCCTTGTAATCAAGGGGTCCCAGGTTTGATACCCGGTTGAGGCACATAATGGTTCGGATCCTACCTTAAAATGTAGGTCCAGTCCCGATTAGCCTTACTGTGCATAAAGTGGAGTTAAAACACAAAATCAACATTCAAATCAATAAGGTGCCACTGTGAAGTACCGTTGTTGACTGCCGGGGGAAAAAAGCACTGATTATAACATATTTTACCCCCCTTACACCACCATAGTCTGATTGTTGGATGCACCAAAGTATGTGCCTCATCAGGGAATGCAATCCTGAAAATTGATAACAAATCAACAGTATTAACTATTTCACCATCCAGGATGAGTAGAATCAAAACTGTTGGACAAAATATTTTAGAACAGAATATGTTACCAGAAATGTTAAATAGTTTTTGATTCAGTCAACCATACCCTGTCTCAACTATCTCTGGGGCAAGGCCGCGCATAGCATCAGAGAAGGGGAGGAAATCGAGTGGGCAGAGTGAAGCAGTACACGCTGCTGTGAAGGCTGATAAGTCGCTTAACCCCCTCCACGCAATCCAGTTCCCTCTCACGACTTCATTGATGGAGCCATCTCGCATCACTACTTGCGCAGATTTGTTTTCGTTTTCCTGCCCCAGAGATAACTGGGAAAGGGTACAAAGCAATACAAATTGAATGTTATGATCCATTGCTACTAGGGGAAAAATGTATTTCATTTTTAAAATATATCTCGTATTTAAACATAACCTTAAACCCAATAAAACCCAGTTTTGCCCGGGTTTAATTGAGTTTTATCTGAAAAAAAAAAAAAAAACGGGCAAAATGCCAACCCTGGCTCCAATAGATCAAAAAACTGAAGAAAGACGTATCCGTCTGCGTACAGGTGGGAAAAAGACACGAGCCCTTACATGCCCACGACATCTGGTGATTGACTCTTCACAGAAGCGAGTGGGACAGTGACTGAAGTGTCGCAGGAGGATGATCGTGCTTGAGATATGAGGGCACGTGTTCGCCCGGCGCAAGAAACCAAATGAAGTCAAGACGGCATTCTTCTCGCAGACAGAGAGAAATAAAGGTTTTGAATCGAAGACCATGTCTCGCTTTTCTCCTGATCTGGCATAAATAAACCCGAAGGTTTTAATCCGTCAGTAACTCAAGCCTTCCACCTGTCTCTGTCCTTTGCAACTTCAAATCTAATCCCACGCATCCTTTTCAGTTTGCTATCAACCTATCTCAATATTGCTTTCTCACTTTCGTCCTGGACTTCCTACAGATCCCCAACAAGATTCTCGTAAACTCTTTTCTCTTTTATCCCATGCATGGTGTGACCAAGCAGTGGCGTGCCCAAGGAGGGGGTGGGTTAGTGAGGGTCATAACACCCCATTAGCCCAGTATTCCTTAAAAAGAAAAAAAAACGTTAAAGACAGGAAAAAGTGGCAAAATGAGGGCTACCTACTAAAAAAAAAGTAGACGTACCCCTCTCCCCTTTCGAAAATTCTGGGCACGCCACTGTGTGACAGAAGGTTGCTTATCGAAGTTGTCTTGATTTAATTGAGGCTTTCAGGGCCTTCTAGCCCTGTTCTCTTCTAGCCCTGTTCTTCCAAGCACGAGCGGACTCTGGTGGTCGTACCAAGAACCAAGAACCAAAAACTCTCTCATTACTTTTCTGCCCCACCTCATAATTGCTAAGCTTTAGATTCAGAGAAGGAGCGAAGTGGATTAAATAAACCTTTACTTGTAGTGTTTCCAAATAAAGGTTTTAATTAATTACTATACCCGTGTCGTTTCGAGGCACTTTCGACATTCAGTTTGCGAAGATTGTGATACTTGTATTAGTTTTCTTCGTTTGCCAGTACTATACTTAATACTGACATAAGAAACAGTATTATACTTATCATATATTGTCTTATTCATTGCTCTTCAGAGAGATTAAATGAAAAACTTCAAAATAATAGTGGCTGACGGAAAATATGAAATATACAGTTGAAGATGCAAGAAACTGAATGGCTCTTGCAAATACAGCTCGAGTGTTTGATGTGCTTAGGAACACATAGGTTGCAAGGATATATTTAAGGGAGGTCCAGGGGGTCTGGACCCCCCCCCCCTTTCCCCGAAAGACTTACCAAGTACTAAAATAAAATAATGAAAATGTACTTTTCAGCATAATACTGTACTCGATTGTACTATAATCGATGCTCATTTATTTCCTATGAACTTGGAAGGCAAGGGTTATTATTATATTTATTTATTTATTATTATTATTATTATTATTTGGATCACACTGCTTTGAAGGACAGTACCAAAGAAGATTTATGCACACCACTACTTATGATAACATATATAAAAATATTAATCAGGAACTTTACTTTACTTTACAACTGGATCTAATGTTGTACTTTTTTATATTATTCGATAAATATTCAATTCTTTATCTATTTATTATACCTTGTTTTTATACAAAATTCGGCGATCTTAAGTACACGCAAGCTAGATAATAAATATATGATGTTATATCTATACTCTTATGCCATATTTTCACGTACTCATTGTAATGAGGCTAATCATTACTTGATCCTTTTTTATTTTATATGTTTAATTAATTAATCTAATTGGATCGGTCGGGTTTTAGTGTCATGTGTTTGGTAATGTTGTGGATATCTATGTATTCATGTACGTGCGTATTCTTGGCCGTTGGGTAGGTAGGTGTGTCGCTGGACAGCCGACCAGCAGAAAGTTTCCAGTAAGGGTTAGGTGATTAGCGAGGCCTATATAAAGGAAGTGAAGGGAGCAGCCGCCCTCAGATGAACATCTCACTAATACCAGATCGGTTATTTCGTATGAGCTTTCCAGCCTGATCATTACCAGTGCGTAGTTAGAGATCGGTTTGTTCATTGAACTCTCCAGCCTAATTATTGCCTATTTTTGTGGGAGCAGGAAAAGGTTTATTATCCATTTTGCCTTGACTCATCTCACTCAACAGGTCGCTAGGTGCCGGGGCTTGCCCTAGGTTGATAGCTTCCTGGAGATGAGGCCTTGCTCGAAGAAAAGGTTTATTATCCAGTCGCCCTCAGATGTTTGGTGAAATACGCCGAAGGAAAAAGGTGTATTTTCTCTATGGGGCGAAACGGAGAATTTTCTTGATAATATGAATCGGCGGGGACTCTAACTTTTTTTCTTCATTTTAATGCATACACTTGCTCTTTTCATATCATTTCGATAGTACATCTCATGGGGGAAACCGGGTACACATGTACACATACCTTCAGCCACCTTTTTTTGGTACTGAAGGGTTGTTTTTTACTCGTGAAGCCAGTGGCTACGCGAGTCTACACACTCTCCTCGGGAAGGGGGGACAGGGCACACTGAAATGTGGATTTTGCGAATAACGCCCAAGAATTAACTTATGTAAATATAATATGAATAAATCTATATATATATCTAACGGGAAATGGGTTTTAAGTTATAATTTGAAGAAGTACCTGTCTATTGCCTAAACTAGCATCCACAGAACTTCAGGTACTGCAAGTTTTGAACCTAGGGACAAGGTTTCAAAAATGTACGGTTGTGTATGTTGCTGAGAATCGCTCTAAAAAAACATAAACTACACCTACACATCATGGAATAACAAAAATACAGTGTTAATAAATTTATATATTTAAATAATATTTAATATAATTATAACCTAATTATTTTAATTTAAACACTATTATTATTATTATTGTTATTTATTATTATTATTATTATTATTATTGAGACACTTGGTTCGGACCCCCTCCCCCCGAAATATATTTCTAGATACGTGCCTGCTATGTTGTCGTACGTTCTCCGATGAAAAATAAAAGCAACTGGAAGAAAGGATTCTATGATTTGATGGTGTTCTATTTGGTCTCACCAGAACCAATTTGCGACTCTATGCCTTTTCCTTCGTACGAGATACAACTATTGAATATTTCATTTTTCAAACCACTCAAGCCATTTTTCAGTGAAGAATGCCGTCTCTGGTTGCCGTCTAACTCGACCAGGGCTGCAACGAAGTACACGTTTGGAAACAGTTTTAGAAAAAACCTTGATCAGAGCTGCCGTAGAGTTCCAGCCTTTGGAACGCGGGGATGAAGCCAAGGGGTGTTGATCACTCCCCCAATAAATGTAGCACTTGATGGTAGAGACTGCCCTAAAAGGGCCAGGTGTGTGTACCTAGCTTAGCATTTAGATGTTAATGTAAAACTCATGTTTTAGATTTAAACACTTCCGACTGAGCAAATAGAATGGCAGGTTATCTTTAAAAGCAAACGAATAATCTATAGCTCTAGCTGTTGCTCCTTTGGACGATTACCAATCAAAGACCTCGAGCTATCCTCCTCTCCTGGTTTTGTTCTATTTCCTTGACCTTCGCCTCCCTTGCTGAAAGTAAGTGTCCTCGCCGTATCCTGTGTAAAACTCCTTATTTTACAATATTCTGAGCAAGTCCTGAAAGGATCTTTATTCGTATCCCGAGCAGGGAATGTTATGCTGCGACTGGTTGCCAATGGGTCATTCCACGTCAGATCGACCAGGGCCTCCAGGTCATGGTTATTTGATTTGGATGAAATTTGGCATGAAGGTTCAATCATGTCTGCAAGGCTTGCATTCCAAATACTAGGTTCCTCCGAGAAATAGTTCTGGAGTTATAGCCTGTGAAAGAAGGTGGTTAATGAGATAGTTAAGTATAAATTAGATGTAGTAGCTGGCCAAGAAGTTAGGTGGCCAGGAGAAGGGAATTATAAAATTAAAAATTATACTTTTTTCTATGGTGGTACTGAAAATCATAATTTTGGAACAGGCTTTTTCATAAATAATAGAATTATCTCGGCTCTTAAAACAGTAGAATTTATTAATGATAGGATATCATATGCAGTTTTACAGGGTAGGTGGTGTAAAATTATTTTAATAAACATACATGCTCCAACGGAAGATAAAGATGATAATACTAAAGATGATTTTTATACAGAGTTAGAACAGGTCTTTAATAAATTTTCTCAGTATGATATGAAAATTCTGTTAGGTGACTGTAATGCACAGATTGGCAAAGAAGAGACATTTAAACCCACGATTGATAAAGAAAGTCTTCATGAATTAAGTAGTGATAATGGTATAAGATTGATTACTTTTGCAACCTCAAAGAATTTAATTGTGAAAAGTACCACTTTTAAACATAAAGATATCCATAAATATACCTGGTCTTCTCCAGATGGTAAAACTCATAATCAGATAGATCATATTCTCATTGATAAGAGAAGGCATACTAGTATAATTGGCGTTCGTACACATAGAGGTGCTGACTGTGCCAATGATCATTATTTAGTAATTGCTAAATTAAGAGATAGACTCTCAGTGATAAATCATAAGCAACAAAATCTAAAAGTTATAAAATTTGATACAGGAAAGTTTATTCATGAAAGAATTAAGAAAGATTACCAAATTCAACTGTCAAAGAGATTTGATGTTTTGCAGGATTTAAATGATAATGAAAATATAAATGAAACAGACGTAAATAAGAATTGGGAGCACATACGTAATGCAATAGAATCAGCAGCTAAAGAAAGTATAGGGTACCATAAACCAAGAAAAAGTAAGCCATGGTTTGATAATGAATGTCATAATCTAATAGAAATAAGAAATCAGGCTAGACTTAGGTGGTTAAATAACTCTGATGATACAAATCTAAACAATTATAATAGAATAAAGCGAGAAGTTAACGGCACGTTTAGAAGTAAAAAAAGATATTACTTGAAAAGCAAAATTAACGAAATTGAAACAAACAGCAAAAATAAAAATATCAGAGATTTATATAAAGGTGTAAATGAATTTAGAAAGGGGTGGCAACCTAAAGTAAACTTGATAAAAGATAAAGACGGTGATTTTCTAGCTGACCCAAGCGATATTCTAAATAGATGGAAGAACTACTTTAATGACCTTTTAAATGTTCGTGTAGGAGATAAATCAGAAGTAAATGAAGTGCACACAGCAGAACCTTTAGTTCCAGAACCTAACTTGACTGAGTTAAAGATGCTATTAAAAGGCTAAAGAATAACAAAGCACCTGGCATTGATTTAATACCAGCTGAGTTAATTAAATATGGTGGAAATTCGTTAATATGTCAAATTCATAAACTAATTTGTTTAATATGGAATAAAGAAGCAATACCTGAACAGTGGAAAGAATCCATAACTGTTCCTGTGTTTAAAAAATGTGATAAAATGAACTGCAATAATTACCGTGGAATATCTCTACTCTCAACAACATATAAAATATTATCTAACATTCTTTTAACAAGACTAACCCCATATGCTAATGAAATTATAGGTGATTATCAATGTGGATTTAAACGTAACTGATCAACTACAGATCAAATTTTTCACATTAGACAGACACTTGAAAAGAAATGGGAATATAATCAAAATGTCCATCAGCTATTCATTGATTTAAAAAAAGCATATGATTCGCTCAAAAGAGAGAAATTGTATAATGTATTAGTCGAGTTTGGAATACCTAAGAAGCTTGTTAGTATGATAAAAGTATGCACCAGTAAAACAGAAAGTAAAATTCGTGTGGGTATTAATGTGTCTCACAAATTTACAATTCATGATGGGTTAAAACAAGGAGATGCATTATCTCCATTTCTCTTTAATTTTGCCTTAGAATATGCTGTTAGGAAGGTAAAAGAAACTAACAAAGGACTAAAATTAAATGGTATGACTCAGTTGTTAGCATATGCAGATGATGTAGACTTATTAGGGGATGATGTGAATACAATTAAGAATAATGCTAAAATATTTTTCAAAACTGCTAAAGAGATAGGTTTGGAAGTTAACAAAGAGAAAACTAAATATATGCTTACAGGCCGAAACCAAGTGTTAGGTAATAATCAAAATCTAATTATTGATAACAACTCGTTTGAATCAGTTTCCAAATTCAAATACTTAGGAGTAATATTAACAAATGAAAATTATATTAAAGAGGAAATAAAAAGTAGGCTTAATTCAGGAAATGCATGTTACTTCTCTCTTCATAAACTTTTGTCTTCTCGTTTAATATCTAAAAAACTAAAAGTTAAAATATACAAAACAGTAATTTTGCCTGTAGTATTATATGGGTTGTGAAACTTGGTCCCTTACATTGAAAGAGGAACACAAATTGAGAGTATTTGAAAAAGATCCTTAGGAAAATCTTTGGACCTAAAAGGGATGGGGAGACAGGTGAATGTAGAAGGTTACATAATTTTGAACCACATAATTTGTATTCATGTCCAGATATTATTAGAATAATTAAATCAAGAAGACTTAGGTGGGCAGGCCATGTGGCACGAATGGGAGAGGAAAGAGGAGTTCACAGGATTCTTGTTGGGAAACTTGATGGTAAGAAACCTGTAGGAATACCAAGACGAAGATGGAGGGACAACGTTGAGATAGACCTAAAGGAAATCGGTAGGGATGGAAAAGAGTATATAGATCTTGCTCAAGATAGGGACAGATGGAAGGACTGTGTTGCTGCAGCCATTAACCTTCAGGTTTAATAAGGTTAGAGAGTTAGTTAGTTAGTTAGGAAGAAGGTGGTGCGCAACAGAAAATGTGATCGAAATATGAGAAATGAGCCTCAGAGCTAATTCCAGGACTCAATAACTTTGGAACTATTGATCACAGCCTAGTGATATTTACACACCAAACAAACCTCTCGCCAACGAACACGTGTCTTGCATCAAAATACCCTCACCTTGTTTACGTAATCAAATAAAATACCCCAAAATATGCCTTAATTAGCCTTACGTGTCAAAAAATGCATATTTTGTGTGCCTGCTGTTTCAACTGTAATTCAACCAGGAAGGTGGCATTAATTTTTCTAGTAACCCTGATGTGAGCTCAGCATGCACACATTATGTATTCTCCTTATTGTAGAGATATGGAGATTACGAATGCGAGAAAACCTTGTCAAGAGAATATTTACGCTTGTTTATTTCCTGGAATTGTCCGACCAGCGGGCGATCCCAAGAATGCGCAAGCTTTGTAACTTCCGTGAAGCAGTGACTGAAAGGCAAATGCGTGGATCTAAACAAGATCTAGCGTGTTCGAAAGGTGTAATAACCTTTCGAAGCCTAAGATTATAAAAGGAAGCTCGCTCCCCGAACTCGAGTTCATTTGGCTCTCAATTGTCTCATTTGGATTATTCGTCTCATCAAACTCTCATTAGTCTCTGATTACACTTGGATTACTCTACGACACTTTACAACTTACAGAACTACGACGACGGTACACGAAGTTACGGCTGCATAAGCATGCAGCGAGTCGCGCGGGATCGCTCGAATCAGTGAGCCAAGGGTCATGGCATCGAACCTTGGCATCAGTCACAATTCGGTCTGCAAGAAGCATCTGGACAAGAACATCACTCGCCTACCAGGTATGAACAAGCTTAAATAACCTTTAAATTCAACCTTCCATATCTCTTCCCTCTTAAAAGGAGCCGGTTCAACCGACAAGTACAATTAAGCTCTACCTAAATGTATTATTGAAGTATCTTTGTGACCTTAAATCCCAGGTAAGACGGGATTACAAAATGATGGAGGTGCTTCAGACCCTTTTTGCAATTGAGTACCCTTCTGTACAAATTGCTTTAAATTAAATTAGTCTTCCCCCCCTTCCACTTTGGGAGCATTTTTGAAAATACATTTTTAGTAGTTACAATTTCATACTCCCACAGTACGTTTAAGATGCGTCAGACCCAGTGACAATTTTATATATTACCCTATGGAATACAACCCTTCTTTTCTTTTGTACCAAGTCCCCCCCACAAAATCTAGTTCTTTTGCATAATTTCCATTCTGTACGTATTTAAGCATCATTCACACAGGAATAAGAACAATTGCTTATATTTATTTGACAGACGATATATTAATGAAATAAATAACTGCATACTCTAGTTTCATTTGTTCTTCGGTCAGCACGACGAACTTTAGTCTATGAATACGTCACAGATAGCATTGCACGAACACCTAGATGCCTCCCTCGACCAAATCATAGAGTTAGCTACTGCAATTACGACGAACCCAGTAAAATCACAACCTTTATCACCAGCCCCCTCCCCTCCACTAACACGGTTAAGATCTGCTAACAGAAACTACCCTCAATTCTTACTAGGATTAGAAACACCCAGCAGAACCCGACACCAACCCTTAGCAAGCACCCCAACTAACGTTCCTACTACCTCTAACAATACTAATAGCCCTGATAACGTTACAGTAGAAATTCTCAACACTAACATGGCCACTCCAATCCCAACTGCGTTATATCCGACGCCTTTTAGCGGAAACGATCCCAAAGTCAAACCCTTCTTCCTGAAGCTTCAAAATGTAGCACACGCCGCGGGATCGTCGGAAGTTAAGCGTAAAGAGATGTTGCCTTTATTTTTGACTGACACAGCTTTGACTTACTTTCACGATATACAGAAACGGCCTAACTTTGCAGACCTGACATATACACACATGAAAAATGAACTAAGTACTTTATTCAGAGGCTCTTATCTGTCTGCTGAGCCCGTTCAAATCGTTCTAGCAAGAAAGCAGCTAATTACAGAACCAATTCACGCCTATGTTATTGCTAAGAAGGCATTAGTCCAGCAATATTTCTCGAACGCCACTGAAGAACAGACTCTATCCTATATAATCACGGGACTGCGAGCTAAATACATTGGTTGTTTAACTAATAAGCACTTTGCCAAAACAGGAATTAATAGCCCACCTACAAAATTTCGAACGTCAACTGTTATTGATTAATTTCCGTATGATGGAGGAGAAGTATGAAATTGATCAGGCAATCGCACAAGCAAGCCTTCATCAGACATTGACCCAGACGCCACTTCACAGCTGTTCTCATGCACAGGTTTACTCCCCCCTCCCAAGTAATCCGCCGAACCCGCCTCAGCAATTTGTAGCATATAACCAGAATCCAACCTTTCTCCCTCCACACCCCGCTCATCAAGTCCAAAGTCTGCAATCAACTCCCGCTCCAGTCATTCCCTCCCAGACAGTTTATCAAGGACACAATTTCTCCTCTCAGTTATCCGCTCCACAGCCTGTCGCGGCTTCTCAACCAAGTTCCGAAATTCCCCACTGCATGGCGCCACCAGCTGTGGCCAGTGCAGAACACACTCACAAAACTGCCTCTGGTGATGATGTAAATAAGCTTTCATCGCAGCTTGAAAACATGTCGGTGCACTCTTGTGTAGAACCATTAAATCCATCATCCTTGCTTACTTTCTGTTCAAATGTTCTGTAATTCGCGAAAAATGCTAATCAGAGCGCACATGATAGAGGTAATAGAGTTCAAAACAAGGCGAATAATAACTCCCCTTCATACAGAGGTAATTATAGGGCTAATCCAAGAGGAAACTTTAGGTCGAACTCTCGAGGCCAATTTAGGGGAAATAATAGGTTTCAACGTCGAGATCAGACTCGAAATATGGGTAATCGCGTCGATACAAATCCATCGGCCTGTCGCTATAATCACGTGAGCGATAACTGCTATTACAAACCACAAAGATATAATAGTTTAAACTAGAACCATCTTCGACTTGCAGGAAAGAAATCGAAGATAATGGTAGACTAGACAAAGCTCCTATCATTGAGAAAAATGGCTTGTATTATATCAATAGTAGCATGCAAGGGAAAGGAGTAGATTTACTTATTGACGTGGGTTCCCAAATATCAATTTACCCCTCCCACCTCCTCCCTTCTGAAAGAACAACCTGCAAGGTAAAGCCCACAATCCAAGGTGTGTCCAGATCAAAACTGAGTGTGTCTGAAATTGTAGTTCTTCCTATCATAATTGGAAAGTATAAATGTTCGCACCCGTTTAGAATTATAGATTCAACAAATGTCCCTCCCCTTTTAGGAAATGACTTTTTGCGAACACAGAGGTGCGAGATGTCGTTAAAAGAAAATACAATAACTCTTCATCATTTAGGTCGAACTCCGAATTACAGTATTTTGAGGTCAAAGTACAAAACTCACCAGGTGTCGCATGACATATTCAACCAAATTGAAAATGCAAATGTGTATACTGGGAAAGCTACCCTTTCAAACACAATTCAGTTAAGTCCACGATCAAAAACTTATATCAATTTGAAACTTACCACTACCACACCTAACACTCCTAAGCCTGTACTTTTTACCCCATCTGCTTCCCTTATGACTCAGCATGCGGTAGTCCTTCCCAATGCTACAGTAAACCCTCAATCACCTGTCATTCACATACACAACCCTACTGAAAGCACAATCACTTTGGAAACTGACACGATATTAGGCGAAATATCGACATGTGAAATTTTAAGTGACGTCACTTCCATTTGTAAAAATAGAAGCGAAGATGTCGCATTTTCATTCTCTTGTAATGAAAATAGCACAGTAAATCAACATATCAGTGAAAGTCAACAGAAATTTGACACCTGCCTCCTCACAGTTAGCCCTGATATTCCCCAAGAAGAAAGAGAAAAAAATCCTAAAGCTCGCATACACGTATGCAGATCATTTTCTCTGGCCATGGGATAAATTAACTAAAACTAATGTTTTGGAATATGACATCAAGCTGACAGATGACACCCCAGCGTATGCCAAAACCTACCCTATACCGTTTCCTTACAGACAACCCATGAAAGAGGAAATTCAGAAATTATTAGACCAAGGTATTATAGAACGCTGTGAAGGGAGTCCCTATCGACACCCAGTCCTATTAATCAAGAAACCCAATGGGACTTACCATTTTATTTCCGACATGAGGGCGCTGAATGAAATCATAGCTCCGATATCATTACAGACTCCCAGATATCCCCACCATCATGGCAGAGATGGCTGGTAAGAAATACTACTCCATTTTGGATATGTCTAGTGCATTTTTTCAAGTTTCATTAACAGAACGTTCTAAGGACATTACCGCCTTCTCCATTAACAATCTTGGTAGTTTTAGATATGCTCGGTTATGCCAGGGATTGAAAACACCCCCCGGTGTAATGAACCGCGTAAGCGAGCTTGCCCTTAGTGGAATAGACAGTTCAGAACTTTCTGTTTATACTGATGACATTATTATTTACAGCTCAAATCTCCCACACATGATTAACATATTTTACAGAGTGTTTCAAAAGTTAAGAAAAGCATCCGTTAAATTGTCACCCTCTAAGTGTAGGCTATCCTTCACTGAAGTAAAAGTCCTCGGTAACCTGGTATCTCAAAAGGGAATTAAGATTTCAGAACATATTCTTAAAGCTATTTTGGAATATTGTAACGGTCAGCTGGGGTTTGAAGACCTCCAAGTGAACCGTTAGGGTAACGTAGCTCAGCCGTAGGGGGTTTTGCTGTAAGAGAACATATTAGGTACTAAGGTAAAGCCTTAATTCTAAAGTGGTGATACCTGTGAGGCGTAGACACAATGAAACACTTTATAAATAATAACAATGGTTTATAAATATAAAAGAGCGTAGTTGATATGATGGAGGAAATCTCAACCTAAGAGTTAAAGGCAAGGAATCACTTGGAAGAAAGGTATAAGAGATTAGCGATACTTTTAAGTTGTAGAGCAGTTCCATCTTCCATGGGCGTGTAGACAGCCTGGACACGGCTGGGTGGTTAGCCATCTAGGTGTGGAGAATGGATTGGCAGCACCTCCGGGTACACCTCAGATCTATCACTCGACTTCCACACCCCTAGTCTTGCGACTAGGGTATTTATACGTCGCGTGTGGTCTTTGTAACCTTGTTCAGGGCTACTGTCCTCATCTTGCATCAGCCTGGGTATTTTTACTCGTCGAGGCTAAAGTCAGGCTCAGGAAGTCTGGAAGGTCAAGGTTGGACGATCGTATCAGGTGGCCTTGGCATTGAGTGATCAAGGCTGCAGGGAGTGACATCACTCATAGTAACAGCTGAGCTTACTGCCACAGGGAGTCACATCGCTCATGATAACAGCTGCAACAACCTTCGGTAGAGATCACAGCTTCCTGTCGTTACTGACCTTACTTCAGGCAAGGCTATAGAATGCACGTAGACAGTGATGACTTTCGATGATGCAATTCACAATAATTCCTGTTGTGAACCGCACCCATCTAAGGTGACTAAGTTCACTGGATCTATGTACATGCCAAATGTGCATGTTACAATATCCCACCCCTAACACCAAACGCAAGCTTCGTAGTTTTCTAGGACTTGTAAATTTCATTCGGCGATTTGTGCAAGGATTTGCAGGACCGACAGAATGTTTATTGAAGCTTCTCAAAAAGAATGTCAAGTTTGAATGGACTGATGAACACCAGAAAAGTTTCGAAACACTAAAACAAATGATAACTTCCGCCCCTATCCTCCGCCCTTATGACCCCAAGCGCCACTCATATGTATTCATAGATGCAAACTAAACACCCTAGTTCTATTTTGGGAAGAAAAGCACTTTATTTTCAAAATTTTGATTTCGAAATAAGGCATGTCATAGCCAGTAAAAATGAACTTGCGGATGCACTTTCCCGTGGAAGCTTACCGCTTGAAAAGACTAATCCTGACAAGAAAAATGATGATGCCCTGTTCTTTCATCAAGTATTTCATACGCAAGCAGAAGATTTTGATATTAGCTCAGAACAACGTAAAGACCCCTATTTAAGAGACATTATTGACATTTTAGAAAACAAAGATCAAGCTAGTAATCCTAATCTAGAAAAACTTTCCTATTCTTATGTACTCAAAAATGGCGTCTTATACAGAACTAATAAAATCAAAACTGGTTGTCGGGATAGGCTTTGTATCCCCCACTCATTAAGAAATCAAGTTTTCGATCTTATTCATGCACATAAAATGAATGGAAGTCACCAAGGCGCACAAAAATCATAAAATTTAATGCTTATGCGCTACTTTTTCCCTAATATGAAGAAATTTGTGTATGATAAGGTTCGACATTGCATCCCTTGCCAGATCTCAAAGAAGCCACAAGGTTCTAAACACCATACCCTCCAAACGTTTCAACCTGCCCAAATTCCTTTTCAACGAATTCATCTTGACGTCTGTGGACCTTTAGTCTCTTCTAAAACGCGCAAATTCAAATATTTTCTATCAGTAGTTGATAGTTGTACTAGATACGTCATTACAGCTCTTTTGGTTAATCATGATGCACAAAACATAGCAACAGCTCTAGTTGAGAAAGTCTTTCTAGTCCATGGCCTCCCGGAAACGATCTATTTGGATCGCTCAACACCCAATTCAAGTTTACTTTTACGGGTGTTAGCTAATATTACAGGCGTACAACTAAAATATGTAGACACTTGTGCACATTTCACGAATGGGCTACTTGAGAGTTCATTTAGCTATTTAAAGAAAGTCATGAGAGTTTTTGTGTTGGAGAAGAAGGTTTCGTGGTGTGACTATTTAGCTAGTGCGACGTTCAGCCATAATATTACAATCCATTCTGGGTCCCTCCAGAGCCCATATTTTACTTTGTTTGGCTACAACTCAAGGATCCTAGTAGACGCAGTCCTACCTTCGAACCCTGACAATATCTCCCAGACGAACGCACAAAGACTTGAACTCCTGACATCCATACGTAAGACTGCTCATGACAACTTACACAAACGTTTCGAACAACAGAAACAGTACACAGACCGCACTTCTAGGCAAATACAGTACTCACCAGACCAACGTGTGTCGATTCTAGATGCCACTCCGATTCCGGGCGTGTCAAAAACTTTTGCGTCCTCTTATAAGTACAAAGGAACTATTCTTCGAAAAGTTAACGAGAATTCCTATGAAGTTACTTTCATCGACGGCAGAAACAAAGAAAAAACCCACACAATTGCCGTCTCTAGGCTCAAAGACCGCTACGACTAGTGCCATAAAAACCCCACTAACATATACACTAACATTCATTAACACTCCACTCTGTTATCACTCTCTTTAGCCTCCTCGCTACGTACATTGCACATGCTAACATCCCATGATCCAGCATTTTCCCAGGCTTATCCCCCCCCCCCCTTCTTCACTTCCCGTGCTCGCACTGCACTTCTGCATCAGAACGAACTCATTTTTATTTTAAAAAGCCCAGGATTACAGAATGTTATCCCCATCGTCGGAATATTTATAATAAATGCCTAGCCTAATAATTAATTTCTCCTGATATTTTAATGTTATTTTATAATTTGCGATTATACGCACAGTAATAGAACATATCACTTAGCTGATTTGACTCATAAGTACTTAGCGCGTTTATGGTTCTAACTAGCAAACATTTTTTTCCCCCTTTTGCTGGTACATATACGCTCAAATGAAAAAAAAAGAGAAGAAAGAAAGAAAGAAAGAACTAAGATAGAACAAGATGAACGATTTAAAGAACAAATGAACTACGTGGAACTTGCTGAACTTTTGGTTTTTGGCCATAGCAATTTTTTTTATTTACGCTTAGGTGTAACGCGAACTGCTTCTTTGAAAGCTGCAATGCACTAAATATGTTAACAAAACATATAATAAATATAGGCAAATGTTCCCACTCTCTCCTTTAATTTTATAGTTCAATTATTCATAGCATACAACATGGTATAGCTCATATCCCATGAAATTAAAACCTACTCTCTTTTTCCATGAACTTTTATATAAATCTATTACTTATTCTTTTTCACTTATTTTTCATTATTTTTTTTGGTTAGCAGCGAATCGAAGGCGCTTAATCCTTTGCCCACAATACATGTAAAATTCTTGCAATTATTTTATATACGACATTTACACATATTACAGACGCAAATGTCTCGTAATCACTTAGTTCGTTCTATTATCACTGAACTCCCCTTTCTTTTCTCATTTCAGACTCCTACCACAAGATGTCTCCCGCTCATTATCCTATTATCGCATCCATCGTGATAGCTCTTATCGGCATACTTATTTTATTGGTATTATTAATTATATCTTGCTGTTGTTCCCCCAAATTACGCGCCATAGCACCCCAAAAACGATTAGAGAAACCTTCTATCAGTTCCCCGATTGCTTTACAATCAATTTCGCATGCCCCGGAGACAACAGTTATTCCCCCACCACCCCCTCTTCCCCCGGCCCCTTTCTCCTCTGGTACGAAACAACAAACAAATACTACAAACAGATGTACCGCCACTTTTCCGAAAGGACGTCGACTTCCGGCACCTCAAGTGAGGCCACCGTCGCCGGCCCCTATCCCGGCTAGTCCGGCTATTCCACCTATCCCCCCCCGTTGCCCACCGGCGAAATTTCCACCTGTAAACCTGTCATTCATAATCAGGTTCTCTTAAAAACTCTGCGTAATATAAGTAACCCCGCCCCTTCGCCATCACTACGATCAGATACTACCTCCCCTCCCCCTTGAAATTCTTCCCCAGTTTCAATTGAAAATCCTTTTTCTCTCGACTAAATCAAACGCAACCATTTATTATAATTCTGCTCCACTCCCTTTTACATTTTCCTAATTTTTCCCTTTTTGCTTGTTTCATCCTCATCGCCACGATTGCTGCCGGATCATTCACCATGACGACCTCCTGCCTGTGCTTCCGAGAGAGAGATCTTGGCTCATTGAAGTGACCGGATGACGATCTTGTGTACTTCCAGCACCGAAGGACCCAATCCTGTCTGGACCGATCGGTTGATTTTTCCATCATCCCGGCCGCGCTGCAGCACTGGAACGTTTTACTCAGGACGTCTCCGGCAGAGATACAGACTGCCATTCCCATGACGTCACGGAGAACTACCTCGGCGAAGTCCCTCCCACTCAGTGCGTGTTGACATTGCTTGCCTGGCTTCACGTGTTACGCATGGTCACTTTCATCGGCCGCAAGTGTGTCCCAGTGTTCGGCCTCGCTCAAATGACGTCAAGCTCACATAATTCGTGTGCGAAAATGTCATATACATCGCCAGGTTTGTGACCACGGATGCTGATGTATATTTTAGTGGTTTTCCATTTTCAAGCCCTGTGTGAGGTACGCTGATACGATTCTTCGTTATGTGTTTTATCGTCTGCTGCCGAGTACGCTCCATCTATGGCGACTTGCAGTCTACGGCGTTGCCATGGTGACGATTACTCAATGCTCCGCCCAACCTTATGAGTGCTTTTCAGTGCGTACTTTGAACTACGCAAACAATAAACAAACCCACGTGTGTTGTGCGACGTTCTTTCACTGTGTGATGACCTGTGTTCTTCCAGCTGTTATCATTTTGTCATGTTTTATTCAAAACTAGTTATGTGTCAATAGTACACGATTATTTTTTTTATATGCCTCAAGACTTCGTTTGTTGGTGCTCCTACTCTTTGAGTACACAAGAGGCTTTGACCTACAGATTACATTTTTTTTCTTCTTTTTTCAACGGTGTTTGGTGCTATGAATCTTCGATGATATGAATCTTTGGTGATATCATTATTTTTGGTGATGTGACTATTTTGGTGAATAGTTTGGTGTATTGGTATTCTACGGATTTTGGAAATTTAATAAATGCTCATTTTAAATCTAACCTCCTCAGGAGATGGTTGGTCGACCATCAAAGAGTGGATCGATTAACTTAACAAGGAGAATGTACAGATATGGAGACTACAAATACGAGAAAACCTTGTCAAGAGAATATTTACGCTTGTTTATTTCCTGGAATTGTCCGACCAACGGGCGATCTCGAGAATGCGCAAGCTTTGTAACTTCCGTGAAGCAATGCCTGAAAGGCAAATGCGTGGATCTAAACAAGATCTAGCGTGTTCGAAAGATGTAATAACCTTTCGAAGCCTAAGATTATAAAAGGAAGCTCGCTCCCCAAACTCGAGTTCATTTGGCTCTCAATTGTCTCATTTGGATTATTCGTCTCATCAAACTCTCATTAGTCTCTGATTACACTTGGATTACTCTACGACACTTTACAACTTACAGAACTACGACGACGGTACACGAAGTTACGGCTGCATAAGCATGCAGCGAGTTGCGCGGGATCGCTCGAATCAGTGAGCCAAGGGTCATGGCATCGAACCTTGGCATCAGTCACAATTCGGTCTGCAAGAAGCATCTGGACAAGAACATCACTCGCCTACCAGGTATGAACAAGCTTAAATAACCTTTAAATTCAACCTTCCATATCTCTTCCCTCCTGTATTATTGAAGTATCCCTGTGACCTCACATCCCAGGTAAGACGGGATTACAACAATATATATCACCCAATCCATATTATATGTGGTTGAATATGCAAGAAATTGAAAAATCACCGAAAAATGGTGGATTTTTGAAATGGTGAAGCACAAAAGGGACAAGAGATATCCAAGCCAAGTTGCATACACTATGTAATTAGACCTTCCTCTAATGTGTGTCAAAATTTCAAATTGTTATTGCAAGGCCCTAGTGCACAGTAAAGGTAGACTCTTAAACGCCTAGCACATTTTCAGTGGGAAGTTTGAAATTGCGCAAGGTTTTAAATAAAGATTTATATCTCCGTAACTACAAATGTTATAGTTACAAATTATAGCTTGATTCTTTCAGTACAGTCTCAGCTACATGCCTATTGTTGAAAAGATGCAATTTGCACTAATCAAATAGAAGAAGAAGAAGACGAAAGTTAATAATCTTATTTTTCTTTACAAAATTTTAATGTCGTCGGGCCCCAACGTAGGCAACGCCAAGACGTGACAGTTCAAAACAGTTCCTTCGTATTGCCTAATATGTATTTCATTCTCATAGCAAGAATTGTGCACTTACTGATGACGCTTTCGTAGAAAAATATTCTCTAATATAAAAGCCATGATTTTTAACTGGAAATTTAAAATTCCAAAAATTGTTATCTCGAAAACTATGAATCCTAGAGTTAAGGCTTATATCTCGTTTTCTTTCGTACACACTGGACAATACGCCTAAGGTCGAATAAACTTAATTTTCATTTATCAAGTAGAAGAAGAAGAAGAAGACGAAAGTTAAATAAAACTATATTTTTACGAAAGTTAAATTTCATCAGGCCCCCACGTAGGTAAAGCCGGAACGTAATGGTTTAAAACGGAACCTGCATATTTCCGGATATGTGTTTCATTCTCGGACTTGCTTCTGATACTTTCGGAGAAACAAAATATAATTTTTAATGTAAAAGCAGTAAATTTCGTTCGGGGAAAATTTTACCCACTCCCTCCCCTCCCCCAAAAAAGATATTCAGAATCAAATTGAATTTTACTAAATACTAATAGGATGCTTAAGGCTCCCCATACAGCACAACATGGTTTCAGATATGTTAGGGATACGTAACTCGTGAACAGTAGCGAAGCGTAGTCTTACGAAGGAGGCAAGCAATGTTTCAGTACAACAAAACATGTAGTACAACGACATGCCGAGGGGAAAGATTCAAGGTTTATAGCCTCATTTACCAAGTCGGTGGATTTGTCAAAATATCGTAATAAAGTGACTGTGCTAAAAATAAACCATATGATCCGCAAACGTCACATTTACTTTTTAAAAAAAATCCAGGTAACGTTATTCATATGATATTAAACGTTTTGCATATGTGAACTTTCCGCATACGACTAAAGGGAGACGGAATTTCTTACTTACTTATTAGTACCTTTATTTGTTCATTATTATTTAATATGGTCAAACGGTGACCAAACCGATTTAGATAAAAAAAAATGGGAATCATTTGTTTATTTTACGCTGCATGATGTAATTTAGTATTTTTGGGCACCCTTAAAACCGCATTGGAGTAACTTAAACACTAAATAAAAAGTTAAACACAAACAATAAAAAATTCATTTCAAAGCAAAGAAACACATGCATAGACGATGTACTCACCACAATAAATTTCAAACTTTTGGTGTTGGTCGACCCCCTTCCACGATTTTCATTTTAACACTTATCTCTCTCGAGCTAAACGAAGCAATTTTCAATTGCTCAATAATACACCCGCACTTCACATCAACCGTTCCTAAATACGCGTTCATTCCGATAAATTCACAGCACAAAACACGAAGCAACAAACACTCACACTATCCCACGCGCTTTCCACAACTGCAAATGCAAGCATCCACACAAAACACTTTGAAATTCTCTGAAACAACAGAAAGTGATACCAACCTATTTCCTTAATTTTATCCGTCACAAAGGAAAGATATATCAGTTTGGAGATAAAAATTACGCGGAGGAATCAGAATCATTTCAGCAGAACGAGTATGTACATTAATATTTAAGTAATAAAGTGTCATTCAATGGCGTGCCCGGCGCGAATGGGGGGGGGGGATGGATGGTAGACATAACCCCCTTTTGGCCCAGTATTTCTAAGAAAAAACGTCAAAGGAAGGAAAAGATGACAAAATTGGGACCGTAAAAAGAGCCTGGGAACACCACTTGCGTCATAATAATAGAACTTAAAACCAGGCGCGGTTGGCCCTATAGCGCACAGGATCAGTGAACCCCCAGTAATATACGATAATCACCTCGAGAATGAACAATAAACAATGTCTTTACATTTTCACATTATTTCGCTAAAAATTCTACACAATAAGTCATGTATTTGTGCCCGTAACACGGTGAACTCTTTTGCTGAGAAGAAGAAACCGCGATTCGGCCGCCCTGATACAGACCCTCAGTTGAACCCCCACAGGACAGCTCTTGCCATTGTGAAAGCTTCGCGCGGGAGCAGAAGCTCGAGGAGGGTATAGGACAAAATACATGGAAGATGAGATTTGCAGAACCTATGTTCAACCCAACGGTCATGCGCAGTTCGTTCTCTCGCAGAAGGCGCGGGACAAGGCTCCGATCTCGCTGCTTCCTCCCTTCCAGTGTTGCTGTGTGCGGTTCAAATTTGAAGCGCACACATTACATATTCAATATTCTCTTTGTATCATTTTTGTACTGAACTTCTTGGAATAAATGCAAAATTGTGGCAGAGATGGATGAGTGGAAACAAATAAAAGCTGGAATTAGATGCGATGAATTAAAATAAAGGAGATACATTACCAAAATAGCTCGTGCAGGAATTCAGAGGTTTTTCCTTAAAGGTGGAAACACTTCGGGTTCGCGAAAGAGAAAGAATGGCGAGAAGACGTGACTCGCTGTCGCTCGGTGTCAATCGTCTCAAGTTTGTTAGTTTTTGAAGTGCTTGGATACTTGTTGGAAAGTATTAAGTGATGCTGCGAGTGAAACGAGGGATGGACTTTACCTAGGTTATGTCACATGATGCAGTGTAGGCGTTGCTGTCCGCGCAGGTAAGAAATGACCGATAGAAATGCACGTAATTAACGTAAACGAACTTCCTTGTCCACTGAAAAAAAGCGTGTGCTGGTCGACCAGCCCCAAATTTGAACAAAGCTATCTTGTATCAATGAAAGGGTCTCAGGTTCGATTTCTAGTATGCACATGCCATTAGTTGCCATTTCCCTTTAATAAATGTAGGACCAGTTCTGATTAGTCGGCATGGACGTCCGGAAGGGGAAAAGGGGGCAAAACCAAAAATTATATATTACACGCATATAATTTAATTTCAGTCACAGTAATTTTTGGTAATTATTATAAAAGCGTTGCAGTAACTTCAGACTGAAGGAGTGTTTTTTGCTCCTCCTGAGGAAAAAATATATTACTTGCCCCTACTTGAGGACGTCCATTCCAACAAAACTCAACTTTTTTCATAAAGGCACAATTTATTGTAGTTTCAGCCCTAAATTTATTCGCACACCCCTAATACAAAACCTTATATTCCCATATAAAAAAAAATCTGGACAAATCTTTTAAGCCCGCCCCCCATCCTTTTGTTAGGCGAAGGAAGTTTATTTTGCGGAAACTGAATATATGTCACATGACTTCAGTGAACCCCCAGGTAAATAATGCACGAGCCGCGCCTGCTTAAAACATATTCGGGCCTCCCCGATGGCGCAGTGGTAGTGTCGTCGCCTTGTAATCAAGGGGTTCCGGGTTCGATACCGGTGGAGGCACAAGTGTTTCAGATCCCATTTTAAACTGTAGGTCCAGTCCCGATTAGCCTTACTGTGCATAAAGTGGACTTAAAACAACAAATCAATCAATCAATCATTAAAACATATTCTTGTGCTCATAATATGCAGAATGTATACGATTTACTTCTATGCCATGTACAAATATCAGTAGATAGTTCTTTCTCAGATAGCTTTATTTTCACCCCAAGTTTTATTCAAAAGCAGTCAATTTATTGATTGTAAAATTTGTAAAAGAGCTCACTTGGATTACTGCGTAAATAATTTGGCAGTTGCAAACACTGGTAGCGGTCAACACTTCTGGCGTAATTTGAGCTGGACCGACCAGGAAGCAGGGTGCAGGACCAAGGTCCGTCCAATCTTCCCTCCCTCCCTGAGAAAACTCTTCACGGGGGTGCAGAAATTCCACTGCCCCAACTCCCAATGTCAACTTTTTTTACGCGTTTTACATTTCGCGAAATCTAAAATAATTTGTAATATAATATGATATACAGGGTGTTTCTAAAGGTCGTTTACAACGCTTGGGAGGTGATTCCTCACACGAAAACAAGCAAAAAGTCTAAGTTCCATTTTTACGACAGAGGCTTCGTTTCCGAGATAGGAGCCTCGCAAAAGGTGACAAAGTGAACGTCACACTTAACTGGGACGAATACTATCACAGATAGAGAGGCGGTTCCAAGGGAATCATAAAGGAATCGTATGTGCTCAGTCCGGAAGTCACTATGAAAAGTTCACTGCACGCATGCGCAATGGAGTCCTCAAAGGAATTGGGGATTTCCAGCAACAACAATGCATGGAAAAGGTATGTAACGCAGCAAGAAGGACCGTGACAATGAGAAATGCGTTCAAGACAACACATCCCGACCTCAAACATCAAAACATGACCACCGAACACAAAATCCGAAAAGTTGAGCACGGTTGCATACCCCAGTTACACGCGAGGAATGAACGAATCATGTCATGTGGCATACGAGAGACAGGAGGAGGGAAAGAAAAACACAATATCAGATGATTGCGACAACGTGTATTTTTACACGCGACAACTACGTAATATCCCCCCCCCCACACACACACAACAAACAACAAATGCTACAATATCTTACGCACAGACAGTCCGTGTCACTGTACACCAACTGAAGATGTCACTTTCACCACACAAAGGGGGTGGGGAGCAATACCAAAAGTGTTCGCACGCGATCATTGTGACGTAAAAGAGACCAGTTTTGGAAGCGCTGCACAGGCAAGTCTGGCTCTCGTAGTCTACGTTTGACCTTCATGACTGCTGTTCCCGCGAGAGGAGCTCGAAGGGTTGGTTCTCTCCGGCAGTCGTCCCAATCGTGTTGCAGGTGCTGGGATATGATCAGCAGTTCGCTCTAGGTTGTCATACGCATTGAAGAGTACTAGTATGTTGCATTGAAAGAAGTTGACGTGGTGGAGTGGGCAAGTCAAGTATCGCAACAATTGGTCTGTGGTGTTCGTACGGTGATACGGCCAATTTGTGCAGTGTGCCAGTGTTAAACAAAAACAATACTTTGCAGTTCCAGCTCCCTATTACACAGATGGCTGCGTATACGACCCAGCAGCTAGCAGACATGCATCTCATGTATGGGGAGGCACGTGGTAATAGCCGTGAGGCAAGGCGTCTTTATGGAGAACGCTTTCCACATAGACGTTTACCGTCTCACACCTTCTTTCAGGTAGTGGACAGTCGACTGCGTGAAACAGGGTCAGTGTTACCACCGCGACAAGAAGTTGGAAGACCCCGAAGTGTACGCACACATCAGTTTGCAGAAGATGTGTTAACAGCGGTCGCAGAACATCCTGGCACCAGTACGCGAGTGCTCGCTCGGGCACGAAACACGTCTCATGTGAATGTTTGGCGAGTGTTGTCAGATGAAGGAATGCACCCTTTTAAACTGCAGAAAGTACAAGAACTGTTACCTCGTGACTTTCGCCCTCGTATGGAGTTTTGCCAATGGTTGTTGCATCAGCTGGACACAAACCCTCACTTCGGGGCAAACGTATTGTGGACAGATGAAGCCATTTTCACCAGGATGGATGTCTTCAATAGTAGAAACAGTCATGTATGGGACTATGACAACCCACATGCACTTTTTGTGGCCCATCACCAGCACAGGTTTTCAGTGAATGTGTGGTGCGGGATAGTACATGATCATTTAATTGGACCATACATTCTCCCTGTTCGCCTGAATGGTCGCACGTATCATGCATTTCTTAGTGAGGTTCTGCCTGAACTGTTGGAGACCGTACCTTTGGCACTGCGGCAAGAAATGTGGTACCAACACGATGGTGCACCAGCTCATTTCGATCGTAATGTACGACATTTCCTGCATGACGTGTTTCGCAATAGGTTCATTGGTAGGGATGAGCCTGTGCCTTGGCCACCGAGGTCGCCAGATCTCAACCCTCTCGATTTTTTCTTCTGGGGAGAAATGAAAACCCTCGTATACCACACACCTGTCACGTCAGCTGAGGACCTCGTTGCTCGCATCAACGTCGCCGCCGCGACGGTAGCAGATACACCTGGCTTGTTTGCTCGTACTCGACAATCCTTGATTCGTCGCTGTCATCTCTGCGTAGAAGTAAACGGCAGACATTTTGAAAACCGTCTGTGATTATTGCCCTCGGCAAATACCAGTGAGAACACTTTTGGTATTGCTCCCCACCCCCTTTGTGTGGTGAAAGTGACATCTTCAGTTGGTGTACAGTGACACGGACTGTCTGTGCGTAAGATATTGAAGCATTTGTTGTTTGTTGTGTGTGTGTGTGGGGGGGGGGGATATTACGTAGTTGTCGCGTGTAAAAATACACGTTGTCGCAATCATCTGATATTGTGTTTTTCTTTCCCTCCTCCTGTCTCTCGTATGCCACATGACATGATTCGTTCATTCCTCGCGTGTAACTGGGGTATGCAACCGTGCTCAACTTTTCGGATTTTGTGTTCGGTGGTCATGTTTTGATGTTTGAGGTCGGGATGTGTTGTCTTGAACGCATTTCTCATTGTCACGGTCCTTCTTGCTGCGTTACATACCTTTTCCATGCATTGTTGTTGCTGGAAATCCCCAATTCCTTTGAGGACTCCATTGCGCATGCGTGCAGTGAACTTTTCATAGTGACTTCCGGACTGAGCACATACGATTCCTTTATGATTCCCTTGGAACCGCCTCTCTATCTGTGATAGTATTCGTCCCAGTTAAGTGTGACGTTCACTTTGTCACCTTTTGCGAGGCTCCTATCTCGGAAACGAAGCCTCTGTCGTAAAAATGGAACTTAGACTTTTTGCTTGTTTTCGTGTGAGGAATCACCTCCCAAGCGTTGTAAACGACCTTTAGAAACACCCTGTATATGGAATTTAGAACAGTGATAATAACTTCTTTTAGTTATTTTATGACTAACAATTATTATTATATTTGCGATCTTGTTTACGTGTTCATGAAGACAAATATTCGTTACTAGTGTTTGCTGGCAACGTACCCACAGATGAATCCTTCTGCTTTCGGTTGAACTCGGCTATTTTCGGGAATCACGCAAGCTCGGAAAGCACAGCTTTTTGTAGAAGCTTTGTGGACGGGTTCCACCACAATTTCACGCTTCGCCATGTGACTCCTTCGGAGGCCTTATTTTCCCGCAGAACGGCTGCAAGCATTGAGGCTGGTGCTTGCTACAGAGCTGCTGGGGGAGTTTGCGGCCGTATTTTTTCGGGAAATCGAGTGCGATGGAAACTAAATACGGTTAGAACATTAAGTACATTAAATGATATTCGAATTATGCAAGCAGTGCTTGCATTGCTTGTACTATATCTTCGCCTCTGCTCGTGAAAGAGTCATCAGTAAGTGCACAATTCTTGCTATGAGAATGAAATACATATTAGGCAATACGCAGGAACTGTTTTGAACCCTCACGTTCTAGCGTTCTCTACGTGGGGGCCCCACGAAATTATAATTTTGTAAAGAAAAAATAAGATTATTAACTATCGTCTTCTTCTTCTTCTATTTGATTAGTGCAAATTGCATCTTTTCAACAATAGGCGTGTAGCTTAGACTGTACTGAAAGAATCAAGCTATAATTTGTAACTATAACATTTGTAGTTACGGAGATATAAATCTTCATTTAAAACCTTGCGCAATTGTACTAGGGCCTTGCAATAACAAGTTGAAAATTTGACACACATTAGAGGAAGGTCAAATTATGTAGTGTATGCAACTTTGTTTGGATATCTCTTGTTCCTTTTGTGCTACACCATTTCAAAAATCCACCATTTTCAACCAGATATAATATGGATTGGGTGATATACCTATATGGAGACGAGGGCCTCTCCGATGGCGCAGTGGTAGCGTCGCCACCTTGTAATCAAGGGGTCCCGGGTTCGATACCTGGTGGAGGCACATGTGGTTCGGATCCCACTTTAAACTGTTGGTCCAGTCCCGATTAGCCATACTGTGCATAAAGTGGACTTAAAACACCAACTCAACTCAACTATATGGAGACGACATAATATGTGCATACTGAGCTCACATCACGGTTACTAGAAAAATTAATGCCACCTTCCTGGTTGGATTACAGTTGAAACAGCAGGCACACAAAATATGCATTTTTCGACACGTGAGGCTAATTAAGGCATATTTTGGGGTATTTTATTTGCTAACGTAAACAAGCTGAGGTTATTTTGATGCAAGACACGTATTCTCTGGTGAGAGGTTTGTTTGATGTGTAAATATCACTATGCTGTGATCAATAATTCCAAAGTTATTGAGTCCTGAAGTTAGCTCTGAGGCTCATTTCTCATATTTCGATCACATTTTCTGTTGCGCACCACCTTATTCCACAAACTATAACTCCAGAACTATTCCTCGGAGAAACCTAATATTTGGAATACAAGCCTTCCAGACATGATTGAACCTTCATGACAAATTTCATCCAAATCTAAAAACCATGACCTGGAAACTTTTCTGAAATTGATCGATTTGACATGGAATAACCCCAATGCATCATAATGCATATACTCTCTTAAATACTGTTATGAAACATCAAGCAGTCTGTCTCATTACGACCCTTCGCTTATCCACTGCATGCAATTGCATTTATTAATTGCATTACTTATATTCAGTGTTACAGAATAGATTTATTTACTTTTAATTGTTAATAAATATGTAGGTGTCGAAACTCCTCATACAAATAGTCGGTATTCCCCAACAAATTGGGGCCGGCCTTTGTGGCGGAGTGTGAACGTCCATTCATCATATCATCACTCATCCCCACTTCGCAAATTAACCAAAAGTGGCAGAAGAAGCGAAGTAAAATAAAGAAAATCAATCAATCAATCAATGATTTCAATCTAATGTCTTGTGAAAAAGTTCCTACATTATATTGTTGGACATGGCAGTTCATTGCTGCAACTGAGAGCCTATAAATAGCTGAAAACAACATTATTTGTAATAAAATATCGCTACAATTTCATCATTCGAATTACATGAACTTTTCACAGATATCTCAGGGCGCAAGTGCCCCCCCCTCCCCCTACCTGCACGGGCACTTGCATTCACCAGAATAATGACATCTACAATTGATAGGTGTAACTTCCAGGGAATAAGGACATGACTTTATTCCCTCTGTTCACAGTTTGGAAAAATAATGTCAATTATATAATTTGTAGGATATTCTCAGAGGTATAACCCCCAACTCCTCTTCCAAGTACACTATTGCCTCTATGAATGTAATAGTCATGTAAGTTGAAGCACCAGGCCAAGTTAAAAAAAAGAGTATTTCGGTTGTTTACAAAAGAACAACAGATATGCTACTGAAGTTCGTTACGAAATGAGCAGCACATAGTTCCTTGAGATACCGGTAGATGACTCTATCAACAAGAGACGTGCAACAGTTATTTTCTGCTGTAAAATGCATCCGTGCACGTCAGATCTTTTGAACATTTTCTTTCGGGTAAAAAATACGTTTCTAGAAACTAATATTTTTACGGTAGGGAAGGTGAAGTTTAAATGTGCCCCACAAAGTGCGAAATTTCGTAGGCAAAAGTATTCTGAAAACAAATTTATTTGCGTCTGCGTACAAAGAGAGAATGTATTATGTAAAATAATAGCAGCGGAAGCTTTCAGGGAGAATTCACATCGAAGAAACACGCGACACGCGACATGCAACATGCGACACTAGTGTTTTACACCGAAGAGACAAGATGCACGCGGCAAGCGACACTGGTTTCTTTGTTCAGTTTGCATGATGGTACCGATATAATTGCATTAATCAGTTTATTAGTCACCCAAAAATAACGTATCAAGAGAGATTGTTACATGTAAATTGCGTTGTAAAATTTGTGAAAGTTATTGAAACTTGGGAGAGGCATGTTGTGCATGAGAAAAAGAAAAATATGTACTGACGTATACGCTAGACTTTTCAGCCTGAATAAAGCGAATACCTAAACACTGGAGAAATGGTTCTCAACCTTCGTGAAACCATATCACGGTATTTTTTTAAGTCAATGCCCTTAGCCGAAGAATTTACTCGTAAATCTTTACAGTATTGAAGATTTTATGCATGAATTAACATGTACGTATGAAATTAAATTTGATAAATAAATTGTAGCATAATCATAAGAGTAATAATAGTTTGATTACGTGTGTAGGATTGTTGACAAACATAAACATATGGAGGACAAAGTGGTAACGTCGTCTCCTTGTAATTAAGTGATCCCGGGGCACCGAGCAGATCCATTTCTGATTAGTCTATTTGTGCATAAAATGGACTTAAAAAACGAAAACTAACAACTCAAATATGATATTGGGATTATGATAGTTGTCAACCAGTTTCAGCAGAACATTTCGGTGCTCAGTATAGTTAATACGAGGGCACGGTATCGGGTCGCGGCCCGGCGGTTGAAAAACAATGCACTAGACGCAGTGGTATTCAACCTGGCGTACTCGTACTCCTGGGGGTACGCGAAGACTTTTTAGGGGATACGCACAATTTAAAATAATTATAGATAATGAAAACTGTTTCTGACAGAGATAACTTTAAAATGTAATAAATATATACGTCACACATTGGTTCAATCACGTGGATCCACAATGGAAACCTCCGTGCAGTGGAGAGAAGACTAATTTTTTAAGCAAGGGATGTGGTTGTCGGCCCGGAGGGGGGGGGGGGTATGATATTCTTTCAATTTTTAAGGAACCTTTGTATGTGGATAGCGAATGATGAGTGCAGGGATACAAAGTCGATATAGTCTTCGCTCACTGCATGTATGCAACGCCTAAAACTACACAATTTTTCAAGGTATAAAACAACATAGTATAATTTATTATTTTAATAGAAACTGAAGAAATATAAATGGAAAATTGCAAGAGACATCACTTTATGAAATGACAGCTTCCCACGAGGCTACTAACAATTACAACATTAACGTTTGTGGATTTAGAGGCAAGATTTAATAGCATACCTTCATCAGTAAACCCATGATGCACAAGAAAATAATATAGTTACATCAATTCTATGCGAACACTAGATTTAAATAATACACTACTTGCAATTTTTTATTATTACATTTACTTTATTCATGTTTCATTTTATGGTTTCAACTTTATTATAATAGTTTTGTATTGAGCAGTTTCAAAACTATTTGCAATTTCTATTAAAAATAAATACATTTGTCATCAAATATGCAATAAACATTTTTACAGGCTTTCATTAGTTGGCATTCTATCCTTAAAAGAAATCAGTGCTATAGGGAGAATCGAACCGGGGACCCTTCGTGTGGTGAGCAAGTATCATATTGACCGGACCACACCGTCCTTCTTGATTTATCGCTTATATGCGACTACCCATGTGTGAAACCATATTGCACTATTCTATCTGCTATTCATAAAAAAGTATATTACAATTAAATTAGTGTTCCTCGAAACTACGAAACATAATGTTTCCTTGTTAACTCTACATATTGTAACCGAGGACATTTAGAATTCGGTCACATATAGGATAGTCTATGTGTATAATTCAACAGTAGGCCTATACCTAAGAAGACTGCGAGCTGAGCATGCGCAGTTCTACGATTGGCAAGCTTCGTGTTCTCTGTCTCAGCCCACAATTTACACAGTGAACGCGAAGGTTCTCTCAGCAGTATGACGTCTTCAGTAGTGTGATTTGTGGTACTATAAACCCGAGAAATGATGACCCCCCCCCCTCAGGCAGATTTGGCTACACTTAAAACTTGCTCAACATGCCCATATGAGCTTTTTGCTCAAGTGTGGAACCCTCTCTAATCCAAGATTTTTGTAAAAATGCCCTCGGGAAGTTCCTGTGAAATGATGAGCCCCCTCAGATTGATTTGTCCACACTTACAAAAGGCACTTCTGTCAGATTGTTGTCCATAAACTTGTTAAAAATATGCCCCTCTTGATATTTTTTTTGCCCACACCTAAAACTACGCCAAGATACACACACACACATACATACACTTATACACATATACACACATACATATACACACACACACACAAAGCACATTGTTGAACCCAATTGATATTTTTTATTAAGTATAGAGTTTTGATTTGAACCCCAAGAAATTTTATATAAATACCAAAGCCAAAAAATATTAACACACATACACACACACACACTAAATATACAAAACACACTGCTGAACCCAACTGATATTTTTTTATTAAGCATAGAATTTTGATTTGAACCCCAAGAAATTTTATATAATAAACATAACAAAATTCTAATATTTATTTTTGTTTAACAGGAACAACAAGTTTTGAGCACATAAGCAGTTTCTGAAGAATACAAGGCAGCAGCAGCAGCAAGCAATTAACTTATAGAAGGCAGTGTGTATCATATCTAATTGCATGAATAATCTTGACACAGGATTTTTTGAGAGAAGATGTATTTCAAAATACATAAAATCTAAGTCACTTGTTGATGATTTAAAGCTTAGATTTATTGGCCTGTCCGAGTATGACCTGTTTGCTGTGCAGAATGAAACTGAAATGCAGTGAGTGCTTGCCAGTGACAGGCCATTCCAATGCCTGTATCTCAACTTTATCAGTGAGTTTGAGAGGCGTGTATACAACAAGAACAAGAGAATTGTTGGATTGTTTGTTAATTTTTATACAGACAGGTGCCATTATAATTTAAGGTTGAAATTGTTTGACAATTATTGGTTCAACAATTGCTATGAGCATTGTTTTGAGTATAGGATGCCCATGATTGCATCTCAGAGTTTAAATTGGAGACATTATAAATATTCAAATAAAATTATTAACAAGATATCTAAATATAAGAAGATTGAATTTGTTACAACTGATAATGGGAATTTGTACAGTGGTGAAGATTTCAATCCAGAGTTTGTATCTTATTCCGACTATATATATTTGAATGAGCTTGTCATGTATTTTATAAGGCAAAAATTTAGAGATTGCACTTATGATTGTATTGTTGAGACACTGGGGCAGAATAATTTGCATGGCATATGCAACTGTGGGAGAGTTTTGTCCAGACTCTCAGTGTGATTTCAGGCACAGGAATCTGGCAGTTGGGCATCAACCCCTCCATATCCATAACAGCTCTGTGTTTATAATAGATAGGAATATTGAGTGCATCTAACAATTCCTGCCCATAACAGTTCCATGTTGTAGAAATATCAGCAAGGCTCTGTGTCTGTGAGATTTGAAATCTTGTTCCCAATCAGTTCCAAGCTGTACAGCTCTGTGTCTGTGAGATTTGAAACCTGTTCCTATACAGCTCTGTGAGAATTTTCATAGTGCCTAATAATATCAACACAGCTCAGTTAGGATCGCATCTAACAAATATCAAGGATTTGTACCTAATTACAGTAGCACAGGGATAGGGATAATAAGTATAGACTATTGATATATAAATTATTTTTTTCTTCAATCTTATTCTTAACAGTTCTATGCTCCTATGTGTCTGAGCAACATCAGTACAGCACAGCTCTGTTAATTAATATCTATTGAAACATGTGTCTGTGCGGGAATTTGTACCTAAGTATAGCTATTATTGAGTATAGAATTATTATATCTACAACTATTTTCTGTGTCTGTGCAGGGATTTGTACTTAATAACATCAGTACAGCATTGCTCTGTTAGAGTATAGATTTATATTATTATTGAAACATCTCTTCACAAACAATCTCATCTAACAATTCTATAACAGTTCCGCTCAGCTCTGTGTCTGTGCAGGGATAAACATCAGTACAGCACAGCTCTGTTGCTCATCTTTTCAACTCTGTGTCTGTGCAGGGATTTGTACCTAATAACATCAGTACAGCACAGCTCTGTTAAAGTATAGATTTAATTATATTATTATTGAAACATCTAGAAATTATTCTTCAAACAAATATCATCTAACAATTCCATAACAATTCCATGCTCAGCTCTGTTGCTCATCTTTTCAACTCTCTGTCTGTGCAGGGATTTGTACCTAATAACATCAGTACAGCACAGCTCTGTTAGGGTATAGATTTAATTATATTATTATTGAAACATCTAGAAATTATTCTTCCTAACAATTCCATAACAATTCCATGCTCAGCTCTGTGTCTGTGCGGGGATTTATACCTAATAACATCAGTACAGCACAGCTCTGTTAGAGATAGGGATATTGAGTATAGATTTAATTATTGAAACATCTAGAAATTATTCTTCAAACAAATATCATCTAACAATTCCATAACAATTCCATGCTCAGCTCTGTGTCTGTGCGGGGATTTGTACCTAATAACATCAGTACAGCACAGCTCTGTTACAGACATTTAATTCTTCACATTTATATCCATAACATCTCTGTGTCTGTGTGTCAGTACAGCACAGCTCTGTTAGAGATAGGGATATTGAGTATAGATTTAATTATATTATTATTGAAACATCTAGAAATTATTTCATTCTTCACAAACAAATCTCATCTAACAATTCCATGCTCAGCTCTGTGTCTGTGCGAGGATTTGTACCTAATAACATCAGTACAGCATAGCTCTGTTAGAGACATTTAATTCTTCACATTTATATCCATAACAGCTCTGTGTCTGTGTGAGGCAAGCACAGCTCTGTTAGAGATAGGGGTATTGAGTATTGAAACATCTAGAAATTATTTCATTCTTCACAAACAAATCTCATCTAACAATTCCATGCTCAGCTCTGTGTCTGTGTGGGGATTTGTACCTAAGAACATCAAAACAACACAGCTCTGTTAGAGATAGGTATATTATATAAATTTAAAAATTATTTCATTCTTCACAAACAAATCTCATCTAACAATTCCATGCTCAGCTCTGTGTCTGTGTGGAGATTTGTACCTAATAACATCAAAACAACACAGCTCTGTTAGAGATAGGTATATTATATAAATTTAAAAATTATTTCATTCTTCACAAACAAATCTCATCTAACAATTCCATGCTCAGCTCTGTGTCTGTGCGAGGATTTGTACCTAATAACATCAGTACAGCATAGCTCTGTTAGAGACATTTAATTCTTCACATTTATATCCATAACAGCTCTGTGTCTGTGTGAGGCAAGCACAGCTCTGTTAGAGATAGGGATATTGAGTATTGAAACATCTAGAAACTATTTCATTCTTCACAAACAAATCTCATCTAACAATTCCATGCTCAGCTCTGTGTCTGTGTGGGGATTTGTACCTAATAACATCAAAACAACACAGCTCTGTTAGAGATAGGTATATTATATAAATTTAAAAATTATTTCATTCTTCACAAACAAATCTCATCTAACAATTCCATGCTCAGCTCTGTGTCTGTGCGAGGATTTGTACCTAATAACAATCAGTACAGCATAGCTCTGTTAGAGACATTTAATTCTTCACATTTATATCCATAACAGCTCTGTGTCTGTGTGAGGCAAGCACAGCTCTGTTAGAGATAGGGATATTGAGTATTGAAACATCTAGAAATTATTTCATTCTTCACAAACAAATCTCATCTAACATTTCCATGCTCAGCTCTGTGTCTGTGTGGGGATTTGTACCCAATAACATCAAAACAACACAGCTCTGTTAGAGATAGGTATATTATATAAATTTAAAAATTATTTCATTCCTCACAAACAAATCTCATCTAACAATTCCATGCTCAGCTCTGTGTCTGTGCGAGGATTTGTACCTAATAACATCAGTACAGCATAGCTCTGTTAGAGACATTTAATTCTTCACATTTATATCCATAACAGCTCTGTGTCTGTGTGAGGCAAGCACAGCTCTGTTAGAGATAGGGATATTGAGTATTGAAACATCTAGAAATTATTTCATTCTTCACAAACAAATCTCATCTAACAATTCCATGCTCAGCTCTGTGTCTCTGTGTCAACATATGTTGAAACGTTTATATAGAAACAATAGGCATTGATTGCCACTTTTCAGACAAGTTTTAAATTCCATACAAATACAGAGTTGAAACTGTCATGGCATAGGGATGAAATAACATCTAGACACTCAATAGATGTGAGGAATTAATTATACCCTAACTATTAATCCCTATATCAGAGCTGTGCTCTGTACAAATCCCACACAGACACAGGAACTGTTAAAGGAATGAAATATTAATATCCCTATCTACACAGACACAGAGCCTTGCTGAGCATGAAACTGTTATGGGAATTGTTAGATGTGAAGAATAAATTTCACAGAGCTGTTATGGATATGGAGGTGAAGAATTGAATGAGATAATATTTATACCCATCTACTCTGTCTCTAACAAAGCTATGTTGCTGTACAAATCCCACACAGACACAGAGCTGAGCATGGAACTATTATGGAATTGTTAAATGAGATTTGTTTGTGAAGAATGAAAGCTGTGCTTGCCTCACACAGACACAGAGCTGGGCATGGAACTGTTATGGAATTGTTAGATGAGATTTGTTTGTGAAGAATGAAATTTAAATCTATACTTAATATTCCTATCATATAACAAAGCTGTGCTTGCCTCACACAGATATAGAGCTGAGCATGTAATTGTTATGGAATTATACAGAGATGTTATGGATATGGATGTGAAGAATTGAATATTCTGTCTCTAATAGAGCTGTGTTGTTTTTGATGTTATTAGGTATAAATCCCCACACAGACACAGAGCTGAGCATGGAACTGTTATGGAATTGTTAGATGAGATTTGTTTGTGAAGATCTTTAACAGAGCTGTGCTTGCCTCACACAGACACAGAGCTGAGCATGGAACTGTTATGGAATTACACAGAGATGTTATGGATATGGATATGAAGAATTGAATATCCTGTCTCTAACAGAGCTGTGTTGTTTTTGATGTTATTAGGTACAAATCCCCACACAGACACAGAGCTGAGCATGGAACTGTTATGGAATTGTTAGATGAGATTTGTTTGTGAAGATCTTTAACAGAGCTGTGCTTGCCTCACACAGACACAGAGCTGAGCATGGAACTGTTATTGAATTGTTAGATGAGATTTGTTTGTGAAGAATGAAATAATTTTTAAATTTATACTTAATATCCCTATCTCTAACAGAGCTGTGCTGTTTTGCTCTACATAGACACAGAGCTGAGCATGGAACTGTTATGGAATTGTGAAGAATTGAATATTCTGTCTCTAACAGAGCTGTGTTGTTTTGATGTTATTAGGTACAAATCCCCACACAGACACAGAGCTGAGCATGGAATTGTTAGATGAGATTTGTTTGTGAAGAATGAAATAATTTCTAGATGTTTCAATACTCAATATCCCTATCTCTAACAGAGCTGTGCTTGCCTCACACAGACACAGAGCTGTTATGGATATAAATGTGAAGAATTAAATGTCTCTAACAGAGCTATGCTGTACTGATGTCATTAGGTACAAATCCTCGCACAGACACAGAGCTGAGCATGGAATTGTTAGATGAGATTTGTTTGTGAAGAATGAAATAATTTTTAAATTTATATAATATACCTATCTCTAAAAGAGCTGTGTTGTTTTGATGTTATTAGGTACAAATCCCCACACAGACACAGAGCTGAGCATGGAATTGTTAGATGAGATTCGTTTGTGAAGAATGAAATAATTTCTAGATGTTTCAATACTCAATATCCCTATCTCTAACAGAGCTGTGCTTGCCTCACACAGACACAGAGCTGTTATGGATATAAATGTGAAGAATTAAATGTCTCTAACAGAGCTATGCTGTACTGGTGTTATTAGGTACAAATCCTCGCACAGACACAGAGCTGAGCATGGAATTGTTAGATGAGATTTGTTTGTGAAGAATGAAATAATTTTTAAATTTATATAATATACCTATCTCTAACAGAGCTGTGTCGTTTTGATGTTATTAGGTACAAATCCCAACACAGACACAGAGCTGAGCATGGAATTGTTAGATGAGATTTGTTTGTGAAGAATGAAATAATTTCTAGATGTTTCAATACTCAATATCCCTATCTCTAACAGAGCTGTGCTTGCCTCACACAGACACAGAGCTGTTATGGATATAAATGTGAAGAATTAAATGTCTCTAACAGAGCTATGCTGTACTGATGTTATTAGGTACAAATCCTCGCACATACACAGAGCTGAGCATGGAATTGTTAGATGAGATTTGTTTGTGAAGAATGAAATAATTTTTAAATTTATATAATATACCTATCTCTAACAGAGCTGTGTTGTTTTGATGTTATTAGGTACAAATCCTCGCACAGACACAGAGCTGAGCATGGAATTGTTAGATGAGATTTGTTTGTGAAGAATGAAATAATTTCTAGATGTTTCAATAATAATATAATTAAATCTATACTCAATATCCCTATCTCTAACAGAGCTGTGCTGTACTGACACACAGACACAGAGATGTTATGGATATAAATGTGAAGAATTAAATGTCTCTAACAGAGCTGTGCTGTACTGATGTTATTAGGTACAAATCCCCGCACAGACACAGAGCTGAGCATGGAATTGTTATGGAATTGTTAGATGATATTTGTTTGAAGAATAATTTCTAGATGTTTCAATAATTAAATCTATACTCAATATCCCTATCTCTAACAGAGCTGTGCTGTACTGATGTTATTAGGTATAAATCCCCGCACAGACACAGAGCTGAGCATGGAATTGTTATGGAATTGTTAGGAAGAATAATTTCTAGATGTTTCAATAATAATATAATTAAATCTATACTCTAACAGAGCTGTGCTGTACTGATGTTATTAGGTACAAATCCCTGCACAGACACAGAGCTGAAAAGATGAGCAACAGAGCTGAGCATGGAATTGTTATGGAATTGTTAGATGATATTTGTTTGAAGAATAATTTCTAGATGTTTCAATAATAATATAATTAAATCTATACTCTAACAGAGCTGTGCTGTACTGATGTTATTAGGTACAAATCCCTGCACAGACACAGAGTTGAAAAGATGAGCAACAGAGCTGTGCTGTACTGATGTTTATCCCTGCACAGACACAGAGCTGAGCGGAACTGTTATAGAATTGTTAGATGAGATTGTTTGTGAAGAGATGTTTCAATAATAATATAAATCTATACTCTAACAGAGCAATGCTGTACTGATGTTATTAAGTACAAATCCCTGCACAGACACAGAAAATAGTTGTAGATATAATAATTCTATACTCAATAATAGCTATACTTAGGTACAAATCCCCGCACAGACACATGTTTCAATAGATATTAATTAACAGAGCTGTGCTGTACTGATGTTGCTCAGACACATAGGAGCATAGAACTGTTAAGAATAAGATTGAAGAAAAAAATAATTTATATATCAATAGTCTATACTTATTATCCTTATCCCTGTGCTACTGTAATTAGGTACAAATCCTTGATATTTGTTAGATGCGATCCTAACTGAGCTGTGTTGATATTATTAGGCACTATGAAAATTCTCACAGAGCTGTATAGGAACAGGTTTCAAATCCCACAGACACAGAGCTGTACAGCTTGGAACTGATTGGGAACAAGATTTCAAATCTCACAGACACAGAGCCTTGCTGATATTTCTACAACATGGAACTGTTATGGGCAGGAATTGTTAGATGCACTCAATATTCCTATCTATTATAAACACAGAGCTGTTATGGATATGGAGGGGTTGATGCCCAACTGCCAGATTCCTGTGCCTGAAATCACACTGAGAGTCTGGACAAAACTCTCCCACAGTTGCATATGCCATGCAAATTATTCTGCCCCAGTGCCTCAACAATACAATCATAAGTGCAATCTCTAAATTTTTGCCTTATAAAATACATGACAAGCTCATTCAAATATATATAGTCGGAATAAGATACAAACTCTGGATTGAAATCTTCACCACTGTACAAATTCCCATTATCAGTTGTAACAAATTCAATCTTCTTATATTTAGATATCTTGTTAATAATTTTATTTGAATATTTATAATGTCTCCAATTTAAACTCTGAGATGCAATCATGGGCATCCTATACTCAAAACAATGCTCATAGCAATTGTTGAACCAGTAATTGTCAAGCAATTTCAACCTTAAATTATAATGGCACCTGTCTGTATAAAAATTAACAAACAATCCAACAATTCTCTTGTTCTTGTTGTATACACGCCTTTCAAACTCACTGATAAAATTGAGATACAGGCATTGGAATGGCCTGTCACTGGCAAGCACCCACTGCATTTCAGTTTCATTCTGCACAGCAAACAGGTCATACTCGGACAGGCCAATAAATCTAAGCTTTAAATCATCAACAAGTGACTTAGATTTTATGTATTTTGAAATACATCTTCTCTCAAAAAAATCCTGTGTCAAGATTATTCATGCAATTAGATATGATACACACTGCCTTCTATAAGTTAATTGCTTGCTGCTGCTGCTGCCTTGTATTCCTCAGAAACTGCTTATGTGCTCAAAACTTGTTGTTCCTGTTAAACAAAAATAAATATTAGAATTTTGTTATGTTTATTATATAAAATTTCTTGGGGTTCAAATCAAAATTCTATGCTTAATAAAAAAATATCAGTTGGGTTCAGAAGTGTGTTTTGTATATTTAGTGTGTGTGTGTGTGTATGTGTGTTAATATTTTTTGGCTTTGGTATTTATATAAAATTTCTTGGGGTTCAAATCAAAACTCTATACTTAATAAAAAATATCAATTGGGTTCAACAATGTGCTTTGTGTGTGTGTGTGTATATGTATGTGTGTATATGTGTATAAGTGTATGTATGTGTGTGTGTGTATCTTGGCGTAGTTTTAGGTGTGGGCAAAAAAAATATCAAGAGGGGCATATTTTTAACAAGTTTATGGACAACAATCTGACAGAAGTGCCTTTTGTAAGTGTGGACAAATCAATCTGAGGGGGCTCATCATTTCACAGGAACTTCCCGAGGGCATTTTTACAAAAATCTTGGATTAGAGAGGGTTCCACACTTGAGCAAAAAGCTCATATGGGCATGTTGAGCAAGTTTTAAGTGTAGCCAAATCTGCCTGAGGGGGGGGGGGTCATCATTTCTCGGGTTTATAGTACCACAAATCACACTACTGTCTTCCTTGGTTGTCTTGCAGCGGGATACCCAAGAATTTGTAAAGAAGGTATATGCAGTGGCGTACCAAGGGATGGGCAAAATGGGACAAAGAATGTATTAAATAGAAGTGGGAGGAAAAAAGATGGAAAAGGCTAATTTTTGTAGGCAATACAATTAAAACATTCTGTTTTTATCTGGCTTTAAATTCTAGTTAAACGTTATAATACGTCAAATCATTGGCGTAACATGCAGGCTCTAAGCCTAAGGTGGCGCGGAAGAATTAAAAATTATTGTCATATTTCTCATGTGTAATATTTTCGCAAAAATTCATGATATCTTTGGTGGACATTTTTACCCATTTATTTATTTCTCGAATAAAAAGCCATTTGTTTTGTCTTTTCTTCTTTCTCTCTCGACCTTGCACTCCCGACTTTAATATGTTAACAATAAAGCACCTCCAACTGCCACGAAGCAAGTGCGAGGCATTTAAATGCTTGGGTCGTTTGCAACTCAAGAAGGCAATGGATAATATAAGCAGTTCTTACTTACTTCCTACAGCTTCATATTTCAGATCCCGGAAAACAAAGAAAGACATTATTAGAGTGAATGAAATTATTAAATATAATTTTCTTCAATAATTTATTATATACGTGAATATGGTAATTTGCTGACGTATCTCCGAAGATTCTGTATGGAGTCGCATTGAGATTTCACATTTAAAAACAGGTTGGGGACTCGTATTCTCATCTCGCCCAGGACATCGCGATATGTTGCTAAGCCACTGGGTATATGGGCTGTCATTTCTACTTTATTTATAAACAATCAACTCATATTTTACCTCACAGGGTGGGCCTCAAAGGGTTGAGATTTTCGACGCGCTATTGCCTCCTGTAACAAGTAATTTAATATTGGAGAAACTACACGAAAAACACATCCTAAGTGTCATCAACGAGGAATTAGATTTATCGTATTTTACTTCTTATAAATGTCGACAATACACTAATTCTACTTAATAAAAAATAATCGGCTCTAAAAGAGATTCGAACCTGCGATTTTTAGGCAGCTGGGCCAGGTCTTTACCACTTTCCCACTTTACCACTCCAAGAAACAAACTTGAAATTTTGTCTCAAGGATTGTCAGCAATCTTGCAAACTTTGTTAGCATACACTAGTTTATTTTTACAACGTGGGATAGACTTGAGGTCTGCAACTCAGAACTAGACTTCTGTGGCAACTTATTCTCTCCCGTCTACATTACTGTAACAAAACTCACGTATTGTAAATGTGAAGTGGCATTGTTACATGTTGCAAATAATTTCTCATACCATCGTTAGTTCCAGATTTGGCCACAGCCACCGATCATTTAGTTTCTGGACATTTAGTACCTGAAAGAAGTTTGTAGGTATTTATTATAGAGGAACTGCAAGGTCATCATCATCACTCTCGTTTCTGTTTTCTGGCATGTTTCCCAGAAGATTTGAATAGGGGTTCACTGATACATATTTTACCCTGTTTTATAACACGCAACACAGTATGCACACATACACCACACGCTTTAGCCGTAAGTTCTCGACTATGAGAAAACACTGTTTCAGCACGCACTTCTTCCGACGCCAATTCCTTGAAGTAAGAATTCACTTTAAAACTAAACTAAAATTTCTATCTTGTGAACGTAATATTTTACCCGTGGTGCCTGTGCTACTGGTACTAGGTTACGAGAGCGACATTATTAATTTGATTTATTTTACTTCGTTTTTCTGTCACTTTTGGCTAATTGCGATGATGGGAATGAGTGATGATATCATGAAATTGATGAATGGACATTCACAAACATCCATGTCCAGGCCGGGATTCGAAGCCGGGACCTCTGGCGTCGTAGCGCGATATGCTAACTACTCCACCATGGGGGCCGGCGCGACATTATTAAATAACAATCAAGGAGTATACACTATTGCACAAGTATCGAACAAAAGTGCTGTATTGCATATCGTGCTACGACGCCAGGGATCCCGGGTTCGAATCCCGGCCCGGCCCGAGCATAGCCGAATTTAACACCCATAGGTTTATCAGCGGGGTGTCATCGAAAAAGCAGACGGAAGGAAAACGAAAGGGTCGTTGTGTATGTCTAGAGACGTGTTGTTTCTCGTGTTTCTTCGAGAAACGATAACTCAGGCTGTAGGCAACGGAAATTCATGGGACTTGGACAGTCAGGTTCAAAATGTCTTGCCCCATCTTATGAAGAACCTTAAAGTGGCGAGTTTTATGAAAACTTCTTGCGCGTAAGAAAAATACAGAACACGGCGTTTAACTTGCGCGCCGCAGTTTCCTAACTTTACAACGTTGCTCTCCTGCCATTGGCTGGTCGCCATGGACACGCTCTCTGTAGCTTCGCCCGATATCGCTTCTAAAACCGTCGCCATTGAGTGAACGAAGGTGGGTTGTAGCCCACCTAGAAAGAGTTTTAGAAATAGAGTTTTCATCAGAGGCGCCGACTTGTCAAAATGATTGGGGGGGGGGGGTCTCTGATCACTGAAATAAATGAATGAATGACTCCCTCCCTCCTTTTTTAAAAAATAAAAATTACGTCTTCGTATAGCAGTTTTTAAGCAGCTATTGTATTCCTCATGCAAATGAAATGCAACATGAAAAACGTTTAGAAAATGTTTCAAAGTCTGTTTATGTCTTTTGTGTCTGCTCATTTTTTTTTTAGATAACAATTAACATTTTTATTGAAAAGTAGGCTATATATTTACGTTAAGAGGCCAACCTAACAGTTTTATGCGGGCCTCGGTAGCCGAGCGTGTTGGGTGGTCAACTCAACTCGCTTTGATCCGGAGGTCTCAGGTTCGAGTCTCGGCGAGGGCATGGGTGAGGTTTGTCCCTCCGTCATCCGCGCCCTCATAGTAGCACAAATGTCAAAACCTACTTTAATTAGATGAACTATTGATGCAAATTGATGTTGAATTACCCTAGCGCTTACTGGAAATCAGACGATATATATATGAACGCAAGCAGTCCATTTCGGACATTTTTATTAGCTAAACTAAAACTAAAACTATATAAACTAAAAACATTAGAGGAAATGACACAGAAGTACACGCTTAGACTCTTGAAGAAAATGCACCAAAATATAATTCCCAAAATACGCGTAATAAAAATTTTGCCATATAATAAAGGAACTAAAAAATGAACTCATCATTTACAAAATTTTCAACGTAGTTTTCAAGAACGTTTAACATATTTTTCAAGACGAATTGAAATCATACAACTTATAGGGGCTTAGAAAGGAACAATTTGTTCCAAAATTCTCAGTCAAAATCTTGCTGACTCGCTGAAAAAGAAATGAAATGAGTAAAATACAACTCGAAAATACTTACAAAATATTACATTTTTCAAAATCTCAATGTTTCTTCTTGTTTTACAAGATATACGTGAAAAGAGATATACAATCTCAAACAAAACGGACCTAATATTTCACTTTTCAATACATTTTGACAACTCCGACATTTCGTATGGGTACTGCAATGGTTTCTGCATACAATTAATTTGTATTCCGAACAACGTACCGTCGTTTTATTTTTCTTATATCCGCCAAATTCATGGCTGGAGGTCTATGATTTAAGATAGGAAACGTTCCCTCGCGCGGTACTGAGTGCCGCCTAAGGGGGACAGGTCACTTTTGAGGCATGCAAACAACTGAAAAACGCCAGAAAAAAGGTTGGAACGTCTCTATGTTTTCTTGGGAATAGTGTAGATAAGTTTCCTAGTGCTTTCCAGACCATTCTTGCACTGATAAGGAGAATAATTCAAAATTTTATAAAAAGAGGCAGAGTGCCGCCGCGTGGGTTACGGAGGGTTAATGTCCGCAACAGACTTGTAAGGAAAGGACATATGACAGGTGGAAATAACCTTAGTGTTGACGTACCCATAAAAATAATGAATATTTACAATATTTAACAGTTTTATTTAATTATTTACATAAATGCTAACACAAATCGCAGGAAAATAGTTTTACTTTTTTGTTCTTGCTACAATATTTTACTTTTTTAATTTAATTTTACAATAAAAAAAAGGACGAAGTGCTTTAGCAATAATGCATTTGATCATAGCCGTTCCCGCTTTCGCAATACAGACTTTTCATAAGCTTTCCTTGCGTACTTTACTGCAAGCCAGTGTGAAATGAACTCCAAGACTTTAGAATAATTTCCCCTTATTCTTTGGACTGGAGGAAGAGATTTCGAGGATAACTAAATATCGTACATATCAATATTGCCTGAAAGTTTACGACCTCAAATTGTTCAGAATTCACTAAACAACAAACATACTGGTATAATTGTCATATCACCTCGTTATTTTGACACTCTTTTCAGTAAAAATGTTAACAATACTCATAATTATATACTTAGTATATAGTAATAAGTCATGTGTTTTGCTGTCTCCGGTCATAGCCCACCCAAAGTTGATGGTTTAGCGGTCTCAGTCCCTCAAAGTTGATTGTCTAGAACATTTCAAATGTGTATTATTTGTGCAAAATTATTTGAGGGGCTCTGCCCAACATTATTAACATTGGGGGGGCTCGAGCCACCCCCCCAATCCCCATGGAGTCGGCGACTATGGTTTTCATAATCCTTGCGTTGGAAAGAGAGAAGAAAAGGAAAGAATGGAATGGAGGAAGAGGAAGACAGATATTTGGAGTCGAATCTAAGGGTTGCAGGTACTTTCTACCCTCCAGAATCCCCAAGAGGAACAGATATTACATATATTTTAGCCAGTAGCAGCGATTGGCTCCAACTGACCCCCCTCACGCTTCCCCTAATCGCCGCTAATGATCTAAGTACATAAAATAGTGCGTGTGCCCTCATTGGGTGACTCATAAACTCCAGGGAGATCCGTGGACCAAGAAACATGAAAATTCTTATAATAGAATATAGAATAGAATAGAATGCTGTATTGTCGTTAAGTAACCTCAAGTTGCAATAGACAGTGTCATACAAATATGATATAGTACAGGATACATTGTTAGTACAAAATAAATTTACGCCGTAGCTAAATAATATAAATTGTACAGTGAGTTACGTAATATTACAAATTGTTTCTTCAACTCTTTGTATACTTTAAATACAATTATTTATTACCCAGTTCTTTATGTATTTACGAAAAATATTTAGAATCAGTGAGTCTCCTCAGGTACTTTGTTGTACAATTTCATACCAGTATATCTATAGCTGTTTTGGGATTTGCATAGTCTCACAAAATTCACAGTCAAGATCATGTCTCCTTCTAGTATTATAATTATGTACTGCGTTACGTTCTGTAAACAGAGATATGTTTTCTCTTATGAATAATAGGACAGAATAAATATATAATGAGGGAACTGTCATGATCTTAAGTTCCTTAAAAATAGGTTTACATGATGTCATGTTTGTTAGACCTTTGAAACAACCTTACTGCTTTCTTTTGCCATTTAAATACCACAAAAATCCTCAACAGATGGCGTTGTGTGTATGATACATCTCGATGTGGTTGTGTTTCGCGGAGAGGTACATAAACGGACAAATAAACACGCCCGTTATTTTTTTTAATTACTCTTCTTCCACAACTTTTATTTGAAGTTGGCCTTGACACTACTGAAAAAAAGGAACAAAGGAAAAAAATATAATCAAATGAAGTACAAAACAGAGAGAGACGAGATACGGAGAGTAAGAATCGCTTACTCTCACAGAAGAGAACTATTTGAGAAGATGTGACACAAATTGAGAGAACGTAATAGTGCAAAACATGGTAAAGGGAAAGATGGGAAGAGAGTGAAAGAGATAAGTAAAAGAGGAAAAAAGGAGAGAAAGTAGGAAAAGAGAAAACAGTGAAAGAAGGAGAAACAATAAAAGAAAGGAGAAGAGATGGTGAAACACGGGAAGAAAAGGGATGGAGTAAAATAAATTGAGGTAGAAAAACAGAGAAAGAGATATATAGGACAAGAGATATTGGCAAGAGAGAGAGAGAGAGAGAGAGAGAGAGAGAGAGACAGAGAGAGACAGAGAGAGACAGAAAGAGTGCAAAACATTTAAAAGAGAAAAGAAAAGGAAGAGAAAAAGAAATAAAGTAAAAGAGGAAGAAAAAGAAGAGCAGAAAATAGGAAGAAACAGAAAATAGGAAATAAAAACAGAGAAAGAAGGGGAGACGAGTGAGTAACAGAACAAGAAAGAAAGCAAAATAAACTAAATATAGAAAGAGGAAGAGAAGCAGAGAGAGAAAGAAAAGGAGTAATAAATAGAAAGAGGAAGAGAAAACAGTGGAAGAAGACGAAGCGAGAGAACAATCGGCGATCAAAGATAACAAGGGAGAACAAAAATATAAAAAGGAATAAAGGAAGAGGGAAGAAGAAAGAAAGAGAGCAAATATAGAAACAGGAAGAAAGGAAGAAATCAGAGCCTAGTTATAGACACTGTCGCACACAAGGGGGGAGCTAATGGGGCTACAGCCCCCACGAAATTTTCAGGAAATGCACATCTTCAAGCAAGAGCAATAAGAAACTCTACGAAAACCAAAAACCAAAGTCCCCTTAAAATGATCCCCGATTACAATTTTTGCCCTTGAACAACTTCTAAAACAAAGGTTATAAATAGTAATTACGACATATTTTGTAGTGTATCCTCTCCAAAACGCATCTATGTAATATCCACCTTTACAATTTCACTCGCCTCCGAAAAAAAGATCCTGAGTACGCATAATGGTTATCAGTGGCGGCGATTGGGTTCCAAAAGCAGGGGGGGGGGACAAGGTGCCAAAACTGAGGGGGCAAAGACGGTATATTTCTCTTTGTATATAAGATTTAGCATAGTGCGGGAGCAAAAGTGGCAAAATATGGGGGGGGGGGGCGGTCGCCCTTCTAATCGCCGCCACTGGTTATAAGTGTGTAGTAATATTGAGCAGAAGGGTGAGGTACCTTTCAGTACAAAAATACACCGCAGTTTCATTAATGAGCAATAAAAATATGTTCCCTTCATCCATGGAAACAGACAAATACCATTTCTTCGCTAGCCACTTCGAAGGGGTAAGAATTCCAAGGTTGCCGCGGCTACACAAACAAGCGAACGATGCAAATTATCTGTTTGACAATCATAAAATGTAAATCCGGATTAGGTAATAATTACACCGACGTGAAACTTGCGAGAACAAAAATTGCCCTCAAATATTGTACATGCAATTATATTGCATTAAAAACAAGTGTGAACAACTATGCAATTACATAAACCTTACGTAATGCAGAAAAATGAATTAATCTTGGTAATACAAGACTTTTATAACAGCAGCAGTAGGCACAGCTTTATCTGTTTCTCTCTTTTTTGTAGTGGGCGATATAAGATTAACCATAATCAGTGGCGGCTATTAGGGGGGCGTGTGGAGCAGTTGCCCCCCACTTTTTGCCCCCACACTATAAGCTTTGTCCACCAAGAGAAAGTAAACTGTCCTTGCTCCCCAGTTTTCGCATCCAATCGGCGCTACTGACCGTATACAATTTTTCATTGGTATTTTGACACGTCCATTTTGTTAACTCTTTCAATTTACATCAAGAATGGCTTGTAAATTACAATGTTGTAAATTATGTGAAAACTGAATGGAACATTGCACATTGTGACGTAAAATTTTAAAACTTTGAATGATCCTTTCGCCTCTTCATCCTTCCTGTTCACTTTCAAATTTTTCCGGTGGCGGCGCTACTATAGTTATGTCCTAAAGGAATCTTCTTCATCATTTGGTTGGAGTATGATGTAACGTCATTTTCACCGAAGGAAATAATTTCTTGTCTGCATCAATAATAAATAAATGTATTAAAATTTAAATTAAAATGTAATTAATGTAGCAAATCATAAGTTATTGAAAATTACATTCTTATGAAACAAAGAATTAAAATATTAAATCGCAACGGTATGGTAGTTCGAATAGGCTATGTTTATGCACAAGGAGCATTAAACTTGGAGTCATTTGGTCGTTCCCAGCTGCCGTAGATGGCCCAACCTTCGTTAATACAATACAATACTATTTTCTGTCAGCGAGTGCTTGCAGATCAACGGCGGGTGTTTGAAGCGGAAACTCCCAAAATAATCCAGAAATATGTATTTAGTGTCGTATGGTCATGATATTTACTATTATATACATTATACCTATCCAATAATTTAATGTTAATGTATGGTTCCTTTGTATTAAGCAGACATTTTCCCCTTGCACTTTCATCCTTTTCTGCTTCTTTTTTTTGCTACAACACTTTCAAAATTAAGGGGGCGTGGGGGGGCATTTGCCCCTCTCACTTTTTACCACATTTGCCCCGCAATTTGGTAAACCTTATCTACCAAGGAAAATTAAACTGTCCTTGCCCCCCTCCCATCCCCCGCAAGTTTAGACATCATGACGGCCAATATTGGAACCCAATAGCCACCACTCCCCGTCAATAATAACGTGTAGAGGTTGCGAAATATGAAATAGAGCGTAAGTTGTTCTTTAATAATAACTCTTCTTCTCGATAAATTTATATATAAAACAGACGAACGTTTTTGACGTGTGACAAGTTAAAAATCCAATATTAACAGAACTTATTAAAATAAAGAAGTAAAGTCATGAGGAATTATTATGTATTATTCTCTAACGCACCAACTCGCAAATTTAAAACCATTCAAAGCGTAAAAAATATGTGACGTAAAAATTATGCCAAAGACGATCTGTTTTTTTAAAAAAATCCTGGTTTTAACTGCAAGACCTAATTTTGCATTTTCTTGTGGGAGTCCGGGAGTATATTGATGGTGTGTATAATTATTATGCACACGGCAAGTGTAATATACTTTTTAAATTTATTTTCCCCCAGGTCTGCGTATAACATTTATACACACCCTGAGGTGGTAACAAATTCCACCCATATACACATTTGTTTCCAAAGGAGTTGTGTATAAGAACCATTCACGCAGCCTGCAAATTGTGTATCAGTCTGATACACATGGGTTGCGACAGGGGACGCCCTATGTATCTATTTTGATACACATGGCAGTTATTATATTATATCGCGTGTCTACATAATTTCCCAGGTTAAAATTAAATTAAAAGTTCAATTTAATATATTAAGAGCACGTCCAGCTTCGATGTCCCCATACATATAAATAGCAGAACAATTGCCTGCCTGAAGCGCAAGGACACAAATATAGTGCTGCCACCTACAATTAGTTTCGCCTGAACAGCCCCCATTCGTATCACCGAAGATTTGTTGCAATAGCGCGGCATTTCCAGAAAGATAGTTCCTGAACAACTACCTCTCACAAGTCAAGTAACTTTGATCTTTCTGTGGACGAACATTAGCTTATTTCGAGGTCACCCAGCAAAAGACGAGTCCACATTCTGTTGACGCGAGAAAGTGTTGCAACGGAGCAGGTTTTTTCTCACTAGCTGCTTGCAAAAGAGGGCTACTGGGAAAAATAACAGAGGAGCCGTGTTTCACTTCTGGGCGCTTCTCTCTCTTCCTGGGAAACCAGTTGCCGACACCAAGACAAGGAAGCAACAGTTATTTCTTAAGGCCATTGTATGGTGCAATGCTTTTTGCTGAAGAAGAACGTTATACGCTCTTATCGTTAGCAACGAAGTGTGTCGGGAGGTGGGGACACGATCTGGAAAATTTGGACCAGGTGGACAGCAGCTATATACAGGGTGAATCATATAACTTGATAATGCCGAAATATCTCATAAACGAAACCTCTCGAAAGGAATGTTTCGCCTTTACTTGCAAGGCGACAGCGTAAGCCGCTCCAATATCGGGGAGACAGAACTGAAATATCATGTGTAGTTTTCAAGAAATGGTATGCAAATTGCTGCCACGTGGTGTTTCCCCTTCTTTCATTTTTGGAATTAAAATTCGATGATTACGAAATGCGTTACCACTTTTTACTGGTCAAATATATGTGAAACTACGTTCTCAATACAAAAATAGTTTCTACAAAAGTATTTTTATACGAGGAATAAGAATATTACACAAGAGGAAACTAGGTTTCCCTTTAAAACAATTGAGTGACCTTCAAATGACCTTGAACATATCCTCCCAACTAAAACATATACAGTGGTATTCGCTTTCACCCTTCAAGTCAATTAACCTTCATTTGAAACATTTATTTCCAAACGCTTCGCTTGTGAGATATCAACTTAAATGGTCCACCCTTATAAGGATGGATATAGGGTGGGCAGAGTATAGTAGTCTTCCTGTCCCTCTCTCCCTGCCTCACAGTTACTCTGGATTTTACTCACATCTCTTTCCTTTAATTGATTGGTTGATTTTACAATTATGGGCACGTCAGCATATAGACTATTTGCGACAATCACACAATATGGGGATAAGCCCCTGAACTAAACCAAGATGGAAGACAGCCGAACAAGAAAAAAATGTGTGCTAAAAACTTCCTCAATCAATTTCTAAAACTAATGCTGCCGTAAGCTATTATCAACAACTAATAATATAGTGTCTCTGAGGATAGAATCTCCATACCCTAGTCAAAAACTGAGGCTGCATAGGGACATTCGGAACACAGGACAAACACGGGACAACACGGACCCACAGTACGTGGATCCAGGCACCAGAGCTTCGTTAGCCTGTAAGAAGCAGTTACCGGAATGTACCAGGGATAACTTTTGCGTGTCTTCTCAGGTCACCCGTTACATCAGGGTGCGAAATCACCCGGGGGGGGGGGAGGAATTCCCCCACCAACCGCAAAGTATTTAAATATATTAATAAAACACGTAATTGCATTTATACCTAGGTATGTGAATTTTATACAGGAAGCTATTATCTTCTTAATGTCTCTCAATTTGTGTCCCTCCTCCCTTACGCAAATCATTGTTCATAGCATCAGTAGTACATTAAGATCTTCAATTTGCAATTACATTTTGAATGAAAGACAGTCGATATAATATATTGTATATTTTATAATATAATTTGATTATTTAATAATTGACACATATTTAATGACATTATAAATACGTACACACACACACATTTATATATGTGTCTGTCTGTTTTTCTGTCTGCTCCTTCCCCCCAACCAATCTGCAGTGATTTCGCACACTGTGTTACATCTCCTGCGTCTGTCTTAATGTCTGTTCCTCGGGGCAGGGGTGCCCACAGGGGGGTTTCATGACACACCTACGTCATGGGAATTTTTTGGGGGGGACAAAATTTTATAACAATTCTATATATCTTCTCACAAAAATGGGGGGATCGTATCGTTTGATTGATTTGTTATTGATTTTTAGTTTTGGTTATTATGGACAGTTTTTCTACCTACCTGTGGGTGATCGCGGTGATGGGGTTGACATGAAACCACCTCTTATGTCTTTAAATCGGTTTGGATGGAGGAGGGGGCATGGTATTTGCATTAATACAAGGTTAGTCGAGCAGACAAACTGTGCAGAATAAGATGACTAACAATGGCAGTGAGCGTAAAGTATCTAAAGTAAACAAATATTGCTTAAATATGTCTGTATTATACAGTGACTCAACCACAGGGGGCAGGGGGTCATTGCCCCTCCCCAACCTTCAACTGAAGTCAATTCTAGGGTAGCAGGGAGGGACAAACATTGACTGCCAAGGGCACCTGCAGGGGGGCACAGAGGAGCAATTACCCATTCGATTTCAAATTTTATGTAAATAAAAATACATTTTGTAAACTTTTCTTGCTTGCTTCGTTCGCATTATCTGCTTTTCTCGTTTTCGTCAAGTTCAGAGCTGTAGCTAGAGGCGGCGGGAGTCGGCCATGGGTGCCGAATGATCTTTAAAAAAAAAGTTGTAAAAGAGATAGAATGCAATGGCGCCCAGTGAAATTATTTGCGTCCTATTAAATCTATATTTTTTCAATTGCAAATATTGGATCTAAAAATGTTCTTGCTCGCTTCGCTCGCAAACTACTTGTTTTCTGTAATGTGATGTATTTCAATAATATGATTTGTATATTTGTATTGAATAAGCTTTGAATACGTGCACAATTTAGTGTTACCTTGTTGCATATGTATTTTCTATTTTATGTTGCTCCATGATGCAAATGTGTAAAACATATGTTGTAAATGAAAGTTACACATGTATCTTCGGAATGCATTTATCATTCATTTTCTGCCATTCAAAAATACAGTTTGTGTGCTTGATTTCCATTATTAGCTATTGGGTCAATCCATATGAAATCATACCAGCTGGTTGCTTGACCATTTTTAAAAAAGTTTATTTTTTGAGTGGTGTGAGCCTCATATATTGACAGTTCAGAACCACTCTTATTTTATTTTTACTATCACCGATTTGAAGATGGCGGGCATTTTTTTTATCATGGCGCGCGTCATTTTCTCCATTCGTAAGCATCAGCGGCAACTTTTTTTTCTCAGCTCTGGTAAGTCCTACGACAATGAGACAAAATCTGTGATGTTAAGCACATTATAGGCTACAATTATATTTCTGTGTAATTTTCTAAATATTATTCCTTCATAATAAATTTTAAGGTTAAAATTGTGTATTTTAATCGCTCAAAATGACATTTTCGGACATTTTTTGGGGGGGGAAGGCAGTTTGTTTGATACTTGGATTTTTTTGTGCAACTACCTGTGTACCAATAGAGTATGTCAAAATTATTTAAAGCTTGAGACTTTAATATTTATTTTTCTACAGGGTCATAAACATGTACTTTTTGTTAAAAAAAATCCAAGTTCAGGGTTAAATATCTCTGGTGGGCAGTTGTTTAAAAATCTGAAATTTGTACACAATACAGTACTTCAGGATAAGTAACTTCAGTAAAAATTTTGAGTTTGAGATTTAATTGGTTTAGGAGATACAAAACTCGTGAAAAATTCAACATTTTGCATTAAATATGGCATGCCTAATTTCATTTCTTATTAACATTTTGTGTTGAAATCCTGCAAACTGTAATTTGGAATGTCAATGAACAACATTACAATCCTGAAATGGCTCTGCAATAAAGTATATATACGAGGGCGTGCTGAAAAGTAACGCTTCCTATGTTTTTATTTTCTTTGTTATCTTGTAAACGCATTTTGGATTTTGAGCAACCATACATTGCACTTATAAGACTTTCCAGCTTCTCCATTGCAGGTTTCAAACTTCTATCGCCAGGGGGTGCTGAACTATTGCGAGGAAAATGGCAGCATGTAACCATGCAATGTTGGTGAAGCGCCTGAAGTAGCGTGCAGTGATCGAGTTTCTAAACGCAGAAAATGTGCTACAAATTGATTCATCTGAGACTGAGGGAATATTATGGGGATGAATGTGTTAGACATCAGTACTGCGCCATCTTGAGTTTATCATGCTCTTAAAGAAAACCTCAGCTGAACACGAATCCGATGACCTCCATCAGTTCTAGTTCCTGGCCTTTCACTCCATTCTCTCACATAGCTGAGATTTTTTCAGCTGTGGGTTTTCTTTAAGAGCATGATAAACTCAAGATCGCGCAGTACTGATGTCTAACACATTCATCCCCATAATATTCCCTCAGTCTCAGATGAATGTCAATTTGTAGCACATTTTCTGCGTTTAGAAACTCGATCACTGCACGCTACTTCAGGCGCTTCACCAACATTGCATGGTTACATGCTGCCATTTTCCTCGCAATAGTTCAGCACCCCCTGGCGATAGAAGTTTGAAACCTGCAATGGAGAAGCTGGAAAGTCTTATAAGTGCAATGTATGGTTGCTCAAAATCCAAAATGCGTTTACAAGGTAACAAAGAAAATAAAAACATAGGAAGCGTTACTTTTCAGCACGCCCTCGTATATATACTTTATTGCAGAGCCATTTCAGGATTGTAATGTTGTTCATTGACATTCCAAATTACAGTTTGCAGGATTTCAACACAAAATGTTAATAAGAAATGAAATTAGGCATGCCATATTTAATGCAAAATGTTGAATTTTTCACGAGTTTTGTATCTCCTAAACCAATTAAATCTCAAACTCAAAATTTTTACTGAAGTTACTTATCCTGAAGTACTGTATTGTGTACAAATTTCAGATTTTTAAACAACTGCCCACCAGAGATATTTAACCCTGAACTTGGATTTTTTTTAACAAAAAGTACATGTTTATGACCCTGTAGAAAAATAAATATTAAAGCCTCAAGCTTTAAATAATTTTGACATACTCTATTGGTACACAGGTACTTGCACAAAAAAATCCAAGTATCAAACAAACTGCCTTCCCCCCAAAAAAAAATGTCCGAAAATGTCATTTTGAGCGATTAAAATACACAATTTTAACCTTAAAATTTATTATGAAGGAATAATATTTAGAAAATTACACAGAAATATAATTGTAGCCTATAATGTGCTTAACATCACAGATTTTGTCTCATTGTCGTAGGACTTACCAGAGCTGAGAAAAAAAGTTGCCGCTGATGCTTACGAATGGAGAAAATGACGCGCGCCATGATAAAAAAATGCCCGCCATCTTCAAATCGGTGATAGTAAAAATAAAATAAGAGTGGTTCTGAACTGTCAATATATGAGGCTCACACCACTCAAAAAATAAACTTTTTTAAAAATGGTCAAGCAACCAGCTGGTATGATTTCATATGGATTGACCCTAATGTGAAACTGACTGTGTTGAAAAAATATTTCAAATCGTTTGTTCCAAACAAATGCTATAGCACAGAATTCTACCCCCCTTTTGTGTAATTTACGAGGATAATAACGTCTTTGATACTACTAATACTACCACTTGTATTATTATTAATAATAATAATAGTCATTATTAATGTTGTTGTTGTTATTATTATTATTGGTACGTTTATCCTGGTACTTGCCACCCAGACAAAAATTCCTGGTTTCATCTCTGGTATTATATTTTTCCGCAAATTTTGTCTGACAAAAATAATATGAGTAATTAATTCGGCATAAACGGGGGGGGGGGGATGTTCTATCCTTTTGTCGGGGAGTGCGTCATGGGCCTTGGGGGGGATGGGCATCCCTACCTCGGGGTGTAAGTTCGGAACGTATCCAAATGTCAACCTCTCTTCGATGTATTACACCCTGGACTCCATTTCACAGAATAACGAGTTGAGCCTTGTTTCCATGTTAATAATAATAATAAATTTTGTTGTTTCTGTTGCGTTTTATTTATTGTTAATCTTCATCTGAAGAAGACCCTGTTAGTTTTTACGTTACGTTACGTTAGTTACGTTTTTAGTGATTATCTTTATTACAATAAATTTTGCCTTCGTCAGCATTTTAATGTTTTTTTTTTAAGAATAAAGAGATTCTGGCGCCCGGATCCACTGCTGGTATAATCCTCTGCGGGACTTGTGTTTTTTGTCCTCTTCATGCATGTTTGTGATTGTTCCTCTATACAGGCCTTTAGCTAGAATTGACCTCCAGGGTGGACTCCGGGGTTATCAGGGGGGCTTTTAAAACCAAGTCAAATTTTCAAAAGTTTAACAGTATAAAATGAAGGTAAAATGTGTGTGTGTGGGAGGGGGGGGGACATTAATTTATATGAAATTTAGAAATATCATACAAATACTACATTTTTCTACGATATATCTCTTAAAACATAGTACTTGTTTTTTAAGTGTTGATTGCTACTGAAATCATCCCTTATTGCACACTCCATACTTTTGATGATACAGATATTTATGTCATAGTCATACGAGAAGAAATGCACAATATTCAATCATAGTGCTTCCAGCCCCGGCGGAAGCAATGAAACTTCCCTTCGTCCGAAAATTTCGGTGCTGTTTGACCTTTGACACAGATGCGGAGGGAATTTGCATAATGGCATCAAAGTCACAGATTTCTGTCTAATAATGCAGTCCCTGTAATAGAGTCCCGTAAAAAGTTTAGTTATGATTTGTCTAACCAATGGAACCTAGTAGAATACATGTAGGAGAGTCAGAAAAACTTGGGTAGACATCACCATATTCTGGACCGGGTGTTTTAGACGCCATTTTCCAAAATGGCCGATAGCGACAATATTTTGCTTTTATTTCCGCTTCTGAAACCGTTACAGTCATACTTTTGGTGTCTAAATATATGTTTTGAAGGGTGAGGAATCGAATAAAATGGTTCCTGAAGTTGTCTGATTGTTATTTATTTCAGAAAATCTTTTTTTTTTTTTTCGATTTGTTTGTCCAGATCCAACAAAACTGCCAGTCAAATCAAGGATATCTCAGAGTAATCTTATTCAACGAAGTCACTACATACGAAGGGAATTACCATGTCAAAGGGTTCTACATTACAAGAGACCAGACAGCAAACCATGTTTTCATGAAAGTTTCAAAGTTAAGGAAAACATTTCTCTGTAATGAGAGCACTGAAAAGATACATGCTGAAACTGAATTTGCAATCACTTTAATTAAACATGGGATTCCTGAAGATACAACTGATGATCTAATTGTTCCAACATGGGCTGGATGTCGTGCTTTGGTATCAACAGCTACACCACCTCTCATGCATGTGGGATTTATTCCATTCATCCCCAAGCCAGTTACAGAACATGCTACAGTTTTCTTATCGTTGAAAAGTTTGCAGAATGTTTGCTCACAATTAAAACAATCAGTCTTACCAGTATTTTCAGGTGAGGGTGTATTCCATATCATTGCTGATATTATGGTGAGTAGCCCTTCTGAGTTTCCTGACATCATTCCAATGATTGGAAACTTCCATTGCGCAAAGGTCGTCCGGCACATTATTGGAAAATATCACGAGGTACTAGGGATAAGCAACCGTTTCCGAGAAATACTTTGTGCTGATGATACCAGTTACAGTGAGGTAACTCTTCATCATGAATTATCAGGAAACTTTAGTTCCAAGATGTTAATGTTTGTGAATGCAGTATTTGAATTTATGAACAGTAGAGGCAATCCATATGAAACATCCAGCCAGACAAAACTTCATAATTTTATCAGTAAACAGTGTATATCTAGAGAGGATGCTATCCGCCTGATGAAAGTGAGAGAGCATGGAGAGGAGAGTTATGAACTATTCAGAAGTGAACGTTTCGTTAAGAAAACTACAAAACTTTCTGGTGTCATCACGAAGGTAAAATTCCCAACAATGATGGGTGAAACCGTAGTGCCTGCTCGAAATCGAAGACAACGCTTGCTTCCCAAAAGAATAATATTGCTGCAGCTGATAGAAGTATACACATAGCTAAAGCACGAGGAGAAACAATGAAAGATACTTTGAAATGTGATCTGCTGCCAACTAATATGTTATTAGATGATAATGGCTACACAACCAAACCTGTAAAGCATCTACTGTTGTCTGAACTGGAGAAAAAACTAGATCCAAGTTTCAAGAACGTGAAGTAATGAATACTGCTGTCGTAGTTGATTTTATGTCACAAGTTCGCCAACTCAGAACTAAGTGTATGGGAACTTTTAAAAGTATATTTGATAAAGTCTGGACTAATGCAACTCAATACCACGGAACTAACGAGTGGATTTTGTATTTGACAGCTACATCAAGCAGTCACTAAACGAAGGTGAAAGAGAAAGACGGAGACCAATTGAAATTATGACAATCGAATGGGACACTCTAATTCCTATACAGATGGACAGATTCTGGTCTTCAAGTAAAAACAAACAGTTGCTTCAATTGTCCGCTGCTACCGGTTTTATTAAACATGCAAAAACGACTAGCTTTACTACAGTGATAAGTGGAACCATCACAGGAGACAATGATACCAGAGATGTCTTCATAGTTATGAACAAGAAACTTTAAACTTGCTCTGACCTTCAGACCAGAATGGGGGGGGGGCGCATTGGTCTCTCTAAGCTCCTGAAGTTTTATATAATTTCACAAATCCAACAGATAGTGTCGGTTATTTAAAAAAAAGAAATACGAAATAGACAAAATGCACATCAACAATGACAAAATTAGAACTCAAAATTCACTGATATGGGCACTAAATAGAAACACCCGATCTATTTTTTCTTGTCGGTGACCTTGGAATACGTATCAACAGAGTTATTGTATTGTACGAGTCAATGGGCATGACAAGAAACTTAGACTGTTTTATTTTTTTATGGGGGATGTGGTCGAGTGGGTTCCCAGTAACATATCATAAGACGATGTCTGCGATAAAAAGCAGGCGCGTACTGGCTCAATCAGAGGAGCCCTGGCAACTTAACCTGTGGGCCCTCAGAAATGCTTGCTGATCGCCTCAAATAGGAAAGAAATCCCTCATTTACCACCTTTATAGAAATACCGCTTTGTCGGAATCTTTAGAGTATAAATTGTCTACAGTTATGAATTCAGTAGGAAGATTCAGTTGCTCGACCAGTTTGTTTTTTATTGCCGCACAATGAGTATCGGCGATTAGGGGGGCAGTTGCCCCCCATTTTTTGCCGCTTTTGCCTCCGCACTGTGCTAAACCTTATCTACCAAGGAAGAGTAAACTGCCCTTCCCCCCCTAAGTTTTGGAACCCAATCGCCGCCACTGCGACACAATAACTAATAAAACTTGGTAATTCATAAACTTATACCACTAATATTAGTTTTATGTGTTGTATTTAAAATGTAACTTCCCATCTCACCAAATTTTCAAAGCCTTTTCATATTCAAATAAGAACTGAGACAAATTTCCCACATAGTTCACACCTGTAGTGTGTTTCAGATTAATTTAGATATTTTTAACTATAGTGTGACAAGGTACTTCAATTTTCTGCAGGGGTCCCAAATATTTTAGTTGCAGGGGGTCCCCAGGAAACTTTGCTATGCTACTGCTTCAGACCTTTGTAGAAGAAGCAGATTCCAGAATGATACTCCATATATTCCATACTGTTCAGTCAGGCATAACATACCTCATACCGTAGTATTATCTAATGACACTGATGTAGTTGTTCTCGTCCTTCGATATCTATTTGAACTATTCACGAAAGGGTTGGAAGTGGGAGTGGAGTGGGTCACAAAGTGCTTTATGTGCCTCTACACACGCTGGGGAGAAAAGTGGGAGTTACGCTTTGCAGAACTTTAATAAAGGCACTCATCTTTACAGGTAGTGATGTTACAAGCAAGATAGGAACAAAGCCATCTTCACTGAAAGTATCACCAGAAACATTACTAATTGGATTTGCAGAAGAAAATACTCTGTCTGAAGAAGCACCTGATAAAGCAGAGGAATATCTTGTTCAAGTTTTACATCCATCCTCAAAGTATAAGACATTTGATGAGCTTCGTTATTCATTACACAAACAGAAGCACATATCTGAGCTACCACCCTCATCTTTCTGAATAAGAAATGGACATTTGAGAAGAAGTTTTTCTGTTCTGCAGGAATGCTTAAAACTTTCACGAAGCTACTTTCCTGATAGAACCCTGCAACCAACCGATTATGGATGGTGAAAAGATGCAAATGGCGTACTAAAGCCTGATATCTGCCTTCATGAAATGCCTTCTGAGGTAGCCTACTAATAAAGTGTACTTGTAAAGCATGTGCTACTAGGAGATGTAAATGTCGTATGAAATATTTACCATGCAATGAGTATTGGAAATGCGGTGAAGAATGTAATAGATAGTGTGGGAGAAAAATAAGAAATTATCATATTATTATGCAGATTGTTGCAATAACTTGTAAAAAAAACATTTAAGTTCAGAGTTTTCATAATTATCATGTGTGCTTTATTGGGATATAATTTTTTGAATGTGTGCTTTATTTTATTATTTTTTTCTTCAAATCCTTTATGTTGTGTATAAATAAGTTTTCAAATAATTGTAGTCAGTTTTTGTTCATTTTAACAGATTTTCTGAACTAAATAACAATCAGACAACTTCAGGAACCATTTTATTCGATTCCTCACCCTTCAAAACATATATTTAGACACCAAAAGTATGACTTTAACGGTTTCAGGAGCGGAAATAAAAGCAAAATATTGTCGCTGTCGGCCATTTTGGAAAATGGCGTCTAATTCACCCGGTCCAGAATATGGTGATATCTACCCAAGTTTTTCTGACTCTGCTACATGTATTCTACTAGGTTCCATTGGTTAGACAAATCATAACTAAAATTTTTACGGGACTCTATTACAGGGACAGGAGTATAAGTGGAAGGACGCAACAAGGGAAGCGAAAGTACAGATAAAGAAGCTGCCCTGTGAAAGAACCTTTTAAAGTCTAGAGAAGAGAATCTTCTAAATACTTGCCGCTACTTCTTCTTACAAATAAGATGAAGAAATGTGTTAGTTGTCGTTCATGTTCTGTGAATTTATCCTTCACCAAAGTTGTGAGCAAAATAATATCTGCTGTCTACTTTTTCACTCTTCACTGCAAACAAATACGGCTGAGGGAAGTGCCAGGGGGCTGACGGCGGTTCCAGGGGGAGCTGGGCCCAGCTGGCCCCTGCCTGGCTACGGGCCTGCCTCCATATATGTTTCATATATGTTTTGGAAACTTTGAAAACCAGAACAACCAAGGTACCTACAGTAAAACCTTGTGAATCCGGACTAATGGGGGATAAGTTGACCTGTTTAACGAAAGTCCGGATTAACTGAAATAACGTAAAAGAACAGTAGAAAGTGCATTAAAACTCTGTTTATAGCAACAAAACACGTTTATTATGATGTACTATTTAAATACTATACTATACAGTACAATACAAAGTCTGCGGGAAACAGAATTTCATCAGTGGTTGAATGCCTTTTCTTTGGGAAGTTCTCTTGTTCACTTCTAGCCACATTTAAAACCTTGCATTCTGCTTTATTTTTTCCTTTTGCCTGTCCGGATTAAGCGAAGTCTGGCTTATCGGGGTCCGGATTTACGAGGTTTTACTGTATAGCTGTCAATTACAATTTGTGTAATTTTAAATACCAGTGTATACGTTTTTATTTTATTTTTATTTTTTGATGTAAATTGTAAAACAAAGAAGGAAATAAATTAGTACATAATAATCGGGGGAACCGAAATTCTGAGGAAATGACGTCCTGCTTTATTGTTTAAAGGCACCAGGACCTAAGCGCATGGCCCCTGGGTGTATGCGGATGAAGGCGGGCTTCTTTCCGGGATTCCTCCCTTTATTACTATTTCATATTATCAACATTCGTTTATTATTTTGTATTTTTGTTATTCAGCGTCGCTTTTCTGCCACCTTTGGCTAATCGCGAAGATGAGGATGAGTGATGATATGATGGAATTGATGATGTGACTCTAACAAGGAACAGGGTCTCCCGATGGCGCAGTACGAGGGTCACTATTTATATTTTGAGCCTTGGCAACACTGATTGAAGTTAGGCGCGATTTGACGTTTGCACGGAATAGTCTGGCATTATTGACCATAACGTACTTCAAATGTTTTGTCAATAGCTTCATTTGTGTTGTTTATGTTGCCTTGGAGATTGCGCGACAACAATAAAATGGAATTAACTCGTGAACATTTTCGTGCGATGATTTTTTACGATTTTCGACGTGGATTATCAAGACAAGAGTGCATCGATCAACTTACTTCCACATTTGGCGATGAAGCCCCATCCTTTGCCACTGTGAAACGCTGGTATAACGAATTTAATCCTGGCCGCCATTCGCTCACCGACGAGATTCGCGAAGGTCGTCCAAAATCAGTTGTTGTTCAAGAAAACATTGATGCTGTGCAAAACCTAATACTGCAAGATCGTCATGTGACATACTGTGAGATTGAGGCAACCATAGGCATTAGTTCCACCAGCATATATAAAATATTACATGATCATTTAGCTGTGAGAAAGGTATGTTCTCGTTGGATCCCACACAATTTGACAAAAACTCAAAAAGACGCTCGCGTCAATTGGTGCAAACAAATGCTCAATAAATACAATCGTGGTGCGTCAAAAGACGTATATAAGATTGTAACAGGTGACGAATCATGGATATATGCACATGAGCCGGAACGTAAACAGCAGTCGACTGTATGGGTGTTTCAAGATGAACCCAATCCAACAAAAGTTGTTTGCGCTCGAAGCACATCGAAACAAATGGTCGCCTGTTTTTTGGGGAAAACTGGTCATGTGGCAACTGTGCCTTTAGAGGAACGTAGAACGGTCAACTCTGAATGGTACACAACAATTTGTTTGCCAGAGGTCTTCGGTCAAATACGGAAAACAAACAAACGCCGTCGGATCATTCTTCATCAAGACAATGCCAGCTGTCACACATCTCGTCTAACAACCGACTTTATGAACAGTCAAAAAATCGAATTGATGGGTCATCCACCGTACAGTCCTGATTTGGCACCCAATGACTTCTTCTTGTTCCCGAATGTCAAGAATAAATTGCGTGGACAACGATTTTCGTCGGCGGAAGACGCCGTTGATGCGTTCAAAAACCATATTATGGAGGTGTCTCAAGAAGATTGGAAAAACTGCTTTGACAAATGGTTCGAACGAATGCAAAAGTGTATTGACCATAAAGGAGAATACTTCGAAAAACAATAAAGCAGTTTTAAATGCCAAATTCCTGTTTTCTTCATTGTTAGGCTCAAAATATAAATAGTGACCCTCGTAGTAGCGTCCTCGCCAAGTAATCAAGGGGTCCCGTGTTCGAAACAGGTGGTTCGAATCCCACTTTAAACTGTAGGTCCAGTCCCGATTAGCCTTACTGTGCATATAGTGGACTTAGAACACCAATTCAATCAATCAATCAATCTCACAAGGAACACCCATGTCCAGTTCGGAATTCGAACCTTTAGGACTCTGGCGCTGTGCTAACCACCATGGCAGTCGACTCTCTTCACCAATCATCCTCATCTTCGCAATAAGCCAAAAGTTGAAGAAAAGCGACGAAAAATAAACAAAATCAAGAAGCAACAATATTTCTGGTTACTACGTCGTCGTATCTGTTTACGTTCTGCCTGCTGGATTCTTTCTCTCTCGCACGCTCGCATGTTTTCCATTATTCATATTTTCTAATCAAAATTCTCATCCGTCTCTCCGTAACGTGCTCCTTCTTCCCTGCGTCTAAGAAGAGAACTTATCGACGAAAGGGAGACTTCCTCTCTTCAGTATCGAGGAGAGATCGAAACTTCATTCTCGAGGCCGAGAGAGGGAGTGGACAGGATTTTACGTATCGAGACGAGAACGACACAGTTGTTTGAAACAGGAATGCCCACAGAATCAGGATAATCGTGTGCAACGGATAGTCTGAATATCTGAATAATTCGAATATCAGAATATCCCATATTCGGATAGAAAAAATATCCAATATCCGGATACAATTTTATTCGGATTTGGCCATCCCTAGTTTGAAAGTCTACACGAGACATAATTTCACGTTCATGAGAATAACTCGGAACGTTCATTTCTGAATAGTGTTGCCCACGAGACGAGACGAGACGAGACTTTGGTCTGTCTCGTCCCGTCTCGTGAAAATGCTGTCTCGTCTCGAAAATATTCGTTTGTCCCGTCTCGTGTCCCGTCTTGTCTCGTCCCGTCTCGTCTCGTCTCGTAAAAGTGGTCCGGGATATCATGCCAACAAAAGTCAAAAGTAACAGAAACACAATATTTTTCCGGAAAGTGGGATAATGCTCCAAATATTTTACCCATTGCGTGGTGAGAATAAATAAGGCTCGTTAATATTACATTAATATTAAAAATGCAGTTTCTTGGTTACTGATTGCTAGGTATCTTATGAAATCTACCTTGTGTTTTTTCTCGCTTCCATACAACTGTCTATCCTTTTGAAATGTTTTCCCCTAGACCATCTTTCTATCTGAATGTCGAACTTTCGTGCACTATGAAAATTTACCATTTTTCTTTAAATTGTAAATTATTATTATTAGCCTATTACATGAAATGTTACAAAGACGGTACAAGAATAGTAATATAACAGCACGAATATTAGCTAATATCTAGCTTACGTGTAATTAAGATCGCCAAAATTTGCATAAAAACAGCTGTCCTGGCAAGGAAATTAATGACAAAAAGGTGATTAATTGAATATTTGCTGAATAACAAAAAAGGATGTTAAATCCAGTTGACGAAAAAAAAGTTCCTAATTAATATTTATGTACATACATACATTTATGATATGCAAACCGTATGGTCGCAATAGAATCCTTGTTCGGCAGGAATAAGTAACCCTCGATTATGCTAAACAAATATATTTTTTGTTAAGCTAGAGCAAGACCCCAGGCGGATGCAAGAAGCCGTTCATGCAAAAGTGTCTGTTTCACGAAGCGAGGAAACGTGACAAAACCACCACGTATGGAAGGCAAACCTGCATTTATTTTATATAGCACATTTTCAGATCCGTGTCTCCTGAAGTTATAAAAATCCAAACTTCAATCACTTTTTAGGCATGCTATAGTTGAAAAAATATGTTTAGATGCACCAAAAGTGCATAATTATCAGATTATGCATATAACGTGTTATTGGAATCAACCTATTTGTGTAAATTGGATGCCTTCCCGATGGCGTAGTAATAACGCCGAGGTCTTGTAATTAAGGGTCCTCGCGTTCGATACCCAATGGAGGCACAAAGTGGACAGGATCGTACTTTAAACTGAAGGTCGGTTCGCAATTTAGCCTATTTGTAAATCAAGTGGACTTAAAAAAATACAATATCAACGTTAAGAATATTAGAATCCACTAATTCACCCGCAGGTAAGTCAAATTTCACATATCCCTCTTCATCCTTGTTCATAGACTTCCTGCAATACTCTTGTGCATGTGTGTTGCATCCCACCAGGTGCAAGAAATGTGAAGAGTTATTCTTTCCCTGTACTGCGTTCTTTCTTTTCATAAGAGTAAGGCTAAATTCTCGTTTTATCTGAACTTTTAAAAATAAAAAAATACAACCACCCTTTCTCTTGTATGTGTAAAATAATCCCACTCTGTCTCAGAAAACCTCTTCCTATGATCAAATGTCGGAAACAACTCTCAAGTCTCAACAATTATAAATTTATGCTTAAATTTTCTATCACATATACAAACAGTAGCACATATCATGTCATTTGGTGCAACACTGTCAACAGCTAATGTTACTTTACTCGTCCTAATAAATTTACTTCCAACCAGTGACGGCGCCAGGGAAATGTGATGGGGGCGGGGGGCGGAAGGGGGCAACAAAATATTGTTGGGGGGCAGTCACAACGCCCGAAAACACTACATATATAACATAACTAACTAACTAACTAACTCTCTAGCCTTCTTAAACCCGAAGGTTCATGGCTGCAGCAACACAGGCCTTCCATGTTTCCCTATCTTGAGCAAAATCTATATACTCTTTTCCATCCCTACCGATTTCCCTTAGGTCCATCTCAACGTTGTCCCTCCATCTTCGTCTTGGCCTTCCTACAGGTCTCTTACCATCAGGTTTCCCGACAAGAATCCTGTAAACTCCTCTTTCCTCTCCCATTCGTGCCACATGGCCTGCCCACCTAAGTCTTCTTGATTTAATTATTCTAATAATATCTGGACATGAATACAAATTATGTAGTTCTAAATTATGTAACCTTCTACATTCACCTGTCTCCCCATCCCTTTTAGGTCCAAATATTTTCCTAAGGATCTTATTTTCAAATACTCTCAATTTATGTTCCTCTTTCAATGTAAGGGACCAAGTTTCACAACCCATATAATAGTACATGCAAAATTACTGTTTTGTATATTTTAACTTTTAGTTTCTTAGATATTAAACGAGAAGACAAAAGTTTATGAAGAGAGAAGTAACATGCATTTCCTGAATTAAGCCTACTTTTTATTTCCTCTTTAATATAATTTTCATTTTTAATATTAGCTACTCCTAAGTATTTGAATTTGGAAACTGATTCAAACGAGTTGTTATCAATAATTAGATTTTGATTATTACCTAACACTTGATTTCGGCCTGTAAGCATATATTTAGTTTTCTCTTTGTTAACTTCCAAACCTATCTCTTTAGCAGTTTTGAAAAATATTTTAGCATTATTCTTAATTGTATTCACATCATCCCCCAGTAAGTCTACATCATCTGCATATGCTAACAACTGAGTCACACCATTTAATTTTAGTCCTTCTTTAGTTTCTTTTACCTTCCTAACAGCATATTCTAAGGCAAAACTAAAGAGCAATGGAGATAATGCATCTCCTTGTTTTAACCCATCATGAATTGTAAATTTGTCAGACATATTAATACCCACACGAATTTTACTTTCTGTTTCACTGGTGCATACTTTTATCATACTAACAAGCTTCTTAGGTATTCCAAACTCGACTAATATATTATATAGTTTATCTCTTTTGACCGAATCATATGCTTTTTTTAAATCAATGAATAGCTGATGGACATTTTGATTATATTCCCTCTTTTTTTCAAGTGTCTGTCTAATGTGAAAAATTTGATCTATAGTTGATCTGTTACGTTTAAATCCACATTGATAATCACCTATAATTTCATTAGCATATGGTGTTAGTCTTGTTAAAAGAATGTTAGACAATATTTTGTATGTTGTTGAGAGTAGAGAAATTCCACGGTAATTATTGCAGTTTATTTTATCACCTTTTTTAAACACAGGAACAATTATGGATTCTTTCCACTGTTGAGGGATTTCTTCTTTATTCCATATTAAACAAATTAATTTATGAATTTGACATATTAATGAATTTCCACCATATTTAATTAACTCAGCTGGTATTAAATCAATGCCAGGTGCTTTGTTATTCTTTAGCCTTTTAATAGCATCTTTAACTTCAGTCAAGTAAGGTTCTGGAACTAAAGGTTCTGCTGTGTGTACTTCATTTACTTCTGATTTATCTCCTACATGGACATTTAAAAGGTCATTAAAGTAGTTCTTCCATCTATTTTGAATATCACTTGGGTCAGCTAGAAAATCACCATCTTTATCTTTTATCAAGTTCACTTTAGGTTGCCACCCCTTTCTAAACTCATTTACACCTTTATATAAATCTCTGATATTTTTATTTTTGCTGTTTGTTTCAATTTCGTTAATTTTGCTTTTCAAGTAATCTCTTTTTTTACTTCTAAACGTGCGGTTAACTTCTCGCTTTATTCTATTATAATTGTTTAGATTTGTATCATCAGAGTTATTTAACCACCTGAGTCTAGCCTGATTTCTTATTTCTATTAGATTATGACATTCATTATCAAACCATGGCTTACTTTATCTCGGTTTATGGTATCCTATACTTTCTTTAGCTGCTGATTCTATTGCATTACGTATGTGCTCCCAATTCTTATTTACGTCTCTTTCATTTATATTTTCATCATCATTTAAATCCTGCAAAACATCAAATCTATTTGACAGTTTAATTTGGTAATCTTTCTTAATTCTTTCATCAGTAAACTTTCCTGTGTCAAATTTGTATCATATATAACATATATATACAAATATAATAATAGTTATAATAATAATAATTATTATTATTATATGCATGTATGATGTTTTGTGTTTGTTCCTTGTTTAGAGTGGACGTTTACTGCCTAAATTTTCTTGATTACGAGTTTATTCCATATGATTTTATTTAATAAAGGCATTAATTCTTTTTTATTCGTAAGTTGCGTTGTCTCGAGTGGCCTATTTCAGTATTGGAAGACATTCATAATTTTATAATTCATCGTCTTTCATGAGATGAAACTACTGATATAAATATTCAAGTTATAAGATAATAATATAAATGACGAAAAAATGTGCTTCCAAGAGTTTACTTTTCTTGAAAAATGAACGTGACGTTGGAAGAAATTAATCTTCTTAAGTATTAGAAACAATGAAAGTCAGGGACGTCGTTAGGGGGGGGCACGGGGGGCACTGGCCCCCCGAAACGTTCACGTGTCCCCGGCAAACTGTTCTACATTTGCTGAAAATTTTACTTTCATGATAAATATTGCAAAATAGTTTTTCAGTATTTTTTTTCTTTCAGTTAGAAACACTGTTCTTAATTTAAGTGGCACGAACCCAAAACCACATTTCTTTCTAGTTTTCCTGGTTCTAGCTATAGTGGATGTCAGTGTAGGAACCTAGAACTTCGTCGTTCCTCGAAATTTTGAGGGAGCAGTCTTTCCACCCCTCGTAGTCGCAGGTCAACAACAGGCAGGGTTGGGCGTTGAGTGTTGCCGTTGCATCCAAACAATGTTTTGAGCTTGAGTAGATTGAAGAACGACCGCTTGTGCAGCGGTAAACGACATATATGCAGTTACAACTGGTCCCGAATCAGAGCGCAATACACGCTAAAATAAGTATAATGGTGGCAGGATGCTTCATATTTCCGGGTAAGTAGTATTATTCGCACCAAATATCTATTCTACTATTGAAACAGTCTAAAACACGCAACGTGTTAAAAGTAATTATCTTCACAAACTGTACGATTTCTCGAGTCGCATATTTTTCTCGATATCGTGAAGACCGATTTTGAGAATCCTCCTTAACAAACGATGCCTCCCCGATTGCGCAGTGATAGCGTTGTTGCCTTGTAATCGAGGGGTCCCGGGTTCGATACATGGGTGGAGGTACACAGTGGTCCGGATCTTACTTTAAACTGTAGGTCCAGCCCCGACTAGCATTACTGTACATAAAGTGGACTAAAAACACCAACTCAACTCAACTCCTTAACAAACTTTTCGAAGAATCGAAAATTTAAACAAAAACAAGTAAATACAAGAAAATGGCGGACGAGTAGCGGACGTGTAGCAAGAGCTCCCGATTTCCCCCCCAGTCTCGCTGGCACATACATTACTCATACACTACTACCAGAACAAACTAGTGTCAGCATAGGAAAGCATCACTTCCAGCACCTCGGTGGTGATCTAACAGCTAACGAACCTTACTAAATCGCATAATTATGCCTAAAACTTCGATCAACGTAGTTGCCAGCCGCGTGGAAAGCGTGGAGGAGAGGCTTCGGGCCTTCGAGAGCCAACTTCGGGACGTCGCCGGTCAGCAACCACCCGCTGAAAGCAAGGAGAAGGGATTCCAGGCGGCGTTGCAGGATCTCAGCGCGGCCTTCCTAGAATTTAAACGGGAGGCGGTGGACACGCTGAAGTCTGTCAGGCTGGACATCCAGGATCTCCAGAAATCCACAGAAAGAAACTTGACATTGATCGACGACATGGAAATGTATTCTAGGAGGAACTGCCTGCTGTTACACGGCATTCCTGAGACGGCCAACGAGGACACGGACGAGCTTGTCCTCCAGACGATACACAAACACCTCCACCTGCAGCACGTAACCCTGGACCACATCGAGCGCTCTCACCGCATCGGCCCCCGGAGGAGAACAGCGGCGGATGCGGTCAAAACTGGGAAGAGGCCCATCATCTTTCGGCTTTGCAGCTACCGAACCAGGGACGCCATCTGGAAGAACAAGAAGGCGCTGAAGGGAACGAGAGTTCTCATCACCGAATCCCTGACTGCAGCCAGGCAGCAAGTGCTGCAGAAGGCCAAGGAGCAGCATGGCCCCAGGAACGTGTGGACTCAGGATGGCAGAATTGTCACACTGAAGAACAATCGGAAGATCTCCGTTACCACGCTGGAGGAACTACACAAAGTGGAGTGAACGCGAGGGGAAAAAGAGGACGTGCAGGGAATAAGCAGCCACTCAGAACGTTTATTTTTGCCTACTGAGGGCGCATCAAATTCCGCCACGTTATTGCGTAAACTCAGTTATTTTTGTGTATTAGTGTTTGTGACTACATTATGTTAGTTATTGGTATTTATGTTACCACGTTAACCGTTATGCTCGTGTCTGTTTGTGTTTGTGTTTGTGTGTGCGTGTGCGTATGTGTGCGTAAGTATATAGAATCCAGTTTTCGGTGCCCTGCAGGTTCTAAATACATCACTTCTGCTGGCTTGGTAAGTGAATCTCCAATTTCCAATAATTTGTGTTCGGTAGACGTAGCGACAAATGTTAATTTTATTTATTTATTATCTTCTCATTCCCTATGGCTCAAACTGATATTCTGGTGGACGTAAATCTGGCAACGCCCCCACCCGGTGCTTCTGTAGAACTTGAAAACCTGCCCCCCTCCTCTTCATTTGCCAGAACCCCCTTCCAGCGGCAGACCGTAAACTCGCTTCCCAACCCCTCAAACTGTTTGCCCGCCGGCAACCTCCCGGCAACACCGACGTCTGCTTTTTTCAGTCAATTAAGAAATATCTGCATTTCCCCAGCAAGCGACAACGACCTTCGCTCCCCAACCCCGGTGTCACAAATGGGCGACCCACCTCCTGGACCGCAGCTGAACCTCCCCTCGGGCAGTCTCAACGTCATCCACGTCAATGCACAAAGCATTCTCGCGCATCTCCTTGAAGTCCAAAATATTGCCCAAATAAACAAACACGTGCATGCTCTGCTCGTGTCGGAAACGTGGCTGAAGGAGAGCCTTTCGAGTGAACTGGTGCACCTTCCAGGTTTTCGTCTGTTCAGAAGAGACAGGATCGGGAAGAGGGGCGGGGGAGTGGCAATTTATCTACGCGAAGATATTCCTGCCAAAATCCTTTCGGAATCACCCGGCGACTACGACCGATCTTCCGAATATATAATTATGGAAACTACCGTCTGTCGACAGAAACTCCTCCTTGCCGTAGTCTATCGACCACCTACCACTCGCCTCGAAAACTTCGAAAACGACATCGCAACATTTCTACCAAAATATTCTCACGCAATTGTTTTGGGGGACATGAATGTCGACCTGTGTACCACCAAAGAGGAGGCTATGCAATTCCGCGATACGTTCTCGGCCTTAAATCTCACAATCTGTCACCTAAACCCAACCCACCACACGGCCACTTCAGACTCCTGGCTTGACGTCATTCTGGTCTCGGACGAAAATCGCGTAACGAGCCATGGCCAAATTCCGGTACCTGGGATTTCCTATCATGATTTAATTCACGTATCATATAACATCCGCGTTCCAAAATTTAAGCCTAAACAAGTATCTTACAGGGACATAAAGAACGTTGACGAAACCCGCTTGAACGAAGACGCTGCACTCGTTCCGTGGCACGTAATTAGCACGTTACCAACAGTGGACGAGCAAGTTCACCTGTTAAATACATTTATTCTTGAGCTGTTCAATAAACATGCTCCCGTCAGAAAGAAACGGGTCTCACGTCCCCCCGCCCCCTGGCTGACGGACGACGTACGTCGACTTATGGTCATGAGAGACAGAGCTTACACCAAATACAGAAATGACGTAAAAAAAAGGTGACTCTAGCACATGCAGCTTCGAAAATTATAGAACCCTGAGGAACCGCTGCAATCAGGAGGTAAGAAAAGCCAAGCGCCGATTCGCATACGAATTGCTCAACCACCAAAATAAACCGGACGTTCTATGGAAAAAGTTGAAAATTCTAGGTGTTGGGAAACAGAAAAAGGACGACTACATTCCTAAGTTTGCACCAGATGTACTGAATAATCATTTTTGTGACCTCCCGACTATTGAAAATAATGTTAAAATTGAAACTATTCGGAACATCGCAACGCACTCCACAAACGCTTCAAAATTTTGCTTTTCCTGAATTTCACCGGAAGACGTTAGAAAATCTTTACTTAAGATAAAATCGTCGGCCGTAGGAGTAGATGAAGTTTCCATTCTCATGATCAAAAAAATCCTCCACCATGTCCTTTTTCCCATCACGGACATATTCAATTTCTCCTTGCTTTCTGACACATTTCCGTCGCTTTGGAAACTCGCCCAGGTACGCCCTATACCTAAAACAAGCAACGAAATCAATTTAAACAATTTTAGACCAATCAGCATCCTCCCAGCTCTGTCTAAGGCTCTAGAACATCTTATTAGTGGTCAAACCCGTGACTTCCTAGCACGAAATAAACCACTTTCAATCTGGGTTCCGTAGCAACCACAGCACATGCACGGCTCTCGTCAACGTAACCGACGACATTAGGTTAGCCATGGACAATCGACAACTTACAATCCTTGTTCTTCTCGATTTTACCAAAGCTTTCCAAACCATTGATCACGAAATTTTACTCACAAAACTATCATCCCTATTCAGCTTCTCGAACTCTACGGTTAACTGGTTCCGTTCCTACCTGTCTGGACGTCAAAAATGTGTCGTCGACCCACATCGGAGATCATCCTGGAAAAGTATCCCCTGTGGCGTCCCTCAATGCACCGTACTGGGCCCCCTCCTGTTTACACTGTATATTAACGACCTCCCGTCGGTGCTTAATCACTGTAGGTATCACATCTATGCCGACGACTTTCAATTATACTTTTCTTTCCCTCCTCAAGAAATATTGAATGCAACCGAACGTGTAAACAACGACCTGAAAAAAATCAACAAGTGGTCTGAAGACCACGGCTTGCACGTCAACCCGACCAAAATCCAATGTATGCTCGTAGGCTCCCCAAAGATTCTGAACAGAATTGACGAATTAAATCTCCCTAATCTTACGGTCAACGATAAACACTTGCCTCTCTCTACCACGGTTAAAAATCTGGGAAATACACTAAACAATAATCTTACCTGGAGAGAACACGTAAACTCCGTGTGTAAAAGAGCTTTCGGTGCACTACACTCTCTTTACCGGCTTAAAAACTTCCTCCCCGAACGTATAAAAACCAAACTTGTTCAATCTCTTGTTTTCCCTATTATTGATTACTGTGACACTGTTTACTCGGACGTAAATTGCGAGCAAGCTAAACGCCTTCAGCGAATCCAGAACGCCTGTGTCCGCTTCGTTTTCGACATAAAATATTCAGAACATTTGACACCGTATTATGCGAAGGTCGAGTGGCTGAAATTAAGTGATAAACGGATTTACCACAACCTTGTCCTACTGTACAAAGCCCTAGAAATAAAAGATCCAAAATACCTTTCCGGGCGGTTTCAATATCTTTCGGACTTTCACTCCCGCAACACCAGATCACGTGAAAAATCTCTGTTATCCATCCCTATCCACAGATCTAACTTCTACGCCAATTCGTTTACCGTTACCTCTGCAGGACACTGGAACAGACTGCCCCCCGAAATCCAAGCCTCCTCCTCAATTGTAACATTCAAAAGACAATTAAAATTATACATGCTAAACAATTGGACCTAGATTAAATTCCCAGAAAGAAATACGTTATACATTTAGCCGACGAAATATGCTTTCTATGTAGGTACTTGTGTGTGAATGTGTGTTTGTGTGTGTGTGTGTGTGTGCATGTAGAAACTGTATTGCTTTTATTTTTGATTTCTTCTAAGCTATATTTTTTCATTGTGTTAGTAAAAATAATGAGCAATGTACGTAATTAATGGTTAATCCAGGGCTTGACTGCTCGTATTCAAACTGTATTGCTTTCATTTTTAGTTTCATTTTACTTTCACTACTTTACTTTTCTTTTATTATTTTATTTTTCATTTATCTTTTTTAATTTTTTAATTGTATACAATTTACTGCAAAGAAAAAAATGATCCCTGTAATTAATGGTTAAGTGGAAGAGAAGGCATTAATGCCTTAACTTCGCCATGTAAACAAAGTCGTAAATAAATAAATAAATAAATAAATAAAATACATTTTCGTAATTTTGAAGTAAATTATTATTATTATTGTTATGATTTTGGGTATTTTTGGTTCGTATGAATCTGCCTCACACAGTAAGCTTATTTTGTTGAGTCAAGTACAATAAAAACCCTTGCAATAAGTCACTGGAAACACATGGGAGGTTGCACATATATTTAAGCATCTATAAATATATAATAACCCGTGGTTCGACAGCCCTGGAAGGGCCTTGGTCTATCTCCCGACTGCCAGTCCCTCAAACAATCCTACCTAAAATTTTAGAGGTGTGGAGATCTTTAACCAGTAATGAGGTGACGTAGGGTCAGCACGTCGAACCCCCAAACCGTTGTAGGGGATATCCGTAAAGGATAATTATATTCTTGTGGTAAGGAGTCGTTGTCATTTAACAAACTTTATTGATTTATTCCATCAGCATTATTTAAACTGTAGTGCCATACTGAACTTACCAACTTAACAAAGGCACATTGATTGCTAAATGAGGCATTTTCCTTGTGTTGCAGAGCAGGTTCAGTTTTTGGAGTATTGCAATGTTTTACACAGTCCGTTCGAAGAATTTTGAGAATATTGATGTTTTGTCAAAGGGACCACCCCCGAATAAATATCTGTGGATGTTTTACAGATTTCATCGTATTTAAGAAGGTATTTTTTCTGGTGCAACTTTCCTCCGTACAACATGTCTTTTGCCACTCAAGCTGAAGAGCCGATTCATAGGTGCAACGACCTTGACAGAAAGAAACTCTGATTGGCACCATGTTGACAAAAGACTCAAGAAGTCCCGCAACCGACAGAACTCCAAGCACTCAGATCCTACGGTGACATACACTTTGGTTGAACACAAACGGATGCATTGGTAGGAAATGCAGTGATTTTATGGGCCGTCCCTTTCTGGCAAGTCGGGGACCTTTTGAAAACACACTTTCCCTTCATGCACACCAGGGGTCCTAAGCCAGGTCACCCCTTCCCACAAAATCTTCTCTTCATCTGGCTCTGGTTATCGGCCGCGCCGAAACGCACTGCAGGTAGCTAGGACTTTCTGGGTTAATTACTTTATGGTTCAGCATGGACATAGGCTTTTCAAATTGCAAGAGACAAAATTCTACTGTTTGTCCCTTTTCTGGCGGGAGATAAATGACAAAGATGTCGCGGTTCCTTCAGGTTCCCACACTCAACCCTTGTGCTCATAACCTGCAATGAAGGGAAAGGCGATAATAAGCCTTTGCAATGTACCAGCTTTATATATCCTTCCTTGGTAACTTTCCACTCATTTTCAAGAAACATCTGCTTCTTTTTGCCCTACTGTGTTGATTGGTCGACAATTGATGACTGTCAGCTAGTTCGAAGAACAGTTTGATCCAAGAAGTGGTTTCATAGTTAGCTTCTATAAACGTAAGATTCCGGTAGGATCACGGAGTGCTTGAGATCTCATTTTCATGCTTTGCGAGTGAAATTTCGATTGATTTGGTTCATTTTACTTTGCTTTCTGCCACATTTGGCTAATTGCGAAGATGGGGATGAGTGATGATATGATTAAATTGATCAATGGACACAACAAACACCCATGCTCAGTCCGGAATTCGAACCCGGCACACCTGGCATCGTAGCACGATGTGCTAACCACTCCAACACGGGGGTAGGCGAAGAAGTGAAATTTCGAGTGTGAAGCTGCCAGCTTGTTTTCCTCTCGAAAAAGTTGAAGTAGGATCGACTGATCATTGTCCAACACATTGACTTTCTAAATTGGTGTCCGACTACCACACAGGAGACCGGGCTTGACTCCCAGGACGGTTGATCTCACATGTGATGAAGAATAAGTCACATTTCAATAAAGGAAGGAAACTAGGTATGTAGTCAACATTTTATAGTAGTGTGCATGCTCTAGAAATAATATGTTTCAAAATTCTGCATATTTTGTGATTTTTCTTCATTTAGCCTCCACCAGGGTTGTCAAAGGTCCATCTACCCCTAAGTTCTATGGGTTTCATTGGGTTCCGTTGCAGGATCGGAACCTTTCTTCTAGCACAATTTAAATTCGGTCCTAGTAGTGTATTGTTCCATTAAAAAAAAGTTACTGGATCGTATTTAAATTGATCCGGAAAAAAATCTTGCACCGAATTTTAATTGATCGTGGAAAAAAGGTTCTCGGACAGTGTTTAAATTCAGCAGCAAAACAAGGTTCCTGGACCGTATTTAAATTCATACGGAAAAAAAGGTTCCTGGACCGAATTGAGGTCTAGAACCCATTTACACTTGCTCATTTTCTCTCCCGGATGTGAAATGAATTTATTTGCAATACCTGGACTATTAACAACCTTAGGATTGTTAAAGATTAGGGAGCGCATACATTCTAATCCCATTATAGGACCGGAATTTTTTCTCTCGCACAATCTAAATTCGTACCAAGTTGCGAATTGTTTCATTTCAATACGGAACTTTGACCCTATTTAAACTGATCCGGAAAAAAATGTTCCTTGACCGTATTTAAATTCTTCAGGAAATAAGGATCCTGCACCGAATTGAAATTCATCTGGGAAGAATATTCCTGGACCGAATTGAAAAGGTTCATTACGGTCCAGAACCCATTTACGCTTGCCGATTTTCTCTCCTGAACCGGAATTGGATTTATTTAAAATTCCTGGACCTTTAACAACCCTGGCCTCCACCCGCAAATGCAGACGCTGTGGCTGCTGCTTAGGCGGAAAAGTTGGCTAGACATACAAATAAAATTTATCCAAAGGTATATATCGAATAATAGTTGCTTACATAATAATATCATGAAATACGGAGAGCCAAATTACTTATCAAGCATTTTCTTTTATTTGCCTATCCTAGTGGGAGCGAAAATCATTTGCCCTTGCTGGTGAACTCGGTTCTTGCAAATTCAAGACGGCGTTTTCTAATTTACATTTCTATTTGGGCCGACAACTCCGTGTTGGAGTAGTTAGGAGGTTACGCTACGAAGCAGAATGTCCCGTGTTCGAATCCCGACCTGAGAATGTGTCTTCTTTGTGATGGTCCTTTCATCAAGTTAATCTTAACTCATTCTCATCTTCACGATTAGCCAAAAAGTGTCAGAAAAGTGAAGTAAAATGAACCAAGTCAATCAATCATTTATATTTCCTTATTTTACGCCGCTTTCTACTTCTTGTGTTAAATGCGACGATGAGACTGAATGATGATTCGAAGGAATGATGCAACCACACCTGTTCAAGGTCCGAACCTGGGACCTCTGGTTTTGTAGCGAGTCATGCTCATGCTTCGGAAGTGGAATCCTTGGAATTAAAAACTATAAAAGTAGGGTGAAAGAAAACAATATTGTACTGTGCAAAAAAGCCATGTTTAGGTCCTCTAAAGAAAAGTACAGTTATTCAGTAAAATTAATTTTGAAGGACAAAGCCTCCGAAGTGTTTTTCCATTCGGTGACGCGTGGTCATCACATCGAGTCCCATCTAGTTTTGAGAGTGGAATTCGCATACATATTGATTTCAAGTAGCTTCTCAATTGTCCTCACGATGTTAGGCCATCACAGAAATTTTGGAGTTCCTACCAGGGATCGAAGCTTGAAAGACTAGAGCGCAATAATTTGAGCGCGCGGGAATTTTGTTGTTTGTATTGCCATCATACTCGTATATTCAGTTTTGCACGCGCAAAGAAGATTACTTTTAAGAAACTAGATGTGTTCATAAAATTTCATATATATCGTCATCATTCTCCAATGTGAATAGTACGACGCCACAAAAGACTCGTGCATGTCCCATAGAATAGTGGTTAACGGTGTCACCTTGCAATAAAGGCCGCCGGATTCGATTCTAGTATAAACAATATAGATGGGATGCCTATCTTGAACTCATTACACAAACATTTCATTTTCGCACCGTTGTCATACTTGTACGTACACCTGATACCAGCACCCTTTTATATCTAAACCTCTACTTCTCAATTTTCTTCGAGCAAATTTACAAATCTAAGGAGTAAGGACTAATGACATTGTTCTTGGTGTCTCAAAAATCTAACATAAGAGAAAATACATGGAATTTTAAAGACTGTCTAGATGCCATTAAGTTAATAAGTTCATTTTGCATTTAGATTACCGAATAATGGCCGTGGATTTCGTGAGTCTATATCCATACATTTTTTGGGGGCTACAGGAGAAAATAATGTTCTCTTACAACAAGATTATATATATATATATATATATATATATATATATATATATATATATATATATATACATATATATATATATATACACATACTGTACATATACTTATGTAGGCCTATATGATATATTAATATTTTGTTAGTTTTTAATGGTTTGATAGAAAAAAATCTTAAGTTTTGGGCCCCCCCGTACTGATCAACCTATCTACGTCCCTGATGAAAGTCACTTAGTGAAGTGCAATTCTCCTGTAGGAGAATTCTGCTCTATGTGCTTTGGAGAACACATTGCCCACCTTTGGTACGTCCAGGACTTGACATTTCTTCTCAATATCAAGGACAGCCATATGAGGCAGTTTGCATCCAGCATCCTGTTTCGAGCAAGCCCTTTCAAAGATTTTAAGGACGAAAAGGTTCTTTCACATTCACACGCTGCATTGGAAACTGGAATTGTTACAGAGAATCCAACTAGAGTGTGAACCTTGTGAAATGCCAATTTATATTTTCTTAGGATTTCAAAGAAATCCATTAAGTGGAGTACTTCAGTGCCATCTTTGTAACGCAGAAGAATTTTGGGCAAAATTTGTGTTTCGCATTTCAGGGAAATGTTATCACAGGATAAAAAATCTGAAAAAGAAATATTCTGACCCTGGCATTAATTACTCTTGCTCTACCACTCCAACGTATGTCTGTGCTACACAATTGCAGGCACTTATGGAGTTCGTGGGAAGAAGTTCTTCGACTTTGATATGTACGAGAAAGAGCGAACCTCCCCGCGATGTGTTTTGAATCGAATTTTAAGTGTAATTTGCATTTTAAGGTTCAAGTTCAATACATTTCCGAATAATATCCCCTCATTTTGAAATTAACTTCAAGAGTATCGAAGAAATTCCCTTTGTTAAGGTTTGCCTCCGGCTCATCATCTCTAAATTCAAGTCCCTGAATAGTAAGAAACCGCGATGAATCAACAACAACTGACATGTAGTGTCGGTTTTTCTCCGATCACCTTTGGTCCCGGGTTCGATACCCAGTGGAGGCACTTTAAATTGTAGGTCCAGTCCCGATTAGCCATACTGTGCATAAAGTGGACTTAAAACACCAAATCAACCAACCAGCCAAATCTTGAATCAACTTTGAATGTATTTTACTAATTAGCGTTGTCACTAACGACCCACGATTAGAATAATCTGCCCGTACTACAGATGATGTTTTGTAGTCCTCAAAATATCCGTGATGTTTTAAAATCATCCACATTCAACGCTTTCTCCCAGTTCTTAAAACTGGTTTAAACTTAGGTTACTCGCGACGATTACAGGACGTAAATGAATGAGAAATCACCTATGCCTAGGTCAGCGCTGGAATCTTGAACGAAAGTCGCACACACACATTCGAATATACATATACTAAAACAAATTTAGTCAAGTTGGTATTATAAGCAGGAAAGTGATATCATGCAGAATACACCACTTTGAAAAGGTGAAAATCGTCATACTCTTATAAAGGAACTCTCTTATTATTCGATATTTAATTATCTTGAGTTGTGGTTAAGGGGGGCGAAGTGTCTGACTTGGGGCTCCCCCTGCCCCCCCTTTGGCGTCGTCACTGCTTCCAACCCTCTAATAACTTCACTGCTGATAGCCTCAGCTTCGAAATGGAAGCTTGCGTGTCGGCGAATAATACAAAGCACTTGTTTATCTTACAAGGGGTTCACTGTCCTTCTTTCATTCAAAGTCTGCCGTTTTCCATTTCTCTCAGCTTTTCCTAGCAGCTGAAAAGAATCCTATACAAGTGTCCCTCGTATTATTGTTCCTGCAAAACTTCCTGTCGGCAAGCAAAGCAAATTACAGAATTTTTATTGCCCCTCCCTTGCATCAACCTTCATTCCTAGGTCTGGATTTATGGCATTTGCCCGCTACTGCAGGTCAACCTCGCCCCTGAAGCAACGGTGTCCATTGTTCAAAGCGAAACCTCTGTCAGTGGTGAGCGGCGAAAAGTAGTCTCGGAATACACCCTGGCCGTAACCAGGCAGGGGGTACGCTGAGCTCCCGCCCCCCCTTCCTGGCATTGCTGTCAGCTTCCCTCTGAAGTTTGATAAAAAAACTACTTTGTGAAATTTGTTTGGTAACGAGTGAAAATGTAGACAGTAGATACTACATGTATTTTGCTCAAAAACTTGGCTAAATTCACAGAATAAAAAGAACAGATACAACATTCGTTCATTTGATTTACAGAAAGGCTAATAGGGACTGGACCCACAGCTTAAAGTGGGATCCAAATCACTACGTGCCTTCACCGGATATCATACCGAGACCCCTTGATTACAAGGCGACCACGCTATCACTGTACCATCGGGGAGTCCCCTCATAGAACAAAGTTTCCTCCTGCGACAATTATACAGAACTTAGTTATCTTCCTTCACTTGAAATCTATTCTATTGTATTTCAGCCTCAGTATTTCGTTATTACAATCCAAGGAATAGTATTCTCCTTAAATAAAAATAAAAGCATTGGAAATAATATTTAAACGGACGTAAAATAATCGAATCCAACCACCTGTGGAATGCCTGAGGGAAGCAACAAGAATTTTCTCAACGAAGACATTTCCGAAATTTCCATAACATTCTAATAATTTCGCAACCCGTGCAAATAATCATGTGTTAAAATCTTGTCATGGTTCCCTGTAAACACTAAAATCACCAAATTAGTTCTTTCCAAATTTCCCGTTTTTCTCCTCCTCTTTAGCTCTCAGCTGCTCGGAGTGGGATAATGCAAGATTATTTGTCCCTAATTATCTCCTTTTTCTTAGTATTGCTAATATCTTGGACTCCCTAATAACTTTCCCAACAACTCCTCATCAATTTGTACTGCCATGTTTCCTACAATACTCAAAGGTAGAATTCTGTGTACGGTGTCAAGTGGATACCGTGACAGAGAAACGAAAATCGGAAGCGGGGGTAAAGCAAGGATGTGTTCTGTCACCCCTGCTCTTCACTCTCTACATAAATGATATAGTGGCGTATATAGAGAGTGAACAAGCCGACATCCACAAGGTCGGGACGACAAGGGCACCGGCGCTCCTGTTCGCAGATGACATGGTTCTGATCTCAGAGACAAATGCCGGCCTACAAAGGGCTCTGGGCGGGTTGGACAAATTCAGCAGAGAATCCAAACTGCAAGTAAATCTCACAAAAACCAAAATTATGGTGTTCAAAACGGATATGTATATGGAAAAGACGAAAGGTGGACTTTCAGAGGGTGAGAATTAGAAAGGGTAAAAAGAATAAAATACTTGGGATTAGTTCTTACTATGGCAGGGACATGGACAAGACATATGCAAACGGTACATGGAAAGGCTGGGGCAATAACAAACGAAATAATGCGGACAGTATGGAAATTGGAGAAATACTATATACATTTTGTGGAAAAACTGTATCGTACATTATTAATAGCGTCAATAGGGTACGGGAGGGAGATATGGGGAGCACAGGGGGGCCATGTACTAAAGAGAATCCAATGCACATTTTACAAGAGGGCTTTGCATATCAGCATGGGCACTGCAAACTGCGGCGTACTACGGGAACTTGAACTGGTCAGGGAGCATAGGTGGGATATGTTGAGAAGGGTTAAATACTGGGCGACATTAAAATCGAGAAGGGAGAACTCGGTAAAAGGGCAAGCGCTGATGCAACAGGCACAAGGTGAGGAAATGGGAACATGCGCGAAAGAGATCAGAGGTAAACTATACGAAATTGGACTGGGATGGATATGGGAGGGGGGACACGTCGACCAGGGGACATTGCAATTAGTGAAACAAAGATTAGAGGATATAGATAGGCAGGAAATAATAGCGGAATGTGAAACTAAGAAATCGCTCGAACTCCAAAGAAGGGGAGTTCCGGGAATGGGGACAAGTAGCGTACATCAAGAAGGTGAGCATGGTGGCAAGAAAGTGGTTGACATGGATGAGGCTGGGGGGATGGATACACAATACAGTAAAAAACGAGGAAGGGAGATATAAATGCGTATTACGCAATGGTTATGATAGGCCAGAACATTTATTCTTATGTCGGGACACGCGCGTTCTGCAGGAGGAGAAGCTACGCAACATAAGCTTGGAGAGAGTGTTCGAATCAATTGTAGTGCAAAGGAGCATGGAATTATTCGAAAAAGTGGGGGTGTATTTACAAACATTTAGGGGGAAAAGAAGTGCCGTAAAGAGACGGGATAAGGAAGAGGAATAAGTGTTAATTTACCAGAACTGTTATGTTAACATCTATACGGAATGTAACGGATAGTGTAGTCTGTAGGGAATCATAGTTAAGTAATAAGAATAGATGTAGTGCGCACAGCCTATGGCTCGCACACGAGATGAGCAGTAAATACTTATACAATGTTTTTCCTGCTTCCTAATAACATTCACTTCTGTACAACCTTTGATGTAAAAATTAAATAATAATAATAATAATAATAATAATAATAAACCATATCCGTCGGTCCGTTTATCTTTCCAACCTATAGAGCTGAGACTATGTTTACAAGATAAATCTCGGACTCAGACACTCCACGATGTTTTGGCCCCTTCTTCCACCTTCTCTACCTGCCCTTTTACTTGATGTTATTCAGAATTGTTTTAGTATCTGGAGTGCCATCGTAACATAAAATTATTAATCTGGAATATTTTTTAAAAAAATGGGTAGTATTGCTGTGTTTCGAAAGAGTATTGAAAATAAGTTTAGGTATTCAATTCATTCATTACTCTCTCTAGAATAGTTTTCTTTTGACTTAATACACGCTTATCAACGTTTCTAATTTAAATACTTTATTCCAAGCAAACAAGTATTTGCAACTGATTAAATATTTTGCTTTTATTTTTTCGAGACATTCGAGACTTTTCAAAAGCCGTCCCGTCCCGTCTCGTGTCTCGTCTCGAAAACGAGACGAGACAGGCATTCCGTCTCGTCCTGTCTCTAATTTCAAAAGGTTTGTCCCGTCTCGTTTTCGAGACGAGACACGAGACGAGACGGGACATGTCCCGTCCCGTGAGCAACACTATTTCTGAATGTGTGCCTGTAGCAAATTTTTCCTCTCCTCTGCAAAGAGTGCACGTCCAGCATTGTAAAGGTAGCCTGAAAAGAAGAAAAGAAAAAAAAAAGTGACCGTTTTCTTGAACATTCCATTTCCCTAGTTGGGTGCCAACGCACCTAAAGACACCCCACACGAAGTTTGGGACCCGAGCGACATTTTCCGGCCGTGCCACACGTGTTTTTATTTTTCCCATAAGGATTGCACGCCCAGAATGTTGGCAGCCATGACAAACGTGCTCTATGACCCTTAAAGGGTCCGATCACTTTCATTTTTTTGTATTCAGAATGTAATGAATGAATCATTCATTGCAGAAGCGTTAGATTCAAAACAACCAATTAGCACGTAATGAAGACTGGCACTGAAAATGACCAAAAATTGCAAAAATATGTAACGAATGGCCATCATACACGTAAATCGATGGGTCTTAATACGTTTGAAGCCAATGAGTATTTTAATCTCAACAATTTTACATTACGATTTTACATGAGCATATTTTAAAACCATTCTTAACAACAGCATGTTACAGTTTTTGAAAATGCTTAATACCCTCTGGAATTTATAAAAGATGGACCATTATTGCTTAAAGACATGCTTTTTATTGGGATATTGACGAAATATTACTTAGAAGTTAAGTTTGAGTTCCATACCTCTTTTGACAGCGAAGTCGGAGGCCTATTTCTTCAAGGAACGCCTACGTGTTCAGAAGTCTTTCTGTATAGAGATGAGAAAGGGACAGGGGCGGCTCGAGATAAAATTTTCACCTGGGCAAGGTGGATTTTTGACGCCCCCTACTTTTCACTCCCAATAAAAACCTTGACCGTGTTACGCATTTACAGTTTTTAATAAGAAAAATAATAGCCTTATATTTAAATACTTTATATCTTACTGTTAAAGAACACGCTTATTGTAGATTTGAAATTATTTAATACCTACATAACGATATCAAAGGAACAGTACTATCTCACCTTAAATTGCTACATAATTTTGTAATTTATGTATTACGTTATGCAGCAGTAAACTCGAAAAATTCTTCCTTTCAAGAATAGTAGACAAAGGCTATATTGAGCTGTTTCTACGCATAGTCCCTAAAATTTTACTTCGTCTTCTATTTTCTTTCCATCTATCATCTATTTCTTATACATCTTATACATTATACATATTTCATCATATTTCTACTTTCACTAAATCGATACTTATCCTCCAACAATTTATTAATAGTCTATCATCTTGTGCTGTCATCTATGTTTCTATTTCGAAACTCCTTTCTTTCCACCTCGTGTTATGAAAATATTTTGTTCGTAACAACTCCTTTGGAAACAAATAAGCACACTTATGTAATCAAAATTAAGGATTTGCTAATTGCATGCTCCTCTACCGCAATAGGAATATATAGAACACAGCTGGAGATAAATAAATAAATGTAATCTCTCTTTTTAAATCCGAAACAAATGGTTTCGCCCGACAACAAGATACAGTTATCACTGCTGATTGTTCGGGAATGAAGAAAGGGGGAACAATACCAATTTGTTTAACAGTTGCGTTAGCAACACTGCCTCTGACAAGCGCGGCACAGAAAGCAGGAAGGAACAAGTTATTTTCTTTTGCCAACGCTGTATGCAGCGGTAGAAGGCCACGTGTTTTTGAATAACCACGCATCGGATCCCTCGGACCCCCCGCGTGCCAATGGGGGAAAAACCCGGTCAAAAGAATGGGATTGAGAACGATCAATGGCGTACATAAGGCAGTCTTTCAGTTCTTTAAATGATTTACTTAAATTCTGGTTTAGAAGCTTGTTTTAATAGTTTGCATAAGATACAGGGTGTACAGAAAGTCCGGTATTTCCTTAAAAAATTGTTTTAAACAAACTATTAACATTACAAAGTGGCACAATACATTACTTGAACGAGTAAAGTAGTAGTTCTTTTTTATTGTATTGCAGGTGTTCCCTGTAGCTCGATTTCTCGCCGCTAGATGGTGATAAATTCAAGATGGCGCTTTCTGGAGCTGAAAAGCCTTTTTGTGTGCTACATTTTGATAAAACAAAGAGTGCTTATGCTAGAGATGTCCAACGGAAATTTAGAGGCAAATACGGGAAAGAAGCACTGCACAAACCTGGTGTTTCTAATTGCAAAGCAGCAGTACTTTCTTCCTTCTGGAGTAAGGCATTCAAAGTAAGAAATATAGAGCTTCCACTGAGATCAAAGCCGGGAATTGTGAATAAAAAGCATCAATCGAAACTATACAACATGTATTTCCTTTTTTTATATTCACCCATGCCAATCAAATTATGAGTGTGATAACACACAGAAATGATGAAATCTAGTTTACAATTTGATAGGCTGATATTTCTCCTTCCGTAATGTGTAAATATCTGAAAATAGTAAAAATTACAATAATTAAGGCGATCGCAGTGTTAATACAATGTAGGGTAATTGGTTACGTAGAGAAACATCCTAATCCGATTCTTTTACAATATCCCTTAAGGGCATGAGGGAGGGTTTCCGCGAGGCTCTCCTCTCTGCGGCGGCTACTAGCACTGTTGACAACTTAGCTCTTTTGGAGCCAGATCTGGCTCTTTCGCGCACTCGTTTGGCTGTGAACTGCCCCACTATCGTGCCATCACACCCTCATAGACCAACTTTTGCCATAAATATACCAACTTTTTGCACGTGATATTGTTATATATACGTGAAGATGACATAATATTGTTATCCGGGATTCCTTCATTTTCGATTTCAAACGACCGTCGGTGGATTATTGAGATGGTTGATGCCGCCAGATGTAGCCGGTGAAAACTAAGAATAAATTGTCATTACTTTAAAGTTAATAGTAATAGCAGCGACTCTATACCCCGCCCCCTTTCACACCTAACATTACCCTAGGGAGGCACTTTTCGATCCATCGAAAATCTAGTTTTAACTTTATTTAAGGTGGATTTTAGCTCTCTTATGCGCATCAGGTATGATGCGGAGAGGAGTTGTGCTCCGGAGAAATACATTACGCTTATGGGAGTATTATTTTATTTGTTCTCTTGGGAATATCAAACATCTGATAAAAAATAAAAAATATATCTACGGAAAGAGAACAGGCTCAAGATTGGGTTACCGGTTGGAAAAGTCGAAATGTCCATGATTAAACGTAACTTGAAGTTGAAATTGCCCCTTAATAACAATATATGGAATCCTGTAAATACTTATTCATCTTTTTCACACAGATCGTATCTGGCGTAATAATAACAACTTTAAAAACTGCTTCCACATCCAACATGGGAAATTCATGCTCTCTTTTGCCTCTGTCGTTTTATTTTTCAGTAGCAGTTCAGATTTCGACGTTATTGAAATTAATGTCCACCTGATAGCAAAGTATTCCTCATAGCCTTCAGGCGGAGAGTGACATTTTCGCACCAAGTGTACATTTATTTCCACATCATCGGAATGGGCACAGCTACTAACAAAAAGCCGGTGAACAAGAGAGTATAAATTTTTCACCATGTTGCAAGTGGAAGCTTTTTTGAATGTTGATTATTAAGCTAGATATGATGTTTGAAAAATGTGATGAATAAGAATTTCCACAATCCCAAGTATTCCTTAGCGAGGAAAAAAACTCAACAGCTTGAACAACTTCAAGTTACGGCTAACCGAATTGAAGTTTCGACCTTTCCGCCTGCCACTCAACTCTTTAGCCTGTCCTCTTTCAATTCATGTATTTTTCTGTGCCATCCGAATTATGATATTCTTAAGACAACGAGTAAAATAATACTCCCATAAGCGTGATGCTAAGTTTTCTCCTCCTCCTACGACCATCCAGCGCACAGGCCTCTTTTTCCCCAGATCACAGCGGGGAAAGGCTTGTGAGGGGGGAACAGTTTCGAGTCCTCGCAACACAAGCTGTTCCTCCTGCCCTTAAACTTAATATGTTCTTTTAAAAAATATACCTACATGCAACAAATTATCATATATCTTAAAATAAGTGTAATTATCTTGCAATGAAGTACTCCGCGCACGAGTTTCCATTTAACGAGTATGGTTTAACATATTCAAGTAGAATACAGCGATTCCCAAATTCCATGTTTATTTCTTCCTAGGGTTTCGGAATAACTACTGGTTTTGTTATACATTACGGGAAATGGCAATAGCTCATGCATTCACTTATGAACCCGAAGAATATTAAAGCCGGGGAAAGGGCTTGGTGTGGGGCTTTAGCCGCCAATCCTACAAATAGCTATCTAATTTAAATAGTGTATAGTGGTAATTAATTTTACTTCAATTGCAGGATTGAACATCTTCAAGATGTCATCTTGTATAATAAGTTGTAATATACTTAGAATTTCATTATCAGAGCTTCTACCCCCCCCCCCACACACACACTTCTCACCTTTAAATGGCGGCTGCTGATTAGGGATGCGCCTCCCCGCGAAATAAAATTCTGGCTACGGGCAACGTGAATGAATACATTCCTCATTACAAATACGAAAATGAACACGAAAAATTGAAGTTTAAAATCACATCACTAGATGGCAGTGAAAGAAAAAATAGAAAATAAATTTTCATACTTGTGAATAATGATAACTAAAATAATGAAACAAAAACATATTGTGTAATATGAATTGAAATTAATATAGTATACATAAAATATTGATAAACCTAACTGCATATAAAATAAATATTCATTAAGTGTTTCTTTAACTTAAAACCTTACAGTGGAGAAAAATAGATTTTCCTTCAAAAAAGGATGAAAGGCTCCTTTCTGTAACTGGCTTCCCTTCATTTCTTTCACTTTTAGGTTATAACTTATTTCGGATTTTAACGGCATTAGGAATTTTCATCGTGGTATCGTTTGGATTCTGTGTGAATAACGTGTTGAATTGTTTTTTTTTCTAGTTTGAGATCTAATTAATTGAAGTTTGATTTGAGAATAATACAGGGTGTCCCACGAACGGCGCAACTGGGAATTAAGAGTGTTGTTACTTTTAACCGAAACCTATACATACATAAGTCATACACCAAATGTTAGCCCTGTCCAAGTAGATATTTTTAAACATAGAAACAACAAACGGGGTGTAGTGTTGTTCATGCAGTGTTGCCAAATGTAAGTGAAAGTGTAAATTTATTTTTCCACAAAGCATGGAAAATTGCATGTCAAACATTCGTACGGAAATTTGGAAGTCAATTTCCACCTTGGGTAGGTGGACTATTTCGCCATCTATAGTTCAGAGAAGAAAACCGATCGTTTTCGCGTATAGCCAATCCTGAAATACCTTGTAAAGGCGTACCGGTCCAAATGGGTGTTTTAAAAAAATTATGAGGTACAGTGGCAACACTGTTGATGTTTGAAGGCAACAAAAGGTGTGTTTAGTGATGATCTATGACATGGAAATACTGGAAACAGGAAAAAAAGAAAATGAAAATTATGGTGAAAAAAGTGTTACTTACCTACTCCTGGCAACCATGCAATGCGATAAGAGCGCCCACCGAACGAGAACAAAATAATCAGTTAGTTGTGTACTCAGAACTGTTTGAGCCGTGCATTTCGCATTGTTCGTAGGGGAAGATTAGAATTGTTCTGTGAAATGAAGTACTCTTTGGAAGAGAGGGTGTTCATTGTGGAACATTATTTTTGTTCAAAATCGTACGCTAGTGTAAAAACTGTGTTTCGCGAGAAATATCCGAATAACAGTGTTCCAGAAAATTCGACGATATATCGACTTGTTTCCAGATTTCGTGAAACAGGATCAGTTAATGACAAACCCTACCACAGACAACCACCAGTTTTGACACAAGGTGTGCTGCAGGATGTGGAGCAGAGAATATCACAATCTCCCAGGAAATCTGTTCGTAAACTTGCTGCACAGTCAGGTGTATCAAAAACAACAACTCACCGAGCGTTAAAACAATTGCACCTACGTGCATATAAGGTACAGGCTGTGCAAGAACTGAAGGAAGCAGACAAAGGTGCACGTGTAAGATACTGCCAGTGGTTTAGAAATTTTATTAGAGACAAAGGTGTGAATATTTTGGATAAGGTTTTTTTCACGGATGAAGCATGGTTCCACTTAAATGGATATGTCAACAGTCAAAATTCTCGACACTGGTCAAGTAACAATCCCCATTTGTTACATGAACAATCAATTCATCCACAAAAGATCGGTGTGTGGTGCGCGATATCGCTGTGAAAAATAATCGGTCCATTCTTTTTCAACACAACAGTTGACGGAATAGTTTATCGTGACCTTATCACACAGTTTATTTCTCTGTTGGAACGTGATGAACGTGATTGTTGGTTTCAACAAGACTCCGCAACATGTCACACGTCTAATGAAACTTTAGACATGTTGGCAGAGTTTTTTGGCGATCACATTATAAGCAAAAACTTATGGCCCAGTCGCTCCCCGGATCTGACGTCTCCAGATTTTTTTCTGTGGGGTTATTTGAAACAAACAGTTTACATTAATAACCCAAGAACACTTGATGATCTAAAAATAAACATGTGCACAGCCATTAACAATATAAACCAATCAACCTTGCATAAAGTTGCTTCCAACATGATAAAACGTGTTCCTGAATGCCTCAGGGAAAATGGTTGTCATTTTCAACATCTTTTGTAAAGCTACACTGCCTGTTACGCGCATTGAATGGTTGCCAGGAGTAGGTAAGTGACACTTTTTTCACCATAATTTTCATTTTCTTTTTTTCCTGTTTCCAGTATTTCCATGTCATAGACCATCACTAAACACACCTTTTGTTGCCTTCAAACATCAACAGTGTTGCCACTGTACCTCATAATTTTTTTAAAACACCCATTTGGACCGGTATGCCTTTACAAGGCTTTTCAGGATTGGCTATACGCGAAAACGATCGGTTTTCTTCTCTGAACTATAGATGGCGAAATAGTCCACCTACCCAAGGTGGAAATTGACGTCCAAATTTCCGTACGAATGTTTGACATGCAATTTTCCATGCTTTGTGGAAAAATAAATTTACACTTTCACTTACATTTGGCAACACTGCATGAACAACACTACACCCCGTTTGTTGTTTCTATGTTTAAAAATATCTACTTGGACAGGGCTAACATTTGGTGTATGACTTATGTATGTATAGGTTTCGGTTAAAAGTAACGCCACTCTTAATTCCCAGTTGCGCCGTTCGTGGGACACCCTGTAGTTCTAGAGTTACAAGATTAAATCTCTCTATACATTTTACATTTGATATGTGAACGAGAAAAGCCAAATAAAAACGCTTGTGATTTCCCAAGATGGCTCAGGATGTGAAGATTAATGAAGAAAATGTAATGCAAGCAATCCAGAGTGATATGAATGTGATTGTACCTGAACAGTTAGCGGAAATGGAAGTTAGTGATAAGACTTCTTTCAAAAGAGGTCGATCTAATGAAGAATGCACGGAACCTGAAGTGGAAAAAAACCCAAAAAATCCTATACTAAGTGCAAGTACAAAGGTTGGTGTTGCTAAATATAGAAATGAGCCATATGATATGTCTTTATATTATGAGGGACATCAAGGCCCATATCTCGTGTTGGTGGTCAATAAATTACCTGGATCACAGAGCTTTAATACGGTAAAATTAGGTTATGATTTGTGTAAGGAGAAGGTTGATGTTGAATTCGTTAAACAAAGTGGTTTGAAGCAGGCAAAATTGATATTTCGCACAGCATATGATGCAAATAAATTTGCTAAAAATGAATTCATCAAGGAAAATACCATTTAGAAGCCAGAATTCCTAAAGGTCTATTAGTGAGAGAATGTTTAATATATGGTGTACCTACCGACATCCCAGTACACAAGATAATCGAAGACATTAGAGCTGAAGTTCCAATAATAGATGTAGCTAATAAGGATGAAGAAAACTTTTTTCAATGAAGAGGGGAAAGTAAGGCAAGCACCTACTAAACTGATTAGTGTAACATTCCAATCTCAACAGTTACCAAAAGAAGTGAAGTTGTGGAGCCAAATATTTGAAGTGAAGCCAAAAGTAAGATCTGTGATTTTATGCAAGAAATGTTTCCGTTTCTCACACTCACAAACACAGTGTAAATCCTCTCCCATGTGTTATAGCGGAACATGGAATCTGCAATGCCAGTCCTAAATGTATTAATTGCAAGGGAAACCACTTATCTACGGATAAGTCTTGTCTAAGATGGAAACAAGAGAGAGAAATACAAAGGCTGATTGCTTATAACAACATCTCCTATCAAGAGGCAAGGAAACAAGTACTTTTTGGAATTGATCCACGAAATGAACGAAATGAACAGCGAACATATGCAACCTCTGCTAAAGACTTTCCTAAATTGCTAGAGATAAGAAAGGAATCAATAAACAAGGAAAGCCCTTGCACATCAGAAAGTCCTACTACAAACAGATTTAATTCTGTTACAGATTGGGAAAATAGAAGAAATGACACATATCTGAGTAACCTCTGTTGGAAGAAAGTGCCACCAGAATCTGACCGGTCTTATGAAAGTTTTAAAAAACAACACGGGGAAAATTTTAGACTGCATTCTGCTTCACAATTGAGGAAAACAGTTAAACTTGTTTTGATAAAGGACAAAAATAAACACAAGGATCTACAAATTGCGTCAACATCATCAGCAGTGGCTAATTCAAGTGAACCTGTGAGCACGACGTGTTCCTCTAAGGAACAGGATAGAAAATCAGATTCGATTGGACGCCGGACAACAGCGGAGAGTCCTTCTCAGAAAGAATCGCTAGTAAATCTGCTACATCTAATAGCTGAACTTACCACAACAATTTCAGTGAGTGATGATTTATTATATATTAGGAAAATAATCTTAAAATGTAACGAAATTTCTGTACGAATTTTAAAACTAATTCAAGACTTACAAGATTTCGGGGACACCCCTTAATTTAAAACAACAATGTGTTACCAGCAAAGAAAATTCTTGCCATTAATAATACAATGGAATTTAAGATCCTTTTCTGCAAGGAAACTTCAATTAATGAAATTAATATATGAGTGTCACCCGTTAATTATTTGCGTTATGAAGTATGGGGTTTAAAATCAGAAAATATTCATATTGCTCACTATCAAAGTATATTAAATGATTATAATGTGGGAAATAAGGGTGTGGGAATTTTTGTTCATGAAAGTGTACCATTTCAACAAATTCAGTTTAATTCAACACATGATTTATTTTCCAAATATAATGTAGAAATGGTCGGTATAAAAATTCAGTTAAGAGTCATTCCATGCCAAATCAACACAGATATGTGCAATTTTTAACCTGACCATCTCCGATTTTCATGAAATTTGGGAAGTTGAAACTATGCATAGAACTTAGTAACTATGAAAATTTTTAGTCTCTTGCGTCTTGTAATTGTTAAATTATTCAAGGTCAAAAGTAGTGTAATTGGTGATACAACCAGTGCCGGAAATGATGAGCCCCTTCAAGCAGATTTGTCTACACTTAAAACTAGCTCAACATGCCCATATGAGCTTTTTGCTCAAGTGTGGAACCCCGTCTAATCCAAGATTTTTGTAAAAATGCCCTCGGGAAGTTCCTGTGAAATGATGAGCCCCCTCAGATTGATTTGTCCACACTTACAAAAGGCACTTCTGTCAGATTGTTGTCCATAATCCTGTCAAAAATATGCCCCTCTTGATATTTTTTTTGCCCACACCTAAAAGTAGGCCACACACACACACACACACACACACACACACACACACACACACACACACACACACATATTTACTCCCGGTTTAAGTTCAATTGGGCACCAGGCTCAATTTGTATATCTAGTATTAATATAATGTAATTCTTCTAGAATTGCTCTGTGACTCTCTCATTTCTTACATCATAAACATATGATTTTTCACCTATAAGAATAACACTACATATGGTGTCATCAGGGAGTGTATCGTGGAATTCACAGATAATTTTAATGTTTGTCCTGTCATTAACCACAACTTGTTTTCTTTTTGAAGTGTTGATTACAAACATGGGTCTCTGTGCTTTGAATTCATCTGGTGTGTAATACATGTCAGTATTGCCAGTAGTGACCCTTTTGTATGCTGTAAATGCTTCATATAATTTAAGAAAATCATCCTTGGAAATGTCTAAATTATAATTTTCTCTAGGAAATACCTCATTTCTGCCATTTTTAAGATATATGTTCTTGATGTTGCAGTTATCAAATCTACTTGAATTTTTTTCCTGATTATTGTGTCTTCCAGTCTGAAACAGTACCACCACAAAATCCGGCATGTCATATTGTATACTGGAGAATGAATTTGTAGCATCAAACTCATAATAAGTACCAGATGCGGGCTTCTGTACACATTGATATGTATAAAATTGTAGAGGAATCTGTGGATTTTTTATTATATCTGCTTTGTATTTAAGAGCATAACTGGCCTCATATTCAACAACTGGGATTCTTAGCTCCATAGTTTGAATAATGCATTTGCCTTCATCAGGTAAGGTATTGGGCAGAGCTTCCCCTGTAGAGTTTAATGTGCTGTACCTCATCAAAGCATTATTATCATTGGCAGCTCTTCTAAATGTGATTCTTAAACCACCCTTCCACATAATATCTTTGTAATCTGAAAAGAATCCTGGCAACAGGCGCATAGGGAACAGCACAGTGTGGCTCTTGGATATAATTTTATCACCAGCCTCAAATCCACCTATTTTGTAGTAAGAAGCCTCGGTTTTGGATAATTTTAATGTGGCCAAAGCTGTGGAGGTAATGCCGGGATAATCTATTCTGTTTATAACAACACCATGCTTTCTGATCTCAATTTCAGAGAACAGATGCGGCACAAAATTGTCCACCAATCTTATATTTGAATTTGCCGGATAATCTGTTCCATCGAGCTTTACAACATCAAATTTGATGTATAGATCTGCTCTGTGGGGGTGTATAAAGCCATCCCCTACATCAAGATCAACCTCAATTTCTGTGTTGGGTTGATTTAAATTTGCAAATGTCCTCCTGTTTGGGGGGAATGATTGTAGCTCATAACTCTCAATATTTTCCATTTTTTTTGTATGTATTTTTATTTAAATATTAATCTCTATGATTGCAGTTGTTGTGGCTCCAGCAAAATCAACTAATTCTTCTTTTTCATTAGTGACCATCAATTCAATATTATCTATTCTGTTATGACACACAGGAAAATATAATGTTGGGGATGGAGTGTAGATGATTGGCTCCATAAATTCAGAATTAGGTTTGAATGTTGCAATGATGCCAGTTTGTTTGTGAGTGCCTATGCCATTTGATTTGGTGATCATACCCTCAGCCACATTACAGTGAATATTTAGAGTCTCTATGGCTAAGAATTTAGGTATATTAATAGCAGTGTGTTTGATGGCCGGTTCAAGTTTTGTGTTGTTCTCAAATCCTAACAGCTCTCCTATAGTACCCAGATCCACTGTTTCTGTAGCAGATACAATCTCTACTCTGTGAGTGACAGAATTTTGACTTAACACTATACCTCTGGGTAATTGAGCATTTAGAGTGGACAGATTATACTGCCCTGAAGTGATGACAATTTTTTGATCCCCTACTGCAATTTTGTTGTTGTGGTGTGTAATATTAGGGATCAAGTACATGCCATAAAATGCTCTGAGAGCTATTGTTTTGGGATATACTATATCATCATGTAATTTGAGTTTCAATATTGAATTTTGGCTGGTGAGATGGAATACCCCCATGATGTTTCAGATACCACAACGCTTTTTGAAAATTTTCAATTGATGGTTTATTTATTTGAGACATATATCTAAGAACAGATAAACACAAATGTCCACAATTAACATCTTTGAAATTTTGAACACTGGCATTATTGTAATAAAGATTAGCTGATTTTAGATATTTTATTAAATTTTCAGGTGGAACACCTCCAAATGAATCAAACACAAATGCCTCATCTTTTAAATATTTAAGATAACAAATCCAGTGAGTGCCCTGATTTTTGTACTTATCCAAATTAACAATGCCACACTCTTTGTTGAGTGGTTGTTCTGGTAAAGAATCAGACATGTACACACCTCTAAAATGTTTGATGCCCAGTGGCTTGATTAAAGCTTCAATATCTTGGTTTGTAAGCGGCTCTTGTTTTTTTAAACTTATTCATGGCTCTTTTAACACCTTTGCCTTGTTTCTCCATGGCCAGGTTATGGCGCTTCATTTCATCTAATTCTGCCCTATTTTTCTTGGCATCTATTACTGTTTTTGCTATGGCAGCTGATCCCCCAGCCAAGCTCCCAACAGCCCCAAGTGCTGCTAAGATGGCCGGAATAGTAAATATGAAACCCCCCACATGTGATTTTTTTCTGGATTGTTGTATTTTTTTTAATTGGGGGGTACTAAGCAACAATTTCATACCATGGCCCTTTGCAAGACAAGAATTTTTTTTCTTCCGCTGCTTTTTGGTTAAAAGGCTATCAATAGTTTTAAGAGATTTAAGACCTGCATAAGGTATTTGATACATAACACCCTTGGCCTTCATTGTAGGTTTATTATATACATATTCACAGCCCCCACCCCAGTTTTTGTTTGGTGTTCATAGCTATGGTGGTCCCCAAGGCTGCTATTTTTTCACTCAAAGAAGCATCTTTGCTTACAAATCTACCAAATGCAGCCTCTTCTAATTTCTTGTCTGCAACATGTCTCTTGTCAAGATCAGAATGTGTGTTGTATGCTATGTCATGGTCTCTACAAGCAGCATCTAGGGGATTAACACCAGGATCACCTCTGTTTAATCTATGGTCCAATTTTGTACCGGGACCACAATACTGATAGCCTGGAATGTATAGTTCAAATGGCAGCTTGTTTATAATGTCATTAACCAACCCCCGGCCCTCAGAAATATTCCAAAATTTAGGTGGTAGAGTATTAATAATTTTTATAAGATATCCAATCCCCTTAGTGTCATTCACTATAAAATTAGACAATTTGGTGCTTATCATGTCCATAATTCCAACCTTTTCATTGTAAAAATTGTGGTTGCCAGCATTTTCCTCCCCAGCTATCACCAATAACCTATCTACAAGTTTCCTGACATCATTAACCCACACAAATTCTTTAGGCGGGGTGTTGTATTGTTTGATTCCACTGCCTGTCTTAATTTGTGACCATATGGGCTTGATTAAATTGTTGTATTTTGCTCCACTGCTAGACTTGACTCTTTTTTGTGTGGGATCATTGTTCTGGTATAGAGCATCTGATTTTATTAATATTTCTTTGTAATATTCATAATCTTGATCTGTATAGCTGCCAGGCCTTTTCCTAGTCATCAGTTCCCACAATCCAGGTGTGCCGGGATATTTAACAAAACCACCTCTTTGTCCAAGATGAGATTCTGAATATACAATTATATCATCTCCCATAAATGTTACTCTGAAATTGCCAATTCTATGTATGATGCTACCATCATGCTCTGTGTCAGCATATAAGCCAAAGACCTCATCTTTGTTGTCTTTAGGTGTGCTTAAATATTTTTGAGCAAGAAGACCCAATTCAATAGGATCCAGAGTAGCTTCAATTCTTCGAGGAGCAATAGGACTAGGTGTATGAATACTGGAAAGTGGGGTGATTGGATAATCTAATATGCTCCTTGCAGCTACAGGTACAAGCTCTGTGATCAAATTGTGATTTTGCTCTGTAACAGTTTTGATATTTTTACCTAATTCACTAATAGCATCAATAATAGGCTGTTCTGTTTGTTTGTGTTGTTCATAAATTCCTCGGTTCTGTGATTTCCATCCCTTAAATCTTTTTACAAGATAATCTCTTAATTTAAGATCATCAATAATTGGCCTTTTCATGGTTATTTATATATGTTTCAATGTCTAGAAAATTGTTGATTTTATTTCTGTATTTGCCACCATTGGGTTTTCTTGTCATATCAATTGTGACAAACCCATAACTGTCCTGGTTCCAGCACCTACTGCAAAACTTGGAAAAATCATTGTAGCTCAAGTCCCCACCTACATATTCATCATGTATGTGTTTGAGGTTGGTATGATCTTGATGAAACACACATATAAAATTGCTGTTGTCTCGGATCAGCTGCTTGGGTATTTTTGAAAAAGTCTGTGCCAGGTAGAAGCAATCAATGTTTTTGTGCCGGCCCTGTGTAAAGAAATTTCTAACCTTGTTTTGATTATCCAGTATAATGTCATCAAACACAACAACAGAATTATCGAGACATTTATGAAGTGGCTTAACATCTGGTTCAAAAGTGGCTATATCCAATCCATCATATAGCTTCATCAACTGCTGATATTTTAATTGTTCCAAGCTCTTAGAGAAGATATACAAGTGCCTGTTTTTCCAGTCTAACCAGTTGGGTGCCAATAAAAAATTATCAATCATTAGTGTAGTTTTACCACAAGCCGATGGTCCAACAATAAGACATCTAATATTTTCAGGCAGCAACTTGCCATTTCTCTTAATCTGCTGTTCAGGTTCTGGCAGCCTTTTTATAACATCCCAGGTGCTCATATTATCACTTTGTCTGCATCGATCCAGCTGTGTTCTGGAAGTCCTAGCCATTTGACAAATAACTTGTCGCCTTTTTATGCGGATGATTTTTTCTATGAGATATGTGTCAGGCTGTTTAGTTTTGCTGAGTTCTTCTTCATAGAATCTGCCTTTGAGAATTTCTCCTCGGTGATCTTTTATTATATATGTGTTAAGGGTCCCAGGTTTAACTTGAACCACTGTAAATAATTCAGTGCTCCAGTTTCTTGTTAGGCCTCTTTTGAATAAGTGCTTATATTTGCTGATTCTTACTTGATCACCCACCTTGTATTTAGCCTTTCTTGTTGTTGGCTGGTATCTAGGATAATAAACAGTCCTGATCAATTTTTGCTCATCAGATGAAGTTACTTCAGAGGGTTGCATGTTGATTGTGGAATGGACCGAGTTGTTATATTTATGTAGAAGTTCTGGAAGAATATTAATCCATTTATAATTACCTTGAAGTGTAAATTGTTTATACATAAGATTTTTTAGGGTTTTGTTGAATCTCTCTACAATTGAGGCTTTGAGATCACTGTAACTCGAGTAATGTTTTATTGACTGGCTTTTAATAAATTGTTGGAACACAGAATTATAAAATTATTTGCCATTATCTGTTTGCAAATAGCGCGGTGATCTTCCACTCTGATTGATGATTGTCCTGATGGCTTCTGTAACACATTTTCCAGTCTTGGATTTGAGTGGCACAGCCCAGGCAAATTTTGAAAATGTGTCTATTACAGTGAGTAGATACTTGTAGCCCTTGTTGATTTTGTCTAAGTTTTTCAACTGTCCACTTGCCATTTCAATCAAGTCGCTCTGCCATAAATCATCTATGCCTTTTGTGACTACTGGCAGTCTCTTAAAATTATGTCTGGCTTGTCTGTGTAATTCATCAACAATAATTTGTCTAGACATAATATGTAAACAAGAATATTGCAACTATGGGGTGTTCAGCAGCTGATACTACAGGATTTTCTAAATATAATTTGTCCCCTATTTGTATTTTAAATTCCAGAGAGCCATCATCTTCAGCATAGGCTGTTTCTAATGTATTGGGGTCTGTAAAATCCTCTAACTCGACACTGGTGATTTTTGCTTTGTTATCAGCACTTGTTATTGATAAGGTAGGGTAGTGGTGTGCCTGTGGTTGAAGCCAATATTTGATCTTGATTGGTCTCAATGTGCCCCCAACAAAAAATTGGTAATAAAATTGTGCAGGGGACAGCATATATATTTTGCCACCTGGTGTAAATGGTGAATCATATTCTTTGTTAGGGATGCTGTACAATTCAAGAATTACTGTATGTTTTGGATTCTCAATTATGCCTGTTATTTCTTTTTCTGCTGTAAGCAATCTGCTTGTTACAGATTCAAAATGCTCATTGATGGTCCTAACAACATCATCATGGCCTGGCTTGATTTTTATGTCCACAACAAGTTTCTTGTATTGTTGCACAATTTCTTGTAGCTGGGTGGCAAAAACAGACAGAGCATTTGCTTGATTGGATTCCATGGTCCCTAGCTGTTGCTTGATATTAGCTACAATTTGTTGCAAATTTTCAATAACTGCCAATTTTGAATTTTGAGCAGTAAGATCATGGACCTGTCTTCTGATATCCTCAAACAAGGCATGCAGTTCATTAATATGTTGATTAGTTGGTAGAGTAGCCACTGTCTGAGTGAGTTGTTTGATCTCTGTCTGGATATTCTTGATATCTTCTGATTTCAATATGCGATTCACAGCTCTCTTAATATTTTAAGTTCCTGTGATGTCGGGAGATTTGATACAGTATTTTGCAAAGATTCAAGTGCCAATTTCACATTATTTAATTCAGAAGCATCAGCCACATTTTGCATAGCACTTTGGAGCAGGGCTATATCTGCCTGAGAGGGTGTTGATTGTTGTAAAATTTCAAGTTTTGTTTGGATATCATCAATCAAGTGATGAAAATGTGACATCTCAGATTCAGTGTTGAGGTTTTCAAGCTTTGTGATCTGTTCCTGGACACTGGCAAGGGTGTCTACAATACCGGGCAAGCGGGATTCCAGAGATTCTTGTACATTTGTCAAATCACTTTGCACTGCTGCTATTGTACCCTCAAGATGGGTTATGGTACTTTGAATTTTTCCAAAATCTTCATATGTTTCAAGTTGCAGCTTGATATTTGCAACACTCCGAGTTATTGCACTCAAAGCATCAGAAGATGGCAAGTTGTTCATAAAATTTTCAAGTGTCTCAATTTTTCTTTAACCTCGGCTATGGCATTGTTCAAGGGGTCCAGATTAGGTATCTGGAGTGACTGAATCTGTTCCTTTAGAGTGGAAATCACTAGATCAAAATCTTCTTGTGATTTTATGCTTTTAACAATTGTTTGGAGCTGTGCCTGGACATTATTTATCTGCTCTTCCAATTGCTGTTTCAATTGCTCAGAGTTGGTGGCCTGGGTCTTAAATTTGGCTTGAAGAGCTGCTACAGCTTCTTCTAAACTTTGAAAATTATCTAATGTGGCCAGGTCAGTATATTTCTGAAGCAATAATTTAAGTTCTGAGTCAATTTTAAGAAGAGGGTCCATGCATTGTGATTGTAAATTTGTAATTTCTAATTGAAGACTGGCATTGAGTGTGGTTTGTAAAGCTTGTAAATCACTTCTTAATTTCTTGACTCTGACATCAAGCATCAGAATCTCATCACTGTGATCTTCATGTCTTGTATGGCCAAATATATCATTAGGCATTTTTGTTTTAGTGGTTATTTATTATTGAATATCTGATTCTTAATTCTATAAAAAAAGGTATATGCTTGTCATATGATCCCGGGACCTAAATATATAAGCAGTCACCAGCAGAAACAGTATATACAGTGCCAGAAACCATGTTTGAGTGCTTAATTCTATAAATATTTCTCCCCACTGAAATTTTGACATCACCCTCAGGGGTTGTAATAAATTGCAATTGACCACCTACAGGTAATTGGTAATGATTTAAATTATTGTTAAATATGTACAATGTTTTACCTGTTTCATCATCAACATCTGTAAGTATGCTGTTCAGATGAATAATTAACAAAGCACTTAGTTTAGATATTATATCAGAAGAGGCTTGTGGTGTTGGCAGGTCCATAATAGCCCGTTTTTTGAACCCAAATAAGTTCATAGGCATGTTTATTTATTTCAAATCATGCTCTGTAATTGGGCATTGATTGCCATTTTTCAAATCACAATGACCCCATGGTAGAGTATGTATGCCACATGATAAAATGCATCTCTTATCATCATGTGGGTCCAGAGCCACTTTTCTTACAATATTTGTAGTCAATAAGTGATCCACACTCTGAATTCTGGATTCTGATGTTCTGATTAAACTCTGGGATTTGAGACAATTTTTGTAATCCTCAAATTCAAGCTCTTTGTCAACAGTTACTCTGCCAATGCCCTTGGCCTTTTTGGCAACAACACCACTACATGTTTCAAAACTGTACATCTTGGCTCTTAACCCAGCAAATGCCACAATAACATCACCAAGTGTCTCATCTTTTAACTTGCCAGGCACCTTTTTGTTGTGGGGTTGAATCTTTGTATGTTCACTGGTATCAAAATATTCAAGCAATTCAGGCTGTGCAATATCTTGATAAACATCTTCTGTTTGAATATCAAGAACAAAACTATCTGTGTCCATGTACATCAATTTTACACGATCCTTATAAAAGGGCTTCAACACATCATAATACAATTTTAACATGTGTAATTTGGCCAATTCCAATATCACAGCCCCTACATAAATAGGCTTATCAAATTTGATCTTTGTTTATTTTCATGTTGAAAAGTGCCATATTTTCATCATAAATTCTTCTGTAATTGAAGTTGGGCTTTGCAATCAATTTTTTGCTCCGGCTGGGGTCAGTAATTATTTTAACATCAATATGTTTTCTGACATTTTCAATTGTTTTGCCATACACTGAATTGACCATCAATTTAAACAAGGTCTTATCAAATTGGCTTATTGCTGATGTTCGAAGCTCTGTGTTTGTATCAATATATGGCTTCAACCATGTTGAGTGCCTGAACCTCAAAACTTTTCCAACTTTGATCACTTGAACACCATGATTCATCAGGAACTGGAGGTTTTTGTAATATATGACATAATCCTGTTTCGGCTCTAGAGTCATCATCAATTTCTTCTGTTTAGAGCCAGGTGAACACTTAACCTCGGGAATTGGGGGCAGATGAGAAAATATGTTGTGTAAATTATCTGGAATTGTCAGATCAACTTCTAAGAAGAGGCCATAGTGACTGTCATCAAAATCCTGAAGATCTTCAATATTGAAATTTTCAACCCACTCAAGCCCTGCATATGGTAATTTATCCATCATAGCATAACCATACAGGCTATTGGCATCTACATACAGTATATAATTTGATGGCAGTGCTGGATCATAATCAGGAATATATTTGTTATTTGCTCTGGCATATCTCTGAGAACATTGCACCATGCCTCCTCTTATACATTGTTCCATAAACAGATACATATCTTGATCCTGGATCAGATCCAATTGCATTTTAGTGTTTAAAAACATTGCAGACCATGCTAGGCCCGGAGCACTGTAAAAATACATTGGATCCAGTTCATATTTTTTCATGGAAGATTTTCTGAATGCCTGCAATATATCAGCTAAGAGGGTCACATCAAGTTTTAAATATGCCATGTGATAATCAACAAATGTCTGGCATTTTAAATTGTTCCACATCAACTGGGCATGGTGATAATCATCATCAGTGATTCCAGATCCTCTGATTTTGCTGTAAAACTGTTGTTGTGGTGGCAGAGAACACTCATCAAATTTAGAAAAATCTGTAACATAATCATATGGATATACACCCTTCCGCCTAATTAATTTCAGGTCCTGATTTGGAAACAAAGCACATGTGATTTTGAATTGATCATCAGATAATTGAGTGGCCAGTGTGGCCAGGCTAGCCGATAAAATTCTGTATGAATCAAGAAATCTTAAGTGAATAGGAACACCATTAACTTTAATTATTTTGCTAATGGCAATATATTTCTCATCATTTTCTGCTACAATATTTAAATTCTGCTTGTTAAACCCCTCGTACCTGATCAAATGATGAAAATCATAATTGGATGCTCCATGGCAAAATATGGGGACAAATTTTGGTCTCTGGATCTCAATATTACAGCTTTTACACAGGGCCATTAAGAATTTACCATCTGTATGAGAATGGTGATGAACCTTGATATTTGCATCTGAAAATTCAGAATCACATACCGGGCATTTTTCTGCTTTGTTGAAATCTTCAATCTGTTTCTCTGTTAAAGGCAACATAGGTTTTGATTTTAATAAAAAATTAGATGCTATGTCATGGCACTCATTTTCTATTCTATGTGCAAATTCTTTGATGGCATCTGGTCCCATGTATAAATATTCTTTACAAACAACACCATCCTGTACAACCACATAATAAAAACTGGAAGGTTCATGTAACTGGTATGGTGTAATTGAAGGTTCATCAGGATCTGGGCTACAGAATGCAAGAGGTTTGAGATTTGATTCAAAATCACAGACTATATATGCTGGGTGTTCCAACAGGGCTTCAAACTTTTCGAATTTTGCATTTTCACTTGGCTTTGGCATCACCATATGAACAGGTTTATGGTTGCCACAGTATTTCAGATGCTCAATTAACTTGTTTTCAGCAATTTCTGCATTCTCTTCCCGAACCCCATTCACCATTTTTCTACCATCAAATACAGACAAACATCTTCTGCACAACTTAAATATTCTATGAGTTTTGTCTAGTTGTGTTCTGACTAAAGCTTCAAGATTATGTATCAGAGTGTAATGATATGTGCCATCCTTTTCAATTAAGAGCAGATCAATCGGAATAGCAGATTCATCATCAAGTGTACTGATTCTGAGAGGATCTATCAAGCAATTGTCACGGCCAGTAGAACAAGTAAATACATTAATAGATAATTGTTTGCCATTGATGTGCCTGGCCTTTTTTTCAAATTTATCAATATTCTGAACAGACATTGGATATTCTAAACCCTCCATTGCCTCATCGAAATTGTGTTCATGTTGCTTATAATAAGTTATTCTCTCAGGATTCCTTGAAACTGGATACAAAGCAGCTAAAATACACCACAAAAAGCATTTCTGGTCATTATTTTTTATATTAACCACGGCTGTTTTGTTTTTTATTTTAGCAGGTAATGGCACATAAGTGGAACCTTGTAATGGGCTGAATTCAGAAATATTAACATATAACTTGTGTGGAGATCCGCATAGGCTCCATCCAGACTCTTTTGCTGCAAATTCAGAGTGTTTAATATTCAATTGATCTATTAAACTGCTTATTATTTTGTCTGAATTTGTATTTGAGTATACAGGTACAGTTTCTGTTATGTGGGGCTGTGTAAATTTTGTGCCATTTGGCTTCTTATATTGTGCAAACAATTTGAGGGATAGCTTATAAGACCCATTTTGTGTATTTAGAATTGCCTGCACATCAGGATTTATACTCTTCAAAAAATTCTTAATGTCACATTTTTGCTCTGATACAAACCGGTGATCCCTTAATTGGCCGTTAAAACTGCTATGGATGGGTTCATAGCGTGGCTGCTTTGCCGGTCCAGCATTAACAGGTGTTTCATGCTTCCTTTTTAGACCAGATGTAGATGGTTGAGGGGGCAATGTTGATGACTGTGCAGAGCAAGTATCTTTATGTGTATATGTGAAGTATTGCATGCTATATTCTCTATGGCATTTTGGGCAAATTTTTGTGGGAGTTCTGCATTTGTCTGGGTTACAATTCTTTTGGTGCCTGGCCCAATTGGGGCTGGTTATATTCTTTTTGCATTGATTACAATATTTTTGATTTGGCATTTTTGTTGTTGTTTATTATATACAATTTCTTGGGATTCAAATCAAAATTCTATGCTTAATAAAAAATATCAGTTGGGTTCAGCAGTGTGTTTTGAATATTTTGTGTGTGTGTGTATGTGTGTATGTGTGTTAATATTTTTGGCTTTGGTATTTATATAAAATTTCTTGGGGTTCAAATCAAAATTCTATGCTTAATAAAAAATATCAGTTGGGTTCAGTGCAGACAAAAAACTGCATAGCTCTATGTCAATTAGTTCTTGAGATATTAATTATTTTGTATTTAGGAACCACTTTGGCCCCCCTGCCAAAAATTGGCTTTTATTGTATCAGTGTATATTGTTTCTATGACCTTACTTGGGTTATTCCGCCAAATTATATGCTTCAAGTCTCCTATACTTTGGTGGAGCCTGTTCAGGTTCTATCCCCCGCGATGTGGGTTCCACTGCCGATCCAGCAATGGTGAAGAATCTGCACTGTGCTCTGGCTTATATAGATTTATAGAGCCAATAGAAACCCTGCTTATTTAAACCAATCAGAAAACACCACATCATTACATTATGTCATAAGCAATTAATCAGAAAACAACACATCATTACATTATGTCATAAGCAACCAATCAGAAAACAACACATGTCTAATAATTTTTGAATAATATTAGGTAATAATTTGTTGCAAAACATAGAGCAATATAAATAAACCAGAAATAGGCCACAAGTGGGCCGGAAGTGGGCAGAAATGGGTAGAAATAGCCGAAAATAGACCGGAAGTGGCCCGTTAGTGGACCGGAAGTGGGCAGAAATGGGTAGAAATAGCCGAAAATAGACCGGAAGTGGACCGGAAGTGGGCAGAAATGGGTAGAAATGGCCGAAAATAGACCGGAAGTGGACCGGAAGTGGACCGGAAGTGGACCGGAAGTGAGCAGAAATGGGTAGAAATGGCCGAAAATAGACCGGAAGTGGACCGGAAGTGGACCGGAAGTGGGTAGAAATGGGTAGAAATGGCCGAAAATAGACCGGAAGTGGGCAGAAATGGGTAGAAATAGCCGAAAATAGACCGGAAGTGGGCAGAAATAGCCAGAAATAAGCCAGAAGTGGACCAGAAGTAAATATGTGTGTGTGTGTGTGTGTGTGTGTGTGTGGCCTACTTTTAGGTGTGGGCAAAAAAAATATCAAGAGGGGCATATTTTTGACAGGATTATGGACAACAATCTGACAGAAGTGCCTTTTGTAAGTGTGGACAAATCAATCTGAGGGGGCTCATCATTTCACAGGAACTTCCCGAGGGCATTTTTACAAAAATCTTGGATTAGACGGGGTTCCACACTTGAGCAAAAAGCTCATATGGGCATGTTGAGCTAGTTTTAAGTGTAGACAAATCTGCTTGAGGGGGGCTCATCATTTCCGGCACTGGTTGTATCACCAATTACACTACTGTCAAAGTTTGCAGAAATTGCCTTTTTTGAGCCCGCCTAGCTATACTAAATGTGCTGTAACTCCGCCACTATTTTGCCTAGGAAGCTCAAATAAAGCTTATTGTACAGAGAATTGAATAAGCTTTCCAGTGATATATAACAAGCCTACCTTTGGATAAAAATATAATTTTGTCACGTGACCTTGACTTTTGACCTTGAATATTTCAAAACATGTCATCACCAAAAATCGTGAAAAAAATATATTTGGTCCCTCATTCCATACTATCCAAAAAATCATTCTGGGACTGCAATGGGATCAGAAGATACAAAATAATATGTGTAACTATGTGACTGATAAAAGCCCCATTACATGAACTATGAAGAATCAAATGTCCCTTAACACCCCCTACAAAATGTGAAGGAGTTATCCTGGGTATAATTGGTCATGAAAGAAATAGGTTAGGCACAGGGAGATCCCTAGCCGTGCGTGTCAAGCGCAGATGCGGCATATTGTTGACCGCCATATTGAATTCAACGCAAAAATTTCAAAGGAAAGGGGGTGATGTGATATATCAAATGAGGCTAGAATTTCACGAGAAATGAAGTGACGAAGGTTTATCCAACATATATTTAACCAGCAAAAATTTATTACTGCATGCTTGTAACCATTTTCTCCTTTTCGAGGTGTTAAAAACAAAGCATTGGAATGCTCCTAACGTGTTAGGAACTCATCGAGATCACGCTGACATCTTGGGAGAGAAAGCAGTATACGCACCATTGCATATGATTTTAATCAGCTACATTCACCAAATAGTTGATAGTGAAGAATATTGGGAAAAGTATCTCAAACAATTACGTGACACTTCCTTTGGAATAAAATATTCTTCAGTGACGAGTCTATTTTTTATGTTCACGGTGAAGTTAATAAAAATAATATGCAATACCTGTGATTTGCTCAGTCGAATGGTTGTTGCTGGTAAGCGAATTATGTGGTATAATGTATGGCGAACGGAAATGCTTGGTCCATATTTAACAACGGAACCTTAAATGGTGAGGGCTTCTTGGATTTGTTAAGTGAACAGGTTTTTTCACCCTTGCTTACGGGATATGGCACTTTTCGAGAGTTTTGAAACAGGACAGAGTGTGACCACACTATGTGGACATTTTTGCAATTTCTTAATGGTAATTTTGTAGGTAGATTGATGGGCACACGGGGATCTATTAAAAGGCCTGCACATTCCCCAGATCTAACATCTTAGGAGGACTTTTACCTTCAGAAACATTTGAAGAGAATGGTGCATGCACTTAAAGTCCCTGATATTGACCATCTGAGAGAAGGCATAGTTGCTGCTTGCGATGTTGTTGCACATGCTTGTTTGCCAAATGTTCTATGCGAGTGTGAGAGACGTCACCGAGTGTGCTCACAGGAACATTGACAACATTATAATGTGCATATATCGTAAGTGAAAGATATGTGTATAACTTTTTGCTGGGGTAAGATACATTCATTTCTCGTGAAATTCTAGCCTCATTTGATATAGTTCAGATCACTTAGAGAAGCACATGTAAGTCGGACTTTACCTTTGTCCACCGAATGGAAAACCAATTTTATTAATAAAGTAATTCCTACACCCTTTACATCAGCCTGTGAACATCCTAATATATTCTACACGTTCTCATCTACATCAAAATACTCAAAGGGGTTCACATCCTCTATCACTGTAAACGAAATTCATGAAATTCTTCAAGGGTCTAAAGATTCTGCTCCTGGCATTGATGGAATTACGTATTCTATGGTACGAAATCTTCCACAGAATGCACTAAGCATGTTATGTAAAATTTACAATCAAATATTCCTATCGGGTAAAATTCCCGTTACATGTACCTCTCAAATTACACTGGTCAACAGCCAAAATGCGACATGAGTGATATATACAATTTCTAGTCAATATTGGTCACCTAAATACGAAACTGTCGTTGAAAATCGCAATTGACTAATTATAATTGAGTTACAGGGCATTGTTGATTTGGAGAAGTTCCCTATTGTATATGGTATTGCATAGCTGTAAGAAGTAAATGTTGAGTTTTTCTTATCTTTGTTTATTGTTGTAAGGAAAGGGGGAACTGTTCAAGACCAGCCACAAAATCTCTTTATTCATTGTTTAGTGAGGTGTTCATTTTTTGCAGATGTGATTGTGGCTTTATAAAAGTAGGTTGAGTGTGCATTTATCGAAAATAAATCACGTATTACGTGATGCGTTTCTGGTAAGGTTGGCATTTGATTAAATTTCTGAGTGATGGTAAAAAATGCCACGTAAATGCATTATCAATGCTAAAAAAAATCTGTTATGTTTGTGGGCAAATTGTGTTTTCTTGACAGCGGAGAAATATTACCCCTGCTGTACGAACAGCCTACAATCTATATTTCGGTAAATACTGCAAATTCGGAGATGAAGATAAGACTTGCGCTCCACATTTCCGTTGTAAGACCTGCTACACAAATCTGCTGGACTGGTTGAATCACAGAAGACCATCGATGCTATTTTCTATTCCCATGATTTGGCTGGAACCCACTAATCATACAGACGATTGTTTATTTTTTTGATGGCCTATGGTCCTACCAATACAACGTATGTCCGATACTAAAAATAAGACAATTGTATTTCCAAATATTCGTTCTGCTACTCGTCCTGTGGCACATAGTAATGAACTACCAGTTCCAACACCCCCTGAATCCTTTTCAGTAGACTCACAAGACGAACTGTATGATCCACAACCTTCCACATCTACAGATCCGGACTTTGCAGGTGATGTTAAACTTACAGAACAGCACAAGGTTAGCCAAGGCAGAGCTATTAGCCTCCAGAGTTCAACAATGGAATTTTCTGGCTAGTAATGTGAAGGTGTCATTTTATCGTGACCATCAGAAAAAGTTGGAAGAATAGTTTTCTACCGAAGGAGATCTGATATACTGCAGTGATATTAATGGTTTATTAGGGGCTATAGGCATTAAGCACATCTGTGAGGAGTGGCGGTTGTTCATAGATGCATCGGTATAAAGTCTAAAAGCTGTACTGCTTCATAACAGCAATCAATTGCCATCAATCCCTATTGGTTATTCTGTGTAAAAGAAAGAATCGTATGATAGCCTAAAATTCCTCCTTCAATCAATTAAATACAACAACTACATATGGAAAATATGTGCAGATTTGAAAGTCATTGCTATTTTAACTGGACTCCAACAAGGCTATACCAGATATTGCTGTTTCCTCTGCGAATGGAATAGCAGAGACAGAGCTTCTCCTTTCAATAAAAAGGATTGGCCATTACGTCAAAGTATGGAAACTGGAAATATGAATGTACAAAATGAACCTCTCGTTGAATCTGAAAATACTATACTTCCTGCACTTCATATAAAGCTTGGACTGATCAAAAAGTTGGATCGAAACTCTTAGGCATTCAAATATCTACTTAACAAATTTCCAAAAATCAGTGAACAGAAGATCAAGGAAGGAATTTTGTGGGCCCTCAAATTCATCAACTTCACCAGGACGAGATCTTCCAACACCTGCTAAGTGATGTTGAAAAAGGTGCATGGAGTCCTTTCAGAGAAGTCTCCAACAATTTCTTGGGAAACAAATGTGCTGAAGACTATGAAAAACTTGTAAATAATTTGGTTTCATCGTATCAAAAAATGGGTTGCAATATGTTCCTTAAATTGCAATTTCTACTCTCATCTCAATTTCTTGCCGAAAAGTTGTGGGGAGGTAAGTGATGAACACGGTGAGCGTTTCCACCAACAAATATATGTAATGGAGGAAAGATACCAAGGGAAATGGAGTGCAGGAATACTTGCCGATTATTGCTGGACAGTAAGCTGGGATGATCCTGAACTTCACTACAAGAGGGAAGCAAAGAGGAAGCGGATTTAATCCCACGTAAGTAGTAAAGAACACACCATACAGTAGTATACTAGAAAATATTTGTTTTGTGATTAATGTAAAAACTTTGATTCATGAATTTACTTGGAAAAGGCAAATGGAAATGTACCCACGTTTTGTACTGTTCACATAATACAGTTCAAACGTAAAAGTCACATGCACATCAAGCATACGTCATTTCACTACGTTACAACATTGGGAAACCCGACTTTTCAACAATACCTCGTATAATTCATCTTTGAAGTCGAGTGGCATTTTCATTGTCAGTTTCGTGTTCAGCATCATGGATTGATAAAGAAAAGTGAATTTTCATCCATGTCGCAAAAAAAAATAATTAAAATTTGTTGACCAGTGTTATTATGCCAATCCTAAAACCAGGAAAAAAACCTTTGTTGGGTCAGTCATATCGCCCAATAGCTTTTAGTTCCGTATTGGCAAAAATTTTCGAAAATCTTTTATTAAAAAGATTAGAGTGGTTTATGGAAGGTTAAAAGGTATTTTCTCCCAGACAAATGGGATTTCGTAAAGGTTATGGAACCCGAGGATGCATTAGTAACATTATCTTATCATATTTATAGCGTTATTAAAAGAAACCAATCAGTACTTTCAGCCTTTATTGATATTCAAAGTGCATATGACAACGTAGATATTACTGTTCTATTGAGACAACTACAATTACTAAAAGTTCCACATTGTATACTCATATTGACATGGAAATTGTTATCTAAAAGACAACTTTATTTTCATTTTGGTTCAGAAATGGTAGGTCCAATATATATTGGACAAGGACTACCACAGGGAAGTCCTCTTAGCCCATTATTATTTAATGTTTATTTATCAGATATTAAAACAATAATAGATTCCCCATTTCAGTTTCTACAATATGCTGATGATGTATGTATATATTTAGACTCAAACAATCACTTAAAAGATTTTTCAATGTTTGAATATAAATTAATAGAATTTAACCAATGGTTAAAGCAGAAAAAAATATCAATATCTTTATAAAAGTCCAAAATAGTAGTATTTAAGCATAAGGGTCTTCAAAATATTTTCAACATTATTCCTAGGAGATTACAAATTCCAATTGTTTCACAAGTAAAATATGTGTATACTTTGATGCTTCATTATCATGGCAGTATCAAATAAATATGATGAAAAATAGATCCGATAAAATATTTCATTTGTTTAAAGCTATGGCGAATACCAAATGGGGAACACATCCTACCAGCATGCTTATGTTTTATAAGAATTATTATATAGCAGTATTAGATTATGGATTAATGGTTTTGTGTAATCTTCCAGTAACAAAACTTTCTCCACTAGAAGTCCAGCAACGAAAAATCCTAAAAACATGTTTGGGATTAATGAACAGTACTCCAAATGTAGTGGTATATATGGTTCAGTAGAATGTTCGGTTTCTGTGAGAATAAAGTTAATCGCAATAAAAATGTTATTTAAAATTCAACATTCACCATGGCATCCTTTCAATGATGTTTTATTAAATCTTTTAGAGCTGCATGATTCAGGAATAACCAATGATAAATCAGCTACGCTTTGGGTACAACTATTTAGTAAATATCACCATGAATATAGTCAAATACTCATAGCAAGAACATTGCCAGTGTACTCGTTAGAATTTCCCACACAACCAATTCAAAATATATATATTTTCCGAAATATAATCATTCAGCTGAGTTTAGAGAATCTTGGGAAGACTTTTATCACATATATACAGATGGGTCTAAAACTGAAAATGGAGTAGGAGCAGCTCTTTATGATACCAAAGAAATATATAAAAAATGTTTAGGTTACCAGTGGAGGAATCCATATTTACAGCAGAAATATATGCGGTATATCAAGCTTTGATTTATATCGGTACAGTTCCTGAACAGAAATTTCTAATACTGATTGATTCGCAAAGTGTTTTACAAGGAATACAATCTAATTATAAAAATTTATTTAAAATATCACCATATGTCATCAATTGTATTCGTGCAACGAATAGCTTAATTAGCAATGGAAAGAAGTTCATTATGTGTGGGTAAAATCACACATTAATATTTACGGAAATGAACAAGCTGCTCAGATGAATGAAACAATCCAGTTACCATTGCATTACACAGATCTATTCGCGATTTTAAATTACCACCTGAGCGCTAGTGTCGCTTTTAATATGGCCGCTCTAAGTAGGATAAATCTTTGTTTACATTCAGCAGTAGTACCAAATAGCAGCGTGTTGTCATGACTGGTATGGTAGAAAACGTTTAAATTACGCATCATTTTTAAATATTGCGAATGCGGTGTGAATTCCAGGTACTCTAACAAACCTGAAGCTGTACTGAGAACGAAGCATTTAATTATGATAGGCAAAAATAACACGGAAAATGCAGACGAAACTATGTATATGCACTGGTTGTCCAAAGCAGTGCTGTATCATCTGCACGTCATGTTGTAACTGGGGTTCTCGGAAATTATTTGAAAATAAAGGAATTGAAATTGACCTGTACTTGAAAAGCTGGGACAGGAGAAAATTGCGAACATATCGTTGCAGTTCTTTCTCGAAAGAGAAAGGCTGGTTTAATATTAATATTCATGATTTCATGATTGAAAAAGGACATCGTACTGAATGAAACAGTAACATTAGCATGTCCACTTTTTTTCTGGTTACATTTCACATTAATTCATTCTCAAACTATTTTCATCTTCTCTCTTAATAGACTTGCACCTATTCCAAATTACACACATACGTAATACCGGTAATACATGGACGCATTGGGTAAAAAAAATCTTAATTTATAAAGTACAATTTAAAACTTTACTTTCATGGTAATATATATTTATCTCTCGAAAAAGAAAGTAAGCAGACTCGTGCATTCTTCGTAATTTCCTTGCCGAATTACAGTGCTATATCCCCCATACCAATCTTCTGTCAATTACGTTTTCCCTGATTTATTAAAAAATTTAATTTTGTTTATTCCACGGGGAAACACATGAAAACTTTTCATTTGTTTTCACCCATAAAACGATTTAGAGCAAAAAAAAAAACAAAAAAAAATACAACTGAACAGTAGACCTTACTCTCTCGCATATTCCCCATGCTTTAAACGACTTTAACACAACGTGTCCTACTTAGAGTACTTCCTGAAAATCCCACCAGATGGCATATCGGTTAATTTTAATCGCGAATTGCCGAGGGTTAAGAAGAAAATTTTTGAAGAATGGAACTTATGGTGTAATAATTCATTAGAAAGTGTTGGTGAAAGTTATCGTCCTTATGTTGATTACACTAGGAAAAAACCTTGGTTTTATAATTGTAAAGGTTCAAGAAATACAAATGTTTTAATAAATAGACTAAGAAGTGGTCACGCGAGAACATATCATCATTTATTTAAAATACACATTTTAAAATCTCCGAATTATTTTGGAATGTCCAATTCACTCGGAGAAAAGAAAGACTTTATACAAAACATTGTCAAAAATTAATGTTCCTTTTCCCATTAATATGACTTCAATGTTGTATACTCCAGACGTTAGAATTGGATATGTTATACTTACTTTTTTGAGAAAAGCTGATATAAAATTATAATATATTTCTGTTACTGCATGAGTTAATGTAGTTATATAAAATTGTATTTAAGAGCGTTTATGAATTTTGTGTGTAAAATTTATATTAAAAATGTAACTTATGTACTTATAATGTATGCTGGGCATAAACAGCCACCTGTAAAGTTGTAAGTCCAATAAATCTTTGTTGAGTTGAGTTGTTATAACTTATTTCTTTGTATGGGTAGGCTAATGCTAGGCCTAATAAATATATTTTAAAATATTACATCCGATATGAAAAGATTTGTTAATTTTAGTTGCTCGATGATCGTAAGGATGTTCATTGTTCAGGTTCTGACAAAGAGGTTATAATATAACAAGAGGCCTCAATCGGGCTCGAGAAGCATCGTACGTAAATCCCTAGTAGTTTGGCATTTACCCAACAGATGTCTCTCTCTTAGACAAAAGAACCTTGCTGAGCAGGACCTCCGAAACGGGCATCAATCTGCGAAGCTAAAGAGGCTGGTAAGTGATAACATCAAACTACTGGTTGGGGTGTAAGGGGTGCTCCTTCCACGTAGTGCACCCAACAGTCAACCTCACTTCCACATAGTACACCCTGGACTGCAGACTAACGAGGCTCTGGCGACTGGCCCCATGGCCAGTATAATTTTGTTTGTGTTGTCCTGTGTTTTGTCCTTATTTGTGCTGAGTGCTCCTTTACAGCCTCAGCTTTTAACGAAAGTCAGAAGATTTTAATATTTTATGATTTTAGTTATGCAACGTTAGAGTTGTTCTGTGTAACGATAAGGGGCTGGACCCGTATAATGTGATGGGTGCAAAATAGCCTTAGTGCTGACGCACCCAAAATTTTAAATTCAAATTCAAAAAATTCAAATTCAAACTACTGGTCTTATGTTTGGGGAAATACACCAATTGAATGAGCTAGGAGTTCGAAAAGGAGATCCTGTAAACGTATTCATTTCAGAGTAAGAATCACGCAAATTTGTGCGTTCGTGTATAATACTAAACTCAATTACATGTTATGTTAGTGCAAGAAATATTTGTGTTTCATCAGTGCAAACTACGAGAATTTGTGAACCCAGCTGATTGGTAATGTTGATTACATGGATGTCCAACGTGTAACTACTACAAATATTCCTTTATTTAACACGAAGGAAAAATGTTGATTGCGATTTGTATATCTGCATTATTGTGAATACGTTGTCGTGTAAAGGTCGTGTTTTTTCTTCCTAGACACAGAGGATATTCAGTACTTCTCCAATAAAGAATTACATTCCGGTTTACAAGCATTATGTGCACTATGATAAACATGACATTAAATAAATATGTCCATCAATGAAATTTTGCAACTTCGTTCATTTTAATAGAATATTTTACAAATATATGGTAGATAAATTTGTACCTTTGCACCCAGTGTGAACAATCGATGTTTTACAGTATGTAACATTGTTATTCGTACACACAGAATTTCCGAGGGACAAATGTCATATCTACTAGTAAATATAATCATTTTCATATGTACCTGGAAATTAATGTTAATGAAGGTTTCACCAACAAATGTCAATAAAAATGTATGTTCAACGAGTATATACAGAGCATATAATTTGTGTGAAAAGACGCTGTTTCATGCAACATTGTTATTCGTACAGGCAAGAGTTTCAATCTTCCTCGCATACAGCGCCACCGCTAATCGGACGATTTCGTGCTGTTTGCAACTTCGTAACAAGTTTGAACATGCAGGTGCGCTCCCCGTCAAGCGGAATGCTGGCGTAGGTATTGTTGTAGGCTTATCGTCTATCCATCAGCGTGTTCGAAATGGGCAAGGTGAATAAACTTAGTTCCGATTTGGAGGATATTATTATAAATTTGACCCTTAGAGGTTATTCGTTAAGAAAAATTGGACAATGAGTCGATAAATCACACTCCACAGTTCAATACATCAATTTAGAGAGGAAGGTTCAACACAGAATGTGCCGAGAAAATCAAAAGAGAGACGGTTGAATAAACGTGATGAACGCTTTATTTTAAAAAGAGTGTGAGAAAACCCCCGACTAAGTGTTCCTCAGTTACGACCGTTAGTAGAAAATGTTGCTGGCAAGATGATGTCCGATCAAACTGTCCGACGTGCCTTGTGGAAGCATGGATATTATGGCAGAATACCACGAAAGAGGCCGTATGTAAATAAGGTGAATCGCAGAAATAGACTTTCATTAGCGAAAGAGCACATCCACAAGGACCAGGAATTTTGGGATAATGTCATATAGTCAGACGAGTCCAAGGTTAATATATACGGGTCAGATGGGATAAATAGGGTCTGGATAAAATCAAATAAAGACAATGATCACATTAACACAGTTCAAATAGTTAAACACGGTGGTGGGTCATTAATGATTTGGGGCTGTAAGTCGTCCAAAGGTGTTGGTACCATCCAATTTATTGATGGTATCATGGATGCATATGTCTATTTGGACATATTGAAGAACAATGTAAAGCAGAGTGCCTATCTACAGATTTCCAACAAGACAATGACAGTAAGCATAAGATACGAGTTAACATGAATTGGCTAATATGGAATGTGCCCAAACTACTACAAACACCAGCTCAAAGTGTAGACTTAAATCCCATCGAGCATTTTTTAATATTTTGAAGAGGCGAGTACATAAAGCAGGCGTCAAGTCCAAACAAGAGTTGAAAACTGTTGTGCAAGTCGAGTGGAATAAAATAAGCTCTGAAACATGTCGGAAACTGGTTAATTCTATGAAGAACAGGTGTCAAGCAGTAATTAAAGCCAAAGGATAGGTATCAAAGTGTTAGAACTGTCAGTCAATTTGCTCTGAATATACTTTTTCCTTTTATACGCGTATTATTAAGTGTACGAATAGAAAAGTTGTACAAAAAATGGCATGTTTCTCTTTCAGTTTCATTTAATTTATTATTGTCATTGGTTATACAGAATTTGGGTAAGATTTTATGTTCCTCATGGTATTAGTTATTGAATTGTAAAGAAACAATTTTAGAAGAGTGTATTTCCTTTCAGATATTAAAGCATTTTCTTTGAAAATCCGTGTGTACGAATAAGAATGTTAGATACCGTATTTTCGCCTTGTAAAATCTTTCTGTCAAAAGCAGCAAGATCTTTATGATTATTTCGATGCAGTTAATGAACTTAAAAGAATGTGTACTCGTGTCACATAACAGCATTTAAAATATATTGAAATGTAAAATAAATTCTGTAGATAAGTTCATAAAGTTAAAATTTTCTATTCAATGAATATCAATTCGTACTCTTGCATAGGCAGTGAATGTGATTAGTAACTTATTTGCGTTATTTTTATATATGTTCGATATGAAAGAGTAGGATAGCGAGAATGTTCTAAATGTGACAAGTACAAGGCGAAAATATAATTATCAACTTATATCAGTGAATTTAAAGTTATATCTACGTACTCTCGAATTTGTAATCTGGCCTAAGTTTAGATTCATTATACACACACCCAGGGCCGGATTAACCTATGGGCAACTGGGGCAATTGCCCCAGGGCCCCCATCAAAAGGAAGCTGTGAAAGGCCTCCACCAAAAAAATATTTTAACCAGCTGGCTATGTTTGTGAAAAATTACATAAGAAGACGTATTTTAAAAATAAAAATAAAAACTTCAATATTGTCGTATGTCTACACTCCTCTGTATCCAATTGTAGCACAGCTTTCAGTCGATCTGTTTGTAGATATCTGAACCTCAGAATACTTTATACCATGGATTGATTTGGCTGTGGTGTGGAAATAAGGCACACTTATTCAAACAATCAATTCTCAGATACGATTAAGATAATAAGTAATCCTACGAAGTACATAACTTTCTTTCGTTAATAACATCGTATTAGAACTGTGAGTTTTTCTAGGGAAAAAAATTGTGGAGATACTAGCGCTTTCTCTTTGTGCATCAGTGAACTACGGGACACCTAACTTTAAGCAGCGCTTATGTGAACCGCGTTAACATAAGCTAACGGACGGCGGAATGAGTTGATTGTTTCCTTTCGGCTAAATAAACTAGCAGAGCTAGTAACATGTTGTGCCCACTCTTTCAATCGGGTAGGGAAAGCAGCGGTTAATGCATGTCCTGCAGCTGTTCATTTCTTCGATTTTGTACAACGGTTTTATGTGTTCTTCACAGCATCACTCACCGTTATCAAACATTGGTGGATAAGTTAAGACAAGCAGAAGAAAAACACTATGTTCCCAAGCAGGGACGTAGCTAGGTTGATCAGTTCGGGGGGGCCAAATCTGAAATTTGATCCTATGTAAATATTTCCAGACAGTAAAGGTAAAAAACTCTGTGTGTGTAATGTACACACACACACCACAGATATATATATATATAATATTATATTACATTATAATATTGCTACATATATAGTGCATTGGTATATTAAACTACTAAGAAGTGTATATAATATACGTATATGTGAATACTGGAGGTCAAATAAAAATTAGAGTTCAACAATTTTCAGTAAGCAAATCAATTTATGTAATTACTATTAAACTATTACTTTACAGTTTTCCTTAATGTATTTTACTTTCTGCTTGTCTCAATGACAACCTCTTCTTTTTTATCAAAACTATATCCTCTGTGGAAGTGCTAAACTGATAAATTATTCTGTGTAGGAACTTTCCTATTCATTCTGGAGGATACCGGGACTTTTTTTCACCTGTTCGAGCGGCTCCGGTGCCCACCCAGCGTCGTACGTATAAAGTGGGTACATGGAGGAAACTCTGGCAGGTAAACGAGGCCAGGGACGTGGTGCTGATTGATCACATCACCTCCACCTTCGGCCGTGATCAAGAAAGTGTGGAGCCCGAACTACACACCCCTAAACGCTTTCATGGCATAGCGAAAAGCACAGGGGAGCACATTACTTTACTTTTTTCATTATTTGGTATCCAGTACGTCATCATTAACAAATCATATTACATACACGCACACGCACACATATACACAGTTTTTTGGGGTAACAATTATAACTTGTTACTTATGAGAAATGCTTATATTGAAAGCGAAGCGAACAAGAAAAATATTACTAATTTCATACCTTTCATTCTTTCAAACAGGCAATAACAAATACTTTCACGAGTCATCATGTAAGTAAACTGCTACATTTTCTTCGTCCTCTTGCATCTGCCCCTCCTCCCTCCCCAAGCCCTCCTACCTCCTCACTAAAGTTATTGCTTGCTCGAAGGCAGCGAGGTCATTGGACTGTTCTGGAACTTGGCACCCTGGATAGAAGCAAAATCTAGCGGAATGAACAAAATGAATCGAAAACAAAGGTTTACTGGGAAAGGGAAAATTTAACCGTATTTGCGTATTGCCTTACAGAAACGGTGCACTGAAACAGCAGGGGTACAATAACTCAACCCAGGGATAAGTCTTCCCTGCCATTTGAATGCCATTTCCTTCCCTTAATCCCTTAAAGCAAGAAAGACCGCTTCCTGCAATTTGTCAGGTTCGACACAAAGGGGTCTAGTCATACAGTGACGACCACAGATTAGAAATAGGTCTCGCAGGAACATTTTATGACGGGCAGTTCAGAGAGTATTTGGGACGCAGTGCCGCCTTTGGTTGTCCGCAACCATCTCGCCAACATTTGTTGAACAAGCTTGTTGTATTGTCTCCATTCAAGCTTTGTGCTGGTCTTAGGGCCGCCTGTCAAGATGTTGCTTTCCTGAAGTAAGAAGATCGCGTTTTATTCTAATTTCTGGGCCTTCCCGATGGCGCAGTGGTACCGTCGTTCCCTTGTAATTAAGGGGTCCCGGGTTTGATACCAGGTGGAGGCACATAGTGGTTCGGATCCCACTTGAAACTGTAGGTCCAGTCCCGATTAACCTTACTGTGCACAAAGTGGACTTAAAACAAATCAATCAATCAATCTTATTTCTGGCTGTGAATTTAGGCAGGGACGTAATTATAACAATAATAGGACGTTATAAAAACATTAATAATGATAATAATGACGCTTTTAACATTGAAATTATTGTCAAATTTAAATTCTAGCACATTTAGTAGTATTCCAGCGCAAACAGCACTTTAAATTATGCGAGTGATTTGTAACTCTCCTCTAGACACTAACGTGTGCAGGTTTTTTTTCAGAGGGGAGGGGGAGAGACAGTATAACACATTTCATAATTAACCACTTTTAAGCTTCCTTTTGAAAGTTGCTCAAAGACAGAAATTTCGGGAGAGTTCTAGCCGCATCAGCTCCCCCATGTATACACCAGTGCCTCGAGATGTAGTAGGAAAAATAGATCCATGCCACTTTTTTTGCGGCAATTTCGAAAATTGTGCACCTCTTAACTTGCACCCTGCATTCTCCCAAAACAACGTTGATGGTTTGTGCAAGTATCATGCACAAAGACACTGAAGTAGGTGTTTTCTCACTTGTTTATTTCTGTCTTGAGTTCGTGTTATCAGTAGGGAGTGGGTTTATAATAGCCACAAAGCATGCTAAATAGACAGGTAAATTGGCGCCAAAAATTACAAAATTTGACAACTTCAAAAAGCACAAAAAAAAAAAATAATAATAATAATAATAAAAAAAGGTAAAGTGCTCCCCTGTGCTTAGCACAACGCCATGAAGGCGTATAGGGGGTGTGGGGGTAACGCCCCACACTTTCTTGATCCGGTCGTGAGTGGGGGTGATGTGATCAGCATCACGCCCCTGACCGCCTTTACCCCCCAGGATTTCCCCCAGGTACCCATGTTATTCGACGCTGGGTGGGCGCCGGGGCCGCTTCCATCGTTAGAAAAGTTCCCGGATAAAGATTAGCACAAAAAATAGGTAGTAAATATCAACTTGTTATTACCTTTCTTTTTCAGTTTCACACCTATTTTTTTTTGATTGTTGACGATCATGAATGGCAATTAATGAAGGAAAACTCACAAATCGCCATCACAATTATGATATGTAATATGCAGAATATTATTGGTGACTCAAATGTTCTGTTTCTTGTTGTTGTTGTTTTTTAACATTCTTAACAATAAATTCATGTTTTTGCTTTATATTGCATATTTATTATAACGTCACGTTCACCACGGCGGACCTCCTCGGTGTGGTTTACCACGTTGCCTTGTAACCAAAGAGTGCCAGGTTCAAGTCCCGATGGAGACGCATTGCACAATGGGTCGGAGTCAAATTTAAATTATAAATCCAGTTCCAATTAATCTATTTGAGCATAAAATGGACTTTAAACTATTTTTGATTACGACGACAATGGGATCAGTTATTGTAATAGTGAAAGAAAATAATATCTCCTTCAGGATTCAAACCTCGGACTCAGTTTTACAGAAATTGTAATCTCTAGACCAGTGGTTCCCAAAGAGTGCCCTGGGGCGCCCTGGTAGGCGTACGGGGCCGCCGCAAGATATTTTCACTGAAATTCAGTCATTGATATGATTGTTCCAAATACATGTTCTTATTTAGAACATTTTACATAAAAAATGTTTCGGAATTTGAAAAATATGTTTATTTTTTAACTTAAGGAAAGCAACCTATGCACACTAACAGAGCGTTACAAGTGTTAGATAGGGCCTCCCCGGTGGCTTAGTGTTAGAGTCACCACCTTGTAATAAAGGGGTCACGGGTTCGTTACCCGGTGCAGGCACATAGTGGTTCGGATCCCACTTTAAACTGTAGGTCCAGTTCCGATTAGCCTTATTGTGCATGAAATGGACTTAAAACATCAATTCAATCAATCAATCAATCAAAGCAAGTATTAGATAGGCCTACATTCTGATTTGGACGCCGTGAAAAAATCTTGAAACACTAATGGCGCGGCGAAACGAAAAAGTTTGGAAATTCCTGCTCTACACCATAAAGATTAGCTTTGTTCCTTCGTTCGTCAGTGCTATATATATTTTTAAAACAATGCAAATATAGGTAAAGATTATTTCTCCGTTGTGTGAGGTATCAGTAGACCGTTAACATCTGCTAGCAATGCCAACAATGCATTAGTGTACATTGTTATTAGGTAGGCTTCCACTCACCCCGACATCCATTCTAAACAATGGCACTACTTATTTAATTTATTCCAGTGTTCGTGGCGGAGTGGTAAGCGTAAAGGGCTACGGAATCAGAGATCCCATGTTCAAACCTCCACCAGCCATTGGTGACTCATCCTGTTTGTCTATGCTCCCATCACCTTTCCATCCGTCCATCATTCATCCATTCACATCGACTTGTAAAAATTAACCTACGAGGTAGGAAAAAAGGTAAAATAGCCAAAATGAAAACCTATTGAATTCTAGCCGCCTCAGTGGCTGAGCACGTTAGCTACCGAATTACGATTTTGTCCCAAATTGATCTAAGTTCGAGTCCGTGAGTTTTTGTATTAAGTCCTCTTCATGCACAGATAGGCCAATCGGGACTGGACGTACAGTTTAAAGTTGGATCCAAACCACTATGTGCGTCCACTAGATATCGAACCCAGGCCAGGACCTCTTAATTATATGGTGACGACATTACCGCTACGCGATGTCCTCGGCTGGAGAGGCAGGCGCTTTTTTTGTTACTGTCCATGCGTTACTTTCTTGTATCACCGTTGCATATCTTTGACATTAGCTAGAAGTGTCAGTAAAGTAATGTAAAATCAGGAAACGAAAATCAAAGTACATCCAGTGTTCAAATTGAAATTTTTAATTTAACTCCTGACCAGGTAAAGAATTTTCCTCTTAAATATTCTCGATCATATTTTGCTATTGCTAAGAATTTGACGTAATCATTTCTTTCAACTTCAAGTAAATATTACATTAATATCAGCATATAAATTGTCAGTTTCTGTACTGAATTTTACATTAAAATTAATACTGCTGTTGGTTTGCAAATTACAATATGTATTTGATGAGAAAATATTTCCTGATTAATTTGCCTTCCTCTAAGAAAAATAATTCTGATATGAAATAAAAGTCCACTGAGACGACATCTGTGATTACTGAACTCTTGTACATTAATTGGAAAATTTGTGTTATTTACTTTGAACCATCAGTCCGTATGTTTTAGGTACAAATCTCAAAATTTGAAAAGGGAAGCTGATATGACTTTTCTCCTCAGCATTTTTTTCAATTTGAACACTCGATATACAGACATATACATATTTCATTATTTAAGTTAAACTACGAACACACACACACACATATATAATTGTTTTACAAAACTGATTGGTACTCACTTTGTAATTCGCCCACAGTTCCATGTATTTTAGATGATAGGACGTTCCTCGTTTTCCTTAATTTTTTCACATGGTTTCTTCCAGTTGCGAATCCCTATTTTCCTGAAACTTGATTCTGCATATCCTGAATCTGTGCCAAATTTACGGCATGGAAAACAAAAGCATGTGTCAAGTTCCACACTATATTCTAGCCACGGCGCAGATGCAAACCAGTGTTTTTGAAATGACCGCTTTCGCTTTCCGAACGTAGTATTTGCAAAAGTGGTTGCATAGGATTATCTACTCCCAGATCAGTAATTGTTTTCACATTAGTACATTCACTTGTTTTGTCTAACTTTGGAACGTCAGAACTTGGACCAACACCCTCTTCATTGCCGTCATCTTCCACATGTTTTGAGATAGTTTTAAAATATCCGGTTTTGATAAATTTATCCATTCAAGATGGAAATGCACAACAACGCTAGAACTCTTCCCACACACAAACAAATACACAGTGACCGTAGAAACCCGATAGCAGACCTTCCTCGCAAGCAAGAACACAAAGCTAATCTGTAGCTCTGAAGCTGAAGCATACAGCAATTTTAAATCTCAGAACAATGTCAGTACTGGAGAACTCTCTCCATAGCCTATGTCGCTCGACCATCTACTGTTGACCGCTCGGCCACGGCGGAGTCTTTGATTCCATCTGTATTGGAAGGGTCATTTGCAACAAAAGGGTCGGATCTCTGGTTTCCAGAAACTTAGGGCAAGGGTAATAACCTCTAAGCAGGCAGATTTTATGACCTTGGTTATAATCTGGTAAGCAAGGAAAGGGTGGAATTTTGCTGTCCTACATTTGCTTCCGAAGATTTTCTTCGGAACAGTGTTTCCAACTCTGCTACAAATTTACCAGAAAATAATATGTAGTATTAATTTAGGATAATTTTTAATCGATCAAAATTTTGTTTGCGGGGGCCAGAGTTACAACTGCCGGGTCCAAAGCCCCCCCAGCCCCCCCCTAACGACGTCCCTGTTCCCAAGAGTTTAAGTGAGACTCGGTGGGCATGTAGAGCAGATGCCACAAAAGCCATAGTCCAAGGTTACGAAACATTTAAGGAAGCTCTTGTCGAAATAGGCAATGACAAAGAAGAGAAGAGTATTTTATTGTAAGAAGTGAAGCGAATGGGATCTCACGGCAGATGTCGTCCCTGGAAATCGCATTGTTAACCGTCTTCTGGAATGATATTTTCGAGAGATTTGATGCTACGAGCAAAACACCCCAGAATCCAAGGTTAGTTCTTCAGTCTGCCATTGACATTTTGAGATCTTTAAAGAAGTTCGTAGAATCAAAAAGGAACTCGTTTTCTGAATATGAGGAGATAGCCAGAAGATTACAATAAGGAACGCTCACGTCAGCGGGTGAGAAACGTCCGACTGAATCCTCTGGACTATGAAAATGAACTTCAAATCCACCTCTCGCCTAGTGAACATTTCAGAGTGGAAAATTTTCTAACAATGATTGATCAAATCACCTCATCACTCGCAGACAGGATTTTTCCTTATGAAACTGTCGCAAAGAGGTTCAGTATTCTAAATGAACTTGCAGTGGCAACTCCCATCACAAGTTTCATCTGCAGCTCGTGAGCATCTACGAGGAGGATCTGGAACCCACTCTAGAGAATGAGGTGATACAGTTTGCACACCTAGTAAGCAGTAGCAATGTCAAACATCAGGAATACATCCCAATGGAACTGTCTATGTATACTATTGTATTTAAGGACCCGTTCGGCAGTACATTCCCCAATGTTGAAATTCTCTTTAGAATTTATTTGGTCTTAATGGTAACAAACTGCAGCGGAGAAAGATCTTTCTCAAAAATGAAATTAGTGAAAAACGGCTTTGTGCTGCCATGGGATAGGATCACTTATCCAATCTTTGTTTATTAAGCATTGAACATAAACTTCTTCGTGAATTGGACTTCGATGATATAGTAGACGAATTTTCGGCGAAAAAGGAAAGAAAAGTGTGTCTACTATAAGTGTTAAGCCTTTGGGAATTTTCTTGAAGAAAGTGTAGTTACTACAATTTCCACAATGAAACTTTCGGTAACTGTCCAGTAGATGGACCATGCATATGTAGTAACATATTTACAGTTAATTGTAAATAATATCATTTATAATAAATTATGTACGTAAGTACAGTCTACTGTTCAGTTATCTGTTTCCGTCTGAACCCCCTTCGTATTTACTATATATTGTCGTTACGGTGTTCACTCTTCATAATATACTGTAGACATTTAGATGCAGAATTTTACTTCTGCTATAGCGCTACAATTTTCGTCCTGTAATTTTATTTTACTGCGCAATTCTCCCTGCAAACCTATCTGCGATATGTTCGATTGTGGATGACTACTGATTCTAAAATCAGGTCTACCATTTCAACTGCTGAAACTTGGTGGTTAACATATTGAGCTAATAAAGCTCCTAGTAAAAAATAATAAAATAAATGGGGGGGGGGCACAAAACATTTTGCCCAGGGGTCTCCACAAACCTTGATACGGCCCTGCACACACCTATTTTCCATGGATACATGTCCATGTAGAGTTAGAAGTAAATTGTACTTCCTAAAACTTACAATCTATCTTGATTCCTGAAAATTAACTTGCATCACGTATTGACTCTTGATTTCTACCATTATTTAGATTTTCTACCGGAAAGGAATATACGTAAATTATAAGGATTTTAGAATAAGATATTTCTCTAACAATAGTCTCCAGCTACATGAGACCTACTGTGTACTCTTGCTTTTGGCTTTGGATTTCGTAAATCAAGTAAGTTACTTTCAATAATATTCTCAGCGTGTTTCATTTACCGTGGGGTCGTAAATTTCATCTCGTAGGTTTGAATTAGTCGGTTAGAAGTTTGGTGTTCTTAGCATCCAGGTAGCCATTTCGAACAGTTTATGCTTGTTTGTTACATTTGTTGCATTAGTAATTGTACACTTTCTCTCTTCTTCCGCACATGTGTGTATACCAGATTTCTGGAAAATTACAAATTAATTCATACGACACACGGGTATTGCGTTTCCAAAGTTGAAAAGTTTATTTAATTCGAAAGTTCAATCTTACAAGCCACGGCCGTATTTATGGGAAAATAATGGGAAGAGTTCAGCTTTCACTAGTTCGAGGATAGTAAAATCGAAATACCTGAATTATAACCAATAACTATTGATCATGGATGTTATTCACTAATCGTAAATTGATTAATAATTACATTATTATTGAATTTAAACAGTTTTCAATGAATATTTCTAAACATCTCTCTGTACATTCAGATGTGCACTAATTATATTAACATTTACAATATTTTCCATTAGGTACATTGAGATTTTTATTTACAAAATTTTCAAATTATATATATATCTAAATATCTGGGGTGTAAGGGGTGATCTCCCACGTAGTATACCCAACTGTCAACCTCACTTCCACGTAGTACACCCTGGACTGCATTTTGGAGACAAACGAGGCTCTGGCGACTGGCCCTATGCCAGTAAAATTCTGTGTGTTGTCCTGTTTTTTGTCCTTCTGTGTGCTGAGTGCCCCTTTACAGCCTCAGCTTTTAACAGAAGTCAGAGTATTTTAAGATTTTAGTTATGCAACGTTAGAGTTTTTATTTGTAACGGTAAGAGGCTGGACCCCGTATAATGTGACGGGTGCAAAATAGCATTTAAAATCAAATTCAAAATATCTATGTGCGTTTTCAATATTTTTTAGAAAACTTTTGCTATTTTACAGTTTATTTTGAACGTAATGAATACTGTTCTAGTTATTCTGAAGATATGAATAAAATAAAATTATTGTACACCATTCATTATAAGTTATATTTTCAAAATGATTTCAGATGTTAAATTTATTTGATCAACTGTTGATACGATTGTTCGATTAACGCAAAAGATTTATTAAAGCAATGGGAGGGGTTTGGACCTATTAAACTCTTCCATATATACTACCATGCTACAAGCTCTTTCCTCATCTTCCTGTACGTAAACATTTACAAGATTACTTTGCACATGGATCTCGGACTGTAAATTGTTATTATACAGCAATTAAATAGCAATTATATACGAAAGATGGTAATTCTTTACGAATTTAGAGTAAGTTTGAAATGTAGAAAAAAATTAATCTATATTGCCTTTTTTCAATTCGTAATTTCAAAAGTGAATGTAGATTATGATTTTTCTAATGTTGTGTGTTGTTTAAACGAATAGAATTCCGTTGTGTTGATTCGAAGGAGGTGGTAAACTCTACTTATTTTCAATTCATTATCGACGTGGCATTGAAAACAAAGGGAATAAAAAATAGTGATTGAATTCGCCTACTGCTTGTTTTATCGTCGGGTATACGAGTACGATACATGTTTCGAGCTATATTGAAACACGTTTTGAGCCCAAAGAACGTAAATTGTCAATCTGCCGCACCAGCTAATAAACGACGCAAGTGCAGCTGTCCTTTTGCAGAAGCGACGATTGGTGGTTCTGAACTAGATGAAGGACTAATAGGAATAAATTGGGATAATAGAAAAAATAAATCAATAGCTATATATATGTATAAGAAAATAGGGTTTCTAACAATATAAATCACTATAACCATTTTCCATTAAGTACTGTGTGTAACTATTGATCTAATTTTCTCTATTCCCCCATCTTCCTACTAGCCCTTCACCTAATTCAGAACCACCATCCGCCGCTGATCGTGACGCGATTCTCCGGCAGGCGCCATTTTGAAGAAAAAGGTATCAGCCAATCACATTTGAAAGTTTAGAGCAAATCAGAATCAGCCTCCCGCGTAGAGTACTGTATTGGACCGCTTTCGCTCGCTCAAACTCGATCGAATCTCCTACGCTCGAGCGTGATTCGCTCGAATATATAGAACATCACATAGGCCTATCATTGTAATGGGACAATAATCGTACAAATATATGTGTAAAATTCGTGCTGGTAGTTTCAGCCCATAATCATCTAATCATTTTCATATATTGCTATGTATTAACAACATAGACTAAATTACATTTTAACATTTCATCATGACTATGTTCACTTTAGACTGCGTCTTTCAGTTCATGAAGCATATCTGAAGGCTCACTACTACAGAAAAAATTCGGTTACACGTGAACTACTGGGCTTCGAGCGTGTACCGACCGTTTGCTTGTTCGAGCGTTATTCGCTCGAGCGAAGAAACTGTCCATTTCGTAAGCCATCTAGCGTCATCCGTGCGAACTATTAGACGAACGAGCAAAAACCCCTCGATGCAGCACACTACTCCCGCGTCCTACTGGAAGTAGTTTGGCACTTTACCGAAGGTGGCAGGACTGCGCACGTGATACGCTTTGATGTATGGGTTTTCAGACAAATGAGAACTCTTGTTATATACGCTCTTTGGGTTCGGGCCACTCATGAAATTTTATTAATATTGTAAATAATAGCAAAGATTATTATTATGACGGTTATTTTAAAATAATAACTATTGTAAACTAATAAAAATGAAGCAATTTTATTCCAAATTTATTATAAGTGGGGAGACTTTGCTACTACTAAATCCACCAGGTATGCGAATATCCAGCACAAATGATCATACAGTTAGTGAACTGAATTTCATAGTTAGTAACTTTAATTCTTATTAACTGTACACACCTCTTTCAAGAAATTTTACCCATAAATTCATGTTGTATTACCTGCAACATAAAGCTATTTTTTTTTGGCATTTTCTAAATTGTGTAACCATTTATTCTTCGGATTAAATAGTAGAATATGAAAATATAACCTGTTCCTTATATTTTACACTATTTTTTTCGATCTAATGTAGTTTTTACCTTTCATATTATCTTCGAATTTTAACTACCGTAAATGAACTTTATTTCTGTCATTAACAATGAAAGTAACTAGTTTTCTGCCTTTTTGTAAACACCACTCTCTGGTCGCCTTTACTCCCCCAACACACCCAGGGATGCCCCCAGGTAACCATTGATTTGAGGCTGGGTGAGGTCCGGAGCCGAAAAGGCCGGGAAAATCCCTACCTTATATCACCCACATTCCAATTTCCAGGAGCGGTCTACAAATACATTCGACAACCCCCCCCCCCCCCATGTCTGCCAGTAAAATTCACGGGGTGCATTTCGGTTCCAATAGTCATATGTACGTATATTTCTATTAAAGTACAAGATGACGTCGTCTTGTAGAGACCACATTGTTTCTTGGAATAAGTAGCCGTAAGGTGATCTAGTGGTAAAAGGAAGTGTAATAGCATAATGGAATAAGTTTTGACTTGTGAGCTTCTAGGAAATACCTGGGTAAATACATCTAAATAATCTGGGTAAATTTCTCGTATCGGACAAACGGATTTCTTCAAATTTACAGGAGAAAGTACTTACCGAATGCAGTTTCTTTATACTTGTGGAAGTTCGGGGAAGTGTTTTCATGCATCGTTCAATGAATTTTGCCGGTTAATCATCTTTTTTCGATATAAATGTGTGACCGTTGCACGAGAGCTCTTGCATTGTTGCACAAGAGCTCTTGCATCCATTTACTTCCAGGTGGATGTAGCCTGTGCGTGATGACGTAATCCTGGCCAGTGTTTCCAAACATGCGTTTATGTAACTGGTCACACGTTTAAATTTGAACGTGATCAACGTGTTGAAAATGACGTGTGCAGGATGCGTGGTACAATTGAAAGGGGTTGAAGATGTTGTGGATTTTGTACTACAGCATGGTATTGTGAAAGGAGAAATGGACTGTCAGAAATGTGGTAGCACATGTAAGCTGCACATTTTACGTACAGGTAAATGGAAATTTATCTGTACGAAGCGAGTGGCAGGACGTGGTAGAATGACGCGGAAAAGAGTTCCCTGTGGTTTTACTTGTTCTGCAAGATTAGGAACTTTTGTAGGACAAACTAAACTAAGTGTTGAGAAAATCGTACAATTTTGTGTACTGTGGCTCCTTCTGCCAAACCCAAGGCTAGCTCTCGTTCAATTTGAACTTAAAATTTCTAATCAGGCGTTTGTGGAGTGGTCAAACCACTGTAGGCAAGTTTGTGAAGACTGGGTAATCGAAAATTCAAGACCAATCGGAGGACATGGAATTATTGTCGAAATTGATGAAGCTAAGTTCGGCAAGACAAAGAAATGCGTTAATAGGAGAGGACGTCCAATTGAAGGACAATGGGTCTTTGGACGAATAGAAAGGGGTAACCATCAACGCTTCTTCATGGTTCCTGTAGAAAACCGAAACGAAGAAACTTTGCTAAATATAATACGACAATTCATACTTCCCGGAACAACTATCATGTCAGATTGTTGGAGGGCATACATAAACTTACAGGGAGCAGGCTACAGACATCTAAGAGTTAACCATAGCGTGGAATTTGTCGACACACCAGCAAGCGGACGTGTTCATCAAGAAAACTTGCAAAGAATGCAGGGTGATGAAGTTCCAGTACACTCTCAAAACATAGAACGCGTATGGCGCAATGTCCGTCGGTCCATGTCAACTTTTGGACGAAGGAAATATTTGTTCTCCGGCTATTTATCGGAGTACATCTTCAAGACCAACTTCGGACTAGACAGTCGAGTGCACGAATTTTTTATGCAAGCAGGTGCTATCAATTACATATAGTTCAAAAGTTTTTATTCCCTTACTTATTGTTCATATCAAGTGTTTTCATATAAGACAGTTGACGTACATGTAGTTCAAAAGTGTTTTTTCCATTTTTAGTGTTAATATTAAGTGTTTCCACAGAAGAAAGTTGCAAATGGTAATTTGTATTTCACTAACCTGTTATCATATTAGCTAACAATTACATGTAGTTCAAAATAGAATATACGTTACGGTAACATGGATTACTTTTTTTCCTTTACATGGATTACTTTTTTTCCTTTATACGCGCTATTATGGAGTGCTAATGGAACCTAACCTAACAGGCCTAACCTAACCTAGTACGCATACCTCGTCCCCGCGATGGTCCGTGGGGCTATCGTGAATTTTTGGGCCAAAAGTTCACGATAGCCCCACGGACCATCACGGGGACGAGGTATGCCTACTAGGTTAGGTTAGGCTTGTTAGGTTAGATTCCATTAGCACTTCTTTCGTTCAATTTAGCATATACAAGATAATGTATATTTCTTACATTAACATCCACAAACCATCCACGGGTAGCACCAAAAACCATTGACGTTAGCCCAAAAATTCACGATAGCCCCACGGACCATCACGGGGACATATGCCTACTAGGTTAGGTTAGGCCTGTTAGGTTAGGTTCCATTAGCACTTCTTTCGTTCAATTTAGCATATACGGACAAGATTGGCTTCTAGCAGTAGCAATAGCGTGTATTGTGCTCCCGTGCAGAAAGCAAATGGCGGCAGCTGCAATAGCTCCTCGGAAATAGATTTTCGTAGAAAACAACATGCATTCGCATTAAAATGGATCAAAACTTCATTCCCGAACACGTTTCCGACATTCGGACAACATCGGCTTCTAGCAGCAGCAATAGAGTGTATTGTGCTCTCCTGCAGAAAGCAAATGGCGGCAGCAGCAATAGCTCGTCGGAAATAGATTTTAGTAGAAAACAACATGCATTCGCATTAAAATGGATCAAAACTACATTCCCGAACACGTTTCCGACATTCCTCCTCACCGGTAAATAATGAGCAATTGAGCCGATCTTGCACTTTCTACGCTAGGTGGGGTGGAAACATTGCATATGGACTACGGTGGTGAAACTCTGGGTGAAACTGTGACGGCCATTTCCCGTGTTACGGAAGGGAAGAAGCAAGAAGAAGCAAGCAAGAAAAATTACTCGATATGTCGCAAATATAGCTATTTTCGGTGAAATAAGCGAAATGTCACCTTCAGCAATGTTCGTCAATGCAGAATACGTAAGTACGAATATCGAAATAAAAAAAAATTGGAAATTTCAGCTGTTTGTCCGATATGAGAAATTTACCATAATCTGCTATGAGATACTTTGGATCTGGTTGAGAATTCACAATTATCGTGGCAAACTCTATTTACCTTTTGCGAAGGAAATATCCTTTCAGCAATTTGCACAGTTGAGATACAAAACATGTTCAGTTGGTTGCTTTATATTAATCTAATTATATATTGTTCATTACATGGCAACAATAAATAACAAACAAACCGTCACGTATTGTAGAAACAAAACAATAATTAATTATATGGTGTCATAAAAAGAAATTCACATTTACATTTGTAGTGATTTTTTTCTAAACAATGTACGGTATTGCAAAATCAGAATTGGCCCCCTATAGATAAGGTTGGTGAGCCAAATGTAGCCAGTGTTCCCAAGGTAGCCCACTTTACGAAAATCATATTAGGATTTAACACAGCTAACAAATGTCAGTACATAATACATCCAGTCCCCCTCAGGTGCACCATGCAGAGAACGAACTGTCTCAGGCTGCCAGCAGCCATTTTATTTAAGTTATTGTATTGTGGAACGAGCAGTTTTGTCGTCGTCATTTTCAGGTAAGTAAGAAATGTGTGTTTGTACACGTACACCCAACGGTAAAAGAAACAGTAGGTGAATTGTCCATTGACATTTTCATTCGGTCTGTGTCTTTGATCATAGAGTTACGTTGTAAATATGTTTATTTGCGTCAAAGCAACGATACCTATTTTTGTTTAAAAACGTGGTCCAGTTGCTAAGGTGGCTCATGTCTGATTTCGCTTAATGAACTTAACTTTTCTGACACTTTTGCTAATCGCAAAGATGAGAATGAGTAATGATGTGATGAAATTGATGAATTGATGAAGGGACACTCACAAAGAACACCCATACCCACGCCGGGATTCGACCCTGGGACCCCTCTCTGGCGTCGTAGAGTCTGTGCTGACCACTCCTTCACGGAGGTCGGCTATTCGTCGTCAATGTGTATAATGAATGTCAACAATCAAAAGTTTGATACCAACAATTTTCTCTAATAAATTGTAGAAATGTGAATAAATATGTTTTCTTGAGCACAAGCATCATTTTCTGAGCAACTATAAGCCGTGGGTCACCTTGGGAACATGTGACGATTTTGTAATTATTTTTTTAGCAATTTCACAAAATATCCATTTGGTGCACCTTGTTAATTAGTTTATATTTCTTTTAATTTCAGGAATTTATCTTTCATTAGAGAATTGTAAATTGCCCTAGAAGCTTAACCATGACCACCTTTGGTTCACAAACCTTATAATAATTATTATCTTTTTAAGCAACAGTAATGCAAATACCTTGAAACTACATGAAGAAATAATTTTAGTACTATGAAAGCTGAAATTTCATTACGTTACATTCAGTATTATTTGTACTGCGGTAAGGGTAGTCATGGCTTTCAACGAGGGACATGGAATAAAGCATCACGTTTGGAAATTTTGTTTCGTGGCTCTCCTGTTTAGGTTTTCACATTGGGTGAATTTAGGGGAGGTAAAAATGTTTAGAATAAATTTGAGATTAACGTAATCTGTTAAATTGAAATATAGCAAAGCTCAAATCACCAACCCTGAGACCTTCTGTAAACAAAACCACGTGCATGCAGAAAGTATTGCAAACTCATGGAAGTATTTATTATTTACATTTTAATTGGGATTACCGCTAAGCAGTTTTTCCCATATCTATATACTTGTATGTACTGTACATAAACTTACATTTTTTAGTACATTATTATTAAAAGACACTATCAATAAAAGTTTTTTTCTACTAAATAGTTAAGCAACATTTTCTAAAAAAACGAGAACAATATATATATATATATATATATATATATATATATATATATATATATATCCAACTGTAAGGTTAGGTTCACAAATCAAAGATTCCAAACACTGAGGAAGAGGAATTTCACAGTTTATAAGAGTTTTATAGAATGTCTCTCTTTCTTGTGTGTATCTATTACACTCAAATATGATATGGTGTATATCTTCCTTCTTGCCACATGTACAGTTTGGGGTTTGTACAGTGTCTCTCAAAAGTTTTAGGACAACGACATTTTAAACTAGGCAACCCAATTGCCACATGCACAATAGATATTTATAAAATACGCGAAAGAAATAAAAACAAGTATTATTGTATAAAATTATTCAAAATATCACTATTATATCGCAAGTGACAAAATTCTTTCTCAAAGGAAAAAAATAGGTATTCTAGTATTTCATCGCTGATGAGTCTACAGAAAGGAAAAGAGGTGAGAGAAAACGAAAGGTGAACAAGGAGAGGAGAAAGAGAAAGTGACAGGAAAAGACGAAAAGTAGAGGAGAGAAGAAAGGGAGGATAGACGAGGAGAGGAGATGTAGTGAGGAGAATGGAAAAAGTTTCTAGGGGAGATGAGGAAAGTGGAGCAAAGAAGAGAAAAGAGAAGGAAAACGAGATGAGAGAAGAGGGGAGTGGAGAGTAGAGTAAAGGAGAGAAAAGAGAAGAACGAAAAGAAGAGGAGAAGAGTGCAGTGGAGTCGGAAATCGAAGACAGGAAAGGAGATACGAGGGTTGGAGATGAGTGGGATGGAGATAAGATGCGAGAAAAGTAGGAAAGGCGATATGAGATAAAAGCAGAGCAGAAGGAGGGGAGAGAAGAAGGAAAAGGAGAAGAGATGAACAGAAAGGACTGAAGAGAAGAGGTAGTTGCAGAAAATATCGTCTCAGCGTCAATAATTGATGCATTGGTCAAATTATCGACATGAAACATTCAACAACCTTTTGAAATGTATTGGAGAATGTATTAGATCGGTGCGAAATGCCTTTTGGCTTAGTTCAGAGCAAGGTAAAATCTTCCATGTAAGATCTTTGATGTTACCTGCGATTATACCACTAAAAACATGAATGTGATTTTAATATTTATAAGAATTATCCAATTTATGTCCACTTCTCGGTTCGTTGAAATGGAGATTTTGTAATTTAATATTTTCCCTCCCCCCATCGTTAATTTCAAATTGAATCATTCCGTTTCACACTGCGTGGACAATGAACACAATGGGATAAGTCTAAAACTTACGAAAATATTCTGCCACCGGACAATGTATAATCAAAAGATATAGGTTCAAATGGAATGCTTTCATGAATCATAATTGCAACTCCTTTACTATCATCTTTAATCTTTTCATAAATTATGTGATAATGATTTACTTTAAAATAATTTATGTTTGATGAGTTCACAGAGATTTCCGATAAACATAAAAGTTCAGGTCTATATTCATCTATTAATTTTACCAGATTTTGCTTTCTTGCTTTCAGTGATCTTACATTCCAGTGTACCCCACGAATGGTTTCCATTATTCTTTCTTCCACACCCTAAGGTGTCTCTCCAAAAATTTCCAAATCCTCAATAATTTTCTGCACCTGACCATTTATTTGTGAGCATTCTGTTACTATTTCTTTTATGCTTAATAAGTCAGAATTTTTAGTTAATGTCGCCATAAGTTTCGCCATTAATTGTAACAAATTATGCATAAGATCCTTCTGAGATGTTATGTGAGGAAAGTACACGATTTTTTTCTGTTCTTCATTGTTGTAGATTCCGATGTTCACCTCCTGCATGCTTCTGTTTGTACTACCCACATCTTCCTCATTATTCCTTGTTTGAATTACAGTTCCTGTAGACTTTCCATTTAATTGTTTTTGATTACTTTGTAATTTCTTTAGAGAACCTTTACTTGATTCTCCTTGAGAATTTCCACCATTATAATTATTTGTTTGCGAATAGGAATTTAGTCTGAATTTTTTCTCAAATTTATTTTCAAATTTGGAATAGTCTCTATGACCTTCTGGAGCAACTCTTTTCCATGAAACATTTTCCAAGTATGTATCTGATTTTCTTTCACTCCAATCACTTAAGTCTTCAAATCTGTTTTGTATTGTTATGCTATTTTCTACAACACTAGTCTTTCTTGTGTTAATTTCACTTACTTGACTTTTGTTTATATGTTTTTTTATTTGATCAGCATATGAGTTGCATTGTACAACATAATTGCTTGGAATATTACCTTTCTCTCTTGCTTCTTGTCGGGATAAATTATTATATGCCATAACTCCCATGATTTCTCTTTCCATTTCCCATTTTACACATGACTTATCAGTAGCAACATGTTCTCCTCCGCAATTTAAACACTTCGGAGTTTCATTACAATTTTCATGTTTCTCTCTTCCACATCTAGCACACTTAGCTTTATCCTTTCATATGGCTGCTGATCATCTTCAGGAGATCTGACTCTTTTAGCTTGTTTCCTAGATGTTTCTTCTATAACAATTTCATTGTCTTCTACCAAATTAGTTATAATTTCTACTTGATTATTAAGTTCCATATAACCTATGGCATCCGCCATGGCCTTACGCAAATCACATTAATGTGTGTATTTCCTTTTTCCGTAGTTTAAACTTCAACTTAAATAAGTATAACTCAATTCCAGTCACAAAATTCTCTCTTTATAAACAGTACTCACTGAATTAACAACTATTAATATTACCACAATATTACACAAAAAGCTCAGTTTCCATCAACCACAGGCTGTCTCCCCTCATAGTGCCACTTTCAACATGGCGAGTTCTATGCGTGCGGGAAGGTCTCCGTGTTCAGTGATACATAGAAACGGTGAGACGGTTTGTTTACAGGAGGTCTCAGGGTTGGTGATCTACACTTTAGAACTGAGAATTTTCAATATTTTCTGTTTGTAAAATAATGTATTAGAGCAAAATACTGTTTCTGCTACTGCAATATTCCGCTTATGTTACAAAATTGTGAGGCTTCCCGATGGTGTCGCCTTGCAATCAAGAGGTCCCAGGTCCGATACCCCGGTGGAGGCACATTGCACAGTGCTTCGGATCCTACCTCAAACTGTAGGTTCAGTCCCAATTAGCCTGCCTGAGCATAAAGTGGACTTCAAAGAAACTTAAACCATGCAATCATGATTGTGATGGAGTGGTTATGACAGCGAGCCATGACTCCAGGAGTCTTGGGTTCGAATATCGGCCTGATCATAGATGTTCTTCGTGAGTGTCCAATCATCAATTTCATTATATCATTAAACAATCTCATCTTCAAGATTAACCAAAAATGGTGGAGAAGCGAAGTAAAATAAACTAAATCAATGATTGTAATTATTATTGCATTGTAATAAAGTATACATTTTGGGTGCAATACTTTTAATTTTAGACTACTGCACGCTTTCCATTGTTTTTTCTTGCTAGCCTTTCGTGACAACGTACGTGAATTTTTCAGCAAAATTTTTAAGATCTTTCTGCCTCTTTATTAGGGGAGGTTGTAGTGGTTACAATCAATAATAATAATAATAATAATAATAAAATGATTTTGTAAACAATCTAAGAAGTCATTTAAGAACTATCTAAATTGTCACTTAAGTGATTTCAAACACTCAAGATCTCACTTACAGTAGTGGTTGCAAGAAGTCTAAGACGCCACTCAAATGATTGCACGTGAAATATTCGAAATATTCCTTACTTTCCAACCACACTAAGGGGATGCTTGTGTGGATTAACATGAAGACAATGTAGTAGATGGGGGGGGGGGGGCGCTTATGCACGGGAAGATGCTGCATGATTTTTTTTAATGGAGAGATAAAATGGAGCACTTCCCTTCGAGTAATATATGTACATAAAGGGTAATCTGTATAATACAATTAATGCAAGAATGGAAAATCTAACCGCACTGAGTGACACGACTAGGAACGTAAAGTTTTCGTTTTAACGATAACATCGAAAAGTTGAGGTAAGCAAAATAAAGTGTTTAAAATGAATTTGGTTAGAAAAAGGAGGCACGTTTTCGGTGTTTCGGTATCCCGTGTATGTACAGTCATGGAAAGTAGTTCTTGGGCCACGAGACCTACGATATCGTAACATCTTAAAACCTGTTGTCTATGCAAACCCAAATAACAAAATTGTCGCTTGGGTTTGCCTGGCGGACCTGGATTCTCGGGAATGAATGAGTATTGACAGCAGCGTGAGTCATACCCCCAAGCCCAGCCATAACAAAGAACAGCTGGGTGCCGTGAGACCACCAGAAGAAGTTTCAGGAATTGGTTTCTTAACAACAGCTATTCGTAAGAAAATGTTCTCTTTACTGATATTAGGGTCATTGTCAAGAAAGTTCACTGAAATGGTGGTTTTTGTCGAATCATCATCGCGCAACACACATGCTGTCAACTCAGAAGTCCTTGAAAAAGATTGGAGTTAAAAACAACTACTTGAATAATGATAAGACGAATCGCTATTCATTAGTCCCAACTTAGAATTTTGTGTAAGACATGGATCATCATGTCCTATCATCCATTTCATAACTTCATTAATCATCCTCATCGCCTTTGTTGACGCCAAGTGCTAGAAAAGCAATATAAAATAAGCGAAATTAATAAATGACATTTTCAGCGATTTCACGCAGCGACTCAGTTGCATGTAGACAAAGTTTCATTAATCGGGAACCAAGGGCCCCCTCGTTGTGCTGCATTGTCATTTTCCCTCCACTTTGCCTGCCGCGATTAACCTGATGTTGATTAATGCACAATCCAAAAAGTGCACCAAAGCGGTACATATTATGAATAGGTAAACTATGTGATATTATGCTAATTTAGAATTTAGTAATAAAATGTGAATTTTGGGGGCTTCAGTTAAGTGGCTGCACATCCATTACGTAATCGCGATATCATCAAATTGTACGAAGCGTGTCTACACCTACGTAAAGTGTCAGTCCCCGTCATAGGCGTGCGCAGACCCTCTGATTAGGGGGGGGGGGATAGCCTTGATTATATTTCAGGCCGGAAAAGAATAACGTAATTTCATCTCACTTGTTTAAATTTTATTGCATTGATGGGTGTGTTTATATATACACCCCTCCCCCCGCCCCACACACACATATTAATACATACATACATATATATATATATATATATATACAACACACACACACCATCACACACACACATACACATATATATACATATATACCAACAGTAAAAATCATATAAATTGTCTCTCAAATCTGCGCGTTCGTTTTCCTCCCAACAATTGTTCATGCACTTAAGAGAAAACCTTTTAGCAGCAGTACTTCTCTCCTCGGTAATACAAAATGCATTACAGAAAACAAATTGCGAGCAAAGCGACCAATAAATTTTCAGATCCAAATTTTTGCAAAATGAAAACAATGTCGATTTAATATGGGGAAAAAATTCATGGAGCGTCAAATTATTCTCTTTTACACTTTTTTTCATTTAGATCGTTTGGCGTCCAGGGTTAACTCCCGCCGACCCCTAGCTACGGCTCTGAACTTGACTAGACTGCAAGAAAAGCAGACATTGCGACCGAAGCGATCAAGAACATTTTACAAAAGGTATTTATATTTGTATAAAATTTGAAATCAAGGGGGCAATTGCAGCTCTGTCCCCCCCCCCCCCCCCCGCGCAGGTGCTCTTGGCAGTCTGGAAGAAATAATGCAAGAAAGACGTGAAAACAAAATCCATCTTGAGTATCCTTTTGTCCTGTTACTCTTAGATTCTGCTACTCTTGCTTTCCTTTACTTTCATGTATGCCCCCTAAAATTGATTTCCGTTCAAGGTTGTGGGGGGCTGTGGTTTAGCCACTGCACCCCCTTCCCCCGTAGTTGCCTTGAACTTTCATCGGCTTGAAAATACTTAATTTTCTTTAAGAGTATAATATAGTTTAATAACGGCGATAGGATTCATCTATCCTAAATTTCTAGATGAAAATATAATAATACCTATATAGGGGCATAGATGTCACATATTCCCCTTAGAAAATGAATATCAACCAAAAAGTACGTTTTCACATGTATAATTTGATTTCAGTCATAATAATTTACATTAATTATTATAATGAGGATGCAGGAATGCGATAATGCAACACTATTATCGGGGTAATATGCCCCATGGAAAAATACCTTGCTTGTCTCTTCGTGGAAAAAATCTGCAGACGTCCATGATTAGGGGTGCATTTGTCTCCCCTAATCATGCATTTGCCTCCCCCTGGCCCCATGGTCCCCTATGATCCCCGTGATGGAATATGCAGCGCAAAGCCAGGACTTTAAGATCAAATTTGTTTTGTTATTGTTTTTATTAGTAATTACCTCAGTTTTCTTCCTCTGAAGTTAAATTATTCATGACGACGATTTATGATTACGTTAAAGACATGAATGAACATACACAATGAATCCATTTTGGTCGGAACTCGAACTCGGAACCTTGTTCGGCAAGAAATAATAATATCCATAAGGCATGAGTGTTTCATTGGAGTTGTTCCTCTACTTCCGTCATTTTATCACTAATATATTTCTTTAATATACAATAATAAGTCACAACTACCTAAAAATAAATATTATTTTGCATTTTCACATGCATATGTTTTTTTACGGTTAGAGTGTGAACTGGCACCTGTTTATTTAGATTGTTCGTTATGTTTCGTGTGTAGTTAAAGATAGGAAAAATGCTTGAGGAACGATTAGGGCTATAAGAATTCCGTCCGTGACGGAGTGGTTAATACACTGCGCTACGATGTCTGATGTCCTGGGTTCGAATCCCGTTGTGCGTATGGGTGTTCTTTGTGAGTGCCCCTTCATGAATTTCATCATATCACTCATCTTCGTCGCCGCGATTAGCAAGAGGTGAAAGAAAAACGACACTAAATAAGAAAATAAAAATACTTATAAGAATCATTCTTATTTCCGGACGTGTCCTACATTTTATACTTGTGTCTGGCCTCCGGAAGGAATTTGAAAGAAATCTCAAACGTCTTATACGTATTTTGAGCATCACGTAACTTCAAATTAGATGGAGAAACAGAAAAACTGAGGGAAGTCTAAGATAACGTGGTTCCTTGGAGAAGTATGCTTAAATCAAAGAGTGTGCATGGTTGCTACTGGACGTTCGGAAAAACAATTACAATCCCAGCTCAGAAATTACTTCACGATTTTCTAGATCCGAAAAAGTCCGGATACATGTATAAAAATGCTTACTTTGTGAAGTTTTATCGATATAAGTGTCAGTAATTTGTTCGAAGTAACAAGTAATTTTTCTCCTTATTTGGAGAAATAAGGCACACAATTCTGTTCTTTCCCAGTGTATAGTAGTTTTTTTTACATATTAATAAACAAGAACTTCCAGACTTTGTTTACGAAATTGTGATTTTTTTCTTTCCCGAACTCATGGATTGTTTTCTCTTCCTGGCCCCACATCGACGAAAAACGTTCTGTCTTACATACACAAGTTGAAATCACATACAGCCGTGCTATTAATTAGCAGTTGAGGAATTTTGAACTCAACCGTTCACTTCAACATTAATTTTTGAGCTGAAGAAGTGTCATATTCTCGTTATATGCTAAGATGTCCTAGTAACCTATTATATTTAATGCAAATGCGTCCGTGTCCAACATTTTGAGACAATTTGTCCTACTTTCCGCTGAATAGTGATCTGATAGCCCTATGTGTGATGAAAACTGTTTTTACTCAATTTCTGATATAATTTATTCCAGCATTTCCTTTAACTTCTATTACCTTGTTATTACCTCCAATGCTTACACAACTTTTCCTTCGTGCTCGACCTTTGAGTTCAGAAATGTTTACAACATCCCCATCTCCCGCGCGTAAATAGCAGGCAACAACACACTAGAAAACCACAATGTATGCAACTTGTTTACTCCATATTTTACGAAAATATTAGAATGTTAGCTTGATATAACTGTGGATTGGAACGAACGAAATAAAATACCTGTTTTATACGCACACTGGAACGAGCGCAGGCCTGCTGTGTGTCACTCTGGCAGTGAAGGTCACTGATCGAAGCAATTGGTGCTTGCTTACTACAAGCAGGCGCCTTATCTTTCCTCAAGGAAACACGGAAATCTTAGTTACTTTCTTTCGCCAGACTAATGGTGAACTTTTACAGGAACGTAAGGAGTAGTATCGTATTCTATTGGAATTAGATTTCGTGGTGTTTAAAAGATATCATAACAATATGTAAATCTCTTTTGTGACCTACACTAAACTTATTTTAAAGTTTCATTGACATGTGAAAGCGGAAATTTAGAGATCCTTCTTCCTTACGATTTCTAAACAACCGAAGAGTGTTGTGAACGTGAAACTACTTATTGTTCGCATCAACGATATGCATTATACAAATGGTCCTTCATCAAAAACCCTATTACATCACAGGAAGTGATATTTAAAACAATTCTACCACGTATCCAACGTAACCAATATTCAGATTGATTCCAAGCTTCTGTTTGGGTTATTTTGTGTCGCATTTTTACCTCTTGCGATAATCGCGACGACGAAGATGATGGGTAATGATACGAATGCAATGCTACATCTAAGCCTCAACAGGTTTCAAAAATGGATCCTCTGGCTTTGTAGAGAGTTACGGTGATTTTGATTTTCATTTGGTATTTTAAGTCCACTTTATGCACACAAAGGCTAATCGAGATTGCATCTACAGTTTAAAGTGGGATCCTAACCACTGTGACTCCACCGGGCATCGAACAGGGGACTCCTTGATTACAAGGCGACTCCTCTACTACAGCGCCATCGGGAACGATGAGAGAGAGAGAGAGAGAGAGAGAGAGAGAGAGAGAGAGAGAGTTACGGTGACTACGATAATGAAGAATTGAAAGTAGCAGAACGCCTAAGCTATTCTTTTGTCAATATTGGAATTGTTAATGAATGTTATGAATGTCAGTTCAAATTGAAAAAAAAAAAATAAACTAAAAGATTTCCAGAGTGCCGTTACAAATCGTTATTTTTTCTCTTTCCACACATTACTTTGCTACTATGTAGATATTTGCATGCTAAGATGTAGAAAGTGCTGCATTTTCAGTGTTTGGATGCGATTTATTTCTGAGAATGGAGTGAGTAGTGGGAAAAGGATCACCTCACATGTTTGGATTATACCTCCCCGCCAAAAAAAGACACAAAATATATATCGGCTGTTGTTCTTATAAGGGAATATAACATGTATGAATTGTGTCAAGAAATATTGGAGCCTATTCACATCCCTACGGAACTTGGAAGAAAGCCCACGTAGAGATTGGGAAGTTTTGTTACGACAAAATTGGGATGTATAGTAAATTAAAATGCAAAGTCCTACCTTGTGCTTTGCACCAAGCCATGAAGGCGTATAGGGGGTGTGGAGTTAGTGGAGTTAGGGCCCCACGCTTTCTTCATCAGGCCGAAGGTGGGAATGATGTGATCAGCACCACGCCCCTGGCAGCCATACCCCCCCCCCCCCACATTCCCCAGAGTTTCCTCCAGGTACCAACTTTATACGACGCTGGGTGGGCACCGAAGAAGCTTGAACAGGTGGACAAAATCCCGATTATCCCCCGTCGAGGATCGAACCCAGAACTCTCGCATGGTAATAAAACGCCCTAACGACTGTGCTACTGCGGCACATATAGTAATTAAGGCAAGAATTGTTTTAGCGTTTCGTTCAACGTTTTTAGGGGAATCATTTTCGGAGATATAACGTGTAGCTCTTGTCGGTTCTGCGACCTGGGTTGAGAAAAGGCGATTTTCTGACGAACAACATTCCACCTGACAAGTCACGTGACTTTCCTACATTTCCTGTGCATGTTGGCTTTTGCATGAAAGACGAGTTGCTGTTGAGACAGACAGAATCACCCGATCACCTAAAGGTGCAATGTGTGTTGCCTACCCTTCCGGCATTATTTACTGCCATTAAAGTCTTATGGGGAAGAACTTTTTTCCACCACTGTACACAAAACGGTATTTTGAGGTCACAGAGGGATTTCTTTTTACATTGTTAGGGAAATATGATGTGTATGATTGTGTCCAAAGATTTGGGTATTATCATTCAATATAAATTTCATATTCAGTGACTGATGAGATGAAAATGGGAGCAATTTGGTCATTTCTCACAAAGGTAAACCATTTTTTTTGTCATTAAAACAAACATTTGTCTCAATTTTCAAGAACTAAAACATTGTGAAAATCTTCAGCATAGAAGGAACAGTAAAAATGAAGGTAAAAATAACACCGATTTTAAAATAACTACACCGAATTATTCCTTAAACCGCAAAAAATAACACCGAATTGCAGTAAAAAATAACACTGAAATGTAGGGAAAAATAAAACGGAAACTTCACGTACCTACTCACTTCCCTTCATCCTTCTCACATTAAATGAGGGGTGACCACAGGAGGACAATGGGCAGACAGTGCCATCAACATTTTTGTAATGGGGAATTTTTCCCTAAAATAATGGAAAAAATATAAAAGGGCTGTTTTCAATTTTGTTATTTAGCGAACCAGTACCAGTAACTGTAATTGAGTTACTTTCAAAAATAAACTTTCCGAACACTGTCATATATCTATGAATACTATCAAAATGCATATTTTGCCTAAAGAGCATTTATTTAGTTTTTCTTGTTTGCTGGATGGAGGTCCGCCACCCCTGTCCCTCCTCTGGCGCCGTCACCGTAGGTCGCAACCTTGTATGTATGGAATGAGTTGCATGACTCCTAATCTCACGAAGAGTTACGTAACACAAGGAGGTTGTCTTTTCATACAAATGACCTCGTACATATATGCAGCTCTATTCTGTCTCACAGTCTTCCTGGTAAGCAGGTAGGTCTGACGTACAGTCACGGATACTTCTGGGTTGAAACGATTCCCTTGAAAGTAAATGGGGTCATTACAACACAGAAGTGTTCGTGACTGCACAAGAACTCCAGATGCGAGTACAATGAAAGTAGCTACAATAAATTACCACACCTCTGATCTTTACCAGCGCGATATGGAGGTTGACGCGGAGAGGGGCCTCCGAGATGCGTATACTTCGTGTATACTCCGTATACGGGCCGCAACCTTTGATGTTAAAAAGAATGATGACGTCAAAGGATTAGTCTTGTGTTTTGGGGAAATACATTTTGAATGAGCGAGTTGCTCGAAAAAAGAGTTCCTGTAAATTCCAGAGTAAGAATAATAATTAGCCCTATTATCGCAAATTAAACATAGTTATTTCCTGATTAGTTACAAATAAATGTATGATTTTATATGTAATACAACACTAGTTGTGGCCGCGGTGGCTCAGTCGGTAACGCGTCTGACTACCAGGTCCCGGGTTCGATCCCCGGCCGGTTCAAATCCGGGAACTTTTCTAACGTTGGAAGCGGCCCCGGGGGGTAAAGGCAGTCAGGGGCGTGATGCATCACCCCCACACATGACCGGATCAAGAAAGTGTGGGGCGTTACCCCCACACCCCCTATACGCCTTCATGGCGTGGTGCTAAGCACAGGGGAGCACTTTACCTTTACAACACTAGTTATATGTTAGTAAAACAAAGTGTGTTCCAGTGCGAAGCACGAAAATTTAAGAAAGTGTGTATTCACGTGATGCCTCTCAGGGTATTGGGTAATAATATCTCTGTTCGTTCGTTGGTCAAATAAAAATCAAAGTCAAGTTTTCACTAAGAGAAAAGAAGTATATTTTACGTCTTTGCAAAAGAAATACTTATGTCCATAAAATCCATTTCAATCAAAGAAATAACAGCTTCTTACAATTCAACTTGACCACTCTTTAAATATCAAAGCGCGACTAAAAGTAAAGACAAAACACAATCGTAATGTCCATGGCAACAGATCAAACAAGATATGTACATAAAGATCAGTCACTTACCTGATATTATCAGTGATAGGTTTAAATATTAAATACCACAAGAATTACGAAATTAATAACAGAGATTAATATTAATAACAATAAACATTTGTACAACGAGAAAGGTAATTAGGAAATAACAATAAACATTTGTACACGAGGAAAGGATGTATCAAATAATAACAACTATAATTATATCCACGGTTATAATTTGTATTTTAAAATATTAACTATTTGTAAACTAATAAAGATAATTTCATTTCAATTTTATTATTATTATTATTATTTTTATTTTTATTTTATGAATGGGGAGACTTTCCTCCCGGATCCACTAGATGAGTGAATATCCAGTACAACTTCCTTCCATTATTTTATTTACATTTCTTATAGTTAGTGCATTGCAATTCATAAATATTCTATATTTCTATAAACTTTTACACACCTCTTTAAAAAGAGGCTTTAAAAGTCAGGGGGAAATTATTCACAAAGTTTATGATGTGTGACCTCTAACATAAAACTACAATTTTGGAGATTTTGGAAACTGTGGAACTCTTTATTCTTTGGATTAAATGCTAGATGAAACTATAGCCTTGTTTCTGTATTTAACACTAATTTCTTTTCGATCTAATGCAGTTTTAACTTGAGTTATTCTTTCGAACACTAACTAAATGAACTTTATTTTTATCATTAAGAATAAAAATAAGAAGTTTCCTGCTTTTGTGTAACCTGAAATGAACGATACTAATTTCCAGCGTGGGTTGACGGACACCTTTAACTCCCCTCCCAACGGCTAAGCCCTTACTTATCCCGCTGGCATCATGTTAAACATAGGAGCATCTCCCAGTTATCCTTAAGGCCTGGGTTACATTGGTCGAGTAGACGGGAAAGTAGATGGAGCGAGTAGATTAAAGCGAGCTACTCTCCCCGTGTAAACAACTGGGGAGAGCACTGGAGCCAGTACTCGCTCTAGTAGTCAGGACAGTCGAGTGGCTGTCCACGGAGGACAGCGACTCGACCGAGTTGCTTCCTCCCATCGATAATTTCACTCGCGCATAAACTAGACAGACCGCTCGATCAATGTAAACGCCTTCTGAGGACAGTCTGTGTTGTGTGAGTGTCCTTGAAATTTGTTTCGTTTATAGGAAGAAACGAAACAAACTACGGGCGTATTTGGCTATAAGTGTAGGAGATGAACTTGACGTATTTCAAGTAAAATTAAAAATAAATCATTTACGTTCTACGTAGAACCAAGAACAATTGAGTGTAAAAAATGAAGGAAGTTAATTTTCTTTCCAGACCTTGTATTCAATTCTCGTGAAGAAACAAGTGTGTAAACCGTTTCAGAACTTTTTTTTTAAATCGCCTACGACGTCAGTAGCTTATTACCGAGTTAAGGACAGTCGGTGTTTAATATGCAGAAATCATTTGCATGTATTTATAATTTATTTGCATGTATTTAGAATTCATTTGCATAATTTAGAATAAATTTGCATGTCATTAGAATAATTTACATTTATGTATCTGCATATTTATAACTTTTATGAATTTTTAATTTATATATGTTATGAAAAATATGTAAATAGAAGGTAATTACTGTTACTAAATGTTATGCATATAGGTTTATGATCATTACTGCAAAGTATGTAATGTATAAATCGATAATATAAATGTATATAATATTGAAAATAATGGTTTACGGTTTATTAACTGGTATGAAGGGTAGTAATGGGTATTTGTAAAAGTCCGATTACGATTTAAGGCCCGTATTCATAGTCGTTTCTCAAGAAAGGAAAGCGTCTTGAGACCTCTCTTAAGACGCCATGCTGTTTCATAAACGTTTCTCAAGATTTAGCCCAAGAGACGGTTTGCTTCACCATCTTGAATAAGAAGAGGCTCTACCAAGAGAGTCTTCCGGACGTTTTTTTCCGTTTCATAGTCCCCTCTCAAGATCCATCTTAAGATTCGCTGTTTCATAGACACTTCTTGGCAGCGTAAGAGCGATATTCGGTCTCTTAAGATCCTGTATTCGCCAAGAGAACGAAACAGGTCTCTTGAGATACAGAAAGTTCTCTTGAGAAAATAAAAATGGACGTTGCAGTTAGAAACTATGATGAAGAGGATGGATATTTTGAAGATTTTCTCATTGCAACAGGTGTTTTGTCCAGTTTTTATGCCTCAGTTTTGCATCAGGTATGTAAATTGAACTACTCTCTACGTAATGATCTTAGTTTGAGGAGACATAAACCTTGTTAATTGGTTGTACTGCCTCTCTTCCTTCTGTTTATTGATTCATAAAGAAAAGTGTAGTCCTGTATTATAATAATATTGCTTCTGCATGAACATTATTTGATTCTGAAGTAGTGCATCGATTTGTTACTCAGTTGTGTAGCAAAATAATGGAATAAAATAGGATTTCGGGGCCGTTAACCCACTGTACTCCCTCGAGAATTGTGTTGTTTTCTTTTTAATGGACATATTTCGATGTTTTACATAATATTAAATTGGTTCCAACTCGCGGAAAACACAAATAACGGATGTATTTGATCCTAAAGTATGACCGGCGTAAGTTAAAACCTTCCATCTACGGTTACTTTCGCCGCCCTTTATTAGTAAAAAACCGTTTATGTGCACACAAAAATAGCGAAAGAACACGTCAACTCCAAACCTAACACTCCTAACTTAACGACGAAAAATTTCAGCTGCTGTTGTGGAATGTCGTGCTGGGTGCAATATTCACTTGCACGAAGCCCTCAGGCTGTTTCACAGGAAGGTAACAGACGTACTTTATTTCACAGACACATCTGTGCTAGCTAAACATAGTGAAAAACATCTACATTTTACATAATATTTATAAACCATGCAAGGCATTTACTTTCTTGAGGGAGTACAGATTGTTAAGGGTACCTAGTATTTCTATTTTGGGTGCAACTACGGGCACAATGTGGTGAGACCAGATATATCTTTCACACATTTTCAATGTATGTATGTCAAATTACTCACACTAACTTGGGAAAATAAACAAGACAATAACAGTTAATCAAACTACCTAACCTGTGCACTATAGAAGTTTCTGATTATTTTTAGACACACACATGGAATACCTAACTGCTCTCCCTAACATGCAGTGCAAAAGATAGAATGCAAGAAAATATTTGTGTCATAAAATAAATTTCCACAGTGACAAATCACGAGACCTGGTGGAAATAGCCCCAAAGCTTGGTTCATCACCTGGTGAATGAAGGTAGTCACTGATTTCATTTCATTACTACAGTATATATGATTACACAAAAATATATGATTTAACATAAACATATTTAAACCAGCATAATTGTGAAATCATGAATATTTCTCTTCTATTTTCCATTCCAAAGGTGTACACAGAAGAGACTGTATCCCTTCAGATAATTTTTATTTGACATAAATTAATACAGGTCCAAACTCTGATTTTGTAATTTCGATATTCTCATAATACACACATGCATTTACATAAATCATATTCTACATGTGCCTATAAGCAAACACTGAACAGGTTTTCAGATAAGAACAATTTTACCATCCTGCTCGTGTGTACTTATGCGAGTAGTTTAGGCAGGTAAGGATAGGTGCTATAGTAACATTAACTAATTGTATATTTTTTAAGTATGTAGCAATTGTTTAAATTTGAATAATACTGAAAAAACTTTTACAAACAGTTATTTTCATGTTATGAACTTCAGAAATGAATATTTTCTGCATTTCAAAATGCATGAGATATAAACATTTCAGTAATCAGGTATGTGTATTGGGGTTACTAACTTCAAAAATGAATATTTTCTGCATTTCAAAATGCGTGAATATGGACATTTTAATAATCAGGTATGTGTATTGGGTTAATTTGTGGTTAGGCATTAATTTATGTGGAATGAATTTTCTTTACAACTTTCCATGTTCTTATTTTAAATTGTGAGATCAGTCTTAAGAATATTTTGTTATTATTTTTTCAGGTAGTGGCAGGTCCCAAAAAGGAGTTCTTGACTTTGTGGCTAGACGGGCAGGAAGTATTTATGATAATTCGATATTCCAAAGGACAAGATGCACTTCTTCATGGCAAGGGATATTCAGCTCAGCTCGACCATACCTCTACAGTCCATTCCAAGACCCACCAACTGATCCTGAAAGAGGTACAACTATGCCCATGCTCAGCAGAGGAATGTTGTGGAGAGTACCTTTGGGATATGGAAGCAACGTTTTCCACGTTTGTCCAGAAGACTTGGAAACAGTTCAAGACATTGTTATCGCATGTGCAGTTTTCCACAATATTGGTATCATATACAGTGACAATGTTGAAATTTTCAAGGAACCTCAGATAACATATCTGTAGAAATAGAGCCTACACGTGTGCATCGTAACAATGGTGAGCTGCAAAGGAGCTTCTTGTGAATAGACTGTTCATATGAATATAACAATTTGGTCAGCTTATAGTTTGATCAAAGACTATTCACTCAGTTTTCAATGTTTCTCTTTTTCTCTCGCACACAATTTTCTGCGTCAGCATGTGTGTGTGACAGTGAATTATAGTGGTACGAATCCTAGTTTTATGAGATGCCACCTGGGTATCTCTTTGTTTGTGATTTTTATTGTGAACACTGTTTTAGCATTTTCCATGATGTTAAATTCCTATTCATCAAAGTGCTGTGTGCATTGATACTATTGATTGATACTAAGAATATCAAAAAGTTATCCTGCAAAACTGTATTTTCCTTAAAACCATGCATTTTACTAAATGGTTTTAGTGTCACCAAAAACATGTGTATTTTGTATATGTGGACAACATAATTTCATTTAACTTGATAATGTTCTTTCCCCTTTTTTAGAGTCAAAGAAAATAATGAAAAGTGACATTCCTTTATGTAAGACCAGTGAACGAGATCATTCTCAAAATAAATTAGTGCTTTACCTGTAAATTAGTTTTGATTTTTATTTATTACACAGTTTAATGTTTCTCACTGATGTCCATGCATCTAGGAAAATTAACTTCTCAGTGATGTCTAGGAAAATTAACTATCTTAATTTCTTTGGTTCTTTTATGAATTTGTGCTGGACCCTGTGGCCGAGTGGTTTAACATTGCGCTGTGACGCCAATAGTCCCGGGTTCGAATCCCTCTCAGGCTTGGTTGTTTGTGAATGTCCATTCATCAATTTCATCAGTCATCCCCATCTTCGCAAATTAGCCAAGAGGCACAAAATGCGAAGTAAAGTAAACTCAATCAATCAATCAATTTTATGAATTTGTAACATGTGGGTATTCTTGGAATCCATAGGAGGGAGTATGTACGCACCATGTGCATACATGCACAGACAATCGATAAAAAAGTAACATAAAAATCTGTGGTATCACGCCAAAAATTATTTACAACAGGAATGGTATGCTTTCAACTATTCAGTATAGCCTGGTACAGTTTAGAGTTACTCAGGTAAGTAAGTGCATCAAATTCTCTAGATATCATACATTAATGGGAAAAAGCCTTATGATAGTGTACCATCAAGCTAATGTTAATCTAATTAACTGGGTAAAAAAATATACTTTTTATACGATTTGAAAAATAATGAGTAACTTATGCAAGAGAAATGTTCCTTGAAGGGCTCGGTTTGTAAAACATGCTAAGTGACACCTTAGTCATTTCTGAGTTCATTATGAAAAAAAATAAATATTAGAAGCTATACTGTAGATAAATTATCTTTGTGTTGTGTTTACCAATTTCAGAAGGCTTCACCGAGTCCAATGCAAATTGTATGACATGACAATTTCACTCTAAAATTGAAGGATGGCACATTTTACTTTGTAACTCAAAAATACCAAAATGTCGCCTTGTTTTCCACCTAAGCCCTTCAATTGATCATAGCTCTCTGGAACATTTTATTATGACCATGGACTCTTACTTTGTTTCTATAGCCTATGGTACAGCATAAATGAGCAAGGTAGAGAGGCTGTGATTAGGCAGTGGGATAAATTAGTTTGGTAATGTTTGTGCATCTCACATTTATGTGAGAATCCCATAATCTTGTACCTTCTGTTTTATGATGGAATAAAAAACACACCCAGTGTATTGTTACACACTTTTGCATTAAACTTTGATACATCTCAGATATTCAGTAGATTTCTTTTGTCTTCTGTTAAAAGTTTAGCCCTTAACATATTCTGAATATTTGATGTCCTTTGCTATACACTCATATTGTGCATAAATACCAGGCTATAATCACTCCGCATCTCTTGTTCACGTGTATTGTAACCACCCATTTCAAATTCCAACTTCTAGATGTTACGCTTTCTTCGTTGATGAATTTTACTTGTACTTGTGTCGAATTATGTCATTGCATTTCGCTTATACTCTTGAGAATAGGTAAAAAAAAAGGTAAAGTGTTCCCCTGTGCTTAGCACCACGCCTTGAAGGCATATAGGGGGTGCGGGGGTAATGCCCCACACTTGAGAATAGGAGTGAACAATTTATGTGCACATTGTGGAAATTCATTATGAGTATTCCGCTTCGGAAATAAGAATGTGCAGGTAAGTTTGGACTAGATAGCCCTTTCTCGTTTGTTGCAATTTGATACTTGGGTAGAAAATGGAGAAGCATCCCAGTATTAGACTGATGTAAGGAAATTATGTTCAAACAGATTGATGCTACAGTGAAAGAGTGGTAAGGTTGGTAAGCTTCAAGTTCATAAGATTCCTCAAATGCATGCCTGCAGCTGTAAATGCCCATTTTGCTCAACTAAAACTTTTTTTATCTTATGCTTATGGATATATATTCACAAATGAATTGATTTTTCTAATATATAATGTGTCAAATTTTTGTCCCAAAAAAAGTGGAATTGAAATGGTTCTCGCACATCTCAATGCAGCGATGTCCGATGAACCATAGAAACTGCAGGCTCTTAGTGCTAACAGTGTTGGACACTTTCCATGTACATATTTACTCCAGGCTGTCTACCAGTCAAGAAAGCAAGAAATCTTGCTTGTAGTCAAGAATGTTTGCTATTTTTTTACAGTGTAGCGAGTTAAATTGTTATATACCTGTCCTGGGATTTGGAAATTTAAATTGAGTTGTGTTTAAAATTTGTTTACTTTAGTTCTTAAGAATTACATTCTTGTATGCATGAAGTTTTGTAAAAATATTACATAACGTAATGTGGCCATTCCCCATCTAAGATGAAATCTGGAGCATTAATTTTTACATGCATAATTAAAGCAAGTCAAGCACAGCTTCAGTTTTCATCTTCACTGGCATTCTGGTAAGGGGTTTTCATTGAATAAAAATATCTAAATTTGCAACTATGCCTAAGTAGTGAACGATTAAATAAGGCTAAGAAAAAGGGAAGAAAGGTCAAGAATTTTGGATTTGTTATTTTGGTAGACACCCTGTACTCCGTTGATTAAAAATCTGTTTTGCAACGTGAATTGACAATGATAATGGATTTGAAAAACAGATGCAAAGACCTTCAAAGCAAGACCAAAATTGTATTTGTAGGGCTACAATATTATAAGAGAAGTAGTTTCGTAAAAATCGTTAAGAATAGTTTTTTTGACTAATTTTAAAAATCTGAAAATTAAGAATTGTTGAAAATCTTTCTGGTTGCACCGTAATAAAATTTCATTAGAATCGGACCACCCATTTCTTTTTTATAGAATTTCAAAGAGAGCGATCGTATGCAAAAAAAGGGGACACTTTTTTTCTCAAGACAAAAAAAAATGCTTAGCATAGATTAACGCAGAATTGAGTTCGCTGAGTTTTGATGTAACTCGTTTCTATGTAGACTAATTACTGGTTAATTTTTAATTTGAGTCCAAACTCGAGTATCTATAAGTTTTAATCCGTGAGTAGATAATTCTTTTGTTGTTGTTGTTTCTCTTTCGTCAACGTATATGAACAACAAAACATGGACCTACAGTGCTGTGAATTTGCGTCTTGACTGCACACCGCTGCGTGATTTTCTTTTGTTTTACTACCAACATACAACCCTATCGCTAACCCAAAAAAACATACATTTATCGAAATAAATGTACTTTTACGACTCTGTTCATAACTTCACGTAATTTATTAATGTATTTCAAAATGTGTTTTGTTGTTTCTTTTGACAATTTCTCTTGCAGTTCTTTTAAGTTGGTATCACTTGAGGCAATCGCATCTCAGGATCGTCGTCTTGGCGAAGAGAAAGTTTCTTTCCTTGGGAAGAGAGGCTCTTAGCCCAGAGTTTCTCAAGATACGACTATGAAACGACACTGTCTCAAGACGAGATTACCTTCCCAAGATCGTCTTGGCTAAGAATCTCTTACACAGTGTCTTGAGATTTAACTATGAATACGGCCCTTGGACGACCCCGTTGCTGGAACCCACGATATGCAACGGTAATAATTATAGTGTACTAAGGAATAATATTATATGTTATGAAAGAAGTTGATCCGAAACACTAGACAGAAGACGGTGAACTCCACGCAGATAGACGACAAAGGAATTTTAGGAATTTGCGGTCAAGGTCAAATGACGTCAGAACGTCAGAACAAACAAAGAACCCGATTGACCAAAAATAAAACGCGTTGAGGATTTTAAGAACAGGTTTTTCAAGGTTAACTAGAACGCAAGAACATGGGGAAGGTATGCAACACCGTAGCACAGAACAAGGGAGGGATTGAACCAGACAACAAAGGATGTCTGGGACGGCGCCGTCAAGGTCAAATCACTGAAACTTCGCGTTGTTTGTAGACTGGTTTCTGCCGCCAATTAATATTCCGCTCAGGGTTGCCCCGAGGCCCCGTGATGCTGTAGGATTGGGCTTAGGTTTATAACGCTTGCATGTTAGAACATGTTTCTGTCAAAGTAACCCAAGGTTACTGAGGACACAAGAAAAAGGGATTGAGTAAAAATTGAGTACCCAATTAGATTGGAGCGAGAAATTTACCTTGAACAAGGAGAACCAAGCGTAAGGGTTCTATTTGAACTAGTAAGAAGGGAAAGCTATCTGGGACTGAGCCTAAAGCTTTCACTATTTGCCTTTATCACGGGGTGTCGAACCCAGGACCCTTTAATTATTGGTTTATAATCATTATGATGTTTGTTTAACTAGTGAATTTCTGTTACTGTGTTTTTTAATTATAAAATTGAGTTTATTTTTAACAAAGTTTGACTTTATGTCAATTGTTTTACAACTTTTTATGTATTTTTACTCAAATAACACAATTAAAACGATTCTAGCAAGAGCTTTTAAACAGTTTTTTTTAGCTCAAACACAAAAACACGTATTTCTTCCTTTGATCTGCGGATCCAGATCCGAAAAATTTTAGGATCCGGAACCAACCGGATCCGCCACGATCCGGATCTGGCCATCCCTACACTGTTGGGCCAACGTCAGTTTTTACGTTGGAAATCAGTTTTATAAACAACATTTTAATGCTAAGACAACTTTCAGGAGAATGCTGAAAATTCTAGACTGTAAAATAAAGTGACATGTAACAGTGTTTCTTTTCGAATATTTCAGTCACAGCACATAATGGAAATCTAATATATTTTTAATGAAAGTAGAAGCTATTTTTAACTTGCAGTTACTCAGCAGCCGCCATGGATGAAAGATGTGTTGGGTATTGCTTATTGTTTGTCTCTTTTGCTGTAGTAGAACAAGAAAATTCTTACAGGTATTATTGTGAAGGTTTTTAAGCAATGTTATGTGCAGACTAAATTCCATGAAAGATGGAAAAATTAATAAACTCTAGAAGGTTTTTGTGCTACCATTTGAAGCTATGGTGCCTTGAAAACAATGATACCATCTGACTAAGAAAGTGCTGTTTATTTTTTTATTGTCATAAATATCTTGAACTATTGTTTATATTTGGCCTCGATAAATTATGTATATATCCGAAAACAAACATATCCATTCTTTAGTTTTCAGTACGTTGGGCCAACGTAGTAAAACCATATGTTGGGTCAACGTAGTAAAAATTACGTTGGGCCAACGTAGTAAAACCATACGTTGGCCAACGGTATGTTTTTCCCAACGTTGAGCCAACCACTTTGGTTAGTAATTTGGAACAGGTGCAAGTCGATTAAGTGCGAAGATGAAAATAGTTTGAGAATTAATTAATGTCTGTAATCATAAAGGTAAGTTAGAAAAAGGAAATGAATATGCTAATGTTGCTGTTTCATTCAGTAGGTCAATTTTCATCAGTGGAGACTAACGATAGCCTCAATGAAATTGTTATTATTATTATTATTATTATTATTATTATTATTATTATTCTGCGTTCGTGTTGTTATTAAACCAGCCTGTCTTTTGGGGAAAGAACTGGAACGGCATGTTTACATTTTTCTCCTGCCCAAGCTTTGCAATACAGGTGAATTGCTATATTTTCAAATCACTTCTGAGAGCCCCCGTTACAACCGAGGTGCAGATGAAACAGCACTGCCTTCAGGGACCAGTTCGTATACATTAGTTTTCGTCTGCGTTTTGCGTGTTATTTTTGCCTATCATAATTAAATGCTTTGCTCTCAGCCCAGATTCACCTTCGTTATAGTTCTTGGAATCCACAACGCATACGCAATATTTAAAAATATCGCGTAATTTAAACGTTTCTTCCATACCAGCAATGACAACACGCAGCTATTATTTACTACAACTTAAAGTAAACAAAGATTTATCCTACATAGAGCGGCCATATTGGAAGCGACACTAGCACTCAGGTGGTAATTTTAATCGCGAATTGCCGGACCCTGTTGTCGAGTGGTTAGCACATTGCGTTGCGACGCCAAAGGTTCCAGGTTCGATTTCCGTTCGGGCATGAATGTCCATTCATCAATTTCCTCATTTCATCACTCATCTCCATCTTTGCAAATTAGCCAACAGGCCCAAAACGCGAAGTAAAGTAAACTAAATTAATCAATCAACCAATACTCGCGAATTGTACAACTTTTACCCAGTAACGGAGCTGATCAACTCTCTCTCTTCCCGTTTTATGGTGTTTGGCAACATGCTGTGTATCCAACGCTTATTTGTTTCGTCCCGCCAGAATCATATGGTGCCTTGTGACTCGATAATACCCGATGTCGGTCGAAGAACTGATCGCTGATTCGTAGTTTCCCAGCCACCAGTTGGAAATCCGAGTGGTATAGCTTAATGTAAGGTGGATGCTCCTGTTATGGATCATGTTCCTGATATGGCCACCCCCCCCTATTGTGAGTTAGCTAAGAAAAAATCCGCTAGATAGCATCGGCATCCAGTGAGGGGGCCTCCTAATGTGTCATGTGATCATTTCTCATCCAGCCAGTTGCCTGTTTTGTGTTTTTCGTGTGACCTCCTCTTGTTTTTCTTTGGTAAGTCTCCTTTGTTTTATACATGTTTTGTAAAGACTGTTTTCATGAAAAACATCGTACTCTATTCAGTTTTTAATGCTCTTTCGATTCGTGCTGTCGTTGATGACGTATCTTTTACGAGTTGTTCATAATGAGACGATTTTCGCGAAAGCTGACCTGCTCCTGATATGACCACAGGGACCACCACTAAACAGCCGTTGACCAACAAGCCAAAGAACAAACAGCAGCAACCCAGCAAGAAAAATACTCAGAAAACCACAAAAGCTGAAAGTTGGTGCATCAGGAGGACGACGTCAAGGACATGCGACTCTGTGTAGTCTGCGGGAATTTCTACCACGAAGAGTGTGTTGACCTCACTGCTGCTGACAGAGACATTTTTATTTGTCCCAATTGCAACCATTAATTTGTCTTAACAATCTCATTTTTGTCTTGTACTCTTCTCTTGAATGATTTCACATTTTTGTTTTTTGAAATATGTAAATTGTAATGTCAATTTTGTAAACAACTTAATTTTTAATGGATTATTTAGTATCATGTTTATTCCTTTTACACCAAAATTATTTAATTTTAGCAGAACTGCACTATGAAACTGAAACAAAATACGATTTGTAAAACATGGAACAAGGGTGACCATATCATGTGCACATGTTCCTGATATGGCCACTAGGTAGACTTTTGGAATTGTTTTTTTTTTTTGTTTTGTTTTTGGACCAGTAAAACTATTTTCATGGGGAATGTAAATTTATTTTATGAAATTTCATTAACCTGAGAACGATTTAAAAAAAAAATGTTTTGATTTTTTCAAAATGGCGGCTAGAAAAATTCTCACACCTTACCTTACCATCCGGCGCTACAGCTCCTGTCGGGCCATGGCCTCCTCCACTATGTCCCTCCATTTCTGTCTGTCCTTGCATTTCTGTTTCCATCTTGTTACTCCTATCTTGTTTAGGTCCGTGCATACTTCTTCCTTCCATCTGCTTCTAGGTCTTCCTTTCCTTTTAGTTGAATATAGCTTACTCTCTATTATTCTTCTCGGCATGGCATCTTTTGGTAGGCGATATACATGTCCTATCCAGCTCATTCTCCTGGCTTTAATGAAGCGAACTATATTTTTATGTTTTATTAGTTCCTCTAGTTCGTGGTTGTATTTTATTCTCCATCCTGTTTCTTCTCTAGTTGGTCCAAATATTTTTCTTAATATTGTTCTTTCAAATACCATTAGCCTTCTTTCTGTATCTTTGGTCAACGTACAAGTTTCGGCTCCATATGTTACTACTGGCCTGATTAATGTATTGTATATTTTAATTTTTGTTGTTCTTGTTATTATCTTACTTTTCAGCAGATTTCTATTTGCATAATATGCTCTATTTCCTGCTCTGATCCTTCCTTCTACGCATCTTCCTATGTTATTTATTTCATTTATTTGATTTCCCAGGTATTTGAATTCATGTACTACCTCGAACTTCTTATTACCTATCTCTATTTCTTTTCTTCTTTCTGGTTTTCGTGCTATTTTCATATATTTTGTTTTATTTATATTTACTTCTAGGCCCATTTCCTTAGTATAGTTCTCCATGTCGTTAAATACTTGTATTAACTTATTCATAGATCTTGCAATGATTGCTATATCATCTGCATAAGCGCAGATTTGTGAGCTTTTATTAAAGATGGTACCTCTTTGGTCAATCAGTTTTATAGCATCATTCAATGCTATATTAAATAGTGTAGTCGACAATCCGTCCCCTTGTTTTACACCTTTGTCAAATGTAAACTCTTCACTGAGTTGTCCTTTTACTTTTACTCTTGCTGAAGTATCCATCAGTCATCTGTACAAGTTGTCTTAATTTTTTGGGTATACCAATTCTTTCCATTGCTTTAATTAGTTCTTCTCTTTGTACACTATCACAGGCCTGTTTGAAATCTACAAATAGCATATGTAGTTCGCTCCCATGTTCATAATGTTTCTCTAATATTTGTCTAATTACAAATATTTGGTCTATAGTGCTCTTATTTTCCCGGAATCCTGCTTGATACTCTCCAAGGATGGGTTCAATTATTTCCTGTATCCTTTTATTTAATATGCTCGAGAATATTTTATATCCAACATTTAACAATGTTATTCCTCTATAATTGCTACAATTATATTTATCTCCTTTCTTATAAATGGCACATATAGTTCCTTGTCTCCATTCGTCCGGTAGTTCCTCCTTTCTCCATATTTTACTAATCAGCTCGTGTATTTTCTGGTATAGTTGTGCGCCTCCATGTTTAATCATTTCGGCTACCATATTATCACTTCCTGGTGCTTTATTGTTTTTAATCTCCTGATTGCTTTTGTTACTTCATCTAACGTTGGTGGTTCTATTGTTTCTTCTTCCTCTTCTTCTGTTTCCCGTTCTGTATTTCCGGCTTCTATTCCATTTTCTCTTCTTGACAGTTTTTCTTTGAAACTTTCTGCCCACCGTTTTCTGATCTGACTTTCTTCATATAGCATTTCTCCATTTTTATCTTTACATCCTTCAATTTCTGGTTTATATTCTTTTGTAAGACTGAACATGGCTTGATAGAATTTTCTTCTCTCATTTTTTTATCTAGTTCCTCTACTTCCACTAATCTTTGTTTTAAATATTGTCTTTTCTTTTGGGTACATATTCTTTTAGCGGCTCTTCTTAATTCTGTGTATCTTGCACAGTTGCTTCTAGTTTCTCTCTGTAACTTCTTATTTCTTGCTTCATTCTTCTTCTGGATGACCTCTTCGCATTCTTCATCAAACCATGGTTTTCCATATTTTCTTTTCTTTTCTCCTATTTTCTCTTCAGCTGTTTTTAGTATTATTGATTTTATATTTTTCCATTCTTCATTCCTATTCCTCTCTTCTATCTCTTCTGTTTGCTCAGTAATTTTTTCATTAATGGTGGCTCTAAAGGTTTCACGCACCTCTCTATCTTTAAATTTCTCTGTGTCCCATCTTTTCCCTAACATTCTTTGTTTTCTTCTGTCCACTTTAACAATTTTTAATCTTATTTTTGCTCGCACCATGTAGTGATCCGAATCGATGTTAGGTCCTCTCATGCTCCTGACATCCATTATCGATGACTTATATCTTTTATTGGTGAGAACATGATCAATTTGGTTTACTTCTTGGGTTCCTGGAATCTTCCAAGTTCCTAAATGAATGTTTTTATGAGGGAAAGTGGTGCTACTTATTATCAAATTGTTTCTTAAAGCAAATTGTATTAGATATGCTCCGTTTTCATTGCTTATGTTGTGGAGAGTATGTTCTCCGCTAGCCTTATATGTGGCTTCCTCCTTCCCAATTTTAGCATTAAAATCACCAATAATTAAGATCTGGTCATTTTTGGATATTTTCTCATATGTACTTTCTAATAATTCATAAAATATCTCTTTTTCTCTATCTTCTTTCTCTTCAGTTGGTGCATGTATTGACAGCAGAGTTAGATTTCTAAACTTTCCTTTTATTCTCAATCTACAGATTCTCTCATTTATTGTTTCTATCTCCAATATTTTCTTTCTGGTTTCTTTCTGAATCATAAAACCAGTTCCAAATAATCCAGTTCTTTCTCTGGTTCCACTATATATAATGGTAAACTCTGGTTTTCTTATAATTCCACTTCCCTGCCACCTTATCTCCTGTAATGCCATTACATCTATCTTATATTTCATCATTTCTTGTGCCATTTCCATCATCTTTCCTGCTTGTAGCATAGTTTGAGTATTCCATGTTCCAATCCTTATCTCGTAGTCCTTTAAAAGTTTGCCAGGTTCATTTCCTTTATATCTTCCTTTCCGAGGCATAGTGTTTGGTTTCTGAACCATTTTTTGTTTTATGGGGCCGGGTTGTTAGCCCTGTGCCCAACCCCCAACCTGGAGGACCAGGTAATTTTCTGTTGGGGTGTTCTTCCCCTAGCCTTTGCCAGTCCCCTGGCTACTGCAAGGCAGCAGTGCTGATTTTGGTCCGCCCTGGCTATGCCAGTACTATATATATCTATATAGCATCCCCCTATCCGCCACCTGGGGAGGCGCCCGGTTGGAGATCAGCAACTCCTAGCCGGGATTCTCACACCTTAGCATGGCCATATCACCTTATATTGTTATATTGTATTATAACATAAGACTATTCAGGAAAGAAATCCCTCAAAAATTTTAACGTACTGCAAACTACAGTAAAAAGTTATGAAACTCGCCTTATTCAGCTCCACAGGAGCCCCATAGATCCGTATCACCGCCACTCTCAAGATGTTCCAGTTTCGATTGCAGTTTCAAATAGATCCAGTGCCAATTAACCTACCTGTGCTAACCATTTTTATAGTTTTTTTTTTTGGCAGAGTGTAAAAGGATATTATTAAAGGATTTTATTTTATGTTGCTCGAACTTTTATTTTATTCGTTGGGATATAAGGTTATCATTACTTTTCATAATATTGAATCATCGCTTTCCGCGAAATCCTCAAATCATTATTTATACTATATGTATGTGTGTGTGTGTGTGTGTGCGTAAATTAATTAATATCTTCCTCCCGGTAATATTTAATGATTTCGCACCGTGCTGACAACGCATAAAACATCTTGCAAAATTATCTCCATAACTAGCATAGTGTGTATACTGCCTTATTATATCAATAGTATTGATCACAGTGTAGGTAAGATATACAAAAAAATATATTGGTATTATTATTTTTCATTTACTCAATTTTCTTGCATTTTAACGGTTTTTTTCTGAAAATGAAAATGGCACTAAATGAAAAGACATATAATTGGTATCCACTTTTTAATATTGTGAATAATGAAGTCTCAATTAAAAATGCTCTCATCCGAAATGTAATACTTCCACTACGCTACTGGCTGTAGACCTAATATAAAAACGACTGTACCTGGTATATATCACCCCCACTCACAACCGGATCAAGAAAGTGTAGGGCGTTACCCCCACACCCCCTATACGCCTTCATGGCATGGTGCTAAGCACAGGGGAACACTTTACTTTTTTGTTACCTGGTATAATCTTTGCACTAACTTCATAACATGACTATGCACGACATAACGTAGTATTACACAAAATATAATACAAATATGACACTTCATATTGTAAATCAGTGGAATATATACTATTTTTCAGTGGCGGTGAATGGGTTCCGAAACTGAGTGGGGGGGGGGGGCTTGGACAGTTTACTTTCCTTGGTACATAAGGTTTAGCATAGTGCAGGAGCAAGTGGCACAAAGGGGGGGGGCAGCTGCCCCCTCGCCCCCTCCTGATCGCCTCCGCTGCTATTATTTTATGAGCTAAGCTCTAGTCATGACAATTTGTCAGGGCAAGTCCTATTAATTTCCATGATTTTGGCCGTTAATTTTCTTCCACCTGTTTGATGGCACTAGTTACTTCCGTATCAGTCGGAAACGTTGTATAGCAACTTCCATATCCGCCTAGTGCTTTCTGCATTCGATTCAGCTTAATGAAGATTCCTATCCTTACATAGACATTATCCTTGGTTCATGCGTGAAGAGATCGTATTGTGACTTTAAATGTGTGCAAATTTTCGTAAATAATGGCTTCAAAGAACGCGTAAGTATAAATTCTGCATTATTTATTTAATTTTAGTAACTTCGGCATGTTCTTACGATAGTTTTAAAACATGAGTGAAATGTAATTGCAATTTACAATTACTGATGGAAGTAATTCAAAATGTTCCGTTATTTAAAAAACAGTTTCGATGGGTCCATGATGATTCTTTAAAGGGTTAATTACACATTTTGGCTTTTCGTTAACCAGATAGCAAACATTTTACAAGAATATGAATCTATCCTGTATGATGGGGGTCGGGTACCCTATTCTACACCCTCGAATTTTGATTTTTTTTTTCTTTCATTATGAAGGTTATGTGATCCTATTTCTGAATAAAAAAACATTGGAGCGCGGAAAGAAGTATTTACGACTCTACAGCCGTTTGAAGTGGCGATTTTGTCGTTTGCAATAGTTCGGACGTATTTTTAACTATGTTCGCCGCGCTTTCTTTTTTCGATGAATTTAGGGGTGAATCGAGTGCTAATGGAACCTAACCTAACAGGCCTAACCTAACCTTGTGTGAATGGTTTGTGGGGCTATCCGTGGCCGTTTGAAGTGGCGATTTTGTCGTTTGCAAAAGTTCGGACGTATTTTTAACTATGTTCGCCGCGCTTCCTTTTTTCGATGAATTTAGGGGTGAATTGAGTGCTAATGGAACCTAACCTAACAGGCCTAACCTAACCTTGTGTGAATGGTTTGTGGGGCTATCCGTGGATGGTTTTTGGGGCTACGAGTGAAAGGTTTCCGGGCGTTATCGCACATTTACCAAGGCATTAAAAATTAGCCGGTGTCACCTGCCCCGAACACTATTTCTGGGTGCCCTATTTCTCACTTTTGTCGCATTGACTCATGAAGAAACAAAAATTAGCCAAATTTAATGCTGAAAGTAAAGCTGAGAAGTTAACTTACCTCTTTTCCCCAAGGCCAGGCATTGCAGGTGGAAGTTGAAACTGAAAGTCGTTAAGTGCAGTCAGTCGTATGCAATAAGTCGTCTTTTTTGTCCTTTTCCACAGAATATTGCCCTACCCCGTCGTTCCATGATAAAAATAAGAAGTCGCAAATTATCCCAGCCCACAAGTCATTCAGAAAACGGCCTACAGTTGCCGAAAAGAAATGTGCACGATGTTCCACAAGATAACGTATTTACACACGCTGAGGATACCGTTCAACAATATGTTGAATGATATTCCTCATCGTGTCTCGTCGCTGTTTTCCATACCTGTCAAACCACATGAACTCATCCAGATATAAGGCATAAGAAGAAGAAGAAAATGTTCAGACCTGCGCCTGTGACATGAATCCAAGATTCGCCATGATCAAATCGCTGCAAAACCGTTTCGACGTTACATAAGGAATGTAAATATTGAAAAACGTAAGTTTTATAGCACGTAGATCTTAAAAAATTACTTTCCGCGCTATTTAGAAACATCGTATGTTATGAAGAACTAATTTTCGTAACGATAATATGTGAAATGTGCGAAAAATCGAGGGTGTAGAAAAGGGTACCCGAGCCCATGATGGTACTATTTCGGAAGAGTACAGTAGAGAGAAAGATGACTGTAATTTGAGTCCTTCATCTAGAAATCAATTGATGGATGAAGAAGAGGCAAAAAATGAGGTTGCATTAAGAGTTATTTTCCTGTTGATACATTTGAAGGTCTGCATCAACATCAGCTAACAAGAAAGCAAAATGCGACAAAGTACAAAGAGAATGCATGAATAATAAATTTTGATGTTGTATACACTAAAGAATAGAAACTTCCAGTTTGTTGCAAAATGATAAAAGTCCAGTTGAAATCTTCGAGTAATTCTCTGACAACGAAGTTTTTGCTCTGATTCGTGACTATAGATATAGACTTATAAATTATAAAAAAGAACCCAATCTGATTGATATCTTATGAATTCAGTCTTCGTTGGTATTTGTCTTCCTAGCGGTTACCCTACTGTACCAAGGCGAAAGATGATTGGGAAACAGGGTCCAAATTGCAATAAAGGAAGCAGACTCGCATGCTATACCTAGAAACACATCGTTAAGTACATCCACGTCTGTGACAACACAAAACTTTAAACGATGACAAATTTACGAAGGTGACATCGTTATGGTTTGAGCTAACTGCGAAGTGGCTTGAACATTTTCATGGTTTAACGTAGCCTGTGTGGAGTGATGAAGTTATGTAGTGGTATTGTGAATGGGACCAAGCAACGCATGCGTGGGAAACCGATACGCTTTGGATATAAGGCATGTTGCATGCGCTCTCGTCTGCAAGCTTTATTGTTTGAAGATGCAAAGACTGATAATATCAACCTACAGCTTCGGTGGTTTTCAGTGGGCATATACTGGTTTGATAAGCTACCGCAAAATGAGAAGTGCTACTTCTTTCGTGATAATGATTTTACACTTTACGTCTCTGCGTTTAGTTGAGGAATTACACTTTAGGGGTCTCACAGGTACAGCAGGAACTATTCATGATCGAAGGTACTTCCCTTGCCACATCGAAAGCTTATTAGTAAGGGATCAAGAGGATGTCTGCTCATGAATCACACTCGTCTGTTATCACAATAACAAAATTGTGATAGGTGCATCCACAGAGCGAAAGTTAATATAAACGCATCGACGTTGACCAGCCTTCGTGTATACAATTCTACAAACTGTACATGGGTGGAAAATAAACTGCCATTTAGACGAGAATGACTCAGAACTGAGGATGAACATCAGTGTTGAGAAATGGTACCGGCAACTTCTTATATTTTTCAATACACCACTAAACAAATTCTGGTTGCTATATCACTGACAGACAATGAAAAGGATTTGTTATATCTCAGACGCTGAATTGGACTAACAAAAATATTCAGCAAGACAAGCCATTAGCAGACCTCTGCAGGGCCAGCGCAAAGGAAATCAGGACGGTCCTGCCAAAATGTAATAAAATAGTTCGTGGTACAAATAAAATGAAAGTGTACAGCTAATGAGGATGGACATGATGGGGACCTTCCTTGCTTGGATCTCGTAATATCAATGTGAATATCAAAATACATTTTTGTTTCAAGCTGCACAAGATCACCACAACATTTCACAGCTATAGAGTGCGCCATCCACACGAGAAAGTCTGACATCACCCCTGGTCATACCTTTTATAATTTTTCATCTCCCAGAAAACTGGCTTATATTGAGCGCTCTCGTAATCTCTTCGCTTTTTCAAGAACGAATTCAAAACAATTTAGTAACTGTTGAGCATAGATAATTGACCTTCGATTTTCGTAACATTACGCAGTAAATCGATAGCCTAATAGCACGAATCGACTGCTAGGCTTTTTATAAAATGATGATAATTTGTCTGTGAATACATCTCCGCACCGAATGCCTTCCGGCTGGGATTTCCTGAAGTAGTGTAGAGACGGGACTGTTTTAATCACCCGATCTCGGTTCCTAAATTTCTGGATTTCTCACGCTCCTCCCACTGAGTGTACGTCGGTTTGATACGTCCTCAACACAGTGCATTGCACCCATGTTTTCCCTCACAAAACGAGGAAGCATGTAAGACAGACCGACAGGGTGGCCTTTGGTTTATCCATCCTAATGTACACCTGGCTACTCTGTGCTACAGATTGTATCGTCTGCTTATTTTAATATTTTCACTTCTTGCCAAGCAGACTTAATTGGCTTTTCGGCAAGTACCCCCTCCCTCCCCTCTATCCTAAAAAAAGACCTGCAGGCTGCAGATAAAATAGCAACCTCAGAGCTGATGTAATTGGTTATACATAACCTTGGCTAAGAAGAAGTGTGATTTCCTGTTCCGCAGAACGAATCGCTACAAGGAGAAAACTGCGCCAGTGCGCCATCTACTTTGTTTTGAGATGATCTAGCGGAACGATGTTCACTTGTTTTGTGTTGTGAAAAGCCATTGACCGTGATAGTAGTGTAACTAATTACTGCAAGATTGCAAATCTTGTTTTCTAGGAAATTTGTCAAGACCAGAGGTTCAATCAGGATTAGGATGTATGATATTGACTGGATTATTCCAAGATTTCAACTTTCACAAACTAGTCGACTATGGCAGCTAGCGAGTTCTATCAGTATAGCTTCCGTAGGATTGTTTAGTAAGGTTTTGATGGGTAAGTAGGCCTGTATAAAACATAAGTAATAGAGAGTAAAAATTCAACTTTATGTTTATAGAAACTTAAAGTGTGTAAATTGAGTACATGTTAGTGTCTTGGTGAATTTGTGCTGGAGGTCATCCACATAAGTATCAAAAGCACATGAATATTTTTATGCAGTGTACAATGTATCTCTTGCTCTTGCTCTTGCAATTAGTGTCTGAACTTAATCTAAATATAGATGTATTACGAAGAGTTACGCATTCAAGTTTGATTAAAATATATGCATCAAAATATGTGAAAAAAGTTCTTATTTTTACCTTGAAAGCGGAAGTGAAAAATTCTCAACAATAAACACACTATACATTATAGTAAATGCCCAGGAGCATTATATAGGAACATATAAGAATGATTATATCATTACCTAGATACTTACTACACCACTTCACTGTTGGGAAGACAACAATTAATTTTGTTAGACATCATTGAATCTGCTTTGATTTCTTGACCTTGTAATGATAAATGGGCTTAACTTCGAATTAGCATTGTTGGATTCTATATTTTTTTTGGGGCCGAAGTTCCGATTGTTTAATTCCGAATTTTTCATGGCCCACAGGCATTTTTTACATGGTTCGATTTCTAATTATGCCTGTTTAACACATATTTCAGGGACTTAGTGATTACTTACTGCATGTTTTGTGGAAAAAATATTTTCCCTTCCCTATAATCCTATAGGGTTCTTTGTTTGCAAGATTCCTTTACTGTCATCTTTGATATGGACTGCGGTAACAGTATGGTATAGTGAAAACACATTTCACTCGTTTATTTCCTAATTATTTACATTTGTACTTACTTGTTATGCATAGCAGAACATTTTTGAACGTGAGATTATGCTTTTTTCACTGAAAAAGCATAATTTTTCACATTACAAGTATTTATTGTTCATTGCTAATTCGCTTTCGTTACACACAATATGGCGGGCAAATCTTGACTCACGTTGTCCATCGTCAGTTGATATGCAGTGTTTCCAAACTTATTAATCGAAAAATGCCGCACAAACTATTCAAAGAAGGTTTTTAAGCGAAAATTGATCCACAAACCATTCACGGAAGGTTTGGTTAGGTTCAGTTAGATTAGGCAAACCTAGAAAATTAATTTGGGGGAAAAAAATGCTCCCACGTCATCTTGTAAAACTACCGTGTGGTTCCTACACTAACAGGGGGTTACATAATCGAATGCATGGAACATTTGATTCACGTAGTCGACTGTAATGGTGGCAAGAGCTATCGTGCATCGGAGATACATTAATGTCGAAAAATACATGATTTATCGGTCGAATAAGTTGAACGAAGGGAGAAAACACTTCCACGAGCTTCCAAAAGTCTACAGAAACTCAGTTCCGTAAGTAGTTTGTCCTGTAAATTTGAAGAAATGTATTTTCACTATACCATACTGTTACCTGGACTGCTGCTGCCATCTACTTCACGTGCGTGAGGTTTGAAAGGTATTTTGCCGATAAATTATTCCATTGTTACCTTAAATGGGTCAGGTTTAGGGCTTAATATTAAAATAGCGTCCCTAAATGCTTTAAACACCTGATCACCTAATATCTGGTCACATGAAATCCCTTTGAACCTCTCATCAAAATTATGCGAAACCTTGTGTCTGAGTTGTTCGAAAACCAGGAAGCTGCTTGCATAAGCTTCATTTCAAATCATAATTTCTCTGGAAAATTATACTTAGGGAAGCTTTTAACTTAGCTAATTAGTTTCTCGAAGCTTCGAGCTTACTCCCACAGTTGTTTCCAGTATGCTAAAGCTTGTAGTCCTGTAAAACTTGTGAAAAATCATTAAATATTTGGAACTGTGGACCTACTCTATTCAAATAACAAAATGGGTACTACTTCTGTTTCTGTTTAGTCAAAACACCTATAACTCAGTAATATCATCCTTTTGAAGATTTCTACTTACTTATTCTGCATTGCGGAATATTCTATAAGGTGTAATTATGAATTTCTCACGAAAATAATTTCAATTTTTCATATTACGAGTAATTATTGTTGTTCGTTTTCTTCGCTTGTGTGAGGCACAATATGGCGCTAGCATTCTGGATCATCGCGCATCGTGCTTGTGTTTTGTCGAGTGATGTTTTCAACCTTCTAAACCAAAAAATGCCTACTTTCGTGTTATTAATTTTCTATTTTTTCCCGGGTAGCCTCACAAACCATTCACGGGAAGAAAATGCCTACTTCCATGTTATTAATTTTCTATTTTTTTCCAGGTAGCCCCACAAACCATTCACGGGAAGGTTAGTTAAGGCAAGCATAGCTAAAATTTGGGGTCACGTCATCATCTTGAAAAAAACACAGGTTGGTTGGAAACAGTGACAGGGGGTTACGTCATCATGCACACGGAACATCCGGTTCATGCATGGAAGCAATGGCAATTGCAATATTTTTATACATAAAAACATGAATTATCACTAAAAAAGATGAAACAATGACGCAAAATACATTCTTGAACTTCAACAATCCCACAGAAAGTGATTTGCATAAGTAGTTTCTTCTGTAAAAATGAAGAAATTCGTTTTGACTAAACGGAAGTGTTACCACAAAATGAATCAATCTGAAATTTATTATTGTTTTTTTAATTGCATTGAAGTTTCAATGTTTGCAAATGCATATAATTTGGACATTTCAGGGAGAAAAATGAGTCAGTGGTCACATCCTACACCCTCGATTTTGCAAGGATGATGATTATTATTTTAAATGAAGATTGTGTGTCGCAAATTCTGAAGAACAAAATATTGGAGCGCGGAAACAAGTATTTACGACTGTACAGTCATTTGAAATTGCGAGGTGGATCTGTACTTCTGGCCATGTTAGTTTCGTAGCACCCGTACTCTACTTGTGGCCATGTTAGTTTCGTTGCACCCGTACCGATGGATATATGTAAAAGTTGGTTTTTCAGGGCTATACCCAAGAAATTTCATAAAAATTGCTGGCTCCAAATTTCCCGCCTATTCCGGGATCCGCCCCTGGGATAATTAACCTACCGCAGTCCCTCTTCGCTTTGCTCTGCTCTGGCTACCTGGCTACAGTCACTTTGGAAGGCATGTTAGGGACTGGGCGGAGCAACCTGCCGAACACTACTTTTACCAAAAAAATTAAACCTCAGAAGGTAACTTACCTCTTTATCCCAAGGCCAGGCACTGAATCCCATTCCAGAAGTCAATCATAAGAAGAAAAAGAAAATGTGCCTGTGACATGAATCCATGAGGGAAGCCCTCAAAAACTGTGTTGACATTACGTATGCAAGGGATTTTAATATTACAAAAACGTAAGTTTCGTAACACTTAGATGCGCTATTATGAAACACCCTTTTCTTAGAAGAAACTTTTATTTTGACGAAAATTTTGAAATGTGACCACGGTGCCAGAAAACTTACATGCATGTGTACCCTGAATGCTTCACAGACAAATGAAATTCATTAAACTGTGCTACATTTTTAAAGTGTCACACATGAAACACATTTTTGTTAAAATGATTTTTATGCAGAAGTTTTTTCATTTGTTAGCAGACACAAATTACTTCATATTTCTAGGAATCCGTTCATTATGGATATTTTAATCCAATCTCATGTCTAGAACTTTACTGGAACGCTGGAATGCCCCATGCAGTGACTCACAGATTGAGTGTACACGAAACTGTATTGCAAAATGAAAGCAACAATTAAGCACAAAATTATATTGTACACAATAATATAAATATTTTACAAGAATAGGATTATGCAAATTTAATTTTAGGGACACAACATAAAACCATGTTATAACTTTATGTATTCATAATGAGATGATATTTTTTCAAAGATATTGGAATTGTTTATATGCCGCGGTGGCTCAGTCGGTAACGCATCGGACTACCATGCTAAAGGTTCCGGGTTCTATCCACGGCACCCACCCAGCGTCGAATGACATGGGTACCTGGGGGAACCCCTGGGGGCTAAAGGCGGTCAGGGGTGTGATGCTGATCACATCACTCCCACTCACAACCATATCAAGTTAGTGTGAGGGTTATCCCCACACCCCCTATACATCTTCATGGCGTGGTGCTAAGCACAGGCCACCACTTTACTTCTTTTTTTTTTCCCATATGCGACCACCTTAAATGGCATCCGAGGGATGCAATTGTAACCCAACAGCATGGCTTCGTAGGCAGGTGATCAACGGTTACAAACTTAGCTGTAATAACACAGGATATTGTTAATAGCTTTAATACCAGACAACAAATTATTGTTATTTACACAGATATGAGCAAAGCATTTGACAAGCTAAATAACATAATTCTTACACAAAGATTACGTTCAGTGGGGGTATTGGGGCAGCTATTAGAACTGTTAACTTGTTATATATCAAACTGCACACAAACTGTTGTATTGACCGGTTTTTCATCTTATGAAAGGGAGGTGTCATCTGGAGTGCCCCAAGGTTCCAAATTAGGCCTGTGCTTGTTCTTATTATTTGTGATGTGCCTCCAAAATACAAAAAGCTAAGGTACGCAGATGTCATAAAGTTGTACCAGATTAGGTTAGTAGACAACTGCATAGAGGTGCAAGACGATTTGAATAATTCTTTTAGTAATAAGAAAAGAGTTGTTTCTTACGCCTACAAAATAAACAATAAAATAGTTCAATGAACAAGCAATGTATTAGCTTTAGGCATTACTTTTACATCTGACTTAACATCCAATTGTTATTATTGAAACGATCATAAAGAGAAGTCTGATACTTGTAGCGGTAACATTATCATATGAGGGAAATTGATTCCTTCAAATTTACAGGAGAAAGTACTTACGGAAATAATTTTCTTTAGAGTTGTGGAAGTTCCTGAATGTAGATTTGATCCATTTTAATGTGAATGTGTGTTGTTTTCTGCGAAAATCTCTGTCCGACACGCTGTTTCTGCTCCCGCCATTTGCTTTCTGCACGAGAGTGCAATGTTCCGTGTGTTAAGATGATGCAACCCCATAGCCAGTGTTTCAGCCTCGCCGTGTTTTCACTAGAACATGACGTGTCTAGTATTTTTCATTTTTTTTTTTTAACTATGCTTGCCTAACCTAACCTTACGGAAAATGGTTTTTGGGGCTAACGTCAATGGTTTGTGGGGCTAACGTCAATGGTTTGTGGGGCTAACGTCAATGGTTTGTGAGGCTAACCCTAATGGTTTGCGACGTATTAGCATAATTTCAAATCCGGGCACGAAAGTATATATTTTCCGGTGAACGAGGTTGCAACACTGCATAAATCGACAAAACACTCTCAGAATGCTCCCTAAACCAGTATGCTATCACGGCCATAATATGTTACAGATTCGAAACAACAAGTAACAGTAAGTACTCGTAAATAGAAGAAATAGACATTTTCTTAGTGAGAAATGCATTAGTTCACCTTAAGAAATGTTCCGCATTCCAAAATATTACGTTAGCAATGTAAAGAAGTCCGAAATATATGATTCGTAGGTGTTTCCCTCATACGATAATAGTACCCTTGTAATTTTTATCAGGAGAAACTTTTTGCATAACTTTTCAGTCTTAACAGTAAGCAGAATATACATCACACTAATTTGCCCGATGTTAGAATATTGTAGTTCAATCTGGAATCCTCAACATAGGACTTGGGAGGATGCAGTGGAAAAGGTACAAGTGCAAATGGTGAAATGGTTGTGTTTTAAAAGCAATATTGAATATCATAATATAAATTTTGTAACTTTATATAGCCATTTTAGTCTTAATGCCTTGAAAAGACAGAGGAGTTTTTAATGATCTAATATTTTATGATATTAACAAGATTTGCTATATTCTGAGCTGTTAACACCTTTTACAGTTAGGAACAGAACACCTTTTTACATGCCATTCTCAAGGTTAAACGTACACGATTGATTGATTGAGTTGGTGTTAAGTCCACTTCGTGCACAGTAAGGCTAATCAGAACTGGACCTACAGTTTAAAGTGGGATCCGAACCACTATGTGCCTCCACTGGGGATCGAACCTGGGACCACTTGACTTAAATGTACACGAAAACTCTCCAATAGTAAGAGTTCAGGAATCGTTTAATGAGTTATTTCTAGTGCATGATTTGGACATATTTTTCAATTCATATAATGTTATTAGGCACAGAATTCTGTAAAACTTTATATTTTATTGGTTTTGACTGTAAATTAGTGTTAACTGTACTTATATGGCTGCGGTGGCTCAGTCGGTAACGCGTCTGAGTACCATGCTCAAGGTCCCGGGTTCGATCCCCGGCCGGTTCAAATCCGGGAACTTTTCTAACGTTGGAAGCGGCCCCGGCGCCCACCCAGCGTCGAATAAAATGGGTACCTGGGGGAAACCCTGGGGGGTAAAGGCGGTCAGGGGTGTGATGCTGATCACATCACCCCCAATCACGACCGGATCAAGAAAGTGTGGGGCGTTACCCCCACACCCCCTATACGCCTTCATGGCGTGGTGCTATGCACAGGGGAGAACTTTTAACTGTACTTATAATATGTTGTTACACTATCATAAATTTTAACATTATTTTATTATTATGTATTAACATGAGCATTATTGTTAACATTTGTGTGTATTATGAACATAACCTTTTTGTATATTATGTTCAACATAAATGGGATTTCGGTCCTGTGATGGGCTAATAAATGAAATGAAATGAATGTGACACAAGGTTGAAAGTTAAGTGGAAAACAAATACTCCCATACATTTTAAAACAAATAATGAAATATATTATTCAAAGTTCTACCTTTGTATAGTACCTTTCGGTACACATGCGTGGTTCATTATGGTTTGTGCTTAACGTTTCGTCAGCGTGGTAACAGAATGAAATTTCCATACAGGAATGCCAGTTTGTTATTTCCTTCATAAAAAGCAATTAATATTGAAAAACTGGCAGTGAAAAGAAGTGAAAGTAGTTACTTCTGTAGAATTGTCAAACAGAAAATAATAGTTAGTTGAACAAAACATTTTTACTCTGAAAGTAATAATAATAATAACCCATTGATATGTTCAAGCTTCTATTATTAAATTTGTTACTATGTCGTTGTATTATTCTTATTATTAATAACTCAGTAATACTCAGCGGTAAACGATGAGACTCGGCGAAGTACACAGACTCCTCTCAGGTACGGGGATAGTGTTAGGCAAAGACAATATTCACAGCACAGAGGAATAAAACCACGTTATTGCAGTAGATATAATGAAAGGTTTTATTCTTTATTTATTGTGATTATAATGCAAACAGGCTTAGTACGAAGGTGAGGATTTTGCATTGACGATGAGTTGACTCAACTAAAATGCATAAACTCAATGCGTGGGTAAAAATTTACTATTCCCCGGACACCTGTAACTTCTTTGTTTCGTCAATTTTTGACATTCGTACTTACTTATCTGCTTCGCGGAACATTCTTTAAAGTGTATTAACGTTTTTTTCATGAAAGTAATGTCAATTTTTCACATTACGAGTATCACACAGTATGGCACATACACCTTCCTAGATAATCACGCGTCGTGCTTGTGTTTTGTCGATTTTCATTCGTTACGCAGTTTTTCAACCTTCGGAACCTAAGAAATACCTGTGAACAAAGCTGATGTAATGTAATTTTTTTTCGCATTGTTTTACATGGGGCTATCCATGAATGGTTTGTAGAGCTTCACGTTGTTTTACGAACAAAATTTTAACTATGCTTGCCTAACCTTGCCGGAAATGGTTCGTGGGGTTATCCGTCAATGGTTTGTGGGCTATCCGTCAATGGTTTGTGGGGCTTCACTCTGTTTTACGAACAAAATTTTAACTATGCTTGCCTAACCTAACCTTGCTGGAAATGGTTCGTGGGGCTATCCGCCAATGGTTTGTGGGGCTTCGCATGTCATGGGGTTATCTGTGAATGGTTCGTGGGGTTATCCATCAATGGTTTGTGGGGCTCCCGGTATGAATTTTACCACACATCCACGACACGTCATGTTTCTATTTTTGGTTGGAAACTCAGATGGTTGAAACACTCCATCCCAATGAACATCAACAAAACACAAGCACGACACATGATGATGTATGAAGGTGTACGCGCCAAAGGCTATTGTCCGTCGGAGAATTAATTTTCAACAAAAAACACCGTAAGTAGTTTCTTCTGTAAAATTGAAGAAATCTGTCCGGGGAATAGTAAATTAGTACCGCCAATTTTTGCTCTTTAGACGTTTATCACAAATTAATCCTTAGGCTAGCTTTATTTCTTAACGTAGAATGGTTGCAGTATTGTACATTGCATCAATGCATGACCATCAGCATACCTATGGTCACAAAGGCTTAGCTTGCACCCCAAACTACCATACCAAGATGTATGCACAACATCGAGGAGTTCTTTTTAATTTTAAAATCCTCGACGATCCATGGCGAATGTGTGTTATTTCTTACGCGATATCCTTGCTTTTATACTATTTTCGAGAACACAGATTCAAGTACAGATGAATCACTCACTAGCTACAAAATGATGCTATCAACAAAACTGACATCTGTACATGTTTAGAAATACAAATTCACATAGTGCACTCTCGCAAATCTAAAGATACATTAAACTACTCATAATAGAGCATAAAATACAATAAATATTAAACACAAGACATACATTACAACTTTGCTCAAAACAAATATATTAGTGACATATTTTAAAGTTGTGACGTCACATAAAAATATGGATTATATCACCATGGTGCAACAGACCCTGAGGACCAGGGCCTACGTACCGACTACCGGCCTCACTCCCACCTGCTGAGTGATGAATCAAAATCATGAACATTTTGTCAAACATTTCGCCATTGAAACCAGGCAAAAGAAAAACAAACAAAAACTGGATATGGGCTCTGCGTATATTGTATGCCTCACGCCCCACACTGTCTAGGACTGCCCCTGGTTACATAGTAATCCTGCTACTGACCACCATTTCGTAATAAAGAGTCAAAAGTTATTTGAATGGGCATTGGAAGTGTGGTGGTTGAAAATTGAATTTTTACTATAAAGGAGCTTATTCTTGACATGGAAGCTACTCTGAGATAGCTGAACAAATTAAATTAAAATATTTTTTGAAAAAGTGGCATATCCAATGCAGGTATAGTGGAATTGTAATTATCATGATACAACCCCCTTATGAGAGCTAAAAGAATCAATCCATATAAATATATTTCAATACTGACATTGTTTTATTTGAAAGCATGTTTCTCTGCTATTTTCCAACTGATCTATGCACACCCTACATCAAGTTAACAATGCTTTAACTACTATCTATAAAACATTGAATAGTTTGTCGGTTATTCCTAAAAGTGGATTGATTTCTTTAAGAAAATTACTGAATTAAATCACCTTGACACCTTCTTCAATAGTCTGTGCCTCATCTCCGTGATAATGTGGCTCAGTCGCGAAATATTGTTTAATATACTGTCTTGTACCTCTCATAAAGATGGGAGCTGCATTCTTGCATTACAATCATTTCAGTCTCTTTCGTGGAAATCCTCCAATATTATGATAGCAATTCCCCAAATCTGATCCCCTCCATACATCCACAGCCATATGCAAATGCATTCACATTTTCATTGTATTATTCCATGATTAGAAATGTTAAAATGTTAATTACTCGTGCATGAATTGTTGCATTACTGGCGAAGTATATTAGATCATAAAGGAAAGCAATACATAGGCATTATTTCTCTAGACATCAGTAAAGCATTCAACAGTGTTCAACCAAATTTAATGATACAGAAATTACATGAGCAATTCAATTTCTCTTCCGCTGCATGCAACTGGATCGAAAGTTATTTATGCAATAGAAATATAGATACAAAAGTAGGCAACTCGATGTCAAACAGTTTAAATTTATTTCTCGGTGTACCACAGGGATATATTCTAGGTCCTAAACTGTTTAACATGTTTGTGAATCTCATTGCAGACAGGAAATTTAATTTTGAATTATATTTGTAAACAGATGACTGTCTCCTGTACTGCGCATCAAGCAAATTAGAAAAAATAATTGCAAATATTGAGAAAAAACATTAATACTATCCAGTGAAAACAATAACAATATACTAATTAACAACAATAAAATAGGTATTTCCAATATAAAACCATGCGAATCTCTAAAATAAGAGAAGAATTTATCCTTTTCACGTGTGAAAAAAATGTGTGCATGTGCAGCACCTAGAATCAAGCAGTTTCAATTTGTCTGCAAATTTGTACACCTTGCTCACAAATTAGCATTCTACAAAGCATTTATTAGGCCGTTACTTGAATACTCTTCCTCTGTACTTTATGGGATTAATAGAAATAACACCACAAAACTAGAGAAAATGCAAAATTGGGCTATTCGTAGCATAAAAAAATAAGGTGCACACAACCTCACGTGCAGGCAGAGAAGAGCTCCAATTACCCACACTGGAATCCAGGCAAAAATATGTATTTCTACTAAAAATTCACCAGGCAATTAACACCCACCACCACTTATTAAAGGACACAGTAATGATATCTAGTAACATACATTATTCCAATCTGCGATCAAATAACACCAACAGTATCTGAGTACCAAAATGTAACAAGGCAAGATACGGATCAAAATCCCTGTCATCTCTGGCAAGTAAAGCATGGAATCAATCAACTGCCTGTAAATTGCAGAAAGGAGAGAAATTTTGCCAAATTTAATTGACAGATTAGGACATCAATCTATGAATACTGACACCATGCCTCATCTACCTCATTGCCTCCTTCATATAACACAGCTGCAAAAATGTTTATTTTATTCTATTTCTTATATTTTTTCAATTATATAAATTTATAATATTACATTTTTGTATACTTATAAACAAATAGCATAACTGTATATTAATTCATGTGGGGCAAAAAGCTATTTTTGCATTTACAGAATCAATGTAAAGGAAATTGAAAGCTTAATTGTAACCCTACTTTAATAATAATTAATAATAATAAATATCTTATTTGTGATGCATATTTAATTGCTTTTACAAGTTCTACTACTTTGGCCCTGTATATGTTTTTGAATCCCACTATAAAATTGCTAGAACCTAGTGTATCCGATTCATATTCTTTGCCTAACAAATTATTTTAAGATTTTTTTCTCAGCAATAACAAAATACAGCTGGATACTGCCAGAAAAAAATATCACACTGTGTGTATGTATGCATGTATGCACGCTTATTCCAAGGCAAATTGGAAAATCTTTTCAGCTAAGTCATATGTTCCAGACAGTCCGAGCCAAGGCCAAGTTGCAACTACACTCACTAAAGGAAAAATAGCTTCACTTCGTTATTTTTATTTTTTTTGGCATTTCATCCTTGCATTTTCAGCTGTTTTATTGACCTGATGATTTATTTTCCTAACTGTTAAATAACATACTATATCTCTTCAATATACAGTAAAACCTCGGTAATCCAGACTAATGGGGGAGGGGATAAGTTGACCAGTTTAACAAAAGTCCGGATTAACTGAAATAACCTAAAAGAGCAGTAGAAAGTGCATTAAAACTCCATTTATAGCAACAAAACACGTTTATTATGGTGTATTTAAAGGGCTTAGGTACAGTACAAAGTCTGCGGGAAACAGAATTTCATCAGTGGTTGACTACTTTTTCTTTGTGAAGTTCTCTTGTTGACATTTACAACCTTACATTCTGCTTTTTTTTGTCTTTTGCCTGTCTGGATTAACGAAGTTTAACTGTATATTTATTATTTAAGCCATGGTTAAGTGTATGGAGCACCTTGTAAAATTGAGAACAAAATTAAAGTAAATAATGCTTGTGGAACGTACATTACAAAACAATTTTGCAAGTATATAAACTGATCGAAGGTTCTACAATATGTCAATTTGTGATTATAGTACGTAAATACACGGATGAATACCAACTGTAGCCATCCCTGGTCTACCTAAGTGGTTCCAACCTTCGACACGTGCTACGAATGTGATTTTGACAATATGTGGCGTCAATTTCATTAAACCAAGCATATACAATTGCTTCCATGAGTTCATGTTTTGGCTTGTAGGTCTGGTTATCTAGTCTTTTGCACATAATAGCCCATAAGTTCTCTGTGGGGTTCATGTCTATAGAGTTAGGTGGCTACTAATGTCTTTGTATATTCATATCTGGGAACCATTATTCATCAGTTATCCACAGTGATAGCTCACATTGTCATCCAAAATAAAATAATGCAAATTTTGCCCAAGAGAGTGATCTTGTACTGTTTGTAGAGCTTTCCAGTTCAAGATTTTCAGATATTCATCAGTGTTAACAGTACTTGTACAGATATGCATCCTGCTCACACCCATATCATAACACTGCCACAACACTTTTGATTCTCTGAAATGCAAGAATTTTGAAGATCTCAATGAGCTCTCATTCCCTAGAAAGTTAAATCGTGTTTAGTCTGAAAATATCACATGCTCCAAGTCTATACCATTCCATAAACCTTAACGTCTGATAATTTCATGTCTAGCTTTCTTATGTGCTTCAGTTATTTCGGGATTTTTACATGTAACTTTTTAAGAAACACCCTGTTCCTTTAGTTGGGACATTACACTAGTATGGCTAAGGATAACTCCTACCTCGTTTTGAAGTCTAATTGCAATTTGGTGAAAACTCATTCCTCTGTTCTTTGTTGCCATATTCTTTATCTTTACAATCCACTTGAGATGTCTTTTTTATGTACCACAGTGGCTTCTCTGTGATGATTTTTCAAGTTGTTCTTGCTTTTCAGGCAACGGATAACTGTGTAGATTTATGCACATGAAGTTGTCGCCCAATTTAGGGCTTATCTATGAGAATGACCATCCCTATGTAAAGCATGGAACATTCCTGGCTTATGTGGGGAAATGACACACTTTCTACCGATGTTTTTCTAGAAAACCTGTTCTGAGTGCAGTATTAACCACCAGAACACTCCCAAATAATAATAACGTAATGAAACTCTCAATAATAAACACAGTTTGCAAATTAGGACACATCACCAGCTTCACTAGTAACAAGCGTATTTCAAACTCTCGCCAATTATTACTGTGTTCTAGCAGAAATTCCAGTCACTAGACAATCAAAAGAATGACACTCCACGACACTCTAATACCAGACAAATGCTTCAATCAATCAATTTCAAGTTGAGCAGGAAAGATAAATAGAAGTGAATGCAAAACATTTCATCATTCGTATTAAGCCGGCCCCCGTGGCAGAGTGGTTGGCAGATTACGCTTATGGTGCTAGGAGTCCCGGGTTCGAATTTCAGCCTGGGCGTGGATGTTTGTAAGTGTCCATTCATCAATTTCTTCATGTCATCACTCATCTCCATCTTCGCAAATTAGCCAAAAGTGGCACAAAAATCAAAGAAAGAAAAACAAACAAATCAAAATCAAAAAAATCATTCATAATAAGAATACAGTGAAGCTATTTTTACTTTCAGTGTGCTTACACAAAAATATTTTGAAAGCTGTATTAGCAAATATAGCAGATGTACCAAATGTGTTCTAGATATTTACTCCTTTATTTTGTTCCTACTCAAGGATAAATGTGCTCATTGCAGGAACACCAGTAGCTGCCAGGTGATGCCAAAGATGTGCCTTTTGTGCAGCAAAAGCTATAATTGGAGTGTGAAATGTGCACAAACACACATTAGTGCAAGTCATGGATAAAGGTTATATTTGAGCAGCTCGGGAGTTCACTTGATAACTCACTCTCCATTCAAACTTGAGATTAGTGAACAGGGTCTATTTAGTAGACAGTAATTGACAACAACACACAGGAACATCTGGGGAATACATAAGCCACAGTGGAATGGATTAACTTTTACTTGTGTTTTTCTCAGTTCTATATTTTTGTGAGTTCTCAAGTTTTACTCCCGAACTGCTCATTTATTAACTTTCATCACAAGTGTTCATAGACTACTTGGTACTGAGAGATGAATAATGCTTGAACATTCTTAACATTACCAAGCTGGCAACCTTTCAGAATATCCTTAATCCAGAATGTATAATGAAGCCAGAAACCTGTGGCTGGTGTATTGTGTGCAAATCAAGAGTGAGAATGCATTTTCATTTGACTTTATAATTGTGTGAACACTGCATAGTCTGTATGAATTAATCAGTAAAGAAGTTTACCGTACTTTTCCAATATGCTTTCAGCAACATCACAGGAATGTTAACTGTAATGGAAGACTTCATCAGTAAAATAAAATGTGCAGGGCAGAACAAACACACTTAACAAAATCTAACTGCAATGGAAAATATGTACGAGGGGCATACTGAAAGTAATGAGATTTTTTTAAAAATCAGAATCCATCAAAACATGCAAACAAAGTAAATCATTGCAAAATATAGACTTTACTGAACTCTTCAAGGTAGTGTTACATTATCTTTGATCACATGACAGCAGTCAATTGTTTAAAAATGGCTGACAGTGATGTTTTGTTTCGACGACTTGCTGTGATTGAATTTTTTGTTAAAGAGGGAATTCCTGCTGCTAAAACTCAGAATAGATTTCAGCATGTGTATAGAGATTAGTAAAACATTTTAAAGAAGGAAACACAAGCATCAAAGATCACCCACAAACTGCCTCCACGGAATGCAACATGGAAAGCAGAGGGAGTTCATTCTAGTTGAATTTCTTGAACCTGGGGTAACCATAGATGCCCACCGTTATATTCAAACACTTCACAAGCTCCATCATGCATTGCGGGATAAATGTCGTGGAAAGAAAATCATCCTTCAACACTATAATGCACGGCTGCACTCTGCTCAGTTCACCAGGGAAGAAAATGGGGCGGGAACTTCTGCATCACCCTCCCTACAGTTCCGACATTGCCCCCTCCAACAATCATCTGTTCGGTTTTGTAAAGGACATTTACGAGACCAATGCTACCAGACGACGGAGGACGTACAGAAGGCTGTGCGTTGGTGTCTGTGAGCAGCTGTAACGGAGTTCTACCATAAGGGCAGTGCTCTAAATAATTTCTTCAAAGCTAGGCACCAGCTCTGGAAATCAGGCGCCAAGAAACCACCTTCTAGCAATTGTGCATACTACAGTGTGTTTCAAAAGTCGCGTAACCCAACTTTGAAAATGTAAAAAATTTAAACCGTAAGATATATTTACACCTGGTTTTCTGCACTAAACTGATCATGTAGGCTTTCACTGGGTTAATAAATTTATGTTAGCATTTATCCAAATAAAGAAATTACATTATTTGAAAAACATTGTTAATTTGCTGAAAACATCTGAGAATTGATTTTCAACAATAAATACCAACTCTTAAAAATCTTTGGGATCATTTGTTGATGTTTGACTTGTCGTAAAACAGTTGCTTTGTGAGGTACAGCAGAAGCAGGGTATTTTTCTGTGAAAACTTCTTGCACATGAGTGTAAGAATTAGTAGTATCATAAAATACTCTTCAGCAAAGCACACGCGCTGCTCCAATGTATACGCCATGCTGAATCAATTAAAATGAACAGGCACAGTAGCTGCGAAAGTGAACAACGAGAATTCAGGATAACCAGAGGCAGTCTAGGATTCTCTCAAGAGTTCAATTTCGGCACAAAATCTTGATTTATTATTTTTCATGTAAATGTATGGCCAATACTTAGGCACATGTTGCGTGCATCTGTTGACAATATTTCGACCTGCTAGTGTTGCCATCTACGGAGATATGTCCCAAAAATGTAACTTTTTCACATAAATTCGTCAGTCAAAAATCCATCAAATGTTGCACATGGTTATAAATGACAGATCAACATGGCATCAGACATCTAATTATGACCCTTTGATAATTTCATACATATCTTTCTCACTCAGAAGTTCATTTATTTAAAAATGTTAACGCTGCCTTCTGCCAGTTATTAATTTATCTAATTTTCTATGTGGCGTAAACTGATAATTTTTTAGCATTGGAAATATGTCAATGGATGAGGCTTTATAATGCAGAAAACCCCATGTAAATATCTCTTAGGTTTTCATGTTATAAATTTTCAAAATTTGGGTTGTGAGAGTGAGACTTTTGAAACATTATATATAGGAATCTGAGCATCACGGTATTTAAAACATCTCTAAATAATTTGAGAAAGCAGGAAATTGGGGACAAGGAGTAAGAAATTGTTACTGATTCTATAAAATGTTCACAACCTTGATAAAAAAAAAATTGCTAACTTACGCTGTACTGCAATTTGAACTTAGAATCTTCTAAATTTCATACATATTACAGCAGAAGATCACAGTCGCAAGGCTGAAATTTTTAGTCTCCATGGCTACCTGGCGACCGGAATTTTTCGAGCCCTGCGTAAGGGTATTTTTAAGCTTCCAGAAAGGTGGGGAAAATGCTTGCAATGAAATGTAGACTTTGTTGGACAGTAAGGAAACGTCTGTAGATTATGGTGTAGCATGTTTTTCTTTAATAAAGCCAAAACTGGGTTCATGAATAAATGTTGCTCATTACTTTCAGTATGACCGTCTATGATATTTCAAACAGACCCTAAAGATAAGCATGTCTCTGTCTATGTTTCTTTCCTCTTCTCTCCTCTATTGTTACATGTGTGTATGGATTGCTTCAGCATTTGATACACCCTTTAACCCTTTGATGCTAAAAATGGAATAAATGGGTAATTATACTTTCACCAATGCCAAAAAATTCCTTTTTACTGAAATATTTTTTTGTTTAAAAAATCAAGTTTCATTGTTGTTGTTACCAGACTTTTTGGACCAGAGTCTGCTGGTTTTTCTTTCAAGTATCGAGTTATGTCCTCATGGTGCTGGAGAAATGCTGAAATTCAGTCCAGAAACCTTTTCCCGGATCAAATTTAAATATGGTCCAGGAACCTTTTTTTTCCAAATCAATTTAAATATGGTCCGATTTAAATTGTGTGAGAAGAAAGGTTCCGGTCCTATTGTGGAACCCAATATGTATGGATTCCTGGACCTTTAATGTATCAAGCAATAAATAATGCCAATATATCAGTTCATACAGGAAATAACTGCATAAGAAATACATGTGTTATCATGACGTTTAGATGCCCAGTATTTTCATAAGGATGGTTATGTATGCTCATCTATATTTTGCTATTTGTTCCTGCATCTGAAATTTTTTAAAGGAATGCTGGAGGAGGTATGCACTTCTGGCAGTGTGAGCTTCTGAACTAGATAATTGAAGTGCTGAGATCATAGAGTTTTATCCAAAATAAGATTTATCAATAAGCTTGATATGTTATGTCAGGTTTATAAATTCTATAACTTTCAGTTACAGCTATTCGTAGTTTTTCTAATTGAACTTTTCAGTCACGTAAATAGGAGCACTGCATTGTAGAAGTAAAAATGCCATTCTAATGATCACGGTGTTCAAATTTGATCCTACTTCTAACCTTCTTTTCTTTCCAGAATGGCTGAATAGCACTACTGTATACAACAGAGATATTCTATTCAATGCCCTTGAGAGGAGGCCTCCACATATCCCACTCATCACAGTTTCAAATCATCATTCTTGCTTGGATGATCCTGGATTGTGGAGTAAGTATAAAAGTAAAATATTTATATTTAGTAGTTTGTTAAAGCAGACTTAAGTCAGGAAATGCATGTTACTTTTCTCTTCAAAAACTTCTATCTTCTCATATAATATCTAGGAAACTAAAAGTTAAAATATACAAAACAGTAATTTTGCGTGTAGTATTATATGGATGTGAAACTTGGTCCTATACACGGAGTGGCGACAGACTTGGAAAACCGGGAAAAGTCAGGGAATTTGAGAGGTCATGAAAATTCAGGGAAGTTTGCCTTGATTTGAATTTTTTTTTTTTTTTTTTGGGAGAAGGACTTAATTTGCCAGGCGTTTGCTTTGAAAGATGTCACTATGTAGCACTGCATGGGAACAGAAAATCTTGTTGCTAAATCTCAGCCTCAACTATTAGGCCCCTTTTATGCGCAACACAACCACAGTGCCAGAACAAAAACCAGTGCTGGGGGGAGGGGGAAAATAAATTTTCGGAGGGGCAAAAAAATTTGATAAGCCCCTAAATATCACGTGGAAAATGCATTGTATTATCATTTTTGTTGTCTGTATGGAAGTACAGATGGAGATTAAGGGGGGGGGGAGGGGGCATTACCACTGTGGCACTGTCTGATAGTTGTTGAAGTTGTAGCGTGGCATTTTGTTGGACATTCTGAAGGAGCATGGAAACAAAAAGGATGCAACCCTGTAATTTGTTGAGTGCCGTTGTACAGCATTTGTCGGATGAACATTTAGGCTCCATTGATGGATACGATTTTTGTTTGATATTGTCATCTGACTACTGTGGAACTTCGACAAAATATTCACTACAACGTGCGACAAAAATCGCATGCATGGCATTCTTATGGAATTGATTTTTGGGTATAGGTGTTACATATAGTTTCCATTCTTGAGGGAACCAACCTTTGGAAAGGGATAGATTAATAAGGTGTGTAAGAGCTTCTATCCAAAAGGGGATACAATGTTGCAAAACAGTTAGGTTTATGCCATCATAACTGCACGCATTCGATTACATTTTGTTTATTATTTTACGTACTTGTTCATTACTTACTGGGGTAAAAATGAACGGGTCATTATTGGGTTGCTGGAGATAAGGGTTTTAATTTCATCAATCACCACTGCTTTGCTATCTGAGGTTGCATTTGGGTGAACAAAAAACTCGTTTACTGCATCAGGCTTAAATATTTCTGAGGAGAGCGCATTACTATATTTATTTGGCAAAGTCCCTGGCTTCTGAGGTTAGACCATAAGTTCTTAGCATTTTTTATATTCATATTTACCGTTTCTTTATAGTGTTTAAATGTTGCGTTTCTGACTGCTTTTTTGGCTCTATTTCTAAAGTATTTGTATGATAGGAGAGTGTCTGGGTCTCCTGTATTTACATACCTCAGATGAAAGTAGTCGCACAACTTCCAGAATTCCCTTACCCGATTTGAAATCCAGGGGACAGGAGGTTTGGTTACACACATTCTTCGCTGGGGGGCATGCTTATCTATTAACCTGATAATGTTATCATTCAAGGCCTCCACAGCTGCATCTACGTCGTCGTTTCTTTCGATTTTACACCATTCCACATTTTTTGCATCTTTTCAAAACTTGTCCAAGTCGATGGCTTTGAAATTTCTAATTTTGATAAATTTTTCAAACTGTTTTGGTGCGTACAGGTCAAATATGGAGTATGTTATATGGTGATCTGTAATTTCAGGTAACTCGCTCTGCCCAATTTACTTTACAATTAAGTCTTGTGAACAAACAATTAATGACTTTGACATCACTGTCACTCTGGTTGGTTTGGTAATTAATTGTTTCCCGTGAACTTCCTTGATTATACTCTGAAGGAGTCTAGTACTGCTTTCGTTATTTCTTAACATGTTAATATTCCAGTCGAACATGTTGATATTCCAGTCGCCTAACACAATGAAGTAATTGTAATTTAAGTATAGGTGTTGGAGGATATCAGCTACGTGGCTGATGTGAGTATAGCTGACATTAGGGGGTTTATATGCTACCAAAATTCCAATCTTTTTCCTATCGATGGTTAATTCGATTACAAGAGAGACTACTTCAATATCATTATTAACAAACCCATCTAAAAATTTCCATTTAAGCGATTTGGATATGTATAGGCATACACCACCTCTAGATTTGTTTAATCTATCTTGTCGAACTAATACCACAAAAGAGACTACATGTAAATAAGGTGAATCGCAGGAATATACTTTCATTCGCGAAAGAGCACATTCACAAGGATCAGGAATTTTGGGATAGTGTCATATGGTCAGACGAGTCCAAGATTAATATATACGGGTCAGATGGGTTAAATAGGGTCTGGAGAAAATCAAATAAAGACAATGATCACATGAACACAGTTCCAACAGTTAAACATGGTGGTGAGTCATTAATGATTTGGGGCTGTATGTCGTCCAAAGGTGTTGGTACCATCCAGTTTATTGATGGTATCATGGATGCATATGTCTATTTGGACATATTGAAGAACAATGTAAAGCGGAGTGCTCAAAAAATGGACATGCCGCCTATCTACAGATTCCAACAAGACAATGACAGTAAGCATAAGGTGCGAGTTAACATGAATTGGCTAATATGGAATGTGCCCAAATTACTACAAACACCAGCTCAAAGTCCAGACTTAAATCCCATTGAGCATTTATGGGCAATTTTGAAGAGGCGAGTCCATAAAGCAAGCCTCAAGTCCAAACAAGAGTTGAAAACTGTTGTGCAAGCCGAGTGGAATAAAATAAGCTTTGAAACATGTCGGAAACTGGTTAATTCTATGAAGAACAGGTGTCAAGCAGTAATTAAAGCCAAAGGATATGCATCAAAGTATTAGAACTGTCAGTCAATTTGCTCTGAATATACTTTTTTCTTTTATATTAATAAGTGTACGAATAGAAAAGTTGTACAAAAAATGGCATGTTTCTCTTTCGGTTTCATTTAATTTATTATTGTCATTGGTTATACAGAATTTGGGTAAGATTTTATGTTCCTAATGATATTAGTTATTGAATTGTGAAGAAACAATTTCAAAAGAGTGTATTTCCTTTCAGATATTAAAGCATTTTCTTTGAAAATCCGTGTGTACGAATAAGAATGTTACATACTGTAGATACATATGAAATACATTCTACATACTAAATGTTTGTACAAATAACAAACAAACCAAAAAAAAGAAAGAAAGGAACATAAAACACAAAGGAACAAATACAAAAATGAGAACAAAGATTCATCTACACATTCAAAAAAAGGAAAAAGATTGAAAACAAATGCACAAAGGATACACAAATTAATTGACACAATTGTGCTTGGTGTGATATAGTTAAATCTAATACAAATTAATATTATGTAAAAACACGTGAAAGGGCAAAGGTTGGCAACATGTATGGGGGAAAATAAAGAAGCAAAATGAAAGTACTTGTTTTTAGGATTTTTTTTCAAAATGATAGGAATTTTTCGTGAGTGCTGGAACTCAGATATTGTACATTTAACAATAGATTTTTTTTGTTTGTCTTTGAAGTTGTTGCCATTAGTGAGAGACGTCATGGAAGGAGGAAGTTCGTTCCACGCTCTTGCAGCTGAATATGTAAATGATGATTTAAAAAGCACTAGTGTGTGCTTTGGAAGTTCAAGTTTCGATTTTCTCCTTGTTTTGTAATCATGTATTTCCCTTCTGAATTTCAATTTCTGGAAGAGGTTTTTAGGTGTTTTTGTTTGTAAAAGATTATGAATTAAACAACACATGTAATTTTCGTTGTCTGGCCATGTTGAACATTTTGTTTGCATTTAGGGTTGGGAGGATATCATATTTTCTTATATGGTACACGAAACGGAAACATGAATTTTGAACTTTCTGAATTTTAGTTTTGTTTCGAACGGATAGATTTAGTCCGTAAATTACGTCACAATAGTCCAGTATAGGAAAGATCAGTGATTGTATTAGTCTCATTTTAATCTCGGTTTTCAGGCATTCTTTGAAGCTGTACAGTGATCTTAGCACAGCGTACGCTTTTTTAATTTGTTCGTGTACATGAATATCCCAGTTAAGGTGTTCATCGAAAATGACGCCTAGAGTTTTCACATCTGTTGAATAAGGAATTTTAGATGTGTCTAGTTGGATGCCTATCTCGTTAGGATTTATCAGAGAGAGACTATTTTGGGAACCAATAACAGTGAGAGTTTATTTTTGTGGGTTTATTTTTAGACAGTTACTTTTACACCAAGTATTTATGCCGGATAAATCATCATTGAGCAAAGCTAAGGCTGCATTTGTTGATTTTGATGAGAATTTGTAGTTGAGTGTCATCTGCAGAAAAATGAACTTTAGTGTGATTGATTACGGTAGGTATGTCGGCTGTAAAAATGGTATAGAGGAGACGGGCTAGAATGGATCCCTGTGGGACATGGCAGGGTGCGAGAGAGAGGGTGCGTGACAGTGTTTATGAATACTCTCTGTCTGTTGTTCAGATACGATCTAAATTATCGGAGAGCAGGGGGCGAAAAATTGTAGTATTTTAATTTGCTTGAGAGCAGGTCATGATGAATACTGTTAAAGGCTTTAGTGAGATCCAGTAATACCAGCGCTACTGCCATTCTCTTCTCTATTGATCATAATAAATCGTCAGTTACTTTAAGTAACACCATTGCCGTGCTTTGTGAAGAACAGAAACTGGATTGACATTTCGGAAGCAGATCTAGGTCATTAACGTGCTTACAAGTTTGCTTGTAAACAATTTTTTCAGTGATTTTGGAAAATATAGGTAAGAGACTTATTGGTCAAAGGTAAGTCAGGGACGTTATTACTTTTTCATTTGGTATCGGAACAACACGTGCTGTTTTCCAGCTGGTTGGGTATTGTCCTGTCCGGAATGAGAAATTTACGATGTGCGTCAGGGGACGTAAGATATGCCGTAATAATAGTTAATTATTTTTATGGATATTCCATCATTACCAGAGGCATTGGATGATATTTCGTTTATCGCTTTCATTGTTTCGGTTTTGTTTATTTCTTGCAGGTGTAAAGTTTGAGCGCTCTTGTTAAGAGTGTTACGATCAAAGAACTCTCGAGTTTTGTTAATGGCATCTTCTGAAACATCCGTTTTGCTGCATATGCTGGACATTTGTTCAATGTCAACCACCTTCTGCAACACTTATTTTCAGTATTTATTTATTGAGGAATTTCCAGATACTGCACAGATGGCCATTTTACAATGAAATTGTCAACAATGAAAAGAGAAAGAAAAGTAAGTAAAGGATGGTACTATTTGATATTATTTACCAGCATTTCTTCTGATGGAAAACTGAATGGCATTTCTACACTTGTACTCATGATGAGAAGTCTGTAGGAGATAAATCTTTTTTGAATTTCTAGTCTAGGTTTTTTTGTGTAAAATAGGTTTGTGTTACGTGTTGCGTGCATAGGTACTCAAAAGTGGAATTCCTCAAGGATTGTGTTGCAGCGGATTTTGCCTTTGACAATTTTGTATAAATAATGGAAGTTCTGCAAACAGTGTTGATATCGATTCAATTTGATTGATTTTGTGTTTTAAGTCCACTATGAGCCTCCACTGGGTATTGAACTTCTGATATGGAGTCTGTAAGTTTAGAGAAGATAAGAGATTAGGAGTTGAAAAATTGCATTATGAGGGAACCCTGTAACGAACCATAGCTATGAAGAAATGAAATACTGAATCAATTCTGGACAGCTAAGTGGGACATGCCATGGACCAGACTTGAGAGCAGTATTCTACAGTCACCACAATGGAAACCTTTACATGGTTATCGCGTGTGCCAACTGTGCCATTGTTATACTCCGAAATAAACAAAGTGTGATTGTTCAGTGAACAACAGCCAACAGTGTTGTGGTTATGCTTTGGCTAACAGTCTTTACAAGGGAACCAGAGAAAATGGAGTCCCGGTTGTGGTATTAGGTGCAAACAATTTCTCTGTGTTACAGAAGTGTGCAGTTTCGTCATTTCGTTGTTTCTGCCTAAGAAGACAATGGGGAGGAAGAAGTTGACAATGGAAGAGAAGACTCGTGCCTTGACTTTGCTTCAACAAGGTATGTCTGTGATTTGTGGTGCAGCTGATTTGAAAGTTTGAAGACAGGCTATTTACGATCTTAAAAAAGTAGCTGCATGTCTACCACTTGGCGTGGTAACACCTAAATGGAAATTAGGCTCTTGGGATACCAGAATAACGTTGCCAAAAACCTACAAGATTTTGAAACGTGAAGTTATATCAAATCCATCGATTACGGCTGCACAGTTGAAGAAGAAGCATGCAGATATGCTAAGTGATGTATCCATCCGCACCATACAACATCAACTACAGAAAGACCTTTACTTACCAGCTCTTCATGCTGCCAAGGAAAGGCTAAATTTCTGCAGAAAATATCGACATTGGACAACAGAAGACTGGCAAAATGTAATGTTTTCTGATGAAAGCACGTTTACACCTGTTAGATCAGTATCAAAAATTGTAAGAAGACCGAAAAATGTGTTGTGGTATGATCCGTGGTTCACTGTTAAATCTGTTAAACATCCGGCTAGTGTGATTGAGAGCACTACTTATGGTAGAGGGGGACTATATTTTCTCCCCAAGAACGTAACCCTGACGGGACCATTACATAAAATTATTGGAAGAACACATGTTGACATTCTGGCCAATTCATGAATGTCTGTACTTTATGCATGATGGTGCGCCAGCTCATGAATGTCTGTACTTTATGTATGATGGTGCACCATCTCACAGGAAGAAATCGTTTACAAAGTAGTTGAATTACAATAACATACCAGTTCTTGAATGGCCTGGTAATGCATGGAATCAATTAAAGAAAGAGGTTCAAGCAAGACAACCATCTACCATCGCAAAGTTACAAGAGCTGCTGAAGAAGTTGTGGGTGACAATGGACAAAACTTATTTTGAAAATTTGGCAGATTCAATGCCCAGAATATTACAAGTAGTGGTAGATGGACATGGAAATATGACAAAATATTGATAGTAAAAAATTGTGAAATTTTGAATGCTATAAAACAAAGAAGAATCAGACTTTTCTCGTTTTTGTTGCTTTTTTTTTACTTATGTAAAGATTTTCATTGCAGCAACTGTATTATTAGGGAAATGATTGACTTGAAGTATAAATTGAGGGCTGAGATATCACTAATTTCAGTAAACCTAAGAGATGCATGGCTTTATTTGTGATGCCTGTAATATGTCCCTCAAATGCGAGCTTTTGGTTGAAAACAATGCCTAGGTCTTTGTCAGAGGATATTGCTTTGATGTTATGACCAGAGAGGGAGTAAGATCTAGTGAGAGTAGTACACTTTTCAGGATGTAATGTTATGTCCCATGGCCAGGGCTCCAAAAATCCAGGTCGCCATGGCAACTAAAAATTTCAGCCTGGTGACTGTGATCTTTTGCTGTAATATTGCAGTTTTTTAAAGTTGCATTAACAAAATTTTGAAGATTATAAGTTCAAATTGCAGTACAGCGTAAGTTCACAAATTATTTTTTTATCAACGTTGTGAACATTCCATAGAATAAGTAACAATTTCATACTCTTTGTTCCCAAACCCCCCATTTCCCCCTTTCTCACATGATTTAGCGATGTTTTGAATAGGGTGATGCTCAGCTTCTTATAAAGGGTGTTTCATAAAGTGCGCAGTTTTTAAATCGATTGTCATTTTTCTGTTTGAAGGTTGACAACACTTTTCTTATCATTTTCGTAATCTCTGATCACTCCGATTATTACTTGAGCAATTTCTTGGCATTTGTTCAGTTTAGTTGCCATGGAGCGGTTCACTATTGAGCAATGCGTCGTTTTCTTGAAAACACATTACATAAACGGGGAGGGGAGTCTTATGCATAGACAGTTCGTAATCTTCGCGTGATCTTCGGACGTAACAATGCCCCCACAGCAACAACAGTTAGGAGGTTGGTGAAAAAATTTGAGATATCCGGGTCAGTTTCAACCATATTCGCCTGGGCGAAAACGTAGTCGTCACACAGATGAAAACATTGCAGTAGTGCAAGACAGTGTGAATGTTAGCCCAGTCGTTCACAACAGTTGGGTATATCCTTATCCTCAGTGCAACGAATACTGAAAGAAGACCTTTATATGCACCTTTACAAGGTTCAGTTGACGCAAGAGATCAAACAAAGCGATCATGCAAAACTAAGAAATATTCCATATGGACATATGCCAGACATCATTTTTCACTTTTATATCGCATACGGGCATATGCTGAACACTTTTCAATTATTAAATCGTAGTGAATGTGTAAAATAATAAAAATAAAAATATCAACTTTAATGTAATTTTGGCTGAGTTATTGCATTTTCAAAAACTGCGCACTTTATGAAACACCCTTTAGATTGATAGATTTTTCATTGATTTGCTTCATTTTACTTCGCTTTTTGTGCTACTTTTGGCTAATTTGCAAAGATGGTGATGAATGATGATATGATGAAATTGATGAATGAACACTCACAAATATCCATGCCCAGGCCAGGATTCGAAGGTGGGACCCCTGGCATTGTAGCATGATGTGCTAACCACTCTGGCACAGGGGCGGCTCAGCTTCTTATAGTATGCACAATTGCTAGTAGGTGGTTTCCTGGCGCCTGATTTTCAGAACTGGCACCTAGCTCTGAAGAAGATTTTTTGAGCATTGCCCATGGCAGACACCAGGAAGCATCGCATGCTGTCAATGCGTCCATCTTGGTTGATGTCCCTCAGTAACCACTCTGTAGCATAGATGATGGCTTCTCTTGAGTTGTAATGCTTCCCGCGAAGTGGTTCTTTCATTTTTGCGAAAAGATCAAAATCACATGGATTTATATGGGATGATTTCAGTGGGTGTTCTAGTACCTCCCATCACCAATTATGCAAGAGTCCCATCATAGTGTTAACATTGTGACATCTGGCAATGTCATGCGGGATGTTTGGGGTCCTTGTCAGCATGAAGGTGGTGTTCTAAATAAATCGAAGTAGTAGATTCAGGGTTGCTATGCATCTGAAAAACCTGGAAATGTTAGGGAATTTGGCTTATCAGGGAAATGTCAGGAAATTTTGCAAATCGTGTGGGATTTATGTGCATTTTGGAGTCTGCAAGAGAAAAAAGTTGCAAAGTGAACAGGCAGTTCACTTCTACTTCCGGATTTAGTTGTTGTGATTCCACCCCCAAAAAAGTTTCAGTTTAGAAACTTATTTCTTTCGTTCTTGTGATTCTCAGTGTTGTGTAAAATTATGGTTCCTTCGAATTTCTGTACTAAATTTTCACTTTTATAATACTAGATATTAGAAAGAATATCAAAGTACAACTTGCAGTCCAGATATCTGATTGATAACTAAAGTATATTGACACTATGATCATAATTATCAGAAAGGTTGGTGAAGAAGCGGTTATTGTCTATTATTTTATAGATCTTGGTTTTGTTGTCATTTCTTGTAGAATTCCTAAATGGAACAAAAATTTCTCCAGATGCAGTATACTTATAAATGTAAGCAAAAAGGCAGCAGTTTCTACGACAATAAATTTGCCAGAAAACGAAAAATTGTGTATGGTTTATGAACTTTTTCTGTTGTTTTTATGTTATGGTGAAATGATGTACCTCTGTTACCTTAGTCTGAATGCTAGATGTACGTGATTGTAGCACCCAATGCATTTGATGCCGATTGTAATTTTACATTTTGCCCTTCGAATTTTCACGTGTTCTTGTGTGTGTAGAATAAAATTTGCTAAGAATAAGTTGTGAAAGTGAATATTCATAATGATTACGGCTTATATATTTAAGTGAGAAACACAAGGTTCAAATACAAAAATCATGTTGATAAACGTGTCTGGAAAAAAAAAAATTTTGGATTGGAAAACCTGGAATTCAAAAAATCGTAGCAACCCTGTAGATCATAGACTGCATCGACCATCTGCCTGTGAGGTACAGTAGTAGCATGGTGCACTATGACCCCACTTTGTTACAATTTCATGCACATTTTGTTAGCACATCATGCCTCTACTTCATGGCACTGCAATATTTGACTGAATAACGCAGTCATTCCCACTCACCACACTTGCTTGTCTCACCTTCCGTTACCAGCTACGGCAACCCCCTGACTCACATACGTGACAGCAGTGTTGCCAATACAAGGTTTAGAGTAACAGGCAATGTCATGTGATTGAGATTTAAAAATTAACATGAAACTCAATATGAAACAGGGAAATATAAATATGAAATGCATTATTTCTTCTCGAATATTTGTGACAGTTTAATGTCACTGTTGGTGTGCAGAAATCCATCTAAACTAAATTAGTGACGTAACAGCCCATTGAGTACAAGCCTAGCCAAGTAACTTTTTGTTGGGCATGCACCTGGTCCCATTGTTGCTATTAACTGAGTTTTTGGTGTTGACCCACATCATGCTGGGTGAACACCAAGTGGGTAGAGCTTTAGAAAAAGGTAGCCTTGAGCTAATACTGATGTTTTGGTATTCATGCAAATATCAGTATCAAAATGTATTGGTTGGAATTAAATTACCAATACTGGCCATTACTTTTATGGTGTCTGCAAAAATTCTTTCAAGGAGACTAATTATGCAAAATGTGAATTTATTTTTACAACTTTGGAGGAAGAAATCAATTGAGGCGCTCAGAATAATAAAGGCAGATACCAACCGAATTTTGAGATATAAATATGATGCTGCTGCCACCTACCTTTCATATGCAGAAGTATCAAAAGAATTGGGATATGCCAAAACTCTCATATTTCACCTTAAAATTCGTCCATAAGGAAAATGAAAATATTAGTGGAAAAATGACATATCCCAACTGTGTGTGCTTTTGTTTATGTCCACTACGAGTTCGGTGGCGTTGTAGACAATATGACAACGTCCGTTATTTGAGTGTGTTCTTATGCCAGAATCTCCACAAGAAATGTAAAAACCAGTGAAAAACAACTGAATGGGTAATAAACAAACAGAATTTATGCAGAAAAAGTTTCAAGTCATATGTAACAAAAACTTTAACTGTGGTTCCAGAGAAAAGACGTCAACAATTGGAGAAGTGCTGTAACTTTCCTGATTTGACTTGCATGTTTCAACGTTTGTCTGGCGATGTGAAGGACACATTGTTTTTAAAGTTTTATATCCTTGGTGATTACAATAAGCAGAACACCCATTTGTTTAATTTAATCGAGAAAAATGAACCTCGATAGACATACAAAAAGGGCAGAATAATCAGACGAAAGTAGATGCAAGTTTACCTATAAGTATCATGTTACGGTGAAGAATGAAGCTATTGAGAAGAAGAAGAGGAAAATGCAGTGTGTGTATTGCCCCAGCGAATGGTGAGATGTCATTGAAGCAGCAAGAGTAAAAAATCCTTTCAATATTAATAAAATGAACAGGGAAGATTTTGTGGTATTCAAAATAGCATTAGTTCAACTTTGTCATCAGAAAGAAATATGTTGATGGTGCTCCTCTGCTTTTACATAAGGTTACGTCCATTATTGTGGAAAATGATAATCCTGATATTGTAAAATTTAGTTTATCTTATTCTGACAATGACGTGCATCAAACAGTTAATTTTAGGAAACGAGGTAAAACTTTAGATGTTCCATTGTTTAAGTTTCAGCAGAAGTACAATGAACAGAGAAAAATTAAGAAAGCTAAATACAATGACTTGATGTAACTATTGAAATATATACCACCCGTCTATCATCATTTTTATAAAAATCTTGTTCATGATGGTGTTGATGTTGAAGAAGAATGTGAAAGTCTGGAAATGGAGTTGGATTAATACTACATATTAAATAAAGGTAAACTCAATAAATAAGTTTTGCCCCATTTTTTCACTTGTGTATATTTTTTCCTAGTAAACATCACAAAATCTGTGAAACTATTAACAGCAATCATTCAAGAATTTGCAGATATACTTGAAAAACCATATTTAAAAGAACCTAAAGAAATTATGTCATAACGAAAGACAAAAATTTGCAGAACATTTCCAAGGAAACTATAATAAGTTTAAAGCTAGTTGTAACAATAAGGATGAGATGTGGGATGGAATAAAAAGCTGCTTACAGAAGGCAGTGGATGAAACAATAGGCTACAGGGAAAGGAAAAGTGCAAAGAAACCATGGATTACTGAAAGTATGCTGGAAAAAATGGAGGAACGGAGAAAATGGAAGAATGTAAATACAGAAGAGGGAAGACATAATTACAAGATACTGAATAACCAGCTAAGAAGAGAAACTGACAGGGCAAAAGAACAATGGATGAAACAAAAATGTGAAGAAATTGAAGAACTGGAAAAAAGAGGAAGGTATGACTTGATGTATCGTGAAGTAAACTGCTTGGGCTTCCAAAAGAAGAAATGGAAAACAATGTGGATGATAGAAGACGAGGAAGGATGTGAAATCACAGACAAAAAAGGAATATCGAATGTGTGGGGAAAGTACGTTGAAGAGCTCTACCAGAAAGAGAATCGCCCAGACAGTCTGAATGTAGAAAATGAAGACGACGTGCCTGACGATGAGAAAGGATACTATATCCTGAATGAAGAATTTGAGCAAGCACTCAAAGAAATGAGGAATGGGAAAGCAACGGGCACTGATGAAATTCCTGTTGAACTTATCAAATGCCTGGGAGATGGAAAAAGAGAAATACTGCACGGAGACTGTTTTGGTACCTCTGCAGAAGAAAAGCAATGCCAGAAAATGTTCTGAGTACAGGACAATCAGCTTGATATCTCACTCGGCAAAAATTCTTCTAAGAATTTTGAACAGACGCCTATACTCGAAGGTCAGTGGCGAGTTAGAGGAAGAACAGTTTGGTTTCAGGAAAGGAAGAGGTACAAGGGATGCAATTGGTTTACTGAGGACCATTGGGGAAAGATATTTAGAGAAAGGAAAGGAGGTGTTTGTAGTATTTGTAGACCTGGAGAAAGCTTTTGATAGAGTGAATTGGGTTAAACTTTTAGAAATTCTGAAGAAAATTGGTGTAGATTGGAAAGAGAGAAGACTTCTAAGCAACTTATACATGAATCAACGAGTTAAAGTGAGAACAGGAGACGAAATGACAGAAGGCTGTGAAATTGGAAGAGGAGTACGACAAGGATGCTGCCTATCGCCTACTTTGTTTAATATCTATTTAGAAGATATAGTGAAAACTTGTTTCCAGGGCACAGGAGGTGTCAAATTGGGAGGAAGAAGAATAAACTGCATAAGATTTGCTGATGACATGGCATTATTCGCTGAGGATGAAATAACCATAAATAGTATGTTAGAAGAGTTAAACAGCAGCTGTGAGCAGTATGGAATGAAGATTAATGTAAAGAAGACAAAGGCAATGGTTATAGGACGGAAACCAAGGAATATTTTTTGATTTTGATTTGGTGTTTTAAGTCCACTTTATGCACAGTAAGGCTAATCGGGACTGGACCTACAGTTTAAAGTGGGATCCGAACCACTTGTGCCTCCACCGGGTATCGAACCCGGGACCCCTTGATTACAAGGCGACGACGGTACCACTGCGCCATCGGGGAGGCCCCAAGGAATATTAATGTGAGAGCAAACAGTGAAAGAATCCAGCAAGTGGATAGCTTCAAGTACCTCGGATGCACTATAAGCAGTGACATGAGCTGCAACCAAGAAGTGAAAATGAGAATCGCAATAGCAAAAGAAGCTTTCAATAGAAGAAAAAATGTTTTTTGTGGACCCACGGACATAGGTCTAAGGAAGAGATTAGTGAAATGTTTTGTGTGGAGTGTAGCACTATATGGTGCAGAAACCTGGACGTTGAGAAGAAATGAAGAGAAACGACTCGAAGCTTTTGAAATGTGGACATGGCGAAAAATGGAGCGTGTAAAATGGACAGACAAGGTAAGAAACGAAGCCGTACTGAAAAGAGTTGGTGAAAAAAGATCTATACTGGAGACCATCAAGAAGAGGAAAAGAAACTGGTTAGGACACTGTCTAAGAAGAAACTGCCTGCTAAGAGATGCCTTGGAGGGAATGGTTGAAGGAAGAAAAGTCCGTGGAAGAAAGAGATATCAGCTTATGGATGATATTAAATTAACTGGGTCGTATGCTATTACGAAGCGTAAGGCAGAGAACAGGGAAAGCTGGAGATTGCAGTGAAAAACCTGCCAATTAGGCAGAAAACAATGAATGAATGAATGAATGTTAAAAATCTCATGAGTTTTCAAATTAAACAGATAATGTCTTTTTTCTGAAAATGAATTTTGGTTTGGTTGGGATCTGCAGTTATTATTCCGAGCACATCAATACTGTTATTAAATAACTTTCTCATTATGAATATTTTGAAGAAAGAAAAATACTGGCAGATTCGTATGGTATAGTTCCAATGGAAAAATTGATTGATTTAATTGCTTTTCTACCGGTTTCCGCTAATCACAAAGATGAAGGTGAGCAGTGATATAGAATTGATGAAGCGACAATCACAAAGAACAGCCATGCCCAGGCCAGGATTTGAACCGGTGACCACTGGCACCATAGCAGCCTCTGCTGACCCCTCTGCCACAGAGTTCAACCGGTGAAGATAAATTACATGTTAAAATTTATAAATGTTTCAAACTACATTTTGTTTGTAGTGCTACAGTTTCCAATTATCATTATCAGTATTGGTACAATTGATCAGTATCAACATTGTTATTGGCTCAGTTTTAATAAAAAATAGTCCCTAGTGGAGTGTTACAAAGATCATTAGTAGATTTGCACATGCCTCTCCAAAAGTATCAACAGTAGTTCTTTCTTTATGTGAAAAATATTAAACTATTTGATTATGAGAAAAGGACCATTGTACATTAAGTTTCTTATCTTTAGCTACTTAATAGTATTTGTAGGCTTTTAACAAATGCCCATTCTCTTGATTAAGAAAACTTCAATGGTTCAGACATATTTTCAACTTATGTTTTGTTGTGCAGGTTGCCTGAAGCTGAAGCATTTGTTCAATCGTGATATAATGAGGTGGTCGATGACAGCTCACGACATCTGCTTTACAAATTTTTTCCATTCGTACTTCTTCATGATTGGCAAGTGTGTTCCTGTGATAAGAGGTGCTGGAGTATATCAGGTATTTACCGTTATCTTTTCTTTGAAGCAGGGTTGCACAATTAATAAGATTTAAAAATAAGAGTTTCATGAATCTCTTGCAGTTAACATTCTTTCTACCTTCCCCTTCGTTCCCTTTTTTCTTTAGTTTTAAACTTCATCTGTTATTTGAAGGAGTTCTTGCCAGGGATTTTTTCTTGTGTTAGATTACCATACAGAAAAATGTTAAATTTCATCTCCTCACTCTAGAGAACATGTATCCTTAGTTTTCTTTGCAAAATTGTTAGTAGCATAAAAGGTAAAGGTAAAATGTTCCCCTGTGCATAGCACCACGCCATGAAGGCGTATAGAGGGTGTGGGGGTAACGCCCCACACTTTCTTGATCCGGTCGTGAGTAGGGGTGATGTGATCAGCACCACGCCCCTGACCACCTTTACCCCCCAGGGTTTCCCCCAGGTACCCATGTTATTCGATGCTGGGTGGGCGCCGGGACCGCTTCCAACCATTAGAAAAGTTCCCGGATTTGAACCGGCCGGGGATCGAACCCGGGACCTTGAGCATGGTAGTCAGACGCATTACCGACTGAGCCACCGCGGCCACTTGCTTACATAAATAAATAATTGTGTATATTTATGTACAAATATGGACACACCTGTATAAGACCTAGAAAAATAAAAGTCCTCAGAAAAATCATCTGATCAGGGAGTCTCACTGAAACACAGCTGAAGGACTAGAATATGCTTCGGCCTGCTAATATTCATAACTAATAAGTGATTGATAATAATTACAACAGGTACCTACTCACCGGGAATTCCTTGAATTTTGGGAATTGTGCATGAATTATTGTCTCCGAGAATTATACATGAATTCTGCTTGAATTTTTTTCCTAGATGTGAAAAATTACAACTTCCATTCATACACATCCCATTGAAAATGTATAAATTCCCTGAGGTAAGTTTGTCACAGTTTAGCTTTCATTTTTATCGAGGAAGGAAAAGAAAGCCACATGGAAAATAAAACAGAATTCTCTCAATCCGTTTACTTTGTTAGTGTCCTTTGCAGGACAATCTCTCTGAGAGATGTAAGTTTATTGCAAGGTAAGATATCTTGAAGTTGTTAGATTTGAGTGTGAAATGAAATTCTTATATACAATTAACAGTTTCTGTTGAGACACTTATCATATCGGCGAGCAAGGTTTACAATACCCATGTCAAAGAAATCTGCCGCATGTGCATTCAGCCATGCAGTAACACTGTCCTTGAGCTCATTGTTGAAGCGCTGTGTCCCTAGCCACTTCTTCATTTGTGGAAAGAGGTGATAATCGCTAGGGGCCAAATCTGGGCTGTAAGGAGGGTGGTCAAACAATTCCCACTGAAAATGTTGGAGAAGGTTCTTGGTTCGAGCAGCAGTATGCAGGCGAGCGTTATCATGCACAAGAACAATTCCAAAACTCAACATGCCACGTCGCCTATTTTGAATTGCTCGTCACAATTTCTTCAAGGTTTCACAATACACTTGGGCATTGATTGTTGTGCCTCGTTCTAAGAACTCCACCAACAGTATCCCTTTTCTGTCCCAAAACACAGTTGCCATGATTTTTTTTTGGCTGAATGCACCGGCAGCAGATTTCTTTGATGGGTATTGTAAACCTTGTTCGCCGTTGTGATAAGTGTCTCAACAGAAACTGTGCTTATGTAGAAAAATAGCTTAGAGTTGTCTCTTTCAGTTGTATATAATAAAAACTCTCACAATGTCCTGGTGTTTCTTTTATACCCAAATGGAACTTACTTTCCGAATGACCCTCGTATTTTGGTGCTAAAATCCATGGTGCAAGGGTTCTTCGAGAGCCAAGCCCTGCCAAGTGGCTTCTCATTGGGTGACACATGGTGTACACAAGTCCCATTGTCGCTGTTTACTTGCTTTCGAGACCAGAGCCCACTTCTTCTTTTCACGTAGCTTCCCAACTGTCCTTACAATACTGGGTCATCACCGAAATTGTTTTTGAGATTCCACTGCAAATTGAACCTGAGACCACTCGTACCAAGTGTGAGAGCACTAACCATTTGGCTACTACTGATGTAAGATTTACTAGGGGTGGATTTATAAAATGAAAACCCAAAATATGCATTGAAAATAGTCAAAGTATGCACTAGAAATTTTAAAAACTTACACCCCAAAAATAGTATGTTATGGTCTGTAATATGCTTTATGATCCCATCATTACCTGTGGCACACTAATTCAAAGAATTTAAGGAATTCCCATCTATAGATGCATATTTCTTGCATGGTTGGCCAATATAATTTCTCTGATAGTGAAAAAGTATTGTATTTTAAGAATAAAGACCGTTTACGTTGAAGAAACTGGTGACTAGTTGCTGGGACCTATTTGAGGAATTTGTCTCAAATAATGGAACCATCATGCATTCAAGTTATTAACCCCTTAAGTGTGGATGGCATATATATACGCTTTATGTGTGTTTCAACTATATGTGATTTACTGTGGCGTAAATAGAAACGCAGACGTTTGGTGAGATAGTTCTAGCTGTAGTAGAAACAAAAAAAATAGTAGCAAGAGAGGAAAAAGATGAAAAAAGAAGAAGACAAAAACTAATTTTTTCCTTCTTCTTTTTTTCATCATCTTCTTTTCTTTTTCCTCTCTTGCTTCTATTTTTTGTTTCTACTACAGCTAAAACTATCTCCCCAAACGTCTGTGTGACTATATATGCCACAGTAAATCGAATATAGTTGAAACAAACATATTGCGTATATATATGCCTTCTGCACTACAGCAGCATAATGCAGAGGGCTTATACTGAAAAACCCTACATTTTCCAGTAGCGACTTGTTCAACAAATTCACACTTAAGATGTTAACTGCTCAACATCAATGATAAAAATTGTTTCAACAACCTTAAATGAGTAGAAATCGCGCAGATGCTCACGACAGCCTGTTTTACACACTCAGAAAATGATGGTTGAACTATGCTGTGTAATGTAAACTTAAATTCAGATGAACAACCCCACACAGCTCTGCATACTTTGCACACCATATCATAGAGTTTATAATGCCCTAAAATGCTGGCTAAAACCCAAGAGGCTAATTTCCTAGTAACTTTTTACGAGGGTCACTATTTATATTTTGAGCCTTGGCAACACTGATTGAAGTTAGGTGCGATTTGACGTTTCCACGGAATTGTCTGGCATTATTGACCATAACCTACTTCAAATGTTTTGTCAATAGCTTCATTTGTGTTGTTTATGTTGCCTTGGAGATTGCGCGACAACAATAAAATGGAATTCACTCGTGAACATTTTCGTGCGATGATTTGTTACGATTTTCGACGTGGATTATCAAGACAAGAGTGCATCGATCAACTTACTTCCACATTTGGCAATGAAGCCCCATCCTTTGCCACTGTGAAACTCTGGTATAACGATTTTAATCGTGGCCGCCATTCGCTCACCGACGAGATTCGCGAAGGTCGTCCAAAATCAGTTGTTGTTTAAGAAAACATTGATGCTGTGCAAAACCTAATACTGCAAGATCGTCATGTGACATACTGTGAGATTGAGGCAACCATAGGCATTAGTTCCACCAGCATATATAAAATATTACATGATCATTTAGCTGTGAGAAAGGTATGTTCTCGTTGGATCCTACACAATTTGACAAAAAATCAAAAAGACGCTCGCGTCAATTGGTGCAAACAAATGCTCAATAAATACAATCGTGGTGCTTCAAAAGACGTACATAACATTGTAACAGGTGACGAATCATGGATATATGCACATGAGCCGGAACGTAAACAGCAGTCGACTGTATGGGTGTTTCAAGATGAACCCAATCCAACAAAAGTTGTTCGTGCTCGAAGCACATCGAAACAAATGGTCGCCTGTTTTTTGGGGAAAACTGGTCATGTGGCAACTGTGCCTTTAGAGGAACGTAGAACGGTCAACTCTGAATGGTACACAACAATTTGTTTGCCAGAGGTCTTCGGTCAAATACGGAAAACAAACAAACGCCGTCGGATCATTCTTCATCAAGAAAATGCCAGCTGTCACACATCTCGTCTAACAACCGACTTTATGAACAGTCAAAAAATCGAATTGATGGGTCATCCGTCCAGTCCTGATTTAGCACTCAATGACTTCTTCTTGTTCCCGAATGTCAAGAACAAGAATAAATTGCGTGGACAACGATTTTCGTCAGCGGAAGACGCTGTTGATGCGTTCAAAAACCATATTATGGAGGTGTCTCAAGAAGATTGGAAAAACTGCTTTGACAAATGGTTCGAACGAATGCAAAAGTGTATTGACCATAAAGGAGAATACTTCGAAAAACAATAAAGCAGTTTTCAATGCCAAATTCCTGTTTTTTCATTGTTAGGCTCAAAATATAAATAGTGACCCCCGTATTTATGGGTGATTCAGGAACAAAACTAATAATAAAGTAATTCAAAACTGAAAAAAGAACTTCTTTTTCACATCTACTTGTATGTCATCATGGATAAATGGTTCTGATACATTTTCTTCAAAAACGTGCTGGAATGCAAAGATTGAACTACATTTACCCTCCGACAGAAAAAGACTGAAACACCGGAATAAAATTACAATGTTGATTAAATGTCCAGTGTATAAATTAGGTATTGTTCAGGTTTTCAGCTCTATGAAAGCACTGCATGGTCTTTACAGGGAAGTAGCTGTTCAGTAATGGCATGGAACTGTCTGATATACATGTGTGAAGGCCTCGGTAAAAACCAGTTGTTCTTTCCAATTCAACTGCCTTTGTGTGTACATTGACTGGCGAGAAGTCAATGAATCTGATAGGCTTGAACTTTATCATGTTTTAATTACCTGTGACAACACTAACCAGTGGCATAGCAACATATCGCGAGGCTCTGTGCGAGATTAGAATGTGAGGCCCCCATCCATTTTTAAATTTGAAATCTCAATGATGCGAATCGATACAAAGTCTTCAGTGATACGTCAGCAAATTATCATATTTAAATAATTATAAATTACTAAAGAGAACTGTATTTAATAATTTCACTCACCCTAAAAATGTCTTTCTTTGTGTTTCGGGAGCTGAAATATAAAGCTGTAGAAAGGAAGTAAGAATCATTGCCTTCTTGAGTTGCAAATAACCCAAGCATTTAAATGTACTTGCTTCATGGCAATTGGAGTTACTTTATTGTTAACATATTAAAATTGGGAGTGCAAGGTCGAGAGAAAGAAGAATAGACAAGACAAATTGCTTTTTATTTGAGAAAGGAATAAATGGGTAAAAATTTCCTCATAAGTTATCATGAATATTTGCTTACATATTTCACATGAGAAATATGACAATAATTTTCTACTTTTTCCGGGCCCCTTTAGGCTTAAAGCCCACCCGCCTGTATGTTGCCCTGATTTGATCTATTATAATGTTTAATTAGAATTTAAAGCCAGATAAAAATATAATGTTTTAATTTTATTGCCTACAAATATGAAATGTAGATAAAAATGTTTAAAAGGTGGGAGGTAAGCAAGAAAAACAAAACAGGATTTCATGTCACACCGGGCGTAATCCACGCTGTTCAGGAGACACATGATTTCGAGTTGAAAATGACGTAAAATTTCGGCAGAGGGGAGGGGAGTCAAGTAGGAGGGGAATAGAATTGAGAGACTTCCTGCATTCTGCAAGAAAGTAAACCGGATACTACATGGGTGAATGAGGAGAGTGTGTTTTTACCTTTAAAGGTTTTTAAGAATTTTAAGTGTTAACTTTTAAACACTTTCCGTGGTTTTTATGAAGAATGAAAGGGGCATGGAAGTTTTATCATGGCATGGGCAAGTTTTTAGCAACCTTTTTTACCAAAGTGAAACCTATTACCTTATTCCTTGTTCTATACTAATTTGACGCGGCAAGAAGCGATTACGCGAGCCAAAGAAGAACCTGAAGAAGGGAGCAGTTGACTCCTGAAACGTTGTTTTGTAAACTGAACATACATAACGTAAGTAAACCTGCTTGTGGTATTTTATTGAATACTTATTGTTGCCTACAAAAATTAGCTCACTTCTATTTAATACATTTTTTGTATCAACACCACGAGATGCGAGGCCCCGGGCAGTCACCCACCCCTTGCTACGCCACTGACACTAACATGTATAAATTACCATGTGAATCAAAATATTAAACTCAGTACTTAAATGCATGTCATTAAAAATTTTGGCGTCAGTGGTAAGAGGCTTTGGCACGTTCTATTTAAAGTGGACCATAAAAAAATGTACTACATATTTGAAATATTTCCAGGTGGGGCAAAGGCAGGTTGAAGTAATTCTTTTAAAGAATATGTTTATATATGTAGCGTTCTGCAAGTTCCAAACATTTGCTACCAGATTCAGACACACAGATATGCGAAGATGTACCAGCATCTAGTCAACAAATAATGCCACCTCTGGTGCTCTTTCTTTCCTCTGTGAATGTGTGTCTTATTTTAGACATCACTCATTGGTGGGCTTACATTACACTCAGGAGCTACCAATATTTTTATCACTAGCCAAAACTCTGGCTTTAATTCTATTTCTTTTTGTAGTTTGTGCAATTTTCAAGATGTACAATTATACAGTAAAACCTAGTTAATCTGGACCCCGCTAAGCTGGACTTTGCTTAACCCGGACAGGCAAAGGAAAAAATAAAGCAGAATGCAAGGTTTTAAATGGGCTAGAAGTCAACAAGAGAACTTCCCAAAGAAAAGGCAGTCTACCACTGATGAAATTCTGTTCCCCGCAGACTTTGTACTGTACTGTATAGTGTATTTAGGCCTATGCCCTTTAAATACTCCATAACAAACATGTTTTGTTGCTATAAATGGAGTTTTAATGCACTTTCTACTGTTCTTTTATGTTATTTCAGTTAATCCGGACTTTCGTTAAACCGGTCAAATTATCCCCCCCCCCATTAGGCCGTATTAACGAGGTTTTACTGTATTATCAATAGAATACCAATTGAATTATTACTACAGCACAGAACTGCCCACTTTATTTTCTGCTTTCAATTGTTTTCCATAGATATTTAAGGCTTCTAAACTTTGGTTGCCTTCGTTCTAAACAATAAAGTTGAAGTAGCTTGTAAATTATATTTACAAGAAATCATTTAGGTATGCTGTAATGAATAAAATGTATTGCAAACTGCTAAATAAGGCCATGAAATGCACGAAGATAAGGTATCTAAATTTCAATTTCAGTGCAGTTATGGTATCCAAGGTTATTGTCTAAACAATACTCTATTCTTGTTCTGTGTATCACGTTTCCATGGTAATGGTTATTAAAATTTGAGGCTCTTAACAAACGAAAATATTGGATCTAGTGCATGTTATGTCCAGCAAATATGTCTTTGCTGAAACATATTGTGAGTCAGCAAAGGAATATTTGTTCACTATGACTAAAATAAATATTAACATAACCATTGCTTTAAAGAAGGAGTATAAATGAGTTAGCTGGTAATAAATCTGTTATAAGAAAGGCTCATAATTATTTTAATAATTACTAGTATTAATATACTCAGGAGACGTGTTAATATTGTTAAAAGTTTACTTTCAGCACATGTAAGATCATCAAGAGTAGATCTAAATTTTAAAATATATTAAATTTGTATCTCATTGTTTCTGGTAATTGTTAGTAATTTATAAGGCACTTCTTTGACTTCTTTGATATAGAAACCTGTTTTGATTTATTACAAAGGTATTCAGTTTCCCTCATGAGCACAATTGTGACTTTCAGTTTCTGAATTGAGACAAGCCCTCATTCAATGACTAGGTAAAGACGAAAAAAAGACGTAAGTGAAAAAACATTGCTGTTAACAGAGCCCTGAATTATACGAGGGGGTATCAAAAAGTTCTGATCATCACAATGAAACAACGACCTGAGAAACTTGATGTTACGTTGTGGTAATTAAGACTTCTCTATGTAGTCACCTTCCAAATTCACACATTTCTTGCAGTGTTTCTGAACCCTCCATGGGCCTTTATTGTAGAAATCTGCAAATTGCGTGGAAAACCACTGTTTGACCCCGTGAACGACGTCATCTGTATCATCAAATCGCCGAGCTCGCAGTGGCTTTTTCATTTCTGGAAACAAGAAAAGTCACTTGGTGCGAGATCGGGAGAATAAGGTGGATGTGGCAATAATTCAAAGCCACAGTGCATTGCTTCCACAACAGTGGCTTGAGTTGAGTGAGTGGGTGCATTATCAGCAAGGAGACAGATGCCTTTAGAGAGCATACTGTGCCGTTTTTTCTTGAAAGCATCTCACAATTTCTTCAGATGTGAGCAGTAATATGCACTGTTAATTGTGTGGCCTTTTGGAAGGTAGTCTGTCAGGATGGCTCCCCGACAATCCCAGAATGCCGACAACATGACCTTCCCTGCAGACTTTTGCACCTTGGCCTTTCTGGGAGAGGGGGAATAAGAATGCTTCCACTCTTTGGTCTCCGGATCATAGAGGTAGATCCAACATTCGTCCAGAGTTACTCAATGTAGAAACTTTATCACGCTGCAAGCCCCAATATTCTCAATTTTCCAGGTTACTGACTTCTACCACCACCTGCACAAACAATACACAACATATTAACACGGTATTTGCACTATGATGTACATAGACTTCAATGATTATACTGGCAAAAATTCATTCATGTACATTTAATAATTTTACCTAATGATCACTACTTTTTGATACCCCCTCGTACGTGATGTTAGTGCTTGTTAAGTTTTTATAGAATAGACAGAGAAATAAGTACTATGTGATGCTATCAGATCAGGGATTCCTTGAATTCTTTGAATTATGAGGAAGTTAACATGGTTCTGCTTGAATTTGTTCATGAACATGAAAATAGTATAGACAAACGTTCTCACCATGACATGCCTAGGGTACACATTACACTATGATGAGCAAATTCACACTGCAACCTCTGACTTGGTAGCATACAATGCAGACTGCATTTGTTCCACTGTTTCCTCATCCCCACCTCGTGTCCTCCCTGCCAACCATTGAATTGCTGAACCTAATACAGTGTGTTTCAGAAGTCACGCAAGCATAATTTTGATTGCTTGTAACATGAGAAGCGTAATATATATACCCTCGGTTTTCTACATCCATTGACAAGGTGGCTAATCACCGGGAATTCCTTGAATTATGGGAATGATACGTGCATTGTTGGCTCCGGGAATTATGTGAATTCTGCATGAATTTTTCTCTGAAGGTGTGAAAAATTTCAACGTTATTAATCTAAATCCCATTGAATTTATACATGCTTAATAATGCCCTGAGGCAAGTTTTTCACAGTTCAGCATTTATTTTTCTTGATGAAAGAAATGAAACCTGCTTGGAAAATAAAATGGAATTCTCTCAATTTGTTTACTTTGTTAGTGTCCTTTACAGAATAATCTATCTGGCAGACGGATCAGAAATCTTGAAGCTGATTAGGTAAATTTAAGTTTGAAATTCTTATAGAAGTAATAATTCTTTGTAGATTAATTTACCATGTAACATTTGTGACTTGTGTTGGTTGATATATTTTGAGTCCCAGTATGTGAAATGGCAAATGTAAACTCCGCATCTTAAATTAAATATTTTAAATTCATATACCATTTCATTGAAACATACCAATTTTTAATACATTTGTGTGTGGGTGGTGAGAGGTGGTAGGTAATACATAAGGTTGAAATAGAGAAAACATCTCCTTACACCCTTGAATTTTTGGAAAGTTTCCCTTGAAAACCAGTAATTATGCTTGAATTTTATCATGATCGTAGAGTGGCTGCCCTGATTGAGATATTTTTCAATACTCAACATTGTCAGTTTACTCGATGTAGGAAATTGTATAAATGTATAATCAATAAGCAAAAGTCAGTGTTAATTTTTTTTTCTCTTTCTTCAAGAATGTCACTTTTGAATGAGAAACCATGAAAGGGTCATAATTAGACATCTGATGACTGGTGCCATGTTTGTCTGTAATTTGAGACCATGTGCAGCATTTGATAGGTTTGGGACTAATTGTTATAAGGGTTAAGTGAGAAAAGTGCTTTCTAGGGGCATATCACTTTAGCTGGCAACACTAGCAACACAACTAGTTTGTGTTGTGTGACTTTTGAAACACACTGTAAAAGAACTTTCAAGATATACCATGCAAAGTATCTCCCATAAAAAATCTTACCAAACCTTATCATTCAATCTTGGAAATCCTGTATTTTGGTTTCATTGGGTGAAATCTTACAAATATAGGACACCTAAAATATTCTTGCAATGAAATTCTAAAACGCAAGGGAAAGGAATCGTTTACAACTGTATTTTATTACTCACCTGATGAAGACCGTACACAGTAAGTCTCTTTTCAATTGTCTGTATAACTACAGTGCTCATTTTGTGAACTTTGATGTTATAATGTAACATAGTTCATTAAATTGAAAAATTTGTGGACAAAAAATTTCTGACTCAACAGCTTCAACCATTGAAATATGAGACAATCAGTTCCCCGCCCCAAGGAGTTTTCTTGGGACAACTGGACACCTTAATGAAACAGAATATTCCTGTAATTTACGGAAGTTTCCCTGATGGTGCAGTGGTAGCGTCATCACCTTATAATCAACGGGTCCCGGGTTTGATACCCAGTTAGAGTGACCATATGTCCCATTTTGACCGGGACAGTTCCATTTCAGAGATGTGTCCTGGCTGTCCCGTCGATATTATTAAACAGCTACCATTTGTGCCGTTTTATAAAAGTCTAGGAGTTATCTTGAAAACCAAGTTTGAGAGACATTTCATGCCAAAACATTTTATTGTTTTGTGTGTTTCCGTTATTTGTAGAGCACTGAATAAGCATGGCCAAGAAGCGTACATGTAGTTTCAATACAGAATTGCAACAACAATTTAAAGTTCATGCATCTTGACACAAACTCAAAAGACAAAACTCGCGTTGTGTGTCTGATAGGTGGGGTAAGGTTTTCGGGGAGATTTATAAACAGTTGGTGAAGAATAAAGCTGCTCTCAAGAAGATTATTTATTTATTTATTTTATTAATGCCTTGTTTTAAATGGAGTTAAGGCCGTACAAAGCCTTTTCTTCCACTCAACCATACATTTAAAATTATACATTATTATATTATACACAAAGTACACTAAGTCATTTAACATAGGTCCACACACACTATACTCATACACACAAGTCTTAAAGCCCTGAATATAACACACAAAATACAAAATATATAATGCACAAAAAACTAAACATGGAATGAAAGAATGCAAAATTTAAAATTGTATTTAAGTAACTGCAAGGTATTTTAAGAATTCGTTCACTTGCACATGCTTTTTAGTCTGCTTGGCAGGGGAAGATCTAACGACTACTCTGAAGAGAGTGGCGAACACGTATGCTAAAGGAACCGACGGAGCTTACTGTTCTAATGCTTTCTGGCAACTGATTCCATAGTCTTACAGCCGATACAGAGAAAGAGTTGGAGAAAAAGTTTGATCTGTGGACGGGGATAGAGAGAACTGAGGAGCTGCGTGATCTGGTGTCGCGATCGTGAAATTCATGAAGAAATTGGAAGCGAGAGAGGAGATAGGAAGGTGACTTGAGGTTGAGAACTTTGTAAAGTAAAATCAGAGTGTGCAGCGTTCGTCTTTCTTGCATACGTAGCCACACCAATTTGAGAAAATAAGGTGATAGGTGGTCCCAATATTTTAAATTAAAAATGTATCGTACGCAGGCATTTTGAACACTCTGCAGACGTCTAGCTGACTCACCTGTTAAGCCGGAATACGCTACGTCACAATAATCTAAATGGCATAAAACTAGGGACTGACATAGTTTGGCCTTGATAGAGGTGGGGAGGAACTTGCCCATGCGTCTTATAGAATACAGAGATCCGAAAGCTTTTCTACACGCCGAACTCGTGTGATGTGACTATGATAAATTTCCGTCTAATACAATTCCCAGATCTTTAACAGTTTGGTTAAATGGAATGTGAGTCGAATCTACAAGAATGGAAGGAAGAATGTTAAGATCTACGTAACGTTTCAGTTTATCGGAAGCAATCAAAATTGCTTGTGTTTTATTAGGGTTAATATACATGCCATTGTCTAGCGACCAGTTAACAATCCTCTCTATATCTTCATTAACCTTGGAAATACCATCGCTTAACATTACTGGGGGTGCAGAATAGTACAACTGGAGGTCATCGGCATACAGGTGATAACGGCAGTGTTTCACGATATTTGGCAGGTCATTAATGTATAAAGAGAATAATAAAGGGCCGAGTACGCTTCCTTGCGGAACGCCACAAGTGATCTCAGATAGCGCAGAGCACTTGCCATCATAAACCACCCTTTGTTTACGTCCAGTTAAGTAGGATTTGACCCAGTCTTTTGCAGAGGTGGTGAAATTAAAAAATGATTTTAGCTTGGAAATGAGAATATCATGGTCGAGTGACTGGAAAGCTTTTGTGTAGTCCAATAAAACTAAAACTATCGCCTGTCTGCAGTCCATAGCTTGTCTGATGTCATCGGTTATGTGAGTCATGGCGGTGCTAGTGCTGTGATTAGGTCTAAATCCCGACTGAAACGGAGCCAGAACTTCATTTGTATGTCGGCTGATTTGGCCGTGAGCAATGTATTCTAATGCTTTCGATAGAGCGGGAAGAATACTGATAGGTCGGAAATTGTCAACGGAAGTGGCGGGGTCAGTCTTGGCGAGAGGAAGAACGTGTGCTATTTTCCACTTATCTGGAAAAATACCAGAGCGCAGAGAAAGATTAAAAATGTCAGTGATGTATGGCAATACATGAGGTAAAATCATCTTTATTAGTCGCAATGGGAGGTTGTCGGCTCCTTCAGAACCAGATTTGATCCGACCGATTGCAGTTGCAACTTGGAACTCATAGACTGGGTTAAAATTGAACTCTATCATTTCTGTTTTGTGGTTTGAAATAGCTCTAATAGTAACATTTTTAGCATCGTTATTCGTTGAATTAGAGAGAGAGAAATGCATATTTAATTCATCAAGGGACGAAACACGAGTAGGATCTACGTTACGTTTCTCTCCTAGCCCTAGATTTCTTAAGTTATTCCACAACATTCGGGGGTTGCCTTGCATATTTAATAATTCGTAAGAAAGCCTTCTCTTTGCGTTGCGCACGGCCTGATTACATCGATTTCTCAACATGCGGTAGTTATTAAAACTATTTAAAGTATTTGGAGATTTGAGGCGCTTGTCATATTTAAACCTGCGGTGAGCCGAATCGCGCTCCGCCATAAGTGCGAGAATGCTGTCGGTCATCCAGGGGGAAGCAGGCCGCGTGACGCGTTTTTTCTTTAGTGGAGCATGTTTGTCGAAAAGGTGTAAGATTAGACTATTTAATTCATTAAGCTTATCGTTAATATTAGTGAAGCTGTTTATTGAATTCCATGGGGTTCTTGTAGCATCTTCGTTTAGTGAAGCGGGGTTAATTTTCTTTAAATCGCTGTATTCAATTATGTTTGGCTTGGATTTCGGAACATTGAGCGAGTAAGCAACGTAAATAAGATCGTGGAACGAGAGACCGCAGGCGCTTGTTTGTCCATGTTTGGTGATTCGAGAGCAGTCTCCTGTTAAGATGACATCTAGCCAAGAATGCGATGTAGCCGTGTGGAAGGTAGGATCGAGCTTCAAAATATTTAGATTGTAAGAAGAGATAGCAGCATGGAATTTATTTACTTCAGGTTTGGCAGTTTCTAAATGAAAGTTCAGATCGCCCAGTAATAATACATGCGAGAACATGGGAATGAGTTTAGCCAGTTCCTCCTCACAATTTACAAAGCACGTTCCAGGTGGACGGTACCCAACAGCCAGCAGTAGCTTCTGTTTGTTGATGGTAAGTTCCAGGAAAAGATATTCTGTCATTCATGCGTAGTTACCGTCAGATTTAGCCACAACCACCGCAGTAATATCTTCCCTTATCAGTGCCATCACCCCGCCACCTCGTTTCCCCAACCTGTCGTTTCGGAAGACGTTGTAGCCTCGCAAGGAGACCATGCTGGAGGGTGTGAGAGGATTAAGTCACGTCTCCGATACAAGAATGCAGTGGAGATCCAGGGGGGAGAAAATAGCTTTGAAGCTATCGAGGTGCGCTTCGATGCTCTGTGCATTCACGTGTGACACCAACAGTGAGTTCGGACAAGTCTTCAGCTCGTTTCCGAGAATTTCGGCTGTGCTGACCGCGGGGGGCGGAATGCCAGGGCAATTAGCAGAGCGACGACCCTCTTCAGAATTTCGTCCACTGTCACCGAGATGCGTTGTTGCCAGATTAGCCATTTTTAGAATTGAGGTTTAACGAACAGAAACAAGATGGGAGAAGAAACATTAGCATACCAAAATTAAATTTAGAATTATTACTTACCCTGTCAAGCAGAATAGCATGGAGGAAAGCATCAGGGAATGACACACACACACTCACATTAAAAAACGATAACATAAACAAGAACCCGGACCAAAAAACCTCACTAAACACACATGATTTGAACACATCACACACACAATTATTCATACACAGCGTAACGACAAAAGTCACATATGCTCTTCATTACACTTCACACTCAGTTCGCGTTGCACCCCATCTCAAGGGAGAACGTCAAGATCCTCGGGGGAAGATATAAGGTAGCGACGACCTCCGTGAGATACGAAAATGCGCCCGTCTTGGCTCCAGGCATTGCGTGTTCCTACGCGATCCTTTGCCACCCACAAAACCCTCTGTCTGTAGGGAGTTAGCGACTCTGTAATTAATAGGGACGAGTTCTTTAGCATCTTCTTTGACTTCCACACCTCGTTCCTGGAGCGGTAGCTTACAAATTTCACTATGATGGGGCATTTTCCCGATCTCAAAACTTCCGCAGACAATCTTTTCGGAGGGCCAAGCCTGTGGCACCGGTCAACGTGCTCGAGCTTGATGTGCTGCAACTGAAGCTTATTTTGTAAAGTCTGGAGCACGATGCTGTCCACGTCTTTGTTGGTGGTTTCGGGGACCCCATGCAGCAAAATGCAGTTCCTCCTAGAGTACTGCGCTAGGTCATCTGTTTCAATGGTGTTCGTGCGTATCTGCTTGTTCATGCTCTCTAGGTCTCGTCGCAGCTCTGTCATGGAGTTGCTCGTCGATCTCTTAAATTGCACAAACTCGTCTCTGAGGTTCAGGAGTGACTTGCGGAGGTCAGCATCTTCTTGCACCGATCCATGGTTGTCTAGCAACTCATCAAGCCGTTGCTGGAATGCTTCCATAGTTTTGCCTATTTCTTCCACTTTGGTCGAAACAACTGATAGTGTAGGCTTGGACATGATAACAACCCCGAAGATCCACACGGTGAAGCTATTGACCTGGCGGAAGATGTGGCAACGTACAGCGGTGGAGAATAGAATGCCAGGCTAGCTGAGGGGTGAAAGCGCGGAGCTCTATTCAAGCACGTCCATCCACTACAACTCACTACTATTTCTGCCACTCCTTAATTTCCGCATAGGACTAAGATCAAAAGTTTATCAGAAGGGTCCGGAAACACTACAAAAGTCATGCCGAGATTATGATAATTAATACCTTTTGACAATGGCAAGTCATATTTCACTTGTTGTTTATGATGTATCACTTATGTGATCCATATTTTAATAAATAATAATAATATGTTAATTATAACGATCATTTTATAATTAGGCCTAACCGATTTTTCAGGAGAGGAGGGGGTAAATTGATATCCTTGTGATGTCCCATTTTTAGGTGTACATATTTGCAGACAAAATGAAACAGCTTGATTCTAGGTGCTGCACGTGTACACATTCTTTTCACATGTTGTGAAAAGGATAAATTCTTATCTACGTGCATACTGAGATATTTCAGAGATTCACATGGTTTTATATTGGAATTACCTATTTTAATGTTTTCAATTAGCATATTCGTCATCGCCTTGTAATCAATGGGTCCCGGGTTCAATTCCCGGTGGTGGCACATAGTGGTTAGGATCCCACTTTAAACTGTAGGTTCAGTCCCGATTAGCCTTACTGTGCATAATGTTGACTTAAAACACCATATTCATATTTAATGGGATGTCTGGGAACCCAGGCAAGCGCATGTAAGTACAAAGTGGATTAAAGTAATTAAGAAACAAATGGAAAGTGAAATATATATTTCACATCACCAGTGGCATATTAATCCATACATTAGAGTAGGATGAATAAAAGTGAGAAGTGTAAATAAGGAAAGATACCTTTCTCTGTAGCCTAGCATGTTGAATTACTAAATTACCCTCAACTTTCTTGGTTCAATTGAGGTCTTCATGATGGCATAGTGGTAATGTCATTGCCTTTAAACTTTAAATTGCAGGCCCAGTTCTGATTAGCCTATCTGTGCATAAAGTGAACTCAAAAACTCCCGGTTCAAGTGTCAGCCTGGGCATGGGCGTTGGTTTGTGTGTATCCCTCCATGTAGTTCTAGAAAATTGACGCAAAATAAGATAAACACAAATAAGAGAAAAGTTTTTTAAAAAAACTAAAAAAAGAAGGAACATTTATAAGTAAATCAATGTTGACAAAATGCAGTAAGTATTTGATACGGTCAATAAATAACTGGATTAATGCCGTGAAAAAGCGAAATAATGTGACAGAGCAATGAAACTTACGGGATATGTAGGCCAGGCTGGGGTACGCCACATGTCTGCAAGATGAGTTCCGGACCATGTCACTAGGTGGCAGCACTGGCAGGGAAGGGAGGTTAATATGCATTTCGATGCACTAAGTTTAGCGAATCTCTTGCATATTTCTAGCTGTTTCATGCTGTCGCTTGGCTTATTTCTCACAAATATGCGAATATGCTGACTTATTTCTTACTTCTCTGAAATATTTAAAATGCAATATTTTTATTACTTTGCTCCCGATGACCGGACGCCTCGCCTCAAACGTTCTCATCTTTTTGCTGACATATGCCACCGTACCTATCACCTGTTACCTAATATAATAATATTTCAAACTTGTTGTGTCTAATATAACATATTCCAAACTTTTTGTGAGGAGTGTATATTGTAGAATTATCACTTTCGGCAATTGTATTTGCAGGAAGCTGTGGACTTTTGCATTGAAAAGCTGAACAGTGGGTGTTGGGTGCATATGTTTCCTGAGGGCCGCGTCAATATGACAAAGGAGTTTTTGAGACTCAAGTGGGGCGTCGGACGACTCATTTACGAGTCACGGGAAGTGCCTATGGTCATACCGATGTGGCACGAAGGAATGGACACCGTTCTACCAAACGAGCCGCCTTATTATCCACGGATGGGTAACAAAATAACAGTCAACTTTGGTAATCCGATAGATTTTAGAGACATGGTGGGTGATATGAAGCTCAAGAACACGGACGGTACCATCGCCAGGAAGGCCATCACGGATAGGATCCAAGACGAGTTTTCTTTTCTCAGACAAGAAACACAGAGACTTCATTCACTTGCTTTGCTCTCATGATGATTATGAAGATTTAGCATTTGCTGCTGTCGTAACGAAGGTCGCTAGTTGTGATTGATTGACGCTGTTGGATTTTTTAACCTTAGAGGAGTTGTAGCTTCCTGTGTGGAGCAGTCACGAACTGGAATTTTCTTATCTTCAATTTGGAGTGCTGTGTTGTTGTTATCGAATATTAATTTTTACCTTGATTTTTATTGAGTATGTTTTTTACGACTCTAATTTATCTGTGCTAAAAGAAATCTGATCTTGACATGTCAAAAAGTAAATACTGTTGTTACAATATTCAAAAACTAGTCAATCTTATTTGTTCTGTTATTGATTTTTGCATATCATGACGTATATCTTGTAACTACATTATTCTGTACATATGTGTGTGTGTGTATATATATATGTAATTGTTAATGCTTTGTAGGTTTTAATTGCTATTTTTAATTGTCACATTTACAAATGAAAGAAAGTTCTAAGAATACAGTAGTTCAGATGTAAAATATTAATTTTCATGAAGGTCCATAGGATTGTACTCCTTTTTTTATATGTAGCACTTCAATTGTATGTTAATAGAATAGTGTAACGTAATTAAAATCTATATGACTTGTTATTGTACAGAGCAACTGACACATGAAGTTTACATTGCATATAAAAAGTCCCTTCCAGTAATGAAATTGGACATTTTTGTTATAAAGTACATTTTTATTTGTCACAAAGTGCATATACTAGTGTGTTTAATATGTTATTGCAACGAATCATGTTGGATGCATTGCATACCTTTTTGTAACGTTAACTTCTGTCTGTGACGTCTCTTCTTTTCACAGTTTTTCAGTATTAATGGTTATTCGACAACTGTACAGCTTCATCTCACTGTAGTATTATCCTGTTGACTGCTCTTTTTGTTTTTCATGAATGGTTCCGTTCCTCTCTCCGTGTTTACCATTAGCGAATGTCTTGTTTGTCTTTCAAAGAGCCAATGGTAACTAGTGATGAACATATGTACATAGAGTCTGCTATCATTTTTAAAATTGTAGTGTATGTTAATACTAGTACATTGCTTCCGTGCCCAATATTATTGAAAGAAAGCGGTGAGAACACCAAAGAGTGATTATCAATGATGATGTATTTAAGTGCAGAGCACTGATTTGAATGAAATGTACCTGTAAGGAGTCTGCGAGACAGTAATAGCCAAAGCTGGTGCAACCAGGGTTGTTAAGGTCCAGGAATTTCAAATAAATTCAATTCCGGCCCAGGAGAGAAAATCGGCAAGCTTAAATGGATTCTGGATCAATTGAAATACGGTCCGAGAACCTTTTTTCCAGATCAATTTAAATACCGACCAGGAACCTTTCTCCTGGATCAATTCAAATAAGAGTACAAGTTCCATATTGAAATGATACAATACGCAACTTGGACCAAATTAAAATTGTCCGAGAAAAAAGGTTCCGGTCCTTATTTCGGAACCCAATAGAATCCATTAGAATGTGTCCCAGGGTTGTTAATGGTCCGGGAACTATAAATAAATTCAATTCATGTCCAGGAGGGAAAATCAGCAACTGTAAATGGGTTCTAGATCGTAAAGAACCTTTTGTGTTTAAAGTATTTCAATTTGGTCCAGGAACCTTTCTTTTTTTCTGGATCAGTTTAAATAGGGTCTGAGTTTTGTATTGAAATGTACAATACGCAACTTGGACTGAATTTAAATTGCATGGGAAAATAAGGTTCTGGTTCTGTTGCAGAACCCAATATAATATAACCCATTTAACAATCCTGGTTGCAAGTGGCTTGTTTATAAGTGTGTAACACACAAAGTATGTGTAAATTGGCTTCCACTTTCAGAGTAAAATAAGCAACTTCTTCATTTGCATGCAAGCATGGATGATATTTTTAACAGCTAGGTGTTGAATGCAAGAACTGTGAGTGAATTTATTCCATTTCCTGTTGCTCCACATTTGACAGAATTACATGAAATGTCTTTTCGGAAATTAAGGAACGGTTACAAAAAAAAAGTAAGTTGCATGAAGCCACAGAGGTGGTGTTAGCTGAAGTGATGCTCCTATGGTTGAACATGGTGACAATGAAACAGCTGGGGCGATGCCAGCTAGGGAGATACTACAGAGTGATTACACGTCTATTTCCTACCCAACCGCAATTCCAATCAAGGAACAAATAGAACTTTTAAAAAAAATCAGTGTACTATTTTCAGGAGGGAATCTAAAGTACAGTCAAAATAGGACATTGAATAAAGAAAGTATAGGTTTTTGAGATTTGTAGGTAAATATTATTTTATCAATTTTTATGTCTTTTAATACAAAAGTTCACATTGTGAAATACCATTCTTACTTCTGAATAGTGAATTTTAATCTCAGGGACACTTTTTTCTTTTAAATGTTTGCAATTGAATTGTAACACTTTGAAGATGTCTTAAAACATGATATTCATGTGCTCTGTCATTAGATGGTCGTATTCCATTTTTTAACCAAGGATTCTGATCATACAATGTACGTACACTGTTTTTTACCACGCGACTTCGTTTTACACGAAATAAATAATATATGTATAGATGAAAATAATAAACAAATGAAATGAAAGCATATGCTGAGAATCTTTGTTCATTGTTAGTGAAAACTTTTTGTTGACTTGCAAAATTGTACTTAGAAGTTTGTGGGTTCAAACCTTTTTTGGAGCAATATGATTCATTCATTTCTTCCTTTAATGAAGACATTCATGGTTTTTATCTTAATGGCACACAGACAGTAAAATTTAGTTCGTTTTATGAAAAATAGCTATTCCACGGTTAATCACCAAATTCTTTCCTTTACCTATTTTGACCATAGGACAACCAATAGTGGATAGTGGTACCTTCCAAAATCGATACTACTAACGTGTAATTATTATTTTATATAAAGAATAGCATTAATAGTACTTTTTAATGAATGTTTTCTGTCATTTCCTTGACTCCTTCACTGATTCTTGTACCATTATCATCATAAAGCATAAACAAATACCTGACAATAAATAATGTATTTAATAAGAAAATGAATGATATTTTGATTTTTCTCATGTGATGATGAATTGTAGTATTGTGTTTTTTTGTTTTTCATCCTGGTGTCAATTGTGTGTATCTACAGTGCTAAATGATTTTTGCAGTAGTACCATTGTAACTGTATGTTCATTTCAACTGTACATTCCCTTCTTTTAATATACTTTTGTGTATGTGAATCTGAACTCTGTACGTATATATAATGACTTTTATAACAGGACATGATAGAAGTTGAAAACATCATTCAGAGTAAATTTATTGTATTTTTTTTTTTTTTTTGTTATTTCTTATCATGATGAAGGAATCTTGCCATTTACAATGATAAAATAAGCAAAACACTTTATCTAACTGTATGTACAGTAAAGTCTATGTTTATCTGTGTACTTTTGAACAAATCGTTGGAAAATAGAAATGACACTTTCTTTTACTTTTAATTGTTAATTCTTATTCAGTCAGGTCTTTCATATGTAAAATCAATTATTTGTGATGTCTTTGATTTCGACCTAGTAAACTACTAGAATTATGTTTGTGTGGAAGTTTTTTCAATACATGTTTTTCATTAGAATCCATATAGCCTTACTGTTCCTTTCACACCATGATTGGAGAGTGCATGGCAGGAATGTGTCTGTAAGAACCAACCAGAGTTGCAGTGAACCAGATTTGGGTATGTTCCTAAAGTCGCACGAGTTTAACACGTTAAACGAGTTATGGCAACTGGCCGTTCCATAAGTGCTTTCTTGCACTTCATGAGGTTCGTGGTGCTGTTTCAAAAGTCACTTTTCATGTGTTTCGTGGAAGAACAAACTTCACCAAATGCAAGGCAAGTCAGTTGCTAGTTGCAGAAATGTGGGAAACCAAAATGCCTGCAAACTGCATAAAGCGTTGGACTGTTAGGATGATAAGTACAAGTGAAACATGTGTGATGTATAAGGTATAAGTGGAAAATGCAACAAAATTGGAGAGAAAATGGAATTTATGCAGCATGCTAGTTCTTTGAGCTAGTATTGCAGGTTTTTTTGTAGTAGAAAGAGTTCGTAGATTAGTACACCAAAAGCAGGGAATTATGTTGCAAAACACACATTCTTGTTGAAAAATTGTTTCTCTTATTTTTCAAATCTCGTAGCAAAATTACTAACAGCTGGTGCAATAAACAACAATTTTCGATGTTTCGATGATTTATGTAGGTAGCAATGTGGACATGCAGGCAGGTGTTGGGCCAGAGCTAAACATTTAAAGTATGTGGTCACGTGCAAGTGAAATTCGCACAAGTATTCAAGTTAATGATGAAAATTGTTATTAGTATTATTATTATTATTTTAAAGAATGTAGTACTTAATAGTTGGTCGAAATCTGGGTGTACGGAGATGAACAGCTTATATATATTTTTTGTGGTAGTGGTCATGATGTAGCTTTGAGCGTTTTATTTTAAAAGCAAACTTCAATGCAGCTGTCGATTTTTTTGGTAGTTTATTGTTATTAACACTGACATCTGAAGCATATTTTATTGGTGCTAATATAGCAGCCCTTCCAATGCCTGCCATTTGTAAATATTCCAAACAAAACACAGTCGATGTCATTCCTAAAAACACAATAATAACTACTTTCACCAGGTTCACGAGGCCAGTTACTTTTGTTCGATTTGTGCGTTTTGTTATGATTGTCAGAGTGCACCCTTTCTCAAACCCCTCTTGCTAGGATCAGTAATTTTTACATGTTTTAATTTTTTGTTCCCTGCTGCACTTCTGCTCAAAATAGAATGTGCATGACATTAAAAAAAGTTCATTTTCTAGCTCCATTTGTTTTGCTGTTAGGGAGGTTTCACTCCAAAGTGACAAGCAATGCATGTGGCATGCCACTTCAAGGTCGACCAGAATGTGAAAAATTGCTATTGTTCATTGACATGTGTTGCATGTTCTCAATCTCAGGTTGTGCTCAAAAGGCTCAAGACCACACTTGATGGTCTTGCATTTAGTCTTGAAGTCTTGGACTAGAAGCGAAATTCTTTCGAAAACAATTGGACTGCAGCGCAAAATATGATCAGTAGATGAAACCATACCGCATATAGCATCAGAGAAATGGGGGATGGGGGGAGGGAATCAAGTGAACAGAGTGAAGCAGTACGTGCTGCTGCGATGGCTGGTAACTGGAGTCTCTTTACCCTCCACACAATACTGCTCCCTCTCGTGTGTTCATTGGTGGAGCTGTCTCTCGTCACTACTTGCGCAGAGACTTGTTTTCGTTCGCCTGCTCCAGAGATAGCTTGCACAGGGTATAAGAACACTCCCCCCCCCCCCAATCCCAGAGTTATAAACACTTGTTTTTCACCACAGAATCACATAGCATTTTATAGAGTTCTTATACTTACATTTCCATGCATTAGAATAACTACAACCAACATCTGGCTGGCTTTCGACTTCCATGATTTCAAACAAGTGAATGACAAGTTCGCAAGTGAAGTACCCAACACTGCAATGATCCATGCTGGAAGCTCAATTGCTTGCTTAATCCCTAAAGCCAGTTTAACGTACAGCGTACTGACCTACACATTTCTACCATGGGTGGTTTGACATACGCATCATGGCTATAAATGAATATTTATATTGGCACGGAAAGAAACTATTTTTCTTCTGCTTGCTAGTGAGACTGTATTTTACTGCCACCTAGTGTAATTTTGCGAAAATACAGGGGACTGATGCTCAGGCAATGTAACAAAATAATGTGAATGCTGACTATTCAATATTATACATTACTAAATTATTGTACTGTATTGTATTATTGTATTTATACTTTCTGAACAATCTTTGGATGTTTAATAAACCCATGGATATGTACTTTACTTATGTTGAAAGTTTCAATTGAATTGCATTAGTGGTTCCGAAGATTGAACATTTTAAACAATGCTGTGCGAATCTTCCGTGTTTCTGAGTTTAAAATTAGCATCCAGGCTCTAGACTTCCGGGTATTAAAATTCCAGCCTTAGGGGTTAGGGGTTAATTGGTGCTTTGTGTCACTTCTGACAAGACTAGGGTTACCAGACATCCAGTTTTTCCCGGACGTCTGGGAGGAATTTGAAAAATAACATAAATGTCCTAAATTTTGAGTGTCACATAGTATTAATTAGGAAAATGCGTGTTTCAGTTCGACAAAGAGAAATCCTGCTAGAGTAAAACGGAGAAACGGAAGCAATTAAAGAACAAAGTTTTGGGGCCACATTCTGATGATGCCACTGTTCAATACTTGAGCGGAATTTCTTGCCTTGAGGTTTATACTGATGGAACAAGGTGTTTTCTATTCTTATTCAATGTTTTGATTGTAAATCAGGGGATATGGAGAACAAAGTTATTGAGGGTGTCTACCAGTTAAGAAAATCAAGAAAAAGCAAATAAATGAACAAATAGGTCAAGAAGTAATTGAAAAGTGAAGAAATTATACTTGTAGTCAAGAATTTTTGCTATCACAATGACTGACTGATTGATTTAGTTTATTTTACTTCACTTTTCTGCCCTTTTGACCACTCGTGAAGATGAGGATGAATGGTGGGTGGTAAGATAAGATGGATGAAGGGACAATCGCAAATATACATGGAAGACAACATTAGCCCCACGTAAGATTATACTGGCTGCGAGTCCAGACGCCAGAGCCTTGTTAGTCTGTCAAATGAAATGCAGGATGCATTAACTGATTGAGTTTAGGTTTTATGTCCACTATGTTTCCCCTAACAAATACTTACATTTGCTTAGAACCTATACAGCTTCTTTTGAATTCTTTGTTTTCAAATGTACACTTCAAGTTATTATCTTACCTCATTGAAAAATAGCAGCGTATGAACATCCAGATCGATCCATTGAAGTGTAGAGTACCTCGTCAGTGTCTGCACTATCGGCAAGTGAGGTGCTTGCTGCCATATGTCTGCACTAGACTGTCCATGATTCAAGCACATAAGTTTCTATAACCAGTTTCAACAGTGATTTACTTACTAATTCATGAAAGAAGGTTCTGAAACTGGCGGCCTTCGTTGTCCACACATTTTTGACACCTCTTGATGAAGTTACCCATAACTCGCTGCAGTTCCGGTTGATTAAAGTTTGTTATTTCTTGGTGGGTGTCACGTTTCAATTCTTCCAGGGTGTGTGGATTTGACTCATGTACAGCATTTTTTAATCTACCCCAGAGATAAAAATCACATGGAACTTTTACAGCCTGGAATCTTGTTTCAAATCACCTTTGAACTTTACGTGTTGTGCAGTAGAAAACATTTACTGAGTCATAGCACACTTTATGGTTGAATACACTTGAAAACACACAGTTCGTAAGAAGCATCCTATTACTTCAGTCTCCTATCTACTTTCAGGACCTCCGTAGAAACTGGTTTCTAGCCACCCCTCTCCCCCCCTCCAGCTTATGTTAGTGGGTGTCTTAATAAAGATGTATTAAAAATGTGTGTTCATTGAAGGCAACTAGTTTGAACGCCACCTTTTATAAATCTGGTAAGTAAATCACTTTTTAAAATAATTATGGAAACTTGTGTGCTTGCTTCATGGACATTGTTATGCTCTATTTCTCTTCTGGGGAGAGTAACCTGCCTTGGCTCGACCTGTTACTTGTCTTCGTTACTTCCCCAGACAAATAATTTGCATAACACTTTAAAAAACTAACAATACGGTTCAAATCGAATCATAAAACATTGAATAACTACCATATTCTTTACCGTGGATATTAGGGAAAAACTCAGTTCTTTTATCTTGAATGATAGCTCAGACGTTCAGTTTAAAAATATATAAATAGACTATTTATTTCGTTGATTAAATATGTACAAAGAATTACATCAGAAATAACCCCACATAAGAAATGTCATGATCCTCTTTAATTGAAACAATGTAAAATTATATATATATATATATATATATATATATATATATATATATATATAAAAAGAGAGGTTTGTATGCTGGCCTAGATCAAAATGTATCTATCTTGTCACTAGCATACATGACGTTTCTCTAATCCCCTCCCTTTCTTGTTTATAATGAAAATTGCCTCGCAAAAATAGACTAAACTTGATTGAAATTACAACAACTAATTATGCGCTTTTCTTAAAATTATATAAAAACAAAACTCTGATGATTCTTTTTCCACGCTGTCACAGTCCCTTTAATCCCAGATTAAATAAAAACCGGACACCTTGACAGTGTTGAATCTACAAATTTAAACTAATAATTTCACACAACAAGGTACTTGGCTTGTCACCAACGGATAGACATATACTTGAAATTAAACGCATCCCTTAATTCTCTCGAATATGACGTTTCTCTAAGTATAATACAAATGTCCACCGAAAACTAAGCGTTGGCTTGTCACCAAACTGATGAAAAAAATGTGTGGACTTGTCTATGTATTTCGATGAAAGCAAATGGTTGATCCGTGACCGCTAGCCATTTGACTAGCCCAGCCACTCTACCGGCACCAAGAGAACCTTTCAAAGGTCTCCCCTCTTGCCCAAAAAACGTAATAATGCCAACCCCCGTTACTCAATCGGTTCTCTTATATAGGCGATTAAAAAAAAAAACAAAAAAAAAACAGTAAACTGAACTTTTTCAACCCCCCTCAGGTTGAAAGGACGAATATTTTAAAACTAACAGCCTTCTGCAAGCTGGCTTTCACTGTCACATAGTCCAGCCCTACAGCAGGTTACATTGGAAACTGCATAAAAAGGAAGTATAGCCGTCATTAAAAAAAATAACATTGAACATACATAAAAACAAATAAAAAAAAAGGATCTTGTAGTGATTCTATCATTAAGATGTACAAAAGGCCGCAAGTGCCTCACTTGCCGACACCGCTAACACCAACGTGGCTGTCTACACCCGAATGGATTGTATATGTCTTGTGCAACAGATGTTACATTGTATTGAACAACTGCATGATTATTGGTGCACCTACCCAGTCATGTTAAAAGTACAGGCTGGTTACTTACCAATGTTGTGTGAAAGTGATCAACTAGCATTCTTGCACTGGCACTTTCAAACCTTACAGCCAGCAATCATAGGGTTTCCATGGTTTCTGTCAGTCAATTAAAGCAAATGTACTTTCAATGAAGGTCGCATGTACTTCCACTCATTTCTCTTCCATCATTCTCTCGCTTCCTAGATGTACTTAACTAAATAATTAAAGTATCCACCAATGAACCAAGACTCCTAACATGTAGATATGTTAGCAGTTCTTTAGTGGCAAATCCCATCTTACTTTATTTGAAAGCGTACTTGATTGATGGATTGAATTTGTTTATTTTACTTCACTTTTCTGCCACATTCGGCTAATCACCAAGATGAGGATGAGTGATGATATGATGAAATTAATGAAGGGACACTCGCAAAGAACACCCATGTCCAGGCTGGGATTTGAATCCGGGTCCCCTGGCATCTTAGCACACTGTGTTAACCACTCTCCCATGGAGGTCAGCTTGAAGACAAACTTGAATAGAAGGAGACTTGTAAGAGGATACTTGTTCCAGGTGAATATTGCTTGTATATTCCAGTTTGTGAGCTCGATTTGGGCATGGGTGAGTTACTCTTCATTAATTATTCTCATCCTAATTAGTCAAAAGTGGCAGAAAATGTAAAATAAAAAATACATTTTATTTTATTTTATTTTATTTTATTTGTGTGTGTGCATGCGCATGCTGCTGTGAGCTGTTACTTTATTGTGGATGGTTCCTCCACTTCGTAGAAAGACATCCTGGGTATTGAGAATGATATGCTTTAGCAATGAACCTTGGTTTCATACTAGTACCGGAATGATATTTGTCCCAAAAAGTTTCTTCGGAATGCACTAATTTCCCTGAATCGGGTGGGATAGCAAAAATTATTAAGACTATATTTTCATGAAATTCACTATATGTTAATTACATTTCTATACATAAATTTATTATGTATAGTACAAATTCTAAAAATTCTGTCTTCCAAAATTATGCTACAAGGCAGTGTTTTTATTGTCCTCCGCATCCTTGAAAATTGTTTGTGAAATACCTTAACGACTGTATGGGGGGGAGAGAGAGAGAGAGAGAGAGAGAGAAAACAATCTTTAAACACACTTGCAGATTTAAGCTTCTGACCTGGGCATGGGTAAAACAAACCCATCATTCAATAGATTTGGGCACTCGACTTTTTAATGTTAGAATTGTCCAGTATCTACAACAGAAATAATGACTATGTTGTTCTAAGTTTTTAAATGCTTACAGGTACTTTGTATTACATACTTGAGCTTCATAGTTATAGTGATATCAAGATAAACGTTGTTGTATCAACAACAAAAATACTCAGAACAATACTCAGCTGCTTGCCTAACACAAAATGCCATTGCATGTCACTGTGCAGCACCAACATTTTATGTGGCATTTGGGTGTAATTATGAGACTACTGCCACGAACGTTTCAGTTAAATAAAAAATAGGACTTTCTACTGAAACACCCTGTAGCACAGGGCACATTATATAAAGTAGGTGATGGACATCTCAAACAGGGCATGAAATTCAATATGGTGTGATGAAATGCATGCTGATGCATAAATAGTTATTATGCATATCATGATTAGTGCAATAATTCTGAGACCTTCACTTTCCAGGTTTAACCTTTAGTGGACTAAACTCTTGGGATGGAAGGGTTTCAAACATCACTTTACTTATGCGCAGTGCTGCACAAAAAAAAGTTCATAGAATGAAAATTATTTACTGAAGGTAGTTGGAGTTGGTTTTGTCCCCCCCCCCCTCCCCCAAGGAACCATGTTTTGCAGAAACGGATGTTTCGGTGTCGTCATCCCCCATGGGCGTTGCCAGGAATTTTGGCAGGAGGGGGCAAACTCAGGGAAAAGAAGTTACGTTTCATATATGAAACTCTAAACACAAAGCTAAATATATGAACACCTTATAAAAATATGGGTACTTGCCACTTTCTTCATTTGTAGAAGGTGACACAACACAGCTATTCCCGGAACAAAAATTGAAGAACAAAAGTACTCCTACACTTTCTGACAGGTAATGTTCACTATACTGTTGCTGTGAAGTGCAGCGAGGTCTTGTTGGTACCACAAATGCCCCTCCTTGCCCTTATGTTGCTGCACCTATGCATCCCCCCTCCACCCCAGAAAAAAAAACAACTAGAGAAGGAAATTGAAATGACCCTAGTCTAGCAGTACAGTGGGTAAGCATTATTTTATTGAGGTACTGGGGTATGTTCTACTGTTTTCACTGTGCATGAAATAGGGGCCAAATGCGCAGAAAAAGTTTGAAAAATATATAATTTGGGAGGAAATATCAGTTTTTTATTATATTTTGCATTTTTGCAAAACATTCCAATAAATTAATATTTCATGAAAGCGTGACAAGTAAATTCAAATAACTGGGTTACATAACCTGTTGCTAGACCGAGAGCCTACTTAGGAGAAGTTGGAAAATCACCTTTTTACTAATGCAAAATACATTTTTATTATTTTTATCATAAATTATGGGACAATTTCCAACTAAGCAGGATTATAGGTACAGAGACCATTTTCGAATTTTTCTATTCACTTCAGTTTTGGATGGCTCAAAAAGAAATTTCTTTAATATGTTACTTGTTACTACTTGTAGTTGTTCCTGTGGAGCTGCAGTGTCAACGTTGTACTTGCTGTCAGAGTCCCTAGCCTTTCTATACAAAATAAAACAAACTTCAACACACTTATCATTAATAGTTATCAGTCTATGATATTTTAAGAAACATTTTTGTGCAATTGAAAATCCTGGACTTTAAAATACATATGGACTAAAAAATAAAACCAACTTTTGACAAACATCCAATAATTGTAATACACTGTAATTCGAGTATGTCATATTTTCACATGCATATAAACAAACAAAAAAGACTGGATTGAAATATTGTCTAGTTTTGGAGAAATGGCATGTTAATTGCTGCCATGTGATGCAGGTACAGTCACTGGCAAAAGTGAAACACCTAGATCCTGAAATACTTGCTTCCGTGCAAGGTGTTGTGTGTGTTGCCTAACTCTAAGGTGGAGGCTGAGCTTGCTATTGAAGATTTGCTTTTGAAGTTCACTGTAGTGTTAGGCAACGCAGGGAAGAGTGTGTTTCAGTATATAGGTGTCCCATTTTTATTGTTGACTATATTTACAGACAAGTTGTCTGCTAAAGGTTAAAAATACATTTGAAAATGTTCAGTTCATACTAATTCATGACTAATTTAGAAAGCACATGTATTGAAATGGATATCTTTAAATTAGGAAATAATAAATTAATTTTCAATTCAAATGTGAAAACCAAAGCATACAGTTTATATGTACATGTATGAATACTTTAAACTATATTTTGTCACAAAGTTTGCATGTTCATTGTTGCATTTTTTTGTTAAAATGAGTGTAAACAGTAGTATGTTAATATATATTCTCTTCTCTAGGATTGTGGGATTGATTTTACACACGTTAATGTTTTGTTGAGATTTGTATTGGTTGCTTACATAAAAATCATGGAAGTATGTTTTACATGTTGGTAGGTAGAAACACAATTTGTACAGCATTTTCTTTCATATCACATTACATACTCAGTGGATGGAACTGCCATTACATTGCATTGTTCTTGATACTATTGACTTTTTTAGTCTTTGTAATACTTTTATATTCAGTTTCTTTTAAATGTGGATAGCAATGCATGTACAAGGCATATTCAGAAAATAAACTCAAAGAAGTTGCTGCGTATCTGAATTTTCTTCTTTTAAATATTTACCTTATGCTGTGGTATTTACATAGTAATCTGTTCATGTTTGTGCACATGTTGTCACACAAGAAGCTGAGGAACGTAACTCCAAAAATGCAGTTTTCAGTTTTGTTTAACCCTCCGTCATCCGCATCCTCATTGCAGCACAAATGTCCTGCGCCTCATGAAAACCAACGTTATTTACGTGAATTATTGATGCAAATCGAGGTTTAATTACACTAGCACTTGCTGGAAATCAGGTGAAATATACATGTACGCAAACATGTCCATTTCGGACATTTTTATTACCTATTAAAAGAATAGTAAAAAAATGAAAAAGTCTCATAGAATTACAAGCTTAGCATCTTGAAGCAAATGCACCAAAATATTATTCTAAAAGTAATTAAAACTTTGCCATATAATGAGGACACTAAAAATTAACACATCATTCACAAAATTTACAAAGTATTTTCCAAAAATGTTCAACGTATTTTAAAAAAAAAATTCATCGTATTTTTCAAATCGAACAACTTATATGGCCATAGAAAGGAACTATTTGTTCCAAACCTCTTTGTTAAAATCTTACTGACTTGCAGAAAAAGCAATGAAATGTAGAAAACACACCTCAAAGATACTTACAAAATATTTTTAAAATGTTCAAATCTCAATTTGTTTCTCGTACTCTTACAAGGTATAAGTAGGAAAAGACATACTGACTCAAATATAAGGAACCGAATGTTGTTACTTTTCAATAACAGTCTTTTGACAACTCCGACATTTCGTATGGGAACTGCAATGGTTTCTGCATACAAATAATTTGCATTCCGAACAACGTACCGTCGTTTTATTATTCTTATTTCCCCAAAATTCATGGCTGGCATGCTGTGATTGAAGACATGAAACGTTCCTGCGTGCGGTACTGAGTGCCGCCAAAGGGGGACCGGTCACTTCAGAGGCGTGTAAGTTAAGAAAGAACGGCAGAAAAAAGTTGCCAACGCCTCTATGTTTTCGGGGGAATAGTGAAGATAAGTTACCTAGTGCTTTCCTGACCATTATTGCACTGGTAAGGAAAATAATTCAAATTTTTAAAAAAGGCGGCACTCTATGCTGCCCCACGGATTACGGAGGGTTAAAGACACTCCTCTGAATAGCTCTACTTGGAGTCAGATCGACATATCTCCACTTGTAATCCTTAGCAGGAAGCAATTAGCTTGACTCTTCTTAAGAGTCAGACGTCTTCCTAAGAATACATTATGCTCTCTCCTGTAAATTTTTGATAAAATGGAGTTACGTCTCTCTGGTTCTCACACGACGATGTCACAAAACTATTACTTTAGTATAAATATACTGTAAATTATATAAATATCACCTGAAAGTAACATTTATAAATATTTTACATTATGTTCGTGATGGTTGTTTCGCACTTGTTTATGACCATGTTGTTTGTAAATGTATGATTATAGTACTTTTGCTCGCTCGTACTCATTCGAGCCTCCCACCCTCAAGTGTATACAATGGAATATAATTTTAATGTGACAATAATAGTAGCTACACATGTAGACAGTCAAGTCCCATTATTATGACCACCTCTTATATTTGACGTTGGCAGTTCGTAGCCCATGAAGTACATCACATAGCGTGAGCTGGCATGGTGGGTATGTAAGGTGCGCAATCTGCACACATGTCACTTAGTGCTGTCATGAGTAAAAGGGGCGATTTTATCCGAGTTGCAAAAAAAGATGATTATTGGCTTTTGGTTCAAGGGAGGTAGTATTTCTGAAACAGCGCAGTTTGTGAACTGTTTTTGTGCTGCTGTGGTGAAAGTGTATTGCGAGTGGACAAATGGCACCATTGCGAATAACCGATGAGGAAACTGCAGAACAATACATGTCATTGATGTGAGAGTGAACGTCTACCACCAAGATGCATGATGGCTGACCAACATGCTACAGTGAAGCAAGCAGCTCACAGTCAAAATGAATCAGGAGCCGTCAGGCGGTTGTCTAAAATGACATTTCAGCGAATCGTGCTGCTGCATACGGGGCACTGGAGCAAATGGATGGTCACTGCACCTATGCTAATGAAAGTGTGTAAGTGGTAAAGGCTTCACTTTTCACAGCTGTATCGGAATTGGCCCTCCACTGATTGGTGAAGAGTTGCCTTATCCGATGAGTCCCATTTTCTGCTTCATCGAACGATGGGCTTTGGAGTGTCAGGGGAGAAACGGAGAAGAATTGATGGAAGAACACCAGCTGGTGTTTGCAGCGATATTGTTTGGCGAATGTTTTTGTAGCATTGTCTGAGGCTACGCATCCACGTGGAAGGCACGCTCAACCGATGTGATTATGAAATCGATCCTTGCAGATCATGTGCACCCATTCATTCTGATGGTCTTCTTTGGGACAGATGGGATCTTCAAGAAAGGAAATGCGACATGTCATACGGCTTGAAATGTCAGACAGTGGTTTGAAGGGCACGAGCAACACATCCAAATAGATCCCTAATTCTGCAGACTTGATCCCAATAGAGCATCAGTGGGACCATCTCGATTGTTGCGTTCAATCCTATGGATCTTCTTCCACACACCCTCCGGCAGTAGTGGATGAACTACAGGCAGCATTGCTCCAGAGACCTGGGACAACCTACCAGCAGTTTCTTGAATCACTTCCAGGCCATCTAGTTGGTGTCCGTGTTGCACACGGCAGTAACTCTGGATATTAGCCAGTGGTCATGATGATGTGACTCGACTGTGTGTGTAAAAATCCACTTTGGAAGTTTCAGCACACAATCATCTATTTCATTTCATTTTCATACACTGGGTATTAGTAAGATAGGCTAAACTACATTTTAACATGGGGATAATGACTATGTTCACTTAAGTTTCAATTTCACTGTGTGTTTCACTGTACAATCTATATTTGAGTACCCACTACCACAGAGAAATTACGGATATACATGCACACCTGGGCTTCTAGTGTATACTGCTTGTTTTGCCTGTTCGAGCATTATTTGCTCGAGTGAATTCCTCTCGGCAAAACCTGCAGCTGTTTCACCAGGTAAGAAATAGTGGAACTTTTCAACGCGTGTGGATTTCCGATAACAACATCCTGGCATTTCACAACAACGCCACAGTTAAAATAAACAGCCTGGATGACCTAAACAAGTATGGAAAATGACAAACTCTGCCCTCGGTTGGCACTCATTGCATACATTAACCACCGTAACAATTCACTCACTTCAATCATATGATTCTCAACCTTATATTTCTTAGTTTTACCTTTCTCCTATAAATAATTTAATTTTGTCTCACGCATATATTATATATTTTTTTCTCAGTCATTTTATTAATAATGAGTTTCGTTGTTTCTAACGTAGGAAGGCAAGAGGTCAATGTTGTACCATGTCAGTGCCAGATAGTTCGTTGGATACCCTTGAAAGATGTTCCCTGATATTTACAAGAATGGCCACTCCCCCCCAGGCCAAGGTCGAGACGACAATACTGGGGCTGTAAATAGCTTTCCTCCTTCCCCGCCTGCCAATGAACCGCCACCCCCCGTGATGTTACACATGCTGAGTGTGGAAACCAGAGCCTTGCAAACTTGTATCCACACTTAGAAGACCTTGCTTTCCCTGAAAATGCAGAAAATATCATGGGCCACATCAATATTAACTGCCTAAAGAACAAAATAGATGAAATGTAACTTCACATGCGTTGCAATCACCGAGACTTGGCTAGATGATTCCATTCCAGACAGACGTTGAAATTGAAGGATTCAAAATGTATAGACTTGATCGAGACTTTTCTAAGCAAGGAGGAGGTATTATTGTTTACATAAAAACAGCTGTAATATTGGAACTTATATATTCTGTGTTGGATGTAGATATTGAAGGATTGTGGGTGTCTTTAAAACTTAAACAGAACGACAAATCTTTAATTCTAGGATGCGTATATAGACATCCCCATCACTTTTAATGAAAAACTAACACATTTTGCAGTCATTTCCGGCTTGCCACACTTCGGTTCTCGTCAGGGATACAAATCATGACTTCACGAAACCTACTGCAGCAGACAATGCATTTTTCAATACAATGGAATCAGCAGGCCATAAGCAGCTCGTTCGCATGCCAACACGTGTGACCGACAAGAGTGAGTCTCATAGACAACATTTTACCAACAAGAAACAATTGCATGTTAAATCTGCAGTAGTAATGCATGATTTAAGCAACCATTTTCTGATATACACCTCAATTAACCTAAGGTCACAAAGATCTCCCAGAATACTTGTAACTAGGCGTTCATTTAAAAATTTCCCTGAACAATCCCAAGTAACCACCACTGTTGTAGGGATGGCCAAACGGATCCGGATCCGAAAGTTCCAGATCTGGATCCGAAAGTTCCGGATCTGGATCCAGATCCGAAAGTTTTGGATCCAGATCCGAGAGTTTCGTATCTCAATCCCATTATAATATTACCACACCTTAAAAGGTATTATGATCTTCGATTACAAAGAAATTTTTCATTAGTTAGTCCTACAATAATTTTTTCAAGTGTTGTTCCTAAAATACTTTGCTACGCATCGGCTAACACACTCGTGCACAAAAATAATCTTACTTGTTTAACATAAAATGTCAGAGGTGATTTTGTAAATGCCATTGAAACGAATATGTATTGGAAATGGAAACACACATAAATCTGAGACATTCCATTCCAATATGAAACCTTTAACACATAGAACAAGATAGAAATCTTATACAAAAATTATACAATTTTTCTACAGTTACAGTTTTACAAATTAACCTAAAACCGTTTTTTAGCTGAAACACAAAAACACGTACTTCTTCCTTTGGGCCCCTCCATACCTGAAAAAAATTTCATGGGAATCGGAGTGGCAGACAGGGGTCAGATCCCCGCGTCAATTTGTCTTCATTTTGACTTTTGAGGGGGTTTTGCCCACTAAAACAGTTTTTTTTAGCTGAAACACAAAAACATGTATTTCTTCCTTTGGACCCTCCATACACCTGCCAATTTTCATGGAAATCGGAGGGGGAGAATTAGACCTCCCTTGTAAGTGTATTAATTAATTACAAATGGCGCACGCGGTCACACACTATATATATGTGTGTATGTATGTATATTATATATATATATATATATATATATATATATATATATATATATATATATATATATATATATATATATATATATATATATATATGGGATGGCAAAACGGATCCGGATCCAAAAGTACTGGATCCAGATCCGAAAAATTTTAGGATCCGGAACCAACCGGATCTGGCCATCCCTACACTGTTGGGCCAACGTCAGTTTTTACGTGGGAAATCAGTTTTATAAACAACTTTTTAATGCTAAGACAACTTTCAGGAGAATGCTGAAAATTCTAGACTGTAAAATAAAGTGACATGTAACAGTGTTTCTTTTCGAATATTTCAGTCTCAGCACATAATGGAAATCTAATATATTTTTAATGAAAGTAGAAGCTATTTTTAACTTGCAGTTACTCAGCAGCCGCCATGGATGAAAGATGTGTTGGGTATTGCTTATTGTTTGTCTCTTTTGCTGTAGTAGAACAAGAAAATTCTTACAGGTATTATTGTGAAGGTTGTTAAGCAATGTTATGTGCACACTAAATTCCATGAAAGATGGAAAACTAAGTAAACTCTAGAAAGTTTTTGTGCTACCACTTGAAGGTATGGTGCCTTGAAAACAATGATACCATGTTACTGAGAAAGTGCTGTGTATTTTTTTAATTTTCATAAATAACTTGAACTATTGTTTACATTTGGCCTCACAATAAATTATGTATATATCAGAAAACAAACCTATCCATTCTTTAGTTTTCAGTACGTTGGGATAACGTAAAACGATACGTTGGCCCAACATAGTAAAACCACACATTGGCCCAATGTTGGAACCATGGCCAAAATTACCATTGGCCAACGGTATGTTTTTGCATTGGGGCCAACCATTTTCAGTATGGTTAACCCAACATTGAACCAAACGGACAGTTCGTTGATCATTGTTATCTACCGTTTCACAAAACAACAATGATGCCGGATATAAACAATAAGGTAACATATTTGCAATCATTAATAACAGAAGCTCTGTATGTCTATGCGCCAATAAAAACGTTTCGCGTTAGGGCCAACAAGCATCCCTGGATCACTGGCGGTCTTCTTAGATTGATATCACTCGAGAACTGGATGTTTAAGCGTGCACGTAGTTCAAATAATAATTACACATGGGAACAATTTAAGACCTTAAGGAACTATGTAACAAAAACAGTAAAAGACGCAAAAAGAAATTATATCCTTACGCAGATCTATTCCGATAAATATTCAGGCAATAACAAATTCAAGATTTTCAGGTTCTTAACTGGAAATGATAGCAAAAACCAATCCATCGCATCTATTGAACAGGGACGGCGACAGGGGTGGGCACAGGTGGGCAAGTGCCCACCCAAAAATTCCTGTGCCCACCCGATTGCCCCCCCAATCAAATTCAATACATATATACAATTAGGGAAATGTAAATGGTTCTGTAAGTGTAGGCTGGTCCTCACTCGATTCATACTTGTGAATATTGCCGATACTAGAAAGTTCACAAGCTGCATCCCATAACAAGCTTTGATGTCATTTGGCGAAACTTTTGTCTAGTAAGGATGTTTACGAAAATTTGAGCAAATATCCTGTTGAAGGAAATCAATTTAACCTTTTCTTTCTTGTTTCTTAATTTTGTCATTGGAAAGGTAAGGGTACTATCAGAACTCTCTTTTAAAATGTGATCTAGTGAACACTGCTATGATTAGAAGCAATCAACTGGCTTAGTAAGTTTTATGGGATACTCACAATTATAAGGTTTATGATCAAGAGTTAATCAGAATTTAGGAGGATTTGAAGGGTTGCAGCTCCCAGCCTTCAATGGGGAAAAAAATATTCAAAAGCAGCCATATATTGAAGAAAAAAAGATATTTGGAATGTGGAAAAATATTAAAAAATAATTATAACTAACCATATGACATGACTTGGGCTAAATGTTATAGACTAACTGAAACTGTACATAAATGATGATGTCAGCACCGGCCCTCCACATAAATCTTGTCCTGTGTATGATCAAAGTAACAAACAATAAAAAAATAAAACATCATCTTCGCCTTGGTTCCTCCAGATACGCACGAAATTATATCGACCTTTTAAAGAGGGTCCACACTGCAATACCAGGAAAGAAGACATGCGGAATTTTATGTTTGATTGATATTTTTTTTAAAAAAAATATTTCGCTTTTCTTCACTTTTGGCTAATTGCAATGATGATATGATTGAGTTGGTGTTTTAAGTCCACTTTAAGGCTAATCGTGACTGGACCTACAGTTTAAAGTGGGATCCGAACCACTATGTGCCTCCACTGGGTTCGAACCCGGAACCCCTTGATTACAAGGCAATGACACTACCACTGCACCATCGGGGAGGCCACAATGATGATATGACGAAAGTGATGAATTGACACTCACAAAAACGCCCATGTTCAGACCGGGATTCGAACCTGGGATGCTGCATCATAGCGCGCTGCGATAACCACTCCGTGGGTAATTTGATGTGCCACTTCCTTTATTCTATCACGTATTTACATAGCTGCCATCTTCAAATAATGCAATGTATCTAAAATAACAATTTTTAATTTGTTTTAATTAATAACGAATATTCACAATCACTACCATACCGAGGTGACCAAATTTTAATGTAACAGTTTTGTAGGTTTGGAAAAAATCTATCGAATTACTGAATCGATATTATTAGTGGCTAGCACTATTTACAAGTTCTCTTCCAACATACACATTTTCACTATCAGTTATGCAGTTCTTATGATTAACTTGCAAGAAGATGAAGAAAGGGGTGGAAAGAAATCTTGACTCGAGGGTGTCAGAGACCTATAATGAGGCAGCCAAATTAAAGAAAAAAATTGCAAATAATCCAGTGGTGATTTTTTTTAAAAATCCACATGCTCAAATAGGCTAATTGTCACTAGATCTCCATTTTAGACTGTAGTCCTAACGAGTGTGCATTGGCCTTCCACTGGGAATCGAACTCAGGACTACTTAATTATAAGGCGAGAGCGTTATGCGATCGGAGAGAAATAACCCCGTCAACTGTATCATTTTATCATAACATAAAATGCGTCCATTTAAGAGGTCAATGGTTTATGATTGGCCAATGGACGTCCACAGAATTTTTTCCAAGGAGGGGCAAGCATGGTAATTTTTTCCAGGGGGGCAAACGAGACATATTTCCCCCCTTAATAGTGCTGCCCCCTCAAAGATACACTGATTGAAATTGAAGCTCCCATGTTCCTACAACACCCACCCTTCCAATAATTAACATAAATTACTGTGAATGAAATGCAATATATGTGTGTAATGTATAAGTTTGTGGTAAGATCCATTTTCCATGGGGGGAAATGCGCCCTCTTCCGGACGCCCATGGATTGGCCTGAGATGTAAACTATTTATTTCACGTAAACATATTTGAGACTTGTATAAAGCAACGTCCTTGTTTGAGGAGTTATCTGTTTTGATAAAAAATTAACCTTGTGGAGATGAAATTACTACCTCAACTTTCGAAGTGCTATGAACTGTTGATACTCTATTTGTGGAAAGTAATCAAGACTGATTTGACTCATTCTTATATTTCAAGTCGATTTTCTGCAAGTTTTGACCAATGGTGACGGTGAGGTTGAATGGTAATTAGACGAACCTCATGAAGGGATGAACACAAACAAGCACGGAGACACAAAACACCAAGAGGAATATCTTGACTGCGGTTACAGGCACCAGAGACTCATTTGCCTACAAGAATACAGTTTCCAGGGAGGGAAGTTGACATTTGAGTGTGTTCGAAAAGGTCACACTTACAGCCCAAATAATCTGTGAAAAAGATACGTATTACTGGATACGATGATTATGTTTGATGAATTCCTTGCTTTCAAATTGCTTTCTACACAAGGTAAGAGGGAGATCTCGAGTGAAAGAGAGAAAGTCAGAGAGGGGGGGGGGGATAAATGTTAGCCAAACTCACATAATGCCTTACGTTTGTATTGCCCACCCTAATTTATCAATATACAGCTTCTGCCCACCCAGTCAAAAAATTCTGGCGCCGCCCCTGCTATTGAACATAACAATGAAACAATTACGGAAGATGCAAGGGTGTCGAACGTCCTCAATGACCACTTTGCTAACGTCGGTAAGTCAATATCCAACACATTCACTAACGATTTAAGGGTGAAGAAAAATGAAAGTAACAAACAAAATGACAACTACGCTAAATATCAAGAAACCAGCTTTATTTGAAGCCCGTCTCTCGTGTTGACGTTATGAAACTTCTTCAAAAACTTAACCTCAGAAAAGATCCAGATTTCAATGAAATAAGTAATTGCATACTATATCTACTCGCCCCATGGATTGTCGAACCTCTCAGATATATAATTAATTCATCCTTAAAAAGCGGAATCTTTCCTAACACTTGGATAAACCTATATTTAAAGGGGATAAATGCAAGTAAATAATTATCGACTCATATCAATAACTTCCTCATTAAGCAGGATTCTTGAAAAGGTAATAAGACAAGCAATTAGAACAATAATTACATTCTAACAATCTCCTGACAGACAGACAGTTCACTTTTAGAAAAAAATCGCTCGACAGAATTACTCGTCCATGAACTGTTACATAACTGGTGAAATATATTAGATTGTAAAGGAAAGCAATACATAGGCATTATTTCTCTAGACATCAGTAAAGAATTCGACAGTGTTCAACCAAATTTATTAATACAGAAATTACATCAGCAATTCAATTTCTCTGCTGCTGCATGCAACTGGATCGAAAGTTATTTATGCAATAGGAGTATCGACACAAAAGTAGGCAACTTGATTTTAAACAGTTTCAATGTACCTCTCGGTGTACCACAGGGATCTATTTAGGTCCTAAACTGTATAACATGTTTGTGAATGATATCGCAGACAGGAAATTTGGGTTTGAATTATATTTGTATGCAGACGACTGTCTCCTGTACTGCGCGTCAAGCAAATTAGAAAAAGTAATTGCAAATATTGAGAAAAACCTGCCCGAAGTTCTTGAGTGGTATCAATCTAACATGTTGAAAGTGAACGAGTCTAAGATGCAAGTATTAATACTATCCACTGAAAACAATAACAATATGCTAATTGATTGATTGATTGATTTGGTGTTTTAAGTCCACTTTATGCACAGTAAGGCTAATCGGGACTGGACCTACTGTTTAAAGTGGGATCCTAACCACTATGTGCCACCACCGGAAATTGAACCCGGGACCCATTGATTACAAGGCGATGACGAATATGCTAATTGAAAACATTAAAATAGGTAATTCCAATATAAAACCATGTGAATCTCTAAAATATCTCAGTATGCACGTAGATAAGAATTTATCCTTTTCACAACATGTGAAAAGAATGTACACGTGCAGCACCTAGAATCAAGCTGTTTCATTTTGTCTGCAAATATGTACACCTTACTCACAAATTAGCATTCTACAAAGCATTTATTAGACCGTTACTTGAATACTGTTCCTCTGTACTTTATGGGATTAATAGAAATAACACCACGAAACTAGAGAAAATGCAAAATTGGGCTATTCGTAGCATAAGAAATAAGGTGCACACAACCTCACGTGCAGGCAGAGAAGAGCTCCAATTACCCACACTGGAATCCAGGCAAAAATATGTATTTCTACTAAAAATTCACCAGGCAATTAACACCCACCACCACTTATTAAAGGACACAGTAATGATATCTAGTAACATACATTATTCCAATCTGCGATCAAATAACACCAACAGTATCTGAGTACCAAAATGTAACAAGGCAAGATACGGATCAAAATCCCTGTCATCTCTGGCAAGTAAAGCATGGAACCAACTGCCTGTAAATTGCAGAAAGGAGAGAAATTTGGCCAAATTTAAATGACAGATTAGGACATTAATCTATGAATACTGTCACCGTGCCTCATCTACCTCATTGCCTCCTTCATATAACACAGCTGCAAAAATGTTTACTTTTAATCTATTTCTTATATTTTTCAATTATATAAATTTATAATATTCCATTTTATGTATACAAAGGCAGTCAGGGGCGTGATGCTGATCACATCACCCCCACTCACGACCGGATCAAGAAAGTGTGGGGCGTTACCCCCACACCCCCTCATGGCATGGTACTAAGCACAGGGGAGCACTTTACCTTTTTTTTTTACCTTTTTTATGAACAAATAGCATAACTGTATATTAATTCATGTAGGGCAAAAAGCTGTTTGTGTAGTTAAATAATCAATGTAAAGAAAATTGTAAGCTTAATTGTAACCCTACTTTAATAATAATAAATAATAATAATAATATTTTACAAATCGCAAAATTCAAATTGAATTGAAAATACTTTGTTGTTGTATATAAGTTAAGACTCCAGTCTACTATTTAGATAGGAACTGGATTTGCCTTGCTTCCTTTCCATGAACATCTATTACTTTGTTGAAGAAGGTTCTTTGTCTTTTTGTACTTTTTCACAAAGCACATACACTACCTTCCAAAAGTTAAGCACGCAATACAAATTTTCGAAAGCATATGTGAATTTATGTGAAAAATCGCTTCGGCTGTAGATGTCAGTTTTTAAGAATGGTTTGAGGTGCATTTAAAAGCTGATACGAAGTGTTTATAACTTTTGTAGGATTATTTTTGATAATTTTCGTGTTTCTATGGCTGAAAGAAGACGAATGACAGATAGTGAGCGTTGGCGTGCTGTTGGATGCATTGAAGCAGGACAGTCAATCAAAGATGTAGCTATTTTCTTTGGCGTTGATCATTTGGTAATTTCTCCATTATGGAAATAATTCCATACAGGTCAAACAGTTGTCCAGAGACCTGTGCCCGGTCGTCCAAGGGTTACCACCCCCTCTGATGGTCGATATATTGCTATAGTAGCCAAGTGGAATCGACGAGTGACCTCCACAACTGTTACATCCATGGTTGCAGCGGCACTTGGTAAGACAATATCTGCTAGTACTGTGCACCGAAGGCTCCACATGAAGGGATTGTACACCTGAGTACCACATATTTGTGTTGCACTAACCGTCCAAGCCAGAGAGGCAAGATTAAAATGGTGTCGTCAACATGTCAATTGGACTGTCTCAGATTGATGCAACGTCCTGTTCACGGTCGAGTCCAGATTTGCCCAGGAATCAGATGATAAGCATGTAAGGGTCTGGAGAGAATGAGGCACATGCAATCAGGCCAAGAACATCATCGAACATTATGCATTCAGAAGTGGCAACGTCATGGTGTGGGCTGGAATTTCAATGGGATATCGCACTGAACTGCACATCTTTAAAGGCAGTTCTGTGATGGCTGCGCGGTATCGGGATGAAGTCCTAGACCCCATTGTGAGAGACTATGCTGCAGCAGTTTGTCCTTAATTCCTCCTTATGGACGATAATGCCCGTCCCCATCGAGCCAACATCGTTGACGAGTACCTGGAAAGTGAGGGCATTTCTTCTATGGAATGGCCAGCATATTCGCCCGACCTTAATCCCATTGAAAACCTTTGGGATGCTCTCGGGCATGCTGTCTATACACGTTTACCTCCTCCAGTCAGGCTGAGAGAGTTGGAAACTGCCCTAATGGAGGAATGGCCATTGCTCGCATCTGCGATGGTTGATCACCTCATTGAAAGCATGGAAAATCGTTGTGAAGTTTGTGTGAAGGTCCGGGGTGGTCACATAACATATTAATGTAAGTTTTGTTTGGTTTGTTTGCCTTTAAACATTATTATGTTAATGACCCAAATGTGATGTCATCATATAACTTACAAAAAGTAAGTATTTTTTTTCATCTTTGTACACAATTCTTGTTTTCTTTAATACATAAAAAACATTTGCTACTTTCATGTGCAATTTTGTGTTAATCGAAGCTTTACTTTTCCATTTTTGTTGATTTCACCATCATGTGCTTAACTTTTGGAAGTGTGTTTATATCAAACCAAGACCACTTAATGTACTGTCCTTCAAGGTACCACTGATCCATGTTTAATATGTGGTGAGAAATTCGAGAAAAAAAATAAACTTATTTAAAAGAGGTTAATTCTTAATATTTCTGCACTATTTTCAAAATTTCCTGACCTAGTTGGGAAATATAGATTTTTTTCAGTCCCAGATATCAGGATTTGTCTTGTGAAAACATTCTCTCGTTATATTGTTGGACATGGAAGTAAATTGCTGTAACTTACAGCCTGGAAATCACAGAAAACAATTATTAATAAATTATCACTACAATTTCACCATTCAAATTACATGAACTTTCTCCTCTGTCCCCCCCTCCCCCCTTGCAGGCACCTTTTAACATGTGGGGTTCCAGGTGTAAATGAGCGGGTGATTTCGGGTGCAATTTTTTCCAAAATCATCCCCACATAAGGCTGCCCATTGGCTCATCCAGCCTCCCATCAACGGGTACTTGATGCCAACCTTCAAGGATAAAGGTGGCCAAAACATGGTGCTGATCACATCATGTCCTATAAGGCTCAGCCATGCCCCCCCCCCCCCCCCTCGAGCCATGATTATTAGATGTGAACCTATAAAAATCTACGAAAATATCATAGACGAATTTTCAAACTTGTAAAAATTTGAATTTTGTTCTTGTATAAATGAATGTGTTTGTTGTGTAGAGAGGCAGTCTGCAGTCTGCGATATTGGGTAGTTTTAGTTTTGTAACCATTGATGTAAGGTTACTAGCAGTAGCGGCGATTGGAGGGGCGTGGTGGGATGGCAGTTGCCCCCACAGGGTGGCGACAGACCTGGAAAACCTGGAAAAGTCAGGGAATTTGAGGTGTCAAAAAAAGTCAGGGAAATGTCAGGGAATTTCGTCTTCATTGACTTTTTTTTTTATTATTTATTTATTTAAAGATATCTTTATGGAACTCTGCACGGGAACAGGAAATCTCGTTCGTAAGTTTCGGCCTCAACTTTTAGGCCCCTTTTATGCGCAACACAACCACGCCACCAGAAACCAGTATGGCAGGAGGAGGAGAGAGGGAGAGATTTCTCTCGCCCCGGCTTCTCAGCGGGAATTTTAAATTCGAACACTATGGGAGCAATCTACTTCGGATAAGTTTTGTTTTGCAGCTAAAATATCAGCGCATGCAACCGTGTACAATTTAGAACACCGGACCGAGGAAGGGGGGCTTGGGGGCAAGTCCCTCGAATTTCAATGGAAAAAACATAAAACTCTGGAGTTTGCCCCCTCTTCTCCCACTATGTTGGGGAGAAGGCGCGAACTTTAGTATTATTTTCAAAGAATGGACATTTCTCAAGAGAATGAAACATGTTTCATGTTCTTGTGTGCCATACAAGTTGAATAATAAGCCAAAATGTGATTTTTTTTTACGAAAAATCTGTGATTTGCATTTTTGGAGGTAAATTGTTATAACTTGGGCACTATGGAAGCAATCTACTTCGGATAAGTTTTGTTTTGCAGCTAGAACATCAGAGCATGCAACCGTGTACAGTTCAGAACGCCGGAGCGAGGAAGAGGGGCTTGGGGGTGCGACCCCCGAATTTCAATGAAAGAAAAAACAAAAATCTGGAGTTTGCCCCCTCTTCTCCCACTATTTTGGGGAGAAGGCTCAAACCTTAGAATTCTCTTCAAGGAATGGACGTTTACAAACAGATTGAAACATGTTTCATGTTCGTGGGTGCCATACAAGTTGAATAATGAACGAAAATGTGAAACTCTGTTCGGAAATGTGCCATGGATTGCTGAGAGGGGGGAGGTTGGTCATCAATATGAATTTCCCAGGCTTGCTCCAGATCTGTGTCAGAGTTTCCACCCAAACATAAGAGTATAAAGGTCCGAAAAGCACATTCATTTCGTAATCAGCACCATGATACTACCGTGCGTCCATTTCGATCTTCAGCCGAGAGATCGGGAGAAGCGTGGCGGGCGACGCTGATGGAGATGCCGACATTTGCGGCCTGTAATGCCCGCTTATTTTTATAGACATATGCACACATTTATATAAATATTGCAAAACGAGCACTAACCTGTGTTATATGAGTTGTTCAAACTGATATCCACCAAGTGCCAAGTGTGTAGACTTTCCGGGAGAATACGTTGAATAGCCTGAAACTTTCGTGCCTGTAGCTAAAGTCCTGGGTCGGGCCAAGAACTTATCAGCCCCCTCGTAACGTGAACCTTGCGGCTGGCATTCCAAACCTCTCACTGACACAACACACATACACACTGCAATAACACAAACAAGTAACGGCAAGTAACCAAGAATAACACTCTTGCGCACAGTACGAAATTAACACGCTCTTGGTTTACATCTGCTCGCCACTATATTCACAGCTCTGTCGCGAAGGAACAAAAAACTCGAGCACGGATTGCAAGGAAGCTCACGAACACCATTGACTTTTAACGGTTTCGTCTACAGCGTAATCTTGAGACAGTGTTGCACATTCGAAACCTCCAAACGATCCCCATCGGCACAAAACTCTTTCAAGGATATAAACTTAAGCAGGACGTTACTGGTCAAAACTATGATTAAAATGTTTTATTATCTGTGGCTCTTAACATAGTTTCTAAAGCGTATTTTTTGTGTAAATAAGGGCAGAAGTTGGATGAATTACAGATGATAAATTATAACACAGGTTAATGCTCGTTTTGCAATATTTATATAAATGTCTGCATATGTCCATAAACATAAGCGGGCATTACAGGCCGCAAATGTCGGCATCTCCGCCAGCGCTGCCCGCCACTCTTCTCCCGATCTCTCGGCTGAAGATCGAAATGGTATATGGTATCATCGGGCCAGTACGACCGTACTCTGATAATACCATATGGTATCATCAGGGGGGAGTAAAGGTTAAGCCTCTAAATATTAAGTGGAAAATGCATTGAATTATCATTTTTTCTTATCCATATGGGAGTAGTAAGGGGACTTGTCAACAGATGGAGGGGATAAAAGCGGATTGCGCCGTCCGATAGTTGTCAGACGTCATAGTAAGGCATTTTGTTGGACAAACTGAAGGAACATGGAAACAAATAGGTTCCATTGGTGCATACGATTTTTGTCGAATATCGCCACCCGACAAAGTATCTCACTACAACATGCGACAGAAATTGCATGGACTGCAACATCCAACAAAAATCGAATGCATAAACAAGAAGAGCTTTAGACTGCAAATATACTGCTGGTAATTTATTACTCTTCTGGCTCACTTCACCTTATTTAATGTGCAGTGCTTACAAAGGTTTTCTTTCATCATCCTGATGTATTACTTGTTTCGCACAAGTTAACATACGTTTACAATGAAATTGCACCATTCTTAGATATCAAGAAGAATCCAACCAAACGGGATATATATTCAATACTATCACGAAAAAGTGAAACATAAATTGCATTGGTGAACATTATAAAAATTGGCTAGTGCATGCTCCCAACCTCAAATTTACTGCAACACTAGTATTGCAATGAAATTTACGCCACTCTCTGTCCTGTCTGTTTAAACTCGTGAGAGATGGTGAGTAAGGATAAAAAAGTAAAAGATAATGCCAATTTTTGGTGCCATAATATATCAGTATCTGTCACGTGAGATTGATTGATTTAAATTTTTTGGGTGCGTCGCCACTTATGGTGATTATGCACCCTTCAGTATATACGAGGAAAATTCCATTATCTAAAATCCTTACCTTAAAATTAAAAAAGGGTTATGGAAAATAACTTTCCCAAAATAACTTTCAAGATATCAAACTCTCACGAAGAGGCGTAAGCCATGTGACTTACAATTTGAAACAGTAGTTTAAAAACACCATGAAGGTATAATTTCAGATATTTGCCAGAAAATGCGCTAAAATGAAATTGTGAATTTTGAGGAAAATGACACAGTATAGTAAAAAATAAAAAATAGAAAATACACCAATTTGAAAAAAAATAACAAAATATCGAGGTCCCTACTGATTAGGCATAAATAAAACAAGAATATCAGATGTAATTTGTTGCATTAGTAATAGAGAGTCCTAACCTAATGTTTGGCATAATCACCACCGTTGTTCTGGCACTAAATTTTGTATGCCCATGGTATATGTGTCTGACAGCAAAGACTGGAAGTATCTCTACCGCAGTGTAGCGGTCAAATCCTTGCCCTGCCAGAAACCTCTTCAGTTAAACAAAGATATGAAAGTCGGTACATTCAAGGCCAGGGCTGTACAGGGAGTAGTCCAAGATCTCTCACCTGAAGTGATGCAAAGGGCCTGTGTGTACTCAGCTGTATGGGGTTGTGCACATTCGATTGGCCATCCGTGAATTGTCTGCACCATCGTCTGACCATACTATCACTCGCGACGTCCGGTCTGCACACCTCACACGATTGCTGGTGGCTCTGTGCCAAATTCTGAGCGTGCAATGTAGGCTACATCGCAGTCGGTGGGAGACTGTGTGAGAGCTGCAATCTTTAAACTAGAACTGTCCTAAAATGGCTGCATTGCAACTGTACCAGATTACAGCTACATGGCACTTCTTCCTGCCTGCATGTGTGTGTGTCGCTCTCCGACCACTAGTGCTGCGTACCATTGGAGCTTTTTTCAGGATGCCCCTCGTATATGAACTTTCAGAAGCTTTTATTATTAGAGTGTTCCTGTTTTAATGTGTGGTTAGCTAAATCAGGTACCTATACAATGCAATTCTATAAATTCCTTGCGTTAAATTTCTAATATTTACATACAATTTTTGTCAGCATTAATGGTATAACTGCATGTTGTCAGTTTCACAGTACTTCAATAATGTAAGGAAATATGACACTTTATTTTGTTCGATTCAATTGTTTCACTTATATGCAAGAGTTAAGTTGTTTGTTTTACAGAGAAGAGAGAAGTAGCTTTATGCATTGAAAAATGAGTCCGCACTCATGGTTCTTGCAAGCAGAGAGTTCCAAACCTCAGTGGAAATATCAACATATAATACCGAGAATGTATAAGGAGATTGATAAATTACAAATTGTATTTCTTAATCAGTCACTCTTCACTCATATCTCATTTAGTCGTAACTTTAAAAATAATCAAGTATTTTATTTTAAACTTACTGCGTATGACAAAATTCCGTAATCCTTCCCTAGCTTGTGAATTGTAATAATTTTACAAATTCACTATTTTGAAGTTTGAATTCAAATCGTAGAGAATAGAGAAATTAAGTCAATTTCAAAGAAGATAATATTGGTACTTAACAGAACCATACGTGGATCTGTATGAGTTTATTATTTCCATTTGCAAAAACATCGATTTAGTTTAGGTTGTAATTGTCAGGGAAAAATGTAAATTTTGTCCTGGAAAAGTCAGGGAATTTCATTTCTGCTTGTTTGTAGCCACCCTGCCCCACTATTTTCACTTTTGCTCCTACACTATGGCCTCTTAATGCTAAGCCTTGTTTACCTAGACCGTGTCGAGACACATAGTGGTTTGGATCCCACTTCAAACTGTAGGTCCAGTCCCAATTAGTCTATCTGTGTATAAAAATGGACCTACAACAAAAACTTGTCTACTAAGAGAAAGTAAATTGTCCTTGCCCCCCAGTTTTGGCAGCCAATCGTAGTGATGGCTCATCATCATCATCCTTCGCTGTTTCCTGCCTCTGGCTGGGTCGGCATAGAAGTCAAGCCTCTCCATTTTTTCCTGGTCTTCCACCACTCCTCTCTTTCCACGCTGTTTCAATCTTGTCCTCTTCTCCCAACACTCTCTGCTATCTGCTCTTTCCACCAACATGGTAAGCTCTTACTGGTAGTCTTTCTACATCCAGTCAATTCATGTGTCCAAATCATCTCGTCTGTACCTGATCTATTCTGTCCTGAAGCTTCACCACACCCACTGTCTGTTGGATCTCCTCATTCCTTATTCTATCCCTTGTAGTCTTCCCCAATATACTCCTTAAAAATTTCATCTCCACTGCCTGCATCTTTCCTTTCTCTCTCTCTCTCATTGTCCAAGTCTCTGCTCCATACGTAATTATTGGCAGATAGTATGTGTTATATATTACCTTCTTGCATTTCATAGGTACATCCCTGTTCCATATTAATCTTTGAACGCTTTGATACAGTCCACCACCCATTTGTCCTCTTCTGTTTACCTCCTCATCTATTCTTCTACTTCTCTCAATTATGCTTCTTAGATATTTGAAGCTCTCCACTACCCTCAACTCTTCCGTGTCCATCTTTATTCTTGGTTCATTTCTGGCTGTTTCTTGTTGTTATTAGCACCTCACTCATTTCATTCATGCTCTTCTCATTTCCTCATTCCAACTATCAAGGTGTCTCTGTACTACTTCTTCCCTGTTCCCCCATATTACTAAGTCATCAGCAAACAACAGGGCCTTCATTTCCTCCTCTCCTATCTTCTTTCCCACCTCTTCGTTAATTGCATCCATTGTAATTATGAAGAGCAATGGGGAAAGAGCACTTCCCTGTTTTAGTCCACTACTTATACTGAACCACTCTGTTCTTCCCACTGGTGTCTTCACACAGCTCTGGCTGGCCTTGTATGTGCTCTGCACTCTGCACACTATCTCTTCCTCGACTCCTTTCTCTCTTAAGAGCCTTCCAAATCTTTCCAAAATAAAAAGAGAGCGAGACATTTTCACCTGGTAGCCATTTACTTTGAACAGAACAAAGTAAATGGCAACCAGGTGAAAATGTCTCGCTTTTTTTTGTCCGGTTAATCATAGATCGCTACGATCCTTCATAGTGGGCTATGGGCTAACTCACATTTAGAATCCTTTATTGTAATAATAATTGCTAATGCGTATAATTTAATTTACAAATACATTATTTTCTAAACATAGAATTATCGTGGATGTTCTGTTTCTGGTATAAGAAAATAATGAAAATTTGAAAACATTTTTAATTTGCGATACTCAGAACTATCCGAATACTTCTGACCAGTATCGGCGATTGGGTGCCAAAACTGGGGAAGGGGTTGGGGGCAACTGCTCCCCATGCCCCCCTCCAAATAGCCACCACCACTGTGTATATATACACACGGATCTGGCCCCTCCCTCAAAAAAATCCTGGGTACGGGCCTGACGTGAGTGCTGAACAAAAGTTCAGAAGTGATCACCATGCCATTAAGTAAGAAAGAACATACATTGCTGGTGAAGTTGTTTTATCAGAACGGTAGTAATAGTGCAGTTGAACTGCGAGGTTATCGTCATGTAAAAGGGGCCCATGACGATGCATGGGTTAAGAAAGATGATGAAGAAATTTGAAGAGACTGGAAATCTGGGTGTTGCAGCAGGAAGGGGCTGCCTGCTGATTGCAGAAGAAGTTGTCACCGAAATGGCAGATAGAGCCTCTTGTTTCCGATATTGGAGCAGTTTACGTCATTATTACAACCCATCATGGAAGTACAGCACCACATTTCAACCTGGTGTTTGGAATGAAATTTGTAATGAAATGCAACAAAAATACATTACGAGGAAGGACAAATTATAAGTGTTGATTTTTTTGTACAAGAGCTGGATAACCAACATTCCACTTTCAACTCTCATGTCCTAGCATTGTCTACATGGGTGGGGAAAAAGTTCAGTTTTTGTGAATAGAAATATTTTTGAAGTTATTACTTGTACTTGTAATTACTAAATCATGTTAGCTCTTTCTAATGGCCTTACGACCTAATCCAGTGGTTCTTAGAGTGTGCCCCACGGGGCCGTGGCTGGCTTACAGGGGCACCACAAAATGTTCCAATATTACAATTGTAAGGTCAGTCAATGATATGATTGTTCCAAATATGTGCTTATTTACCCCTTTTTATACATAAAATGTTTCTGAATTTGAAATGTGATTTTCTTAACTTAATGCAAGCAACCTAACCACACTGACTGACGGTTGCAAGTGCTAGATAGGCCTACATTCTGACTTGGGCGCCACGGGAAAATCTTGAAACACTAAGGGTGCCGTGAAACGAAAATGTTTGGGAACCTAATCTATACTGGAGAAAACAAAGCAGGGTTGGTAATTGTACTGTTGTTAGCTTTGTCAAATTTTATTCAAATAGTACTGAATTTTAAATTATTTGCATGGGATGCATCGGAACACTTTTGCTCGCTCAAACTCATTCGATTCACCCATGCTCGAATGCACTGCACTCGTAGTGGAATGATTGACATCGTCCCATATTTCAGAGCCTAATAAGCACCAGTATGAACCTAAAACCTATACATGGAAGGAAATCAGTGCATGCAATTATAATTCTAAATAATAAAATTTGTATTTTATGTAAGACTCAAATACAGCACATATGAAAGTATGCAATATCTACAGACAGAAACATAAAATTGATACACATGCTGACAGACCTGCCTAAGCAATTACAAATATTGTATCACAAAGCAAGAAGTACGTGTACATCATTGTTCACTTACCGAAAAGGTTTTTTTTTTATTCATTGAGTTTGTGTTTTTGGTCCACTTTACGCACAGTAAGGCTAATCGAGACTGGACCTACAGTTTAAAGTGGGTTCCGAACCGCTATATGCCTCCACTGGAAACCGAACCTGGGACCTCTTGCTTACAAGGAGACGACGGTATCACTGCGACATTAGGGAGACACCACTTGCCAAAAAGGATAATCAAATTCTGCGAAATAATAAAATGCAGTTATAACATTCAATTGAACATGATTTCAATGTAAAAAAAAAATCGGAGAAACATAAAATGTCAGTCGAGGTAGTTTCAGCCCATAATCATCTATTTTATTTTCACATACCTCAGCAAGATATACAAAACTGCATTATAACATGGAGATGATGATTATGTTCACTTATTTTTTAATTTCACTTCGTCTTTTACTTCACGATCCATATTTGAGGACCCACTACCATAGACAAATTACGGAAATACATCTACTAATTGGGTTCCCGAGTTTGAGTGTATTTCGGTCGAGCGAAAAATGCTCATTGCAGCACTCTAGTGCATGGCTTTAAGGCAAATAGCATTGAAATCGCCTATGCATTTAAAGGAAAACACTTAATTTTGGTAACAGGTAGAGGTGTGAAATAAACTATTGTGGTGATAAATAAATGCCTCTTGCTTTTTTTACCTTTCTAGTAAGCCCTGTGCCACAGATTATGGAAGCAATAAAAGCAATGGCTGCCATCGACAATCTGAATACCTTTCCACAAAACTTGTATAAAACACACAGTATACATGGGCATTGCTAGGAATTTTTGTAGGGGAGGGTCAGGCCATTGACAAACTTGAATAGTAGAAATAACAACAATAATACTTATTATGCTTATGATTATTATTTTAACAAAATATAAATAAACTAATATTTGAAAATAATAATAATAATTATTATTATTATGTCCTTGGGGATACTTTTCTACTTGATACAACAGAACTGTTTTTTGTTGTTTTTTATTCCATACAGTTAGTAACAGTTTTGTTATTAACTTTTACACACTTCATTTAAGAATTTGAATTTGAATTTAAAATTTTGGGTGCGTCAGCACTAAGGCTATTTTGCACCCGTCACATTATACGGGGTCCAGCCCCTTATCGTTACAAATAACAACTCTATCGTTGCAGAACTAAAATCATAAAATATTAAAATGTTCTGACTTTCGTTAAAAGCTGAGGCTGTAAAGTGGCACTCAGCACACATAAGGACAAAAGAACAGGACAATACAAACAAAATTATACTGACCATGGGGCCAGTCGCCAGAGCCTCGTTAGTCTTCAGTCCAGGGTGTACTAACGTGGAAGTGAGGTTGACATTTGGGTGTACTACATGAAAGGTCACCCCTTACACCCCTCTTCATTTAAGAGAAAGCTCTGAAAGTTGGGGGAAATTTTTAGTCTCAGTGTTTTATGCTGTGTGACCTCTTACATAAAACAATAAGTTTTTGGAATTTTGAAAATTATGAAACCATTTATTCTTTGGGTGATTAGTAGCATGTGAAAACATATTTATTCCTGCAATTTTACACTATTTTTTTATTTAATGCATTTTTTACTTCCTTATTCTGTTCAAATACTACCTAATTAAAATGTATTTGTTATTAATAATAATAAAATAAGCTTTCTGATTTGTTAACTTGAAATGAATGATACCAGTTTTCAAAGGGTTGGTGGGAGGTTCGACAGACCTGTTTGACCCTCCCTCCCAACACCCATGACAATATATGCATGTAGCCCGATCCTGTGGCTAGGTGGTTAGCACATCGCGCTGTGACGCCAAGGGTCCCGGGTTCGAATCCCAGTCGGGCTTGGTTGTTTGTGAATGTCCTTTCATCAATTTCATCATTTCATCACTCATCCCCATCTTCGCAAATTAGCCAAGAGGCACAAAATGCGAAGTAGAATAAACTAAATCAAATCAAAATATATGCATGTACAGTGAAATGTGCATGATTGAAGAGTGGGTTAAAGCTTAAAGGAGCTTTCGGACCAAAGGAACATGTGACAGGTGACAAATGACGCATGTTACTTGTCTCTTGCATGTTACTTGGACTGAGCCATTTTCTTAATATCGTCCATCGTGTCACCTCCGTCTGTTGGTAGTGAATCCTTACTTGTAGACTGAAGGGGCTCGAGTTGTATATCATTTTGGTGCGAAACCACCATGTTATTTGTTGCCTGTTGCTTGGTCTGAAAGCTCCCTAAGGCAGAATTCACACCGGAGCAACCTGTGTCGCTTTGGAACGAGCCAATCAGCAGCAACGTATAACACCGTGGCGTCATGATGGCTTGCACAAGCCTGCGTTCGATTGGTGAAATCCTCAAGCAACCCGTCTCTCCTGTTGCTTCGGTGTGAATTCTTCCTACGATTTCAGACTGCCTGCATCTCTGCTGATGCGAGTGTTCCATAGCTTTTAATTTGTTCTCTGACAACAAATAAATGACAGTGGCAACCATGAACATGTGCTGCATGATTGCTTGCTTACAAGATAGAAAATCGCATTTTTCAAGGATCACAGCATCGAAACAAGGCCTCAACAAATGAAATGTTGCAAAGAAAATTTGTTCATGTTGATGTCCTTCACACACTGAAAGTTTGTCTTTGTTGTAAGGTAACAGTCTGTATATAAATCCTGGTCTGCTCAATAGGTTAATTTCAAAGATGCTTATGAGTAATACACTAATGAAATTACTGTTTTCACTGCATAACAATCGCAAATTTTATGCCAATTTCTTTTTGTTGCAATAAAGAGAGACCATTACCATGTTACTGACAAAATAGTATCGGTATTGCAGGTTCTTAAAAATCATTTATTACTAGGTAAACTCTCTTTGGGGAAAGATCAGAATGCACAAAATACTTGTGAATATAATTACGTTACAATTGAATAGTCCAGATCAACACACATATAATCTTTCTGACAATTCAACTAACACCTAACACTTTCCCTGTACGATAAAATTGAATAGTCCAGATCAACACACATATTATCTTTCTGACAATTCAACTAACACCTAACACTTTCCCTGTACGAAAAAGAAAATTAACACATTAGTTTTTATGGATTTGTGCATTATAGTTGATGTTAAACACCTGAGAAAATTTACTAGTGTTGTGGAGTACAGATTTATAAAATTTTATCTTCTGTTTCCAAAGATTCTGTGTTGGATTCGTTATCTGACGTACCGATGCAATTAAGCAATGGAAGGCTATAAACATTTTTTTTGGACTAAAAAACAGGGTGCGGTGATTATGCAGTGGTCTAGTCGGTAAGGCATCTGACTGCCCCATGGGAGACCCGGGTTCGATTCCCAGCATGGGTGATCTAAGGTCAGATTTTTTCCAGCCTTGTCTCGCATAAAGTGGCTCTGGGGCTTACCCAGCCTCAAATCAAGTACCTGGGTGCAACCTTGAGTGGGTAAAGCCAGAGCATGGTGATAATCACATCACCTCCAAAATGGCCTGAGATTGAGAATGTGCAGTACTCTACTCCCACATCCCTTAACCTTTTGAGTCTCAAGGCCATTTTCACAAGTAAGCTTCACGGTCCCGAGCCGATTTTGAGCAAAATGCAGAGTTTCAATTAAATGAGTGTAGATCGGAGACTAATTGCCCTAGAGATATGAGTGATATACCGTTGTACGCGGAATGAACCAGAGATTCAGACTATATGAAATTTATGCAAATTTGGCGTATATATGGAGGGGGAAAGGGGGGAAATCCCATGAAAATACTTTTTTTTAAGAAAAAGGGGTTTCGCCCCCCCCCCTCCCCGAAAAAAAAAGGATATGAAAAGTTCAAAATGCACATAGAAATTTTCGCTGGCATGTAAGAAACAGAAAAATATTTGCATCATTGTCGTATGACCAATGTAGCTTGAGTTGTACCCCCAAAAGGAATGGTGGGCACGCCACAGATTCAAGCTTCAAAATGCAGCGGTACCTTGAAATGACTATAGCTCAGAAACTAAATGCCCTAGAGATATGAAAGATATACCGTTGTACGCAGAATGAATCACAGATTCAGACGATATATAATTTGTGCACATTCGGCATACATATGGAGGGGGAAAGGGGGGAAATCCCCTTAAAAATACTTTTCTTAAAACAATGGTGTCCCCCCCTCCCGAAAAAAAATGTCAAAATGCAAAATTTATGCAAATTTGGCATATATATGGAGGGGGAAGGGAGAAAACCCCCAAAAATTATTTTTAAAAATTGTTGAAATGTTTGAAATTTATATTTTCCTTTGAAAAGAGACGCAAAAGAGAAGTCCCTTTTCCCGCCTTTTCACCTCCATTTTCATGAAGGAAAAAAAAGGTGCAAGAAACATTTCTGTTAAATACATGTGTTACGAACAATATATAAAAAAAATTGAAATTCTAGCCAAAAATAGAAAAGTTATAATGTAAGAACTACGACCTTGACACAGCATCTCATGGCGTGGGAAACTTTACCTATAGCTAATGCGGTAATGAAAAGAAACATCAAAACATGTAAGTGTTCACCAGAATTCAAAGCTACCTACCATCTCTATTGAGGATCATTTTATGCCACAAGATAGATGATGATGTTGCTTGGCCATAGGGTTAAGGTTAAAAATTCTTGGAAGTAAAAATAAGACACCTCTTGTCAAAACAACAAATCTGTATCTACATGTATGAACTTAATTACACTTTTACATTACAATGTAACATACAAGATTGAGCTGTATCAAAAATAAACACTCACAATAGATCATGCACATACATACAGGATTCATTTACACTTATACATTTCCAATGAAATAGATTTTTGTTTGCAGTTAACATTATATATCTTGGTACCCTGGTGCAAGTACATACATAGAAAAGCAAATTACAATGTGTAATCACATTAAAAAAATACAAAACAATAAAACTGGAAGTGTGACCTTCCAAATAACAAGAACAAATTCTCAGCAAGTGTTAAAAAATAAATGTATTAAATATTTTAACGCTGGTATTTTAAATCTCAGCTCAGAGCAGCACTTCCAGACACTGCTACAATAGTGAGGTTAAGCAGTTACTAATAATACTGCTGCTTGAAACAAAAACTGAATTAACATGTTTTAAGTCTTTCACTGGCAATTATAATAATTAAATGATACGATTGAAGTGATGATTTTTGAGTGAAAGGAAGTGACCAGCGACACATATTGCTTGAAGATGAACCAATTGAATGAAGCACATGCCATGTGTCATGCTACTATGGTGTGAAATTAGCTTGTGGGGCAGGGGGACGAAAGTCACGGAAACACGTTCTCTAACACTCTCCTGTCAAGTGGTATATGAAATTAGAAATTCCCACAAAAAAAAAAAATCTTTCAATACATTTCAAAGCTTTCCTTTCCACAATTTGCCTGGTCTATATCCTGAGAAAATCTGTTCGTAAAATCCACGGTTTTCCAGGATCAATATCAAAAAGAAAAAGCTATTTTCCTGTTTGTTCAAATACAGATAAAACAATTAAATATTTTGTCTTAATCTATTATAGATGACCAACTATGTCACCTAAAACGTAAAATTTAGAATAAGTTTTAACATGTAAAGTATTTACCATTTATAAACATTCCTCCTACACATTCACAAATTGTTAAAACTATTATCGTAATACTTGATTATCTTATTTCAGTTGCCTTGTGCTACAGTGTCACATTATTATATAGATGCCCACGAAAAATGTGGCTGCCTTAACGTTACAGTAAACAGAAATACGTGCAACTTTTACTAAGCAAATATACTTTTGAGTCTAGATAACCCTTCATTTTCCTTATCATTTGCAATTCTTACGCTATTCCATACTGGCCCAACAATGTCAATATGGTTTGATAACCACGCAGTGCTAAGAATTTTCTTCTGGGGAATAGTTCGCATCCTACTCTGTCCAATATATGCTCATGTACAGTCACAGTAATGTTGCCAACCACAGCTGAGTTGTTTATGCATTTGAAGCATCCTTGTCGTAATTTATTCCTATGCCTTAAGATAGGTAAAATTACTCCCTACACATTGCAACATGCTGTGGAGGTAGAGCTGCACACTTTCCCAATCTTGGTCATATTATGGAAGTGATGTGATCAGCACTATGCTCCAGCTGCATTTACTCCTCCCCCATGCACCCAGGGTTGCCCTAGTTAACCCATTTTTCCAGAGGCTGGGTGAACCCTAGAACCCCTGCTTGCACAGAAATTGCTGGACCCACATGAAATCACCCACCCTGGGATTCAAAATGGAACTCCCTCAAGTCAAAATTGTCAGCCACTATAACGTTAAATTCAATTATTTCCTTTCACTATGACTTTTCCAATTAATGTGATAAAAAAGTATTAGAACTTCTGTTACATTATTACAGACAAAAGTAACAGCTTTGCTAGTAATCACATTGCAACAATCATTATGTCCGAGGGCTATTCTGAAATCCAGGTCTGCAAGAATATAACACATAGCAAGTTAGCAACTGAGTACACCCACCAGTGGTCAGGTGGCCATGTTTGCGAGCTGCGACTGCAGAACGTGTGTGGTGCAATAGAAGATCCTGCCAAGTGCAAACATCTATATCAGTTTTTTTCCACAATGAAGGACACAGTGTAACTGAAATTCATTGTCAAATTGAGTGCTGTGTATGAGTATAAGTACAAGTGTTATAATTGACAAGCATGTTATGAAGTGTGCAGGAATTTTTCAGGCTGGACAAACAGATGTATCTTGTGAGATAAGACAGGTGTTCTGCTACATGAAAGAGCATGCCCCTTCAGATGCAAGCCCACATTTTCACTACAGTAATTTCATGGAGTTCTCCAACCCTACATCCTAGACCTTACCCCCTAGGATTTTCATGTCTTCCCCATATGATTCATTAGTTCTAAACAAATCAAGAGCTTATGGATGGTGTCCAGGACTCGTTCGTCTCCCTTCTTCAATAAAGAGTCACAGAAGCGAGGTGTGTTTCACCTATGTCACAAAATGTTGCACTGTGGCTTCGAGCTCTGTAAACATGCGGCATTCAAGCTGGCTGCTGGGAGATTTGAACCTTGTTTACGATGGTACATTGTGTAGGATTTCGTTGTTGAAAAAGAAGCTTATGTTATTTCACAATATTTCCTTGCACACAACAAACAAAATTGGCTGCGTGAATCCTGACTCACATGAAACCCACCTATACTTCAAATTTCTGAATTCCAAAGGATGTTGCACCGAGAAGTGGCATGGTTTTTTGATTTCTAAGGGTTTCTTTTACAGCTTGTCTGATATTGATTTCTGAGTAGCATTTGTCTCCGAGCTAGCTCCAGTGCAATTACATCTAAACGCACGGCCATGAAATTAGGAGTGTGGCAGAAGTTCGTGCTGTTGCCACGTTGAAGCACAACCCCGTGCGTTCAAAGGTTTAAGAGAATGAAAGATCTCGTTGTAGAGTTGGTCCTTGCAATCCATGTGATACAAATCGACAGCATTTGCTCGAAAGGTCAGGAATGACATCAAAGTGATCCAGAGAGAAGTCGGTCTAGCACTCGAACTAGACATCGCAGCCTGGTCGACGTTGCCACAGAGTGCGCAGGTACCAGCGACTTCTGTCCCTCTCTCGCTTTGCTTTTCTCACATGTGGCACCAGCGCAATTCTGCCCAGCCACCTATTCTCATGGACATGCGTTTAGTACACTAAAAAACATGTTTTTGCCTACAAAATACCAGGGAAAGAGTTAATAGTCAAGGAAATACTTCAGGTACAGATTATCATCCTCAAACATAACTAAAAAGCAAAGTTTCATCGGAACAAAAACAATGTAGAAAAAACATTGGTATACACACACAATTATCTACTCAATAATAGAAAATAGGAACAAAATACATTAATAAGTAGATGTCTACATCTGTACCAAACACAAATACAGAAAGTATACTTGTAAAACATCAATAGTTTACAATGGAAGATTCTATTAATTAATTTAAACCAACCAAGATATAATAATATATTTTGATATAGCTCTCTCTGGAGTTCATAGTATTTGGGAAGCAATAGTAGAAGATAAAACTATAAACAATGTGCCAATACAGTTCTATTGTTTCATTTACAACACAACTGACTCATCAAACAACTAATCTCCCACATTCAAATACTCGAAAATATATTATGCCTATATGTATATACATTCTCACATAGTTACATAACTCCTGCCATATTAATCTGAGGAAAGAGTATATATTTTAATGTTTGCACTCACTTTAAGCGGATATTACATATTCTAACAGTAATATAACAAAAATATATTAGCATGGTATAATTACTCAGTTCAGTAATTCCTGTACAAAACTGTACCGCAATATATTTTGTTCAGTAAAGTGCATTGATATCTCTGTTGCTAAAGAAAAATGTTGCAATGGTATTTAATTTTCCAAAACAAGTGCATAATGTAATATGCACAATAATGTGAACAGAAGAAACTAAATGAGTATGGTTGCATGCATTCCACTGTGTTCATAGTAAAGCCAAGGGATGGATTATATATAAGAATACAAATTGAACATTGTTTAATATGGTCCACAACTGTCTGGCAGTTTGTGTTCAAGTAAATTAATGATATAGCTGAACATATACAAGTGTGGAAGGAAGAAAAATATATATTTTGTTGTTGTATACGAGGGTTGCTCCAAAAGTAATGCATGGAGTGACATAATGGGACAAGAATCATCTTTATTGTAAAACACAGGACACAATAGTGCAGACAGCATTGTTGTGTTTTGAATTATAAGTTACTGTCATTACTGAAAGCAGAATTAAAGATGCTAAAAGGAAAAGGGAGGGGGGGGGGGGCGTTGTGAATCACAGCTACCCTAGAAGAACTTATGTCCCCCAGTTTTTATTTTAAAAAAGTGGCAATTTTATGAGCAAAAAGGTAAAGTGCTCCCTGTGCTTAGCACCATGCCATGAAGGCATATAGGGGGTGTGAGGCTAACGCCCCACACTTTCTTAATCCTGTCGTGAGTGGGGGTGATGTGATCAGCATCACGCCCCTGACCGCCTTTACCCCCCAGGGTTTCCCCCAGGCACCCATGTCATTCGACGCTGGGTGGGCACCGAGGCCGCTTCCATTAGAAAAGTTCCCGGCCAGGGATCGAACCTGGGACCTTTAGCATGGTAGTCAGACGAGTTACCGACTGAGCCACCGCGGCCACTATAATTTTATGAGCAAATAATTGATTCAAAGCAGTCTTGTTCATGTACAGGGTGCTAAAAAAAGTCCTTCCACAGTGGACATTGTAAGTTATGTGTAAATCATACAAATGCATTATGAGTCCCTATAATTTACTGTAAAGTTCTAGATTATAGACTGCGAAACTTGACCCTTTCAACTTGTTGGTTTTGCAAAGTTCAAATTACTGATGTTAACTGAATCATTAAGCATCAAAATTCCCGATTTATATTGTGTTATGGCAGACAGCAAAGATATGGTAACAAATCAGGAGGCAATACATGACGGTAGCTTGTTTTCAGGTTTTGGGTTTAAGTGGTAGGAATTTCCACATGCTTTTCAGTAAGTCCGTTAATGATAGCATTCTCTTGAGTCTACATGGGTCATTTGGCTGCTTTCCAGAAACAATAGCCTTTGAACAATGGAGATCTGAGGAATGTGGGTTATAGCATCATCTTGTCGAATGTACAAATTATGAATTTCATTACACCTGTCAATGGATCTTTAATATGAAAGAAATTTCTCACAGAGTTGATGATGCATAGACTAATTTTTGGTCCAAACTTTGAAGTTTTCGGTATACAGAAGTTGTTTGTGTGTTGGATAGTGTCTACATGAGTCTGTGGAACAGGAAAGAAGACTAACATAAGCAGATCTCACCCTGTAAAGGACAACGTGCCAGATTTTCTTCAACGATACTGTTAAAGGACTTTTAAAAGATACAGAATATTAAAAAAGCTAAGTTCAAATGATCTCCAAATATATTTTGAACAAAAGAGAATATATGTTCTTTCAAAGCTCTTACAAACATGATGATATATTATGATTATAATGTGAGCCTCTGTGGAAAATGCACAGTTGAAACAATATTCTACAGAAAGTGTAACAAACAAGTAACTAGAAGCAGTAAACAATGATTAGCACAGCAGCAAGATTAAAAGCAATGACAAAGTTATTGTAATAAAAAGATGATGATTTACAACAAAAACAAAAGTATGAGTGTCTCAATAAGAAAAAAAAAAGGAGCTGAAAAGGTGAACACTATTGAAAGATCTTTCCATTAGCTACTGTATTGTAATTATGACAAAACTTACTTTTCTTATTATGTCTATAAATATTAAATATCATAGTTTGACATCCAACGTAGTAATGATATAATGTTTTTTTAATTAGAATGGTTTGTATATCATTTTTAGGGCTTACGTGCATATCTTGTAAGCAAAAAGGAAAAACACATACTCACTCACAAATAACTCTGAGATTTATACTTGTATGCCCATTTACAGAAGCAACACTTCTCCATATTACAAAGATATGTAGAACATTCTTACATTCAAGAAATATGATGATATCGAAAAAGATGATAGCCACATCAAATTACTTCACAATTATAAGAATATTAGCACACTATTCTTCTTGTACACTATCAGCAGTTTCTGGAATGAACAATGCACAACATGATTGACCAATTCCAGCCACATCCTTTTCTCCAAAAATGTCGATAAGAAGACAACGAAATGTCAAATACAATATAATGCTTGTTTTCTTTGTGCTGTGTTTTGTATAGCATGGAAGAACTTTTCGTATACCTGTCAAAGTAAAATAACTGACTGGCATTATTTTCTTGGAACATGCTCTGAACATAAAACAATGAAAACAGCTCAACTAAGCTAATGTATTCATGATGAAGTATGGAAGATATGGTTACGATTCCTGATATGGCAGGCTTTCTATTCCGCAAGTGGCGTTCTTAAAAGGCAGCAACGAGCCGAAGCCAATATCAAAGCATCGATTCAAATTTAATTATTGATACCAGCTGATTATTTTACTGTGCCTGGGTGTCTCACTGAGTCTGCAAACAAGGCACACACTGCTTTTGTGGACACCATAAATATCCTGGAATTTATGCATAACACATAATTTTCAAACATGCAATAACATTGTGCAGAGAAATGCCTTTTTGAAATTAAATAATTATCTCATGTGTAACTATAAATGTTGTAAAGTTAAACTTCGGTAGCTATGATACAGTTCCGATGGAAAACTTGCATCTAAAAATTTATAAATATTCTTATCTACTTTGATCTGTTAGAATTTTCAAGTATTGTCATTAGTTGGAATTAATAAGTGTTGAAAATTAATTGGTTTTAAAGAAAGAAAAAAAATAATAAAAGTAACCATCTCGCATCAAGCAAGGTACTGTATCTAAACTACAAGCCAATTGTATTATGTCATTTTGGTTTGAAATTTTTGGAAGACAAAATTAAAATGCTGCGTCTTTATTCACAGTTATTCCATACTTGAGCTTAAAACTCTGATTTAAAACAATATTATTCTTCAAGAAATTAAATTTAGATGTGAGCTGTTTTTAATTTGAATTTGAGTTTTGTTTAAAGTCCATTTTTATACAGTTTAAAGTGGGATCCAAACCAGGTGCCTCCACTAGGTATCGAACAGTGATCCCTTTATTTCAAGGTGATCACATTGCTACTATTCCGTTGCAGAGGACCTGTTAGTAATTTGATGAGAGCACACAGAAGAAAGTTAGTACCAGAGTATGTGATGCAAAGGTATGCAACAACAAAGAAAATTGAGATTGGAATCACAAATGACAAATCTAAAGAAAAAAGCTTTTTGGAATTCACTTACGTAAAAATACATCTGGATGATTTCAGCATCTAATTTAGAACCTGTTCAACACAAACTGTTAAAATTTTACAAAAAGCATTACATTCTCAAATTCATTTTAAATAAAAGAAAATAACATTCCAATCTTAGTGTATACTCAAAAATCTCAACAAACTTTTTTGTTGCAGATAAAATATTCAAAACAGCAAATACAACACAAACAAACATGTAATAATTGAGAGGAGTAAAATTATGATTTTTGCCAATTTTAAAGACTTTTTCACTACTATATGAAGGTTTCATATTGACCTGTAATGAAACATTTAGTTTTATGTGCACAATATTCTGGATTGCCAGGTTACGGGAATATAAAAATGTATTTTCATGGCTTCTTCATATTTTTGTTCCATAATGCATTTAAAATGGCCTCAACATACTATAAATCTGTCAACTAAATTGCATAATGTATTAATAAATCGCAAGAATTCATAACGAAGTATTACAGCTCTTCACCTGGCTACTCAGATAGGATCGTTCCAGCACGTAAAAGCACTATCTGAAAAGGGAGCTTATTTATAACTTGATGACAATGGTATCTCCCCTTTGCACATATCAGCTTGTAAGAACCAAACATAAGCAATTAGTTTCTTTTCCAATAAGTTCGACGCCTTTCCCGAAGAGAAAACTAAATGCATGGAATTAATGGGAACTGCAAACATTTTGAGGTTCCAAAATTATGAATCAGGATTTAGGAAACTCCTCAATCCAGCCAAAGACAGAGAAAAGCTAGGTTTAAGGAAAGAACTGCTTGCAAATGTTCCAAGATATGGATATCTCAAAGAAACAACCACAAAGGATTAATTAAACTGATTGAAGGCAACCATGATGCTCTGTGTGGTGAAGCCCTCTTGGTAATCGAGTGTGAAGGCTCCAAGGGCCAACTTGATGCATGAACTTTTACATGAACACGTAAAGACGTGCCGTGATCCGATACGCTTCAGACATACAGCTTGAAACTCCTTAAAGGACATAATTTGAGAATGGATTGGGAAATGTTTCAAAATCATTGCACGCTTATAGAACCTTTACTGAAAGGGTAAATATCCTTCAACACCAACACTGTGTTAAAGAAAACATTGCATACAAACTAGAACAGTGTGTGCAAAATGAAGAAATGTGCAACAATGATGGTTTCCACATGATACTGCTATTTCTCCAGACATATCTGAGGACTCAGCATCCACGCAGAATCAACATGAATATATTAGACATTATGAGATCAAACGCAAGATTTGAAACTGGTGGTAATTTATTGCACTATGCAGGTGTTGAATTTCCACAGTTCAGCATTTTGTAAAGCAAGTTCATAAGCTAGCAGTATACTTCAATGCATTTTTGTTTAACATTTCTATGAATCTGCAAGTGAGTAGTTTAGTATAACTGTCTCTTCACATTCTAAATAATTAAATAATGAAAAAAAAACAACTATTATGGTATGTCTTGCCATTACATAGATACATAAACAAACATACAGAAAGCATTAACAATATGTTTGCACTATCATACTCCAGGTTTATCTTAAATTAAACATTACAGGACTCTGACCAGGCTGAAAGAAGCAACTACAGACAAAACAAACATAATAAATGACAGACATTCATATTTGATAATAGTTACACACCTTTGATTTGTAACTTTACAAAACAGAAATTCAAGAAAAATGTAAATATTTTGTAAAAAATATTTAGAATATTCAGAACAATTCTAAAGACGAACGAGAAGACATTTAGCATTATTTAATACTCAAACTGTTACCTGTCTCAGCAAGACAGAACATCCAAGCCCAATAAAATATCAAATCTTCACACATATAATGTTAAAACTTACCATTTGATCACTATTTAATTATACCTTCAAAAACTTAGAAACAAGTCACACTTAAGGTAAAATGTAACAAAACTATCAGACTAAAAATCAAAGTAGTAGTAGAAAATGTTTGCCAACCTAACATAATACTTACTAGTGATGGATAAATGTAATCAACCTAGGATAATGAGGCATGCAGCATATTTACTGGGCTATAATCAATGGATTACAGAATCTCAAGCTGTGAACATATCAACAAAAAGATATACACTACATCAAATGGCTGTAATATGTAAATATTTACTTCACTTCAATAAGAGCCATGAAGGCATTCTTAAACTCTTTAGCAATTTTATGCCACCAAGCATTATTATTTAAACTTGTACCCATACTTCTTATTTTATGATTTAAATTTTCAAACATAGTCATAATGTTGAGTTGGACTTTAACCACTGTTTATAGTTTCTATATATCTATGTTTCAGACTTGCTGTATTCCTAATTTTTGTATATGTTATATTCTATGATCCAATGTGTGATATGTGGCTGTGTTTGGCATCGTGCTGCTTTCTATGGCTCTTCAAATACTTTGTCTGATGTTGTGTGGGGGCTTTACTGGTTTTTCGATAACCTTTCTGATCTCTGATTTGAGTTCTTCAGCCAGTTCTGATTTCATTCTTGCAGTGACACTTTCAACTTGAGGAATTATGTCTAGTGCAAAGATAGTGTCAAGTTGAGGCCTTTATTTGGTACCCTTTCTTCATCTTGTGAGAGTTTGCAGCTTGAGAGATTCCATACTGTGTTTTTGGGCAGGGATTTTCCTTGTTGTGTTTATTTGTTTGACTGTCTAGTTAGCAATTGAAATGTTATCATATTTCTCCTTCTGTTAGTGAATAACTTTCTGTTATGTTTTTTGAAATGCATGTGTTATTAGGTTGTAGTCATTCCAAATATTCCAATTGTGGAAATGCAAGACATGCTTAGTGCAATAAATTACCACCAGTTTCAAATCTTGCGTTTGATCTCATAATGTCTAATATATCCTCGTTGATTCTGCCCAGATGCTCAGTCCTCAGATATGTCTGAAGAAATAGCAGTATCATGCGGAAACCATCACTGTTGCACATTTCTTCATTTTGCACACTCTGTTCTAGTTTGTATGCAATGTATTCTATCAGAGCGTTGGTGTTGAAGGATATTTACCCTTTTAGTAAAGGTTCTATAAGCGTGCAATGATTTTGAAACATTTCCCAATCCATTCTCAAATTATGTCCTTTAAGGAGTTTCAAGCTGTATGTCTGAAGCGTATCGGATCACGGCACATCTTTACGTGTTCATGTAAAAGTTCATGCATCAAGTTGGCCCTTGGAGCCTTCACACTCGATTACCAAGAGGGCTTCACCACACAGAGCATCATGGTTGCCTTCAATCAGTTTAATTCATCCTTCGTGGTTGTTTCTTTGAGATATCCATATCTTGGAACATTTGCAAGCAGTTCTTTCCTTAAACCTAGCTTTTCTCTGTCTTTGGCTGGATTGAGGAGTTTCCTAAATCCTGATTCATAATTTTGGAACCTCAAAATGTTTGCAGTTCCCATTAATTCCATGCATTTAGTTTTCTCTTCGGGAAAGGCGTCGAACTTATTGGAAAAGAAACTAATTGCTTATGTTTGGTTCTTACAAGCTGATATGTGCAAAGGGGAGATACCATTGTCATCAAGTTATAAATAAGCTCCCTTTTCAGCTAGTGCTTTTACGTGCTGGAACGATCCTATCTGAGTAGCCAGGTGAAGAGCTGTAATACTTCGTTATGAATTCTTGCGATTTATTAATACATTATGCAATTTAGTTGACAGATTTATAGTATGTTGAGGCCATTTTAAATGCATTATGGGACAAAAATATGAAGAAGCAATAAAAATACATTTTTATATTCCTGTAACTTAGCAATCCAGAATATTGTGTATTTAAAACTAACCATCTGATTACAGATCAATATCAATGCTTGATGTTGTAGTCAAAAATTCTTTAAGATCGGCAAAATTTATGCACAGGTGGCTTCGAGGAAAGGGCTCAACTTTGCATCCCCCAAGCAGATATCTGTACTAGACATAACTGCATAAAGCAAACGAGTGCAGCATGAAGCTAAGCACCAAATGGAGAAATGTATGTCACTAGAAACAGTGGTTAATAGACCAACAACTCAACATGAATCAATCAACACTGGTCAGTCACAGCAAAGAAATGATGTCATATTTCCTGGGTAGTTCCACAAGGATTTCTAAATAAATCTGCAAATAAGCAACCCTTTTAGACACAAAAAATGTACATGAATTGTTCATTCCTTGGACAATAATAAGAATAAAATCAAATAAACTCACATAATGTTCATGTCAAAAACAAACTTAATATTTGCACCTGTTTCTGCAACAATATTTAATACTAATACTAAATGCAACCACGTTATATGCTTTGATTGCACAGTTTTGCTGCTGAATAAAAAAGCTAAATAGATCTTTGCAATCGGCCAAAATGTATTATAGGGTGACCAACCATCCGTTTGCCTACAACTGTCCTTGTTTCAACACTGTACGCTCTGTACCCATGATAAACCTGTCAGTTTTCTGCAAGGTATTTTTAAATGTTTGTTTATATAATTTCTTATGTAATCTGATTACAATAATGAATATAAATAGTAGAAATTTAAGTGAACAATCTATATATTTTCGCAAAATAAAGATTAGAGCTGATTTGAAATGCATTAGAACCTAATTTCACTCTGTCATGTACTGTCAATAATATTGGATCAATGTGATCTTCTCCTCATAATAATAAAGTAAAAATTTACTATGTAAAAATTTAATGTCTCTGGCATTGGTCTACCAACTGACCTACTGAGCAAGCCCTGATTTTGCCTGATTTTCCACTGAAATTTAAATATAATAATAATAATAATAATAATAATAATAATAAATAAATCATTATTGGCCAGGTAAGGACATGTCTCAAGTTGACATTGTAAAAAGTTGGTCACCCTAAAGAATTGTGACAAATTATTTTTGGCTGTTTATGAAAAAAAAAATCTTCATAAAAATTATAGTATCACAATAAGGAAGCACCAGCTTCCTTCTAATTTCCTAAATGGCACAAAATACCTGAAGTTAATTGTGTTCTGAATCTCCACATTCAGACAGAATCATGGCCAATTATTTCCTGTTTCCTTTGTTAAAACTAAATTATTTACATCAACAGGAAGGTTCTCATGATATTTGCGCTAAAGATGCAAAGGCAAATAAGTGGAGTTGTTCCAGTTTCCATTACTACAACGTTACTATAAAACATTTTCTTTCAACTGACATATTCTGGAAATAACTGACACATACATTGTCAAATAGTGCTTTTAACATACATTTATATATATGTATATATTAACTGAAATATTCTATTTAATATGTATACATCTATAGACAGCAGAAAAATAGCACAACTGTTAGATATTTTTTGCGTTATATCATACAGATAAATGTTTCTGTACACTATCTTTGGAATTTGATACCTCACTGTTTTATTCTCTTGGTTCTTCTTCTTCATGGTTCCAAACAATAAGCTTCCGTATCGCACATCATATCCCACTTAAACCAAATTAACTCTCACAATTTGGGTGTGCTCTTGTCTGCCATGGCAGCCTTCTTCAGGTGAGCTCTATTGAACCCACAGATGGAGCTGAGCAGTGCAGTTCTCTCCGATGCAGGGGTGAGGGGTGGTGAGAGAAGGGTGGTTGAACCTGGAGATATTAAGCAGGGTGGTGGTGGGGGAGGGGGAGAGGGTACTTCAGCAGCTGAAAAACAAAAATTTTCGTCAGCCACATATCTTATGAATTGGCTGTAACATAAAAAAGCATAATATCAATAGTCTACATTGTAAAACTAATCCCTGTGACACGAAATCTTTTGTGGGCCAAAGCCTAGCAATTGGGTCTTTATTGGATGATATGTGGTCTGTGAAGTCCCATCTCCAGTGTTGAACAAATTTATAATTAGAATTTACTGGCAACTCTTCCTTTTTCGAATGTCCTCTGCTGGGTGAACACTGAAGTTTTGGAGCTCCCACTTGGGGTTGAACCTAGGACCACTCACACAAAAGGACATGGAGCTAAACATTCAATTACAGACAAGCTTTCCTTATGGTAAAATTCAATTTTATATCTTCATAAACTGCCTCATGATCATAAGAGTTTGCAAATAGTACAGTCACGAACACTTCTGGATTGTAAAGATTCCATTGAAAGTCACTGGGATCATTACAACCCAAAAGTGGCTGTGACTGTTCAACACCCATTATCCACACAGACAAATCACATTACATATGACACAAGATGATGCCTTACACCTTGGTGATATTTCACATTCAGAGCATACATACTGGGTTGAATCAAATCCATCATAGTTCATTGTTTATTTTTGGCAATTGCTATTTATTCATTACTACAATAAGACTGAGCACTTGAAATTGATAAGAAATGTATGCATAGCGCAGGTCCAATAGGACCCTGGGTGAAGGGGCAATTTGCCGTATGCCCCCATTAATTGCTAGGCTTGCAATGTTTTAAATAAAATTTATTGTTGCTGCAGAGAAAACGTTTTTTACATTACCCAGTATTTAAATGTAAGTGAATGTTTTATTGATAGATATGATTTATACAAGGTGTCATTTTAATGGTGCCCACAGACCACAGATTTGTATAGACGACATCAAAACAAACAACTTTTCTCAGTAACATTTTTCTCGTTGGTGCATCATTTCGGCGCTACAGTCGTTCAAAAAAGACTGTTTTGCCACGTGGCAACCCAGCACAACATTTGATCATATCTGTGATGTCATTTCCTGCGGCGAAACAGCGTACGGCAGGGTTGCAAGGAACACACAAATTTTGTAAAGATTGACAAACTACCAACCACATGATTAAGTGTATCCGGTGCATAGATAAACACGGTCATCGGAGAGCTTGTATTACTACTACTTTTGTCACTTGCCTCATAATGTCCTGAATATACATTATATTATGTGTTGCTTACCTTTGGAATTTTGAGTTCTTTCATTTCTATTTTGTCATCTGTTCAGTGTGTCACAGACAACTAGTATCAGAAGGACGAAGTGGATAGACTAAATTGTAGATGCCAACTTGGTAATTAGATTTGCAAATATTGACATGTAAGCCGAGACAAAATTCGATATGACCACTTCCACTTGACTTCTGTTTTCGTGTCATTTCTTTACTTCCTGTTAGGTTAAAGAAAGTGTTTTCTCGTGGCTGATTGTAGCTATGTAGTTTTTCACAGAATATGAGTGTTCCTGGCAACCGTGGAATGTATCGCTTCAGGATAGGATATGATGTCACAAATGCAATCAAATGTTGTGTGTGGTTGCCAGCATTCAGGTGGCAAAACGGGCTTTTTGAACGACTGTAGCGCCGAAATGATGCACCAACGAGAAAAATGTTACTGAGAAATGTTGTTTGTTTTGATGTCCTCTATATGTTTCCGTGGTCGCCATTAAAATGACACCCTGTATAACTTTTGATTTTCTGCCACTTTTGGCTACTTGCAAAGATGAGGATGAATTGTGAAAAGATGAAATGGAGGAAGGAAAAGACAAGCACAATATACAAATGGACAAAACACAACACAAGCACGACAGAGAATAATATTGGTTGTGTGTCCAGATGCTAAAGCCTTGTTAGTCCAGGGTGTACTACATGGAAGAGAGATTGACATTTCAGTGTCTTCACCGCTTACACCCCATATGTGAAATTTATGGTTTACATTGCTACACAGTATTAGATTTGATTTATTTTACTTTGCTTTGTGCAGCTTTTGCCTAATCGCAAAGATGAGGATGAGGGATTAATGAAGGGACACCCATACACAGGCTGGGATTTCAACCAGAGACCCCTGCTACACAGTATTGGTTAACTGTCAGGCCATTTGTCAGAAGGTTATCAAGGACAGAAAATAATCTGGTACTTCAGATAAGAGGTTTCATTTTCTAAATAATTGAATAATGCAGAATGATTTCATATATATTTTTTATGCATATTTACTGGGGGTGAGCCGATACCGATGCCGATACTCTTACCGATTTTCACAGATACCGATACATTGCAATAATTAAACTTTGTTCAAAATATTGACCAATATTGGAGTAAATATTCTTCTCCAATTATACGCATCCATTTACCAAGAAATTTGCCTTAGAATATTCAAGAATTACATCAGAATATGAAAATAGATATGTAATCCCAAATATTACTTTCTGTGCAAAATTGGTGCAAAATAAAAAGAAAGTTTGAATTTTCCATAATTTACAGTATAATTAAGACTCTGCGAAAGTGTGCCCTGGCACAAAAGGTGTGTTTCGAAACTATATACATCATGCAATTACTGAAAACAATAAAAAAAGAAACTTGGAAATTTTCATGATAATAGTGTTATTTACAAGCACCTGGCAATGCATCAGGAATGGAACACGACTGACTGGCCTTTCCTCTGGGGGAAAATGTAATCTCATCACATGGTTGCCAGGTGCATGTAAGTAACACTATTTTCATGAAAATTTCCAAGTTTCTTTTTTATTGTTTTCAGTAATTGCATGATGTATACAGTTTCGAAACACACCTTTTGTGGCACTGAAACACCAGCAGTGTTGCCAATGCACAGTCTTCATTTCTAAAAACAACGATTTTCCTAGTTCCCCCTTAAAGATGCCTCATCCGATTGGCTATCGGTAGAAATGAACATTTCTTTTTTCACTGCCATAGATGCCGAGCTAATCCACCTAACCAAACTGAAAATTACCGACGGCATATCCATACATGTGTGTTATGTGCCATTTTTCATGCATTGTAAAAATTTCATTTACACTTCCCGTTACATCTGGCAACACTGCATGGACACTAATGAAATCCAATCATTGTTCCCTGGTTTAAAAATATATGCATGAACAAGGCTTCAATTTGGTATAAGGACTATATGTGTACCACTTCCGGTTCAAAAGTTGTACTATTGACAACTCCAGGTTGCGTTGTAAATGGAACACCCAGTATTTAAACCTTACTTATTACTGTGTGTAATCATAAGCATATTAGGGAAATTATTATGATTACACAAAAGAATATTTTTATAATATTAAAACACTTCCATCTGCAAGAACATGAACGTGAGCAAACAACAGGCAACGAACTAATACTAAGCAACCCAATTTTGGTCATAAAGGAACTCGTAGCTTACAAGCTCCAAAAAGGTTAGGCTTGGTGCCTTTCCATGCTTTACTATGTCTGCCAGATAGATTATTCTGCAAAGAACATTAATAAAGTATAGGGATTGAGAGATTTCTGCATTGTTTTCACTGCAGCTTTATTTTCCTGCCTCAATGAAAATAAAAGCTAAACTGTAAAAACATGCCACAGTGTATTTATATATATATATGTATGGATTCAATGAGGTTTGGATTCATAAAAGCTGTAATTTTTCATGTCTATGAAGCACATACAATTCCCGAAGCCAATAATTCAAGCACAAATCCTAGAATTCAAGGAATTACCGGTGAGTAGCCACCCTGAAATAACAAAAATCAATTCAAATCCTACATTTAAACAGATTACAGTACCCAATTCCATCTTTCAAAAGTTTGATCACAGGCGACTTTAAAAAGATTTATACAATATAATATTGTTCTGTTTTCTTGCAAGAAAAAGCTTAAGAAATGGGTTTTTGATTCTCGATTTTACTTAATGCTTTCAAATCTCATTTACTCAACTACTTTCTTCCAAATAAATGAATAGCTGCTCTGAGAACATTTATAATGCACAAGCTGCATATTTCTATTAAAAATAATAACATATTCAGGAATTCGTTAAATTTTGGCATTAGAATTGATTCCAAAAATTTCATTACGGGAAGACAACATAGAGTTGAACGTTAATTTTATGTTTGGGCCAGGGACAAGAAAAGTGGGAAAATGTTATAACTAGGGTTCGGAAGTTGATGACCTAAGAAAACTTTAAAAAGGCCTATAGAATGACCTTAAAATTATTAAAAGGAATGACCTAATAGTAGTAAAAAATGATCTAAAAATAGTTTTTGCTCTTAAAATGAAAGATGGAATTTTTCATAAATTCCAACAGAGTAGTTGAATAATTGGACAAAACCCATTGTTTGGTAATTTAAACCACTGAAGCAAAGGAAAAAGAGCAATTAAGTGCTAATGTAATTTTTTCTTTATTTTTATTTCAAGGTTTTTCTGTGCCAATTGTTCACCTCCTTTCAGAGTGGGCCTTGCACGATACAGTGGTCGGTCAGCATCTGAAAATACAGTCGTGTTTTGCATATATATATATCACATTATAATTTTATTTTATTTTATTGCAACTAAAACCCAAGATTAAAGCGATTATAGTGGCCAGCAAGGGAACCTCAAGGTAGGCTTCACACAAAGTATTTTGAGTGCTGAAGGAAAAATAAATGCACCACAATTAATTATCTATTGCCAAACTTTCAGATAAAACTAATATCGTGTTTTCCCATTGATCACATAGTGAACTTGCTTAAAAGACCATGACAGGAAATTTAAGTGCATAAATTATGCTACCAAATGCATTTCAAATTCACGAAACAACAGGGGAGAAATGAACCTCAAAAATGAAGAAAAATGCAATAAAGAAGGCAACAAATACTGAAAAATGATAAAAAAAGGTAAAAAGGCTGAAAAGTTCAAAATAAAAATGTTTTCTGGTTATAACTTATGGGAAACGGACTGGTATCAGGTAAATCATTGTTTTCAAGGCTCAGAAAAAAAAGAGATTTTTCATCAACTTACGAGTCCTGGTTATGACATTGTTTTATTAGGACCATGAAAATTGCAGGAAAATGTCAAATCTAAGAATATTCAATGGTGACACGTGCCTTTTTGCTAGGTCATGCATGTTCCAATGTTGTTTTGACACTTTAATGTTGCTTTTAAGTTGCTCCTCAATTGTCCTAAAGACAATTGATCAACACTGCAATGTTGGAACTCACACCTGTAATTGAACCCAGGACCACTCACACTAAAGATGAGACTGCTAACTATTAAACTATGCAGACGCTAAAACTAAAAAATGACTATGTTTCATGTATCCATTACACTACAACTGGAGAAATATAATAAACATACTACAGGTCTTAACTGAAATATATAAAAAAAGAAAAATATTACAGTTTCAGTAATTTTAACTAAAAATTATAATCCTTAATTCAACCTAAAAAAGAAATGGGTTACTATAACAGTTACATTTACGTGGAAAGTACACAAAAATATTATATTTTAGTAATTAGCGGTATGGAGATTCACCATTTCATATTTTATCCATTCGTGTTAACTTTTATTGTGGATTGAAAGCATAAAATTAGTGTAGGAAGAAACTCAATCAACATACCTTTTGAAGCACACATCCACATGAGGATGCAAAAATTCTGATTCATTTTAATATCCATTGCTTAGGCTTTTTATTATTTAATATGATATAATTAAAATGCATGCTTAAGATTTTGAGAGGAAACATAACGGCTCACAAAAACACTGATATATTAAAAATGTTTTTGACAGGCATGCTCCAACATACACAATATGAAGCTTTAACAAATCTTTAAAAAAATATATTCTAACTCATAACAATTATTCATGCCTCAAATATTATCAAAAAATTAATAAAAACAATGCAAAAAAGTTCCTTCCTATAAACAACAAAAACCACAATTCTTAAAAATATGAGAATAAAAGAATGTCGTTATTTTCCTAAATTACTAAACGTTCCGAACACTGCTCTTCAGCAATTTCCTGTACATTTAAAGTAGGGATGGGCTGATATGATATTTTGGCCATTACCGATAAAGTACCAATACCGATAACCGATCCGATATAAAGTTCTAAATCATCCTTGAAGAACCTGAATAGTTCATTGAACTCCTTAATAAATGTTTGTTTCCAGGTGACTGAAGTGCAAACGAAGTTGCATATTTAGACTTTTACTTTTGTTAAAAAGGAGGGCATCGAGATTATCCATAAAAATTATAACGAAATGGTATAATTTTACACTAAATTATGAGATATTTATAGATAAATTGGGTTGGTAAAATTATTGATAATTTTACTGATAAACCGATATGCCTATATTGGCTGATAACGATGGAGTACTGATTAATCTGTCCCATTCCTAACTGTAAGTATGATATCAATAGCATGCAATATTAATTGGACTTGCTTTTACTTATCCCAACATTACGTTTCAAAAAAGCACCTCCATTCTTTTTGCTGGTGGTGGAGATGAAACCTATGGGAGAATTGTGATTTTGCTGTAGGTTTGATGAGGCAACCAACTATTCAACCACATGTGACATGGAATTCTGTACTACTTTATTTTGCTTACCCCAGCACCTCATGAAACAATAATTCAACCTTTATCGGACAGCCCATTTTGAATGAAACCAGCAAAATTAAGTCATTACGGATGGCTAGTTTCAATTGAAACCACCTCCCAGTGGTACCAATTAGCATGTCATTTCTTGAAAACTACAGAAATTCAGTTCACTTTTTTTTTTTTTTTTGTTCATTTATATACATGTGAAGGTATGACAGACTGGAATGATGAAACAAGATACGAGGGCATGCCGAAAAGTAATGCCTCCTATTTCTTTGTTACAGTGTAAACACATTTTGGATTTTAAACAAGCATGCATTGTACTCATCAGACTTTTACACTTCTCCAAACTTCTATCGCCAGGGGGTGTTGAACTACAGTGAGTAAAATGTCAGCATGTAACCATTGTATGTCGGTGCACCTGAAGCAGCATGCGGTGATCACGTTTCTAACTGTAGAAAATGTGCCCCTAATTGACATTCTTCGGAGAATGAGGGCTTTTTGTAGGAATGAATGTGTAGACTGCAACTGATGAAGGTAATAGGAATTGCATCGATGAACTCATTAGAGAGAAGCATCAAGTAACCCAGGCAGAGCTTGAATTTAACCTTTAGTCCCCTGCCGTTCCATATGTGGAACAAAAAAAGTATGTCCCTGTCAGCCGCGGTTGCATATATGGAACAAACAGCTTTAGATACAATTATCGAGGGTTTGCCACACTTATATTTGTATATTGAGGTTGAAACACTGACAGTTCGGTTCGGGAACATGTGTTTACGAAAATTCCAAATCCCCCCACCTTTCTCGGAATATGTCACGTGTTTGGGCTCACACTTGACACACACAATGAATGCTTGGTATTTACGATGTTCCAACGCTGTGATTTAGTACATTCTTCTTTGTGTTTAGATCTGGTGATCCAGCCGAAAGTAGTAGCGGGGGGGGGGGGGGGTCACAAAAAAAATTACCCAACACAAGTTCAACACAGCTCAGGGGGCACACAATCGGAAAGCACAAAACACGGTCTTTTACAGCCACTGCTCTGAACGTCTATGGCAAGGCCTTTCCTAAACAGAGGAGGGGAGGGAGCCTTTGCAATCCTTTGTTTTGTCTATACTTCTGGATAGACTCATGATTCTGGCTTCTGGCCTCGGGCTGTTGTCAGGCTTCATTGCATTTCTAACATACAGGCGACAGAAAGCTGACACCTCTGTCCGAGTTATAACAATTTTATGAATAATATGCAAATTGGCTAAAATTCGCTGTTTTGAGGAAAAAAACGGAGTTTTACGTTTTGCCTTATTATTCAAATTGTATTGCACCCACGAACATGAATCAAGTTTCATTCTGTTGCGAAAGGTCCATTCTTTGAAAAAAAAAAAAAAAAAAAAAAAAGCAAAAGTTTCAGTTTTTCCCCAAAGTAGCTGGAGAAGAGGGGGCAAACTCCACATTTTATGTTTTTTTCATTGAAATTCGGGGGATGCAGACACCGCCCGTAACCCTCTCGCAGTTGGGGCATCCAAATTTTACATGGTTGCATGCACCGATGTATTACCTGCAAAACTAAAGTTATCCGAAGTAGATTGGTCCCATAGTGTCCGAGTTATAACAATTTTATGAATAATATGCAAATTCGCTGGTTTGAGGAAGAAAACAGAGTTTTACGTTTTGCCTTATTATTCAAATTGTATTGCACCCACGAACATGAATCAAGTTTCATTCTGTTGCGGAAGGTCCATTCTTTGAAAAAAAAAAAAAAAAAGCAAAAGTTCCGGTTCTCTCCACAAAGTAGTTGGAGAAGAGGGGGCAAACTCCTCATTTTTACGTTTTTTTCATTGAAATTCGGGGAATGCAGCCCCCGCCCGTAACCCCGCCACGGTTGGGGCATCCAAATTTTACATGGTTGCATGCACCGATGTATTACCTGCAAAACAAAAATTATCCGAAGTAGATTGGTCCCATAGTGCCAGGGTTATTACGATTTTTCTCCATTACGTATACGAATTCAAATTTCACGTTCAAAGCCTCGGCGACACTGGGCTTACTTTCGTCTGACCGCACGGCGTACTAAAGGTTAAGTGTGACATATCACGAGAGCAAGTGCAGGCGATAATCACAGGTCTGGGATGCTGAAAACTTTGTGCATGGTGGGTGCCTCGGAAGCTCACTCCTGACATGGAACTGAAGAGATTGGACATCAGCCAACAGTTGTTTCAGAGCTACGAATTTGAAGGTGATGTGTTCCAAAGCTTAAAGATCACTTGAGAGGAATTTACTCTGATTCTGATGATCAGTGCACACAGAAGTGAGGCTGTGGCTCGTCGAGATCAACAATTCTATAGGGACAGCATTACGATGCATTTGTAGATATGTGCTGATTGCCAGAGCGATTATGTGGAAAAGTTAATGTGTAAATATGAATAAAGTTCTACAAAATTACTTGCATTTCTTATATTCAAATAAATTCAATGATTTTCCAATAAAAAAAAATAGGAGGCAATACTTTTCAGCATGCCCTCATGTTCATTGTTACGACTAATAACCACCACAATTTGAAACTTTCAATTTTTTCCCCTCACCATATTATGGGGTAGATCTTATAAATCTTTTTGATGATATATTTTACTATTTCATGTAATAATAAAAACAAAAGAACATGTTCACATGTGACTATTAGGGGTCCAGCAGGAAATGTTCAGTTTTCAAAATTCCCAAATATGAACTTGCATATTTTATATATTTTTTTAAAAATGAGGGATGGGCATTACATGTCCTCAAAGAGTGGTCCTTTACCATCCTTCCCTGCAAATCTGACCCATCTAGCATCCCAGGGCCAACATTAGAAGTGATTTTCAAGAATTTTTTTTTTTTCTGTTAGGTGGGCAACACTGCTCTCCTAATACATTGCTATTATTTTTTCGCCAAGAAGCATCAGGCTATTTACAATGCAACTCTGCATGGTTGTAGGAATGTATCACTGCTACAGACTACATTTTTTTTCACTACAGGGCATGCCCAATATCAATTCTCGTGTAAAATTTTGATTTTCTTTTTCATCTTCTTTTAACTTTGATTATTGTGGGGTAGGATATATAAATTTCACCTCCACTAAAAGCCCCCCTCCCCACAAATATTTCATTCCTCTAAGACAGTTCTTGAGCTACCATTTTTTTGTATATCATGACAAGTACAAAAAGTACGAACTTGAAACACTTTCACATGCAGAGGGTAATAAACAGGAGGGGCTCCAGCCCACCAAATATAAAATGTAGCAAAAATTAGTACAGAATTTAATGTGGTATGATGGAGCAGTTCGATATAACAGCAGATTTGTGTGGTACTCATAGGCTTGATGCTCACCACCAGCAAAAAGAAATCTGGTCACCTGAACCTGAGGGAAACCTACTGATAGATTGTATAGTAAATAGTAAGATAGACAATAGATAATGTTCAATTAACATTGCATGCTAATACAGATGCCTACATAAGGTCATGATAGAAACAGGTTAAGCCTAGGGGGAACCATATTGGTGGCCACTATACAGGGTGTCGCAAAACTCTTTCAACAACGCTTGGGTGCTGGTAGATATTATAAAAACAAGTAACTTTTCCCTTTCAAGTTTACCTCGAAAGCGCTTAGTTTCTGCGCTATAAGCACTTAAAATATATCCTGTACGTATGCAACCCAACACAGCAAACGCTTGCTCTGACATAACTATCAGGGGCACGTGGCAGGGTTGCCACTAGTGTTCCTCGTTAAGAGAGACGACTTGAAAACAACAACTTGGGAGTCTTGCCTGAGCAAAATCCAAAACATTAATGATGTTGTAAGAAGCATTGAAAGTATTTATAAACTGACCAAGACAAATAATGGGCAGACTGAAATTCAAGATTACTCATTCTAAAATATCTCCATAATTGATTGATTGATTTGCTTTATTTTAATTCACTTTTCTGCAACCTTTGGCTAATCGCGAAGATGAGGATGATATGATGAAATAACAAATGACACCAATGTCTAGGCCATGATTTAAACCCAAGATACCTGACGCCGTAGCGAGCTGTGCTAACCACATCAGCACGGAGTGTTTCGTGTATCATGCGATATCAACAATTGCAAGGGAGACGTGAGATATGGGAAATCCACGAACGAACAAATGTAAACATGATGTGTTTGCTGCCTCGTCTCGAACACGCAGACTGTAATGTTATTACCAGGGCTAGGATTTTGATGAAATTGCATCTTTTTTTCTGGTGAATAAGAAACCCAAATCTTTTAATATTTATATGTTTCATGTCGTGCTGAAACTTTTAAGCACTATTTGTTGGGGCATTTTTTTGCATTTTTTGCCATTATGGGTTGTATAAGTCATTTTTTGGCATTTTAAGTCATTTTTGGTCATTTGTTTTATTTTCTTAGTTTTCCAGAGCACTTGTACGCTGCGAGTGCATGGGCAGCATTAACGTGAAAGGATTAAGATGAATAAATATCCTATTTTTTCATATCTTCCCTAGACAATTTAAAATATATGAAACCGCAGCTACCTTCCATCCGTCTCAGAAGTAAATAAACAACACGAATATAACGATTTCCTTACAATGAAATTCAATTGTTAGAAGTTCAAAACAGCTCACAATTTTGCCCCAGGAGAAGAAAGTCGTTGCCCTGCCTAATCTTATCTTCTAATCTGCTCAGACCAATTGTTGTGTTCCTTGAAAGTGAATGGATGGAACGTGTGATCTGGCCATTGTCGAAGTTCCTGTTTATTGCGAGAATTTACTTTGGTGCAGTGTTCAGTAGAGCAGGTTTTCGAAGCATTGGACAAGATGCCAAAAACCAAGCAAAGTACACAGTACAAATTAAAACAGTTTGTGTCCCAGTATGGTGAAAATACGTTCAGTACGGACGGATCAGTATTATTCTGTCAACTTTGTGGTGTTAGAGTTGCTGCGGAAAAAAAATTCACGGTGGAGCAACATGTCAACCACGAGAAACACAAGGCAGCTCTGAAGCAAATTCAATATCAGAAGAGGACGGTGCAATTGTTAATGGGTGAGTGTTCCTCCAAATCCTCTGTTATTCGACATTCCTCTAAGTAAACTAAATAATCCTAAACTTCGAGCATTTTTGGAAAAACATACTGGGAAATCGATACCAGATTCTTCCACGCTAAGGAAAAATTATATCAATAAATGCTACAACCAAACAATGGATCAAATTCGGCAGAAAATTCATGGTAAAAAATATGGGTGTCAATTGACGAAAGTACCGACTCACTCGGACGGTACATTGCAAATGTAGTGATTGGTACGATGCAGGAATCCGAGTCTACTCAAGTGTTTCTAATAAATTGTGAATGTCTAGAAAAAGTGAATTATTCAACGATCAGCAAAGTTTTCAATAACGCGATGCAGTTATTGTGGCTCGACGGCATTCAATATGACAAGGTGTTGCTTTTCGTAACAGATGCAGCACCGTACATGGTTAAAGCAGGGAATTCTCTGAAAGGTCTGTACTCAAAAATGGTACATGTAACATGTCTTGCACATGCGTGTCACCGTATTGCTGAAGAACTGCAAAGTCACTTTTCTGATGTAGACCAACTGATTGCAAACATTAAGAAGATTTTCCTCAAGTCCCCATCACGAGTGTTAGCTTTTAGTTCTCATGCACCTGATGTGCCTTTGCCACCAGCTCCTATTCTTACTAGATGGGGTACATGGTTAGAGGCTTGTGGTTACTATTGTGAAAATTATAAAGTTGTGAAAGAAGTTGTAACCTCGTTCGACAGCAGTGAAGCATTGTGTATAAGACAAGCACAGGAACTCTTGGCTGATCCCGAAATGGAGGGAAAATTATGCTATATAAAGTCCAACTTCGGCTTCCTACCTTCTGCCATAACTTCACTCGAGACATCTGGAGCTACATTGGTTGATCAAGTTAATGTCCTTAACAAAGTTCAGGATAATTTGGAAGCAGTTCAAGGTACTGTTGGAATACAAGTAAGAGAAAAGATGCAGAAAGTGCTAGGGAAAAATGCAGGATACACAATAATATGTTCTATTTGTGACGTATTGTGTGGGAAAACGTTTTCATTGCCAGACTCTGAAACCGAATTAGAACCAAGTCACATTGTATGTTTTAAATATGCCCCTATTATCTCTGTTGATGTTGAAAGGAGCTTTTCTATGTATAAAAGTGTGCTAGCTGACAATCGTCATTCATTTCTTTTTGAAAATTTACAGAAAATATTCGTTACACACTGCAACTCAAAACTGAACAGTAACCTCTCATAATTTGTCAAAAATTGCATACTATACCGCGTTTGAATGAACCTGTCCCCTTTCCCGCGCTAGCGATCGCTCAACAGTTTCGGTGCCAATGAGAAACGAGGAAAAATCGTCTGCTGGGCAGCGAGGAGCGAATGGAAGCCAGAAGAGAGGCGCTTACGTACACGCTATTACGACGTCGCGTATTTTAATTGGCTGCCTGGCTTTGACTTTCCCCAGCACGGAGAAAAGCCAGCGAACAGCTAGCGCGGGAACCGGGACAGGTTGTAACAAACGCGGTATAAGTTGCTGTAATTTGAAGTGCAAATAAAATTTTACTTTGGAATTTTTAACGTTTTTTAGGTCATTTTTTGGCAATTTTTAGGTCAAAAATGCATCTTTTTAAGGGCATTTTTTACGAATTTTTAGGTCATCAAAATCCTAGCCCTAGTTATTACAATTTATTTATTAGAAAGTTATTCCTATCTGTGCTAGTGTTATTGCTAATCATGTTCGTCTCATAAGGAAATAATTGCAATGCTCTTTTAATTTAATGATTGATTCATCCATTGATTGATTGATTTGCTTCATTTTACTTCGCTTTTTGTGCCACTTTTGGCTAATTTGCAAGGATGGGGATGAGTGATGATATGATGAAATTGATGAATGGACACTCACAAACATCCATGCCCAGGCCAGGATTCGAACCCGGAACCCTTGGCGTCGTAGCGCGATGTGCTAACCACTCCGCCACGGGGGCAGCTCTGCATGTTCGAAACGAGGCAGCAAACACATTATGTTTACATTTGTTCGTTCGTGAATTTCCCATATCTTACGTCTCCCTTGCAATTGTTGATATCGCATGATACACAAAATACTCCGTGGTGATGTAGTTAACTCAGCTCGCTACGGCACCAGGTATATCAGGTTTAAATCCTGGCCTAGACATTGGTGTTATTTGTTATTTCATCATATCATCCTCATCTTCGCGATTAGCCAAAAGTGGCAGAAAAGCGAATTAAAATAAAGCAAATCAATCAATCAATCATGGAGATATTTTAGAATGAGTACGTAATCTTGAATTTCAGTCTGTCCATTATTTGTCTTGGTCAGTTTATAAATACTTTCAATGCTTCTTACAACATCGGAAGTACCATTAATGTTTTCGATTTTGCTCAGGCAAGACTCCCAAATTGTTGTTTTCAAGTCATCTCTTAACGAGGAAAGCTAGTGGCAACCCTGCCACGTGCCCCCTGGTAGTTATGTCAGAGCAAGCGTGTGCTGTGTTGGGTTGCATGCGTACAGGATATATTTTAAGCGCTTATAGCGCAGAAACTAAGCGCTTTCGAGGTAAACTTTATAGGGAAAAGTTACTTGTTTTTATGATATCTACCTGCACCCAAGCGTTGTTGAAAGAGTTTTGCGACACCCTGTATATTGAATTAACTCAAAATCTTAAAATGGAAAGTGGGTGATGTGATCTAAGAAATCAGGATAGAATTTTACAAGAAATGCAACGAGGAAGATATTTTGATTTACAATAAAACCTCGTTAATCTGGAACCCGATAAGCCGGACTTCGCTTAATCCGGACAGGCAAAAAAAGAAAAAAAAAAGAAAATGCAAGGTTTTAAATGTGGCTAGAAGTCAACAAGAGAACTTCCCAAAGAAAAGGCAGTCAACCACTGATGAAATTCTGTTTGTACTGTACTTTATAGTGTATAGTGTACTAGCTGATTACCCAGTGTTGCCCAGGTATTTATTTATCCCAATCTTGTATTAGACAGGAAAATAATGAATTCTAACTATAGTGTAAAATGTAACTAATTTTAAATGTGATCGCGAATGTCACCAATTCTCTTAGACACTCCAAAATCTATGGATTCGACACTAATCTAGGTCATTTGTGGCATTTTATTTTTCACCTCCTCTCACCCCACCCACCCCCAAGCCGATAGGTGATGAAGTTGAATCATATTGGGAGTGTCACAAAAACTATGGATTCCATTCGCAACACAGCCTGAATGTTAGACAACCCACGAAACACACGTGTTGTGCAGGATTGCATAGAGTCACGGATGTCTGTTTGTGCGGAATTTAATATCGGTTGTTCACCATTATTTTTACATGTCACACCTTACCACCCCACCCAGGGGTGCCAGGGGTGTCTTACCCTAAAAATATTATTTCCAGATTGCAAGTGATACGTGTACCAAGTTTGGTTGAAATTGGTCCAGGAGTTTGAGAATTTGCCGGAACAAACATATATACACACCTACACACATACATCCATTTTTATATATATAGACGACTTAGGCCTATGACCTTTAAATACACCATAATGAAGGTGTTTTGTTGCTATAAATGTAGTTTTAATGCACTTTCTACTGTTCTTTTAGGTTATTTCAGTTAATCCGGACTTTTGTTAAACCGGTCAACATATCCCCCCATTAGTCCAGATTAACGAGGTTTTACTGTATTTTTAACCAGTAAAAAGGTATTAATGAATTATTGTACCCATTTCCTCCTCCTCAAGGTGTGCAAAAAAAAGTAAAGAGAATTAAAATGCCTTTAACATCTCAGTATCACATCGAGATCATACTGTTGTCTACGGTGAGAAGTTCACGTGCCATTGCACATAATTTTAATCGGATACATCAACAAAGAGGTGAGCATTATGAATGGTTGTCTCAAACAATTACAGTGCGGCACTTTCATTGGAATGAAAAGTTCTTCACAGTGATGAAGCTAATGTTTATGTTTATGGTCTCCGCAATGAAAACTATCCATGTGTACAACATGGAGATTTGCAATCTGGCCCATAGCTCGAGATTGTGTTCTCTGTATGCTCAACAACCTGTGCTTTGGCCTATGTTTAGAAGTCTTCAGTATGTTTTTTCTCTAGTTTTTTCATAGTTTTGGAGATGTGTGCTGGGAAGGGAAGGTCAGTCCTTCAGTTTGTGTGTGTCCTCAAATTACAAATATTAAAATTACAAAGAAACTTTGTGCTCACACTTTCCTCAAAGCTGTATTGTTTGTTCTATTAATTTCGGTAGCCACTATTGTGCAACAAGTTCTAATGGGGATGGTGACAGTGTCCACCGAAATTATGAAGGGAAGTCAGTAAATAGGTTACAAACTGATGTGAGATAGCTGAAAATAGCAGTGAGTAGTTTCCAAAGGTGCCATTAGGTGGCAGCACAATCCACCTTGAAGATATTTAGTTAGCAGTTGCTAGATAGCAGACACATGCATGGGGAGCTCAGTTTAAAAATGGCGACCGTGCTTGTTAGAAGAGCACCATGCTGCTGTGCATTTTTCGTGGGCAAAAGGACTTCCTGCCGAAGATATTCACAAGAAAATATTTCCTGTTTATGGTGAGAAGTGTTTGTTGTGTAAAGTGGTGCACAATTGGTTGATAAATTCTACCAGACCGACCTGGTCCTCCTCTTCAGATTGTGACAGAACCAAAAGCAGAGCAGGTGGAGGAGAAAATCCGAGCTGATAGGCGAATGACAGTAGACAGTATAGCAACTGCAATATGATGTTCTAATGCTTAGCCTAGAGAATAATGATCATTTGAAAGTGTGCGCAATGGCTTGGTGGCCAGTCAATTAACTGAGGAACATTGATTGATTGATTGAGTTCATGTTTTAAGTCCACTTTATGCACAGTAAGGCTAATTGGGACTGCACCTACACTTTAAAGTGGGATCCGAACCACTATGTGCCTCCACCAGGTATCAAACCCGGGAGCCCTTGATTACAAGGCAACAAGGCTACCAACGTGCCATCGGGGAGGCCCTGACTGAGGAACATGTGACGTGCGACTGTGACTAGGACAACAGCCCCAAGACGTTCTTGGGGGTACTGATAAACCAATAGTATAAGTTGAGATTTTGTTGTAAAACAAAAACGGTTTTCAAGTCACTACCTCATTTAGAATTTTTCTAATAAATGTTTATAACCTACTTGGTGCGTACTGAAAGTCGTGATCAACTTTTTATTTCAGACGTAAATGTTCACGTAGAGCGATGCGCTGTATAAGACAGTTAGAACCATCTATTGTGACAACATACACTTGAAAGTGGGGTGATCGGCGCAGTACGTATGCTCATTAGCGAGTAATGGCTCCGTTTGACAAGTCGTTTCGCCAGCGTGCAGTAATTGAATTTCTGTTGAAGGAAGGTGCATCGGCATCAGATATCCACCGCCGATTGCAGGAAGTGTATGGTGATCAGTGTATGGCTGCCAGTAGCATCAGGCGATGGATAAAACATTTTAGAGGTGGAAACACAGACATCAGTAATCTCCCTCGCACAGGCTGCCCGAGAACTGCCTCGAACAACAGGAACGTGGCTCACGTCCAGGAAATCATCCAGGGGAACAGGCGTGTTTCGGTGTGAACTTTCACACATTGTTGGAGTAGGGCACAGTGCTATCCAGGAGATGATTGGTGTACTGGGTTACCGGAAAGTGTGTTGCAGATGGTTGCCAAGGGATTTGAATGCGGCACAAAAACGAAACAGAAAAGATGTTTGCACGGAACTTTTGGCACGGTACCGAGCAGAGGATGGAGGCGAGGGTTTCTTGAAGTGTTTGGTTACTGGAGACGAAACCATTTTCCACCTCTACGAGCCTGAGAGTAAACGTCAAAGCCTGGAGTGGCGACATCAAACATCACCAAGAAAGAAGAAACCGAGGACAATGTCATCAGCTGGCAAAGTAATGGTGTCTTCTGGGATTCGGAGGGTGTTCTTCTCGTGGACTTTCTCACTCCTGGGGAAACAATCAATGCATCTCACTACGTGCGCACTTTGAGAAAACTTCGTCGTGCTATTCGTGAAAAACGTCCTGGCAGGGATAGTGTTATCCTCCAACATAACAATGCCAAGCCGCACACAGCACAGCTAACGAGGTATGAAGTTGCCAGATTTGGGTGGGAACTCCTTCGACATCCTCCCTACAGTCCAGATCTGGCTCCTTCTGACTTTCACTTGTTTTCTTTTCTGAAAGAACACATGCGGGAAAACAGATATGACACCAACAAGGAAGTGGAACTTGCCGTAAGGAGAATACTCAGATGTGCCCGAACGGAGTTCTACAACAGAGGAATTTTCAAACTTCCAGAACGTTGGCAAAAATGTGTCGATTTAGATGGTGATTATGTTGAAGACTAATAAAGGTATGTACTTTAACAGGCATATATTAGATTCTTTTTTGTACAGTTTACTTCCTTCTTGTAACATGTTGATCACGACTTTCAGTATGCACGATACTTACTTATCCTCGTGATAGAAAAACAACAACAAACAGCTTCGCAGAAAATGTGAGTAGTAAGTTTCTCTGTAATTATTTACTACCGCATCTCTCATTCCCCAAAATATGAAAACAAATATATTTAGTTTGGGGTTGATTCCCAGTTTGGACATTCCTACCATCTTTATTGAAACCAAGGTGTTGCATGCCACGTTGTTACAGATCTCAATGTGTCATACATGTCTTCTGTATCTATTCACCTTGTCTGCTTATACTACTGATGTTACTAAATATTTTCCATTGTTACTATTGTGGAGCACATGTGTTAGGCAGTTTGCAAACTACATTCTTTTGTCCTGGGAGAGAGATGAGGGGAGGGGCTGCAATCCATTGCTGGATTCTGGTGTAAAGAGAAAATGTTTCTTGGTCTTCTTCTTCTTCTTCTTATTATTATTAACTAGAATGAAACTATTAAATATAAAAGATACATACAAATGTATTTTCACAAATGCACTATTCCACTGCTAGCATCTCACAATCAGCCCTTCTTCCCCTATTTTTTTTTCTTATTTTATGTTTTTTGTCCTCCAGTTTAGTCACAATGATGAAGATGAATTGATGAAAAAGTAAACATAACGAAACAAACATGCCTTACCCAGAATTCTAAGTTGGTACACCTAGTTTTGTATTGTTCTATTAACCACTTTGCCTAGGATAACCTGCTTTAAAGTTTTCAATTTTATTCTACTGTTTAAAACTTTAAAATATTCTTCTGTAAACAATTCAGTTGCTGAAGTCAACACAATCCGAAAGAATAATGGCATACACACATAGAGCCTTTTTAACAACATATTTCAATACCAACATAAATAACATTGAACTAATATGCTTGCTTTCCTCTGCATTATTAAACATTATTTTTCTGTACATAAACATGCAGCTACCTACAAATGTTCTTGTTGCTATGTAGGATGTTAGCATTAAACAGTTTCATGTACGGTGTGTCCCAAATTAATTATTGGGGTTTCAGAGTTGTTTAATTTCCCTTATGTGGGGTACAAGGACAAAGCTTACATGGGAATAAACAACATCTCAACAAGTCTACACAGTGCACCTTATAAATGTTCAACGTGAGCACCTTTTGTGACACGGCACACATGCATCTGGTAGTCTCATTCTACCCAAACACGGGTCACCATGTCTGGAGTGATAGATTGAAACTTAAAAAAGTTGTTTGTAACTTCTTAAACCATCTACGAATGTTGTTATCAGGTGGAGGATCACTTCCAAATCGCCGTCAAAAAGCTTGCTGAACTGAAACAGAACAACCACACCTTGCAAATTCAATGACACAAAAGGACTTCTGAATGGGAGTCACTATCTTGTAATATACGTACGTTGCTGTGACTGATGGGGAAATAATTAGTAAGTGCTCAAGGTAGAAACTTCCACAGCAGTTCTTATCGTACATGTATGATATGAACATTCACCTTCGTCTGTTGCAATATACCAACTACTTGAAACCCCGATAATCATTTTGGAACAAAGTGTATAATTTTCTCACAAAAAAATGTTAGTTAAGGCTATTATGGGATTAAAAAACACACTGAATACATTTCTAGAATTACACAAATATAATGCATAAATTGCCAATAAAATTTAATCTGCTGCCTCTAAGAGTAAAAAAGGGTTTTGTAAAAAATTCATAAAAATTGTTAAAACACAAAAATATTTTCATAAAAATTGCAAAATTAGAAATGAAGGTGATACAGATATTGAGAAAAAAAATAGGTTCAAAAATTGGAAAAAAAAATCTTGCAGACAAAGTTACAAAACCTTTACCATGCACTACCACGTACACAGAGTATTTTAAACTAACAATGCATGAAGAATAAAGCTTTTAAGAGGCAATGACAACGATACATAATCCAAAAATGTTGAAACTTCATTTCATTATGTCTTACTTTTCATTCTCGCAATGCAACCTTGATTGAGAAAGCCATTCCTTGTCAAAAACTGCTGCAATTTGGCTTCAGAACAAATTACATTTACATGGACAGAAATGCAATTACATCAAACTATGCACTTTCTGTATAACAAAAGAAAAGCTTGTAGTGTTTCAAAATTATTCACATGAAACAATTTTTTTGAGATGCCAGCTCAATATTGAAATATGTGAGGCAATGGTAGAAGACAATCAGATTTTGCATTCTTTCTGTGGGGTTCTTTCTTTTTGTCACTTTTGGCTAATTTCAAAGATTAGGATGACAGACGATTAGATGGAATTGAAGAGACACTGACAAAAAAAAACCCACTCATTTCCAGGTATGGAATTGAACTCAAGAGTTTTCAGTTGCAAGCTCACGAGCCGATCGCTCAATACACTGAACCACCAGGGTGGTTAAAATTAGTGTTCTAAATTAAGATTAAATGAAAAGTTTTTTCCATAGTACTCAAATTTAACTGCCTGTATTTTAAAGCAGGCTTTGCTTCAACTGCAGAAGAAAAGTGACTGCCGCCATTATCAAAGCTGATCTAATTTGTCCCAGTTCAACAATACTCTGTTGCACAAGAAACCTGTGAAGACTAAGGTATGTCAAATGGTTCTTCATTGGGTGACAGTCCATTTGCTGCTGTTTCCTGGCTTTCAAGAACAGACTTCTACCACCACTGCTTTTCATTGATTGAGTGATGAGTGGGTGTTTTAAGTCCACTTTATGCACAGTAAGTCTAATCGGGACTGGACCTACAGTTTAAAGTGAACCATTGCTTTTAAGTATGGAAGTCAGTCAAATATGAGGATCACTCAACAATCCTCTGTTTGTCACTGGTAGAAACAATTAATCATGGATTCAGATAATGGCTTTATTCATTCAGTCACGTCTACATGTGACATGTCGTAGTTCCATAGATGGAAGTGTGGTGGCAGCCTTATTGAGTAGTGTGCTCTAAAATTATATTCTCACGAAAAGAACAAATTGTGTGCATCAAAATGAAAGTTGCACCTAAAAGAAATGCTGCTAAGTGTCACAGAGAACTTGTGCAACAACGGTTAAGTGGTTCACCACATAGATTTGCCAAAACCACGAAAGTTCCAACAAGCACCCAGCAACATTAAAGATTTGCTTCTAGTTGACTACGACTATGAAGTGATTTTTCTGTCACACAATATCGAAGGGAGTTACCATGAACCGTGAGTATTACAGTAACTCCATGAATCACCTTCATTCAGCTGTTCATTGGAAATTACTAATGCTTCTGGCGAGACATCGAATTATGCAGCACCACAACTCGAGGTGCAATGTTGCAAATTCTGTGTGGCAACCGCTCCAACAGTGGGATTGCAGAGTTCTAAAGCATCACCCCCCTCTATAGTTTACACAGAGTTCTTGCGAGGATGGCTTGTTTCGAAAGCTACAAGATCCTCTGCAAGGACATTGCTTCAACACCACTATCGATGACATAGAGCAGGCCTTAGGGTGGTCTCTGTGATATTTGGAAAAACAATTAGTAACAGCTAGAAAATATAGCCCGACATTTGACATTGGTTATTCACGGCCAGAAACTACTATGAAGGAATACAGTAATCTCGTCCTCTTCGCTTATATAAGTAGACGGTTATGAACATGTAATTATTTTTTAAATGATCCTTGTACAAAGCAGAAGTTGCTCTTTGCAGCTGCACAAGCAAACATATCCACTTAGGATCAATCGGAGGTTGAAGTGGGCATGTCTGAAATTTATTTTACACCACGGGGTTCACCTTTGAAACATTCTGTCAGTGGTGAGCACGAGTGAGGAAGCAGTGCCAGTTTCAGTTGCACACTGTATTACTGTTAAATCTCTCACCAAAGTAGACGTAAAGTCGAGTGAAATTTTACGAAGCTTAAAGCAACAAATCAGTATTGAAACATTAGAAAAAGTGTTTGTAGAGCTTAAAAAGTTTGTGAGTGGACATGTGCAGAATACGACTCATGCAAGGCAGCTTACGGTAGATCCTTCAACTCAAGAAAAAACTGCGAATATACACTGGACTGTGCTGGAGCATCCTCCCTACATCGTGCTCTTACCCTGTGGACCAGGTGTTGGGAGGTCGTTTCGAGAGTGATGAAGAGGTGGAGCACTTTGGCACCAACCACCATCTTTCTATGCCATGGGCATTAAAAAAAAAAAAAAAACAATCCGGTGGCAAAAGTGCCTTGATTGTAGTAGAACACACACACAAAAATATTCAATTAGTATTTTTGCAATATTTTCATGTCATAAAAAGTCAGAGCAAAAACTCAGTTTATATTTAACTGACCCATGTAGCTTCCCAATTGCCATCACTAGGGCCCGGGACTTTATGTCCTATAAAACTGTAAAATATGTGTGTAATTATGTCATAAAAATGTAAAATGTGGCAGAAATATTCCCAGTAAAGCCAAAAATAAGCACTGCCGTAATTTTGAATTTCTCGTTATACAGGAAGTCAGTATCTTCCATGATGGATCGACTAGGGTGGGGGTGGAGTATTAATTGAAGTCAGAATCCCTTTAACTGAAGAATGTAGTGGAAAAATACTGAAAATATCATAAGTTCACTGAAATTATCCTAAGCTTCATTTACTATTATGTTAGATTTACACCTTTGTGGAAATTAAAGCTTAGAAGCTCGATACAGTGATACGTGCATGGCTCAAATGACAAATGATCTTGAAAAGTCACATACACGATGGCTGAGAGAATAGGAGCTGTAATGTACCCAATGTTATTTTTACTTTTGACTGATTGTTACGAAAAGAAGAAAAATGTAACGAAATGAGAACAATTGAAACTACTTGTTTCTGGTTATTCTTCTGCTCGCACAACAATGACGGAGAAAATTTTTCCTCAATAATGTTCACACGACTATCAATTGTTGGCAGGATAAATAAGGGGGTATTATTGATAACTAGTTGCAAGAAAAAAGTCATCTGGTTTTAATTTCTTTGTCCATAATTTCCTTCCTGCCATCGATAATACAAACTCTCCGTTGCATTAAATGTACGAAGGATAAATTATAAAATAACCGATTATATGCAATACAATTACGAAATTATACAGAAATGTGTCTTATTACGAGAAAATTGAAGAAATATGTTGTAAAAATGTTAAATTGATAAAATATGTCTTATCTAGTTCATCTATTTCAGCTGATTTTCATGAGATACATAAAGATCTCATTCGATCCAATGCTAAATAAAAAAATATGTTATGACATAATGTTCTGGGCCCTAGTCATCACAATTATTTCAGTTTTATCCTCCCCTATATTGCATTCTTTTAAAAAACACGGCATAGTAATCATTAAATGATAAGTGGCAGTGTTTTTTTAATTTTAAATTTACAATTTTTAAGCACTGGTATAGGCTCAGCTCTAATTTTAAAGTTACATTTTACAATGGTGAATGTTACTCACACAAAAAATAGACCGGCTAAGCGTGACATCACCTGGGACAGTTTCCTGGATTTATGTTCCCAAACAAACTTTCATGTGACGAAGCCCCTATGCTTTGGCATTGAAAACTTATCATAAAGGTGTATCCTTTATTACAGTGACTGCAGTTAGAACAGAAAGCTGATGTGTATCATACATCAACATAAAGACTAGATTCAGGAGAATACCTGAATATTTTGCTCGATCCTCACAGATAACAGGTTAGTGAAGAAATAGCAAAAGAAAATTGGGTAGTTTTTCAAGAAACACATCAAGGAACATCGATATAGTCTGTACACAGACATACGATCGACATCAGTATTTTGTTTCCCAACTGCTGCCATAGTAACAAACAATAACTTTTCGGTTTTTACCACATGAGATATCCTATTTTTTTAATATGGGCTAAAACTGCCAATGTTCCAAAGGCTTCAATTTTTCATGTTTTTTCTAAAAAAAAAAAAAAAATACCCAGTTTTCTTACGTTATTTCTTAACCACTCATCTGCCAGTAATTAGCAAAATATCTATATGTTCACCAGAATCTAATATTTACACTGATGTGTGATACACCTCAGCTGTTTCTATAACATAAGGTGTTGCCTTCCTATACATTTTCAACGCAAAAGGATAGGAGCAAGTGGGTTGAAAATTTTGTTTGGAAACGTACAGCCTGGACATCAGCTGCTACTAACGTCACTGCTTAACCAGTCCATTTTAAATCAACAATTGTTATGAGCTGTTGTTCATGCATGTTGCTGTAGAAGAAAAAAAAATCTCCTCTACTCTTTGCGTTGCCAATATATTCGCTTTAACCAGTCTCTTTATTATTATTATTATTTTTTTATATTAAATGCAAGCAAGAATATTACTAACATTAGTGGATTTGTATTACGGTATGAGTTTGTAAGAACCATATATATACAACCCACTTTTGTCTCCACCACTGAATACATAGCATTTTGTGTCTCGTCAACACTTCACTCGATAGTCAACAGACTGGCTCGAATTGCATTATAAAGAACCATTTCCAAATTAGAATTCTTGAATGCTGTGTATCTTTTTATGCTAATAATGATGATGAAGATGAATGGTGATATGAAAATCATGAGCTCAGAAATAAACACAAAATGTCATGCCAGGATTCAAACCTGTAACGTTTGGCTGACGAGATTGTTCAGTAGACCATTTAGACCATTCCATTTGCTCAGACTTTCCTTTCAGTAAGTTGTTCAATTTCTTGTTCAAGATTCAGATAACTCCTAAGACAGGCTCTATTCCCAGAGATGTATGTGTGTGTGTGTGTGTGTGTGTGGTAGATGCAAAATTGTGATAAAATATTTCAATATTTCACTGGCTTAAACAACACTGAATAATCTTGAAACACATTTAACTTGTTCTAGATGCAATTTCTATTCATAAAAATAACTTGATAATAAATTCACAGACAGATATACTAACATTGAGTAGTTTGAACTACAATGTAAGCAAATGGGAAGTAACCTACATGTAATACACAAGCTCTGAATCCGTTCCTGATTTTTCATCAGCTTTTCAGTCCTAGACAAAGTAAATGAAAATTGTACAATGACAAGGACAGAACTAGCATGTTATGGAACAGAAAGAAACAGGACAAGAACAATTGCTGGAAACTACCACACAACAACTTACACAGAAGCACTTGCAATAAATTACATTTCAAGCAGTTTAATACCTTATTTAATTACCTTCGAAAATATTAAAATTACCATGTTAGAACTATTATTGTTAGTAACAGAAATTAACTATATCAACCAGATGCTAGAACATTTGATTTTTAAAAATATACATTGTTCATTTCCTGATGGAAACATGAAATGTAATGTATATTCATGTTATTAACAAATATCCAGACTTTCATGACACTACTATTCCATAAAAAACCCACACAAATATATATCAATAAAGACCAGGAAAGACTAGTGAATATTAAATTATGAATGGAATTGGATACACTTACTCATAATAAATATTTCTCATGGTCTGGTAAATCTGTCATTCCCTTTGCATAACATCAAAATTCTCTTTGTGTTTTTGTTATTTTATGTCACTTTTCCACTTTTGACTAATTGTCACAATGAGGATGAGTGATGATCAGATGAAAGTAATATAGGGTCACTCACAAATAACGACCATGGCCAGGCTGGGATTGGAACCCAGGAACTTTGGTGGTGAGATTGTGCTTGGTAACTGAGCCAGCACATGTAAATTTCTTTAGGAAACAGAACACTCAACAGACAATTTGAACAAAATATACGAGGGTCATCCAGAAAAAAGGAATGTTTTGGTGTAAATTACAAATGATGTGTGCAAAACTTCTATGGTACAGAAACTACATACCCTACTCTACTTTTCCACATATTTGCCACACCCATTCAAGCACTTGTCACTGCCTGATACCATCATTGTACTTGGTTTCTGCCAATGTATTCAACAATGTAATAACCGTGTCTTTAAGTTTATCAGTCGTGGCTAAGTGGCATTAATCATACACTTCTGTTATTTGCTTATGAATTTCACTGGCACAAACTTTTCTCGCATTCAGAAACCTTATCACAGCTCACACTTGGCAGGATTCTCAATCTTGTCGAACACGTTCAGGGCTCACACCTCAATACCGTACATGTACTATCTGGCTGCCTCAGCCAAAACCATGGACAGAAGTGCACATGCACGAACTGGACTTGTTCAGTGCCAAAATACGGATGACTGCAGCAATCACAGACCTCCAATTACAGACTGGAAACGATGATTTTTTGTTTGAAGCCGCGCATCTTCGTTCGCGCATAATCCTGGGAGTAGAAATATGGCGGAGATGTGCATTATAGCTTTTTATTCTTTTCATATTTATCAAGAAATTATTTGTACTCACTTGTGGAGTGTAATATGTAGTGTTATATACTTCTTAGTAAACTTAACAACTGCAATCTTGTGTGGTGCAATGACTCACAATATTGAAAATAGTTGTTACAAGTAGAAATATGAAGGTATGCTCGCCGCCATGATAGTATCACCCTCTCTTTGAAATATTTGGCCCATGTTAAAAAGCTGTTCCAGTCTGGTACATGGAACTCTGTGGCAGCAATGGCATTTTGGGAAGGAAGGAAGGATTTAAACATTTGAATCGTATGAAGTTTCTAACGCCGGCAAAGAAGTAAGAGATATGACTAATGTGACGTGATAGCTATATTTAAATATTGAGCTCAAATTTACACAACATTAATCAGGATAGCATTCAGTAATAATATCTGCTTCACGATGAATCATCTTTGTTACAGACAATGACATGGCTGCAATCTGACTTGCTCGTTTCGTTGAATGTGCAACAAAACTTCCCTGCTTTTTTCGATCCACTTCAAATCTGTTTGTTGCGAATTGTAAGAGTCATCATAAATCACAAGTACACTACAACGAGCAAATCTATATAAACGAAATATCACAGGGTAGTTTGGCATGTGCTTTTACCTGCTTCCTCTCTCGCATTTGGAATAGACCTTTCCAGTTTTTGCCTTCCTTGGCTGGACTGTATGCGTACATGTCTGCATAGTCTCACTGCTTGGTTCAAAGTGAGGAAGCGTGGGTGGCGTGTGCTGTGTGCTACAGTCAAATGATCCTCTTTTCAGAAAGCACTTTTCCACTACATGGTTGAATACATTGGCAGGAACCGAGTACAATGACGGTATCAGGCTATGATAAGTGCTTGAATGGGTATGGCAAGTATGTGGAAAAGTAGGGAGAGTATGTACTTTCTGTACCATAATTTTTTGCAGCCACAATTTGTCATTTGTGTTTATACGGCGTACGCTTTTAGAAGGAACACGAGTTTAGCTAATATGCGGCCAGTGCTGTCGCGCTGTTGCCAAACCAACTGCTAGCGGAAGAGAAACACAAAGAATTTGTTGTTTCCAATATTCAACTTTTTTATATATAATGCATGCACGTGATATATGAGTACAATGAAACATATAGTAAAGAATTCTACACAGGATTGTATCATATCATAGCACTGCAGCATATAAGAGAAACTCGTACCTGAAAGAAGTTTGAAGGAATTTATTATAGAGGAACTGCAAGGTCATCATCATCGCTCTCGTTTCTGTTTTCTGGCATGTTTCCCAGGAGATTTGAATAGGGGTTCACCGATTTCTGTTGTAGATACTTTAACCTGTTTACTAATATGCAACACAGTATGCACCATACACCGCACGCTTTAGCCGTAAGTTCTCGACTGTGAGAAAACACTGTTTCAGCACGCACTTCTTCCGATGCCAATTCCTTAAAGTAAGAATACATTTCAAAACAGTGACGGCGATTAGGGGGGGCAAGGGGGGCAGTTGTCCCCCACCATTTCTCTCCACTTTGGTGCTCGCACTATGCTAAACCTTATCTACAAAGGGAAATATATTTTCTTTGCACCCCAATTCTGGCTCTTTGCCCCCCCCCACCCCCAGGTTTGGAATCGCCTCCACTGTAAGATTTCTGTCTTGTGAACGTAATATTTTACCCTTGTTGCCTGTACTACTAGTACTAGGTTTCGAGAGCGACATTAATAATTTGATATGTTTTGCTTTATTTTAATTCGCTTTTCTGTCACTTTTGGCTAATTGCGAAGATGGGAATGAGTGATGATGTAATAAAATTGATGAATGGACATTCATAAACATCTATGTCCGGAATGAGTGATGATGTAATAAAATTGATGAATGGACATTCATAAACATCTATGTCCAGGCCGGGATTCGAATCCGGGACCCCTGGCTTCGTAGCGCGATACGCTAACCACTCCACCATGGGGGCCGGCGCGACAATATTAAATAACACTCACGGAACACACGCTCTTGCACAACTATCGAACGTAAGGGCTGTATACAGCATGCTACGACGCCAGGCCTCCCGGATTCAAATTCCGGCCAGGGAATAGGTGTTTGTAAGTATCCCTTCATCAATTTTATCATTTCATCACCCATCCTCATCTTCGCGATTAGTCATAAGTGGCAGAGAAGCGAAGAAAAATAAATCAAATCAATCAATAAGGGCTCTATCGAATCCTCTCACAACTGTTCTTCGTGGCCTACGAGTAAAATTATCTTACACCGTCCTTGTTACGAAAACGTTGAACTGAAAGTGACTCAGACTCGCAATGTTCGTGAAAGCCCACAACAATGAAGGGCCATTGTATATATTCAGCCGAATTTGACACCCATAGCTTTACCAAGACACAACTCAGCGGGATCAACACGGTGGCAACGAAAAAACAGACGGAACACGGAAGGAAAATGAAAGGGTCATTGTGTGTGTGTGTGTGTGTAGAGAGACGTTTTTCCCCCCCGTGGTTCTTCAACAAACTATAACTCCGGCTGTAGGCGACGGAAATTCATGGGACTTGGACAGACAGATTCAAAATGTCGTGCCCCACCGTATGATAAACTTTAAAGTGGTGAGTTTTATGAAAACTTCTTGCGCGCAAGAAAAATACAGAACACAGCGTCTAACTTGCGCGCCGCAGTTTCCTAACTGTACAACGTTGCACTCCTGCTATTGGCTGGTCGCCAATGACACGCTCTCCGTAGCTCCGCCCGATATCGCTTCTAAAACCATGTGTCGTATAACACCAAAATGTTTCTTCTTTTTCTGGATGTCTCATATATATTCTTTATCAGTCGCAGATGTTCAGAAAACAGGTGGGAGACAATAAACAAACCTTCTCAGACAAACCCAGAGTGGTTTATCAAATGCCCCACCTCCAACTTGCTCTGGAATACTCCCTCTTGCACAAACATATCCCTCTGCCCACAAATGCAACTGCCTGAGTGTACAAACTACCTTACTCCTTATCAACTTTCGAACCTTACAGAATATGTACTTTTCTTATGTGCATCGATTTTCTGCCACTTTTGACTAATTGCAATGATGAGGATGAGTGATCATTAGATTAAACTATGATGCAGGGACAGTCAGAAATAATAATAATTCCTTTATTTAGCAGGCGAGGTTCAGCCGTAGGCTGCTCTACCACCTAATACCACCAATAATATCAATGCCTAAGTCAGAATTCAAACCCAGGAATTTTGGTGGCAAGAACCCAACAGATGAGACTGACAAATTAAAAAGTATATAATCTCATTGTTTTCAGGTATGATAATATAATTATTGTTGTATCTCTGAATATCATAGTGTCTGGAAACTTTACTCTCCATCCGAAAGGAACTTATCCCAGTTCAAACTTCATGTGTGAGGTGCGGTCTGAAATTAAATTCCATAGTACTTTGGAGGTGATGTATTCATGCGGAAAATAATACGAGGGTCACTATTTATATTTTGAGCCTAACAATGAAAAAACAGGAATTTGGCATTTTTGTTTTTCGAAGTATTCTCCTTTATAGTCGATACACTTTTGCATTCGTTCGAACCATTTGTCAAAGCAGTTTTCACAATCTTCTTGAGATGCCTCCATAATATGGTTTTTGAACGCATCAACGGCGTCTTCCGACGACGAAAATCGTTGTCCACGCAATTTATTCTTGACATTCGGGAACAAGAAGTAGTCATTGGGTGCCAAATCAGGACTGTACGGCAGATGACCCATCAATTCGATTTTTTGACTGTTCATAAAGTCGGTTGTTAGACGAGATGTGTGACAGCTGGCATTGTCTTGATGAAGAATGATCCGACGGCATTTGTTTGTTTTCCGTATTTGACCGAAGACCTCTGGCAAACAAATTGTTGTGTACCATTTAGAGTTGACCGTTCTACGTTTCTCTAAGGCACAGTTGCCACATGACCAGTTTTCCCCAAAAAACAGGCGACCATTTGTTTCGATGTGCTTCGAGCGCGAACAACTTTTGTTGGATTGGATTCATCTTGAAACACCCATACAGTCGACTGCTGTTTACGTTCCGGCTCATATGCATATATTCATGATTCATCACCTGTTACAATCTTATATACGTCTTTTGAAGCACCACGATTGTATTTAATGAGCATTTGTTTGCACCAATTGACGCGAGCGTCTTTTTGAGTTTTTATCAAATTGTGTAGGATCCAACGAGAACATACCTTTCTCACAGCTAAATGATCATGTAATATTTTATATATGCTGGTGGAACTAATGCCTATGGTTCCTCAATCTCACAGTATGTCACATGACGATCTTGCAGTATTAGGTTTTGCACAGCATCAATGTTTTCTTGAACAACAACTGATTTTGGACGACCTTCGCGAATCTCGTCGGTGAGCGAATAGCGGCCACGATTAAATTCGTTATACCAGCATTTCGCAGTGGCAAAGGATGGGGCTTCATCGCCAAATGTGGAAGTAAGTTGATCGATGCACTCTTGTCTTGATAATCCACATCGAAAAGCGTAAAAAATCATCCCACGAAAATGTTCACGAATTAATTCCATTTTATTGTTGTCGCGGAATCTCCAAGGCAACATAAACAACACAAATCAAGCTATTGACAAAACATTTTAAGTACGTTATGGTCAATAATGCCAGACGATTCCGTGCAAACGTCAAATTGCACCTAACTTCAATCATTGTTGCCAAGGCTCAAAATATAAATAGCGGCCCCCGTAACATCACCAGTTCTGGGCAGTTAGTGGTTTGCTTCCAACGTGCAATGTTTGGATTGCAGGATGACTGCTTTGCACAAGCAGGACTAGGTGAAAAAAAAGCAATTGTGCTGAATAGAATATGTTGATGTTGAATATGTCTGCTCCATTACAGAGTCCTTATTGCTAACTGACATGCATTACCGACATGGACCACAGATGTGGTTGCTGGCCACAAATGGATGCTAAGAGATTCTGTTGCTATTCTTTTTTTAAGGTAGAATGGTTAGAATTTAAATTGAATTGTTGTTTTTAAGTCCACTTTATTTACAGAAAGACTAATCGGGACTGTGGGATCTGAACCTCTTTGACATGTGCCTCCACTGGGTATCGAACCTGGAACCCCTTGATCACAAGGTGACGATGTTAAAAATATGCCATCCAGGAGGCCCAAGGTAGAATGGTGACTGCCACCAGGCACGGTTGAAAGTTGCCATTCAATGTAGGAGGCCAAGTTTCTCATTTCTACTCTTGCCCTTATGGATGATAATGCACGATCCCACATGATGATGGCAACAGCAATCACCCTTACACTCTTGACCTTGCACCTAGTGAAGTGCATTTCTTCCCAGCTTTGAGGAAGATGCTGACCACAAATTCACTATCATGAAAGGACTTGAACTTGAATTTTTGATTTATGTCCACTTTATGTTCGGATAGGCTAATTGGCACTGGACCTACAGTTTAAAGTGGGATTCGAACCACTGTGCCACATGCCTCCACCAGGTATCCCTTGATTACAAGGTGGGGACGTTCCCACTATGCCATCTGGGAGGCACTAAAGGACTTTTACAGGAGGGCATCAGCAATCTAGTAGGCCAGTACAAATGCCTCAATTTTGGCAGGGATGACACTGAAAATTATGCCAGTCATCATCATGATGTCCCAAATTCCATTTGTCCGAGAATGGACATTCTTTCTGCTAACCCGAGCACGAAACTTATGTTCAGACTATACCTCGTACATCCTCACCTGCGTTATTTGTGGTACATCTACACAGGTGAAACATCCACAGCCTAAATCACACACCTAACCATTCTACTTTCAAGGACTGCTTCTAGATAAGAATCCACCCATTACCTGTATCCACTAACAGCTACACAAGGAAGTGCTCATAGAGATACTGCATAATGACCATGAGTACAAACACATCCCTAAACAAGGCCATTCTTAACCTCTCCATATTTTCATACCCACCCAACCTCCATTCCACTCCTCCTGTCTCCTCCTCCCTTAACTCATTTTGAGTTCTTTGTAGTTCTATTTTAGTTTCTGACTGATAACCATGTGATTTGTGCACAATCCTGCCAAAAGATGGAGTAGCGAGGCAATGCTTTTGTCTGGTGAGTGTTTCCAATTTCCTTCTTCTTTTCATACACAGGATGTACTGTATGGAAGTACTCTGGTTATGCACACAATACAAAACCACTTAAATACGTACAAAATACGAAAATACATACATATTCTTTTCAATTTCAATTTTTCATAAAAACCAGCACTTGAAGCTCTAGAAAGATATTACCATGTTGCAGGCCAAACATTACACCCTTTTATTTCTTTTATGTGGGACTATGTTAACAATTTCAACTATGTATTGAAGATTTGTTACTTACCATCTGTGAAAAAAGGAATAACTGTTAACTTTGTGTGCATCAGATCTGACAATCAAGAACAAATTCACAATCAAAGTTTGCTTTAAGTTCACTTGCTGCTCAGATAGGCTGGTCAAGACTATGTTATACCATCAAAGCTTATCTTTCACTCCCTTTTTAACTTGTTTTACTAATAATACTTTAGCTTTTAGATGTCAAGAAGAGTCAATAAGGTACATAAAAAGGTTTTAAAATTGGATATATGAACTCAATCTATTACTGTATGTAATATACATAGCATATAAAATCTATGAAAGAAAAAGGATGGGTACTTACCAGGAGGAGGGGTGACTGTTCCTGCTGATGTGGCTGTGCTCGTACTGTTTGGGCTCTCAGACCTATCCGGGGACTTCCCATTCGCAAAATGCTGCTGCAACATATCCTGCTGCTTCTCTTGCTGCTGTTGAAGCTTCTAAGGAGGAAAGGAGAAATTGTATGAAACTCCGGAAAATAAGTTACCCAACTACACTTGTATTTGTACCCATGTATTTTATATGGCACAGTAGATGTTTTGGTATCCATTGAAATTTATTTACTGATACTTTTCCAGCATTTTTGGTCTTTCAGGGGGTCCACAAAAATGCCTCACGACAATTTTGCAGAGTCAAATTATTCTCAAAGTTATGTGATTACTACAACCACATATTTAAGGTGAATAAAAGATCAAGATTTTGGTACAAATACTGGGCATATTTCGGGATCAAAAGATGCATATAAAATGGCTTTTTGGTGTTAAAATGGTGAATAAAACACTAAATTTGATTTAGAAACTACACTTATTACACAACATTTACATAGTTATCTGAGAATTAAGATCATTCCTGTGTAAAGGACTCCATTTTAGCTTCTCAAATATTTACAGCAGAATTAATCAATTTCCCGTGATTTGCATAACTCACAGGACAATTCAAACCTCAGAAGGTGTCATGTTGGTAAATAAATTCTAAATTTCAAGTTTAACACATTGAATCCCAGGGTATTTAAATTGGCAATAACTTAGAAACCCGGGCATTTTATGTGATTTTCAACAATCTGAAACAATTTATTTTTTGGTGTTACTATACATGTGTTATACATCAAAATAAAGCCAATTTCTTTGCCTACACAATAAAAAAGAAACAATTAGAATCTGTGTGTTCTTGCGTGTCCTAGAGATGTTCAACATAGTCCTTGTTTTACATATAATGAAAAAGTCTGTATTTCTAATACTAAACATATCTACCGTTAATATGAAACACAGGTGGTGTGCAAGTAAATAACCCATTACAAGTAAATAAATAAGTGTTCCATTTCTTTCGATATTTCAAGTAAACACATTGGTCAAGTGCATGAGCGCATGGGAAGCAGCGAATCAGCGATCAGTCGAATTTTCTTGACTGAGATAGGGTATTTTCGAGTCACAAGTTACCGAACATTGTTCGCAGGACGAAGTAAATGACCGTTGGGTCCACCACATGTTGGCAAACGTACCGTAAGGCGAGCAACAGCATTGTCAGCACCAGAAATGAGCGGAGGTTGATGGTACAACTGCACGCGCGATCCTGAACGATGAAGTTTCCGGAAGGACCATCCACACGTCAGAATGCAGGCGGACACACAGTCATATACACTGGTCAACAAAAAAAAAAATATTTTTTCTGGCATGGACTTTTCCAACTATTTTAGACTAATTTTAGTGTGCTGATTCCAAATCTGATCTTATATTTGCTCTATCACATCTCATTTGTATGGTATTGGCAAATCCCATTTTCATTGATTTTACCCGGAATTGACCGGTGGTCACTTATGATTACAAGTTGTTGCGAGTCAGTGAGTGCTTTAGTGATAAAAGATGGCGTTGTAATTGTAGGATAGTGTGTTTATAATATGATTTTATGTAGACAAACATTTATGCCATATTTTTCATCTGCAGGTCGTGATCTAACAATGGCTACAACATCCAGAAGAAGGACTTGCCGTAATGACGCAGATATTTTCTGCTACATCTGTGGCAGCTTCACTTTGAGGGATCAAAGGCGGAACATCAATACCTTTGTCAAGAAGGTGTATCTTGCCTACTTTAAGGTACGACTGGGAGACCAAGACAAAAATTAGGCTCCCCAAAAAGTGTGCAAGACCTGTGTTGAAACTTTGCGATCATGGTCTAAAGGAAAGAATGCTAAGCTGAAGTTTGGTGTGCCAATGGTTTGGAGAGAACCAACAAACCATTTGGATGACTGCTACTTCTGCCTTGTCAATGTAAAAGGTTTCAATAAGACGAACAAACACCACTTACAATACACAGATATCCCATCTGCCAGACGACCAGTTGAACACTAATAGGAAATACCTGTGCCTGTATTTACTGACCTACCAGAGATTGATGTTGAAGCCCTCACTTCACCTGCTTCTACAGATGATGAGGATGATGATCTGACCGAATATACGCCATCTGTTGCAGATTCTGATAAAATTTCTCTGTCTAATCAGCCTGAATTGAATGATCTTGTAAGAGATTTGTATTTACCAAAGCAGTCTGCTGAAGTGTTGGCTTCCAGGCTGAAAGAGAAAGGACTACTCAGACCTGGCACTACTCGTAGTGTCTCCTTTTATTGAAACAGAGAAGCAGCACTGCGAAAGTACTTCCATTCAGACGGTCAACTTGTTTATTGTAATGATGTTGAAGGGCTTCTTCTGAATATGGGACTACCTGCATATGATTCAAGAGAATGGAGACTTTTTATTGACAGTAGTAAAAGGAGTTTGAAATGTGTGTTACTGCACAACAGAAATATATATGGTTCAATCCCAATAGGACACACTGTACGAATGAAAGAAGAGTATGCAAACATCAAGACAATTCTGGATAGATTGGAATATCATGTTCTTGGATGGGTAATTTGTGTTGATTTGAAAATTGTTAATTTTCTGCTGGGGCAGCAAGGAATTCACACCAAATACCCTTGTTTCCTGTGTTACTGGGACAGTAGGGCTACATTAGAACACTGGGTTAAAAGGACCTGGCCACCAAGAATCAGTTTGATGCCTGGTGACAAGAACATCAAGAATGAGCCTTTGGTTGATAGGAATAAAATTGTATTTCCCCCACTGCACATAAATCTTGGATTAATGAAGCAATTCGTCAAAGCTCTTGACCACACTGGAGACTGCATCAGCTATATACTATGTTCAACCTTTTCAAGTGTTAGTGTCGAGAAGAAAAAGGCAGGAATATTTGATGGCCCTAAGATAAGAACACTCATCAGGGATCCACACTCTGTTACAACAATGACTGCGGCAGAGGCTAGGGCTTGGAATGCATTCTCTGATGTGGTGTGGAATTTCCTTGGGAACAGGAAAGCGGACAACTATGAAGAGATTGTGGAGGAGATGCTCTTGAGTTTCCAAGCACTTGGATGTAGGATGAGCATCAAGGTTCACTACTTACATAGTCACTTGGCCGACTTTCCAGAGAACTTGGGTCATTTGAGCGAAGACATTTATATGCAGTCACAACTGTGTTACGGCTCATTAAATGTTTGTTTCGTTATTATTGTATCTTGAATCTTATCTTATTCTCATCTGTATGTCTGTTTAGCTCTTCGTATATGATCATAAATGTGCTGTTTTTATTGAAAATACAATATTTCATATCTCAAAAACCTGATGTGATAGTGACCACCGGTCAATTCCGGGTAAAATCAATGAAAATGGGATTTTCCAATAGCATACAAATGAGATGTGATAGAGAAAATCTGAGATCAGATTTGGAATCAGCACCCCACAGTTACATTAAAACCATTGGAAAACCTTATGCCAGAAAATGTGTGTTGACCAGTGAAAGACGCCTGGCAACGTTGCTTCGGGAGAGCGATGTGATCCCTTCAGGTTTTACTTCGCAACAGAGTTTGTTGACACCCACTGGACCACACTGCCCCGAAAATGATTGGGAACAGGATGCGCCAGAAATAGCCATCAAGGTCAACCGCCAGTTGGAGTTGTGATCAGTATAAATTCCATTAGCCAGGAAGAGGAGCTCGAGCATATACAAAGATGGTGTTTCAAAAATAGAATTAAAAATACCACCGAGGAAAAATGCAGTTTGCTTTACAGATACCCACGTATCCGAAAAGTTAGCATTTTTCTCTCGTGTTTGTTGTTGGCCGACCTCCATGGGGGAGTGGTTATCACAGCATGCTACGACAGCATAAGTTTCAATTCCGACCTGGGAAAGGTGTTTTTTGTGTGTATCCCTTTATCATATCATCTTCGCGATTATCAAAAAGCAACACTAAGTAACAAAAATCAATTCAAATCGTTGACTGATTGTTTGATTTGGTTTATTTTACTTTGCTCTTCTGCCACTTTTGGCTAAAAGAACACCATAGCCAGGCCAGGATTCAAACCCGGGATTTCTAGCTTAGTAGTCAAATCAAATCATTTTTTATTTTAGAAAGGGGGGAGTAACATGTACTTTTTTAGTAGTCATTCCTCAATTTGCAATCTTTTCCCACCTTTGACATTCATTTTTTTAGGAATATTGGGCCCTAAGGGGGTTGAGCCCCATCAACCCCCCTTGGGCACATCACTAATTGCTACCCCAAGTGTCTACATCACCGCACGTCACTGTATTTCACATTTCATGTTTTCCTCAAAAAGAAAAGGTGATTACATAACATGTATTCTAATACTGTGATGTAATTCTTGGATATTTTAGATCAAAACTCTTGGTAAATTGATGCATATACTTGGAGTGGAATACTTACACACCTAATATTAATAAATATGTTGTAGGATTTTTAATAATTACAATTTTCAAGCATCATTACTGTCATCAGTGGAAATCCCTAAGAGTATCGGAATTGGTATGATATCACTTCAAAGTGATATTGACTCAGTCCTAGAATTTCTGTTATTTAGTGCAGCTTTGCTGCCACTTTTGGCAAATCATGACAATGACAATGAGTGATGATTACCACATTTGCCGGCATATAAGAAACATTTTTTGAGGAAAAGGCTTTATCACTGAATTAATAATTAATTTACAGTATTTCAAGTATAAAGTAATATGTAGGTCTACTTACAACAAATAACATATCTAATCTAACTAGGAAAGGATACATTTTAATCTTCTTTGTTACACACTGCAAGGAAGCAAGAAAGAAATCATCTAATTCAGACCAGAGAAAATTTCCAGAAATGAAGGTAATCAAGAACCGAGTATCGGTGTATAAGACGCACTATTTTTCAAGGAAAAAAGTACATCATATAGACCGGGAAATATGGTGCATGAAATTGATGAAGGGACATTCACAAAGAACACCTATACTATACAGGCTGGGCCTCAAACCCAGGGACTTCGGTGGCGAGTTTGAAAGTCTACCACTTAATGCTCAGCCACCAAGGTGGCATTCAACTACACTTATAAATAAGGAAACTACAGAGCAATCCTTTGAAGTGTACACCGCCATGTCAGTGTTTGCGCTATCGGCAAGCAAGTTGCTCACGGCCATATGTCGGCACTGTAGGCTGTCCATGAATCAAGCACCAAATTTCCATTAGTATTTTAAAGAGTAATTTATTTACTTACCAATTTATGAAAGAAGGTGCTCAAACTGGGAGCCTTCATTGTCCACACGTTTTGGACACCTCTTGAACCATAACTCGCTGCAGTTCCCATTGATTAACCTTTACTCTGCCGAGGGAGTCCTCAGAAAGGAACCCCAGTTTCGCCAAGGCCTTTTGGAGTGGATTTTAAATTCGTACACTTATTTGACAAAAAATGTTACAACTCTTAGACTATTTTACCAATCTACTTCGGGTAACTTTTGTTTTGCAGCTAAAACATCAAGGCATGCAACTGTGCAGAAATCAAAATGCCAAAGCCAATAAGAGGGGGTTGGGTGGGCCACAGCCTCCAACTTTCAATGAAAAACATCATAAAAATGGGGAGTTTGCTCCCTCTTCCCCTGCTATTTTCGGAATGGGACGCAAACTTTAGCCTTATTTTCAAAGAATGGTCCTTTCTTAACCGAATGACATGCAAGGACAAACAATCACGGGCACGGAGGAACCACACAAATTCACAGCCACCAAAAAAAAAAAAAAAACGAACTTCCTCTCACTACTCATGTCGGACCTGTTCTGACCTTTTCCGCAACACAAAAAGGAGGAAAATGGTGGGTGGGGGAAGGGGGGAAATTGGTGCATACAAGGCATGCAGAATATTTCACCGATAAAGACTGCATTTCTTTCCTTTATTCTCCGACCTCTTGTGTTTCAGAACTTTCCTCTCTTACAGCCAGCTGTCACGTGCATTTCGGCTCCTCTTTGTCTATTCTTAGCTCGGGTCAGGCCAAGAGATGATACTCAGTCGTGTACATGAGAGTCCAAGGGACCTCTCTGCAGGCTAATGACAAAAGATAGGTTGGGTTACCCAAGCCATGCTAAAAGCTTTAACTTAATCCCGGAAAGGAAAACAAGCTCGTAACTTCCTTTGTATTTGTTGCTCAGCTGTCGAAGCCAGCTTCCATATGTAACTTTGGAGTTGGGGGAGGGGGGATGGGATGCATCTACATGACACGTCAAAGCTTCGTTTAACCCACTGTAAGTGTTTCCGGCCTAATAGAAAAGTATCAAGATAATAAAAAAAACATGAATTTTGTAATCAGCTCCATGGTCGATTTTTGAACCAAATTATGAGTAGCACCTTACATTTTCGACCAAAATACGAGTAAAGGGTAATGTAGGTAATTTCTTGGCGGATGTTACATTTCAGTTCTTCTAGGGTGTGTGGATTTAGCTTCTATACAGCATTCTTTAATCTAACCCAGAGATAAAAACTGCATGGAACTTTTACACCCGGGAATCTTGTTTCAAATCACCTTTGAACTTCACGTGCTGATTGAGTTAACACACATGAATCATAAATACAGTGGGACTTCGATTTTACGTTTTTCAGGGGACCAAGCTGAAAAAACTTAAAACGCGGGAAAATGTAAAATCGAGGAAAATTTTATAGCATTTTGCTCTATTGGGACCGGTTTCTAGCCCCCACCCCCTCATCCACACTCTACAATGCCAACAAACGGCTGTGAGTGTCTCACTTGCTGATAGCACAAACATCGACACAGCGGTCTATACTTCAATGGATCACATTGTACAAATACTGACAAGAGTAAAGTAAAAAAAAAAATAATAATAAAAGCCACTAAAAATAACCATGTAGATTATTTTGCATCAGAGAAAAGTAAGAGATGGAGCCAGCAACAGCTGGTTAATATGTGCAACTGTGCTATAGCCTGCCTATCCTGACTACTAGAAGGCTGCAGCCGCAGCTACAAATAATCCTCCCAGGCATTACTGCTCATATTATCTTATAACGCAATACACTACCCTTAAGATGGAGATGGATCCAGTCTCTGAAATGCTGATATATAAAAAGTCAAGTACCATAGGTGAAAGTCCAAATAATTCACGATGAATCAATCACCACTGATCATAGCAATTTAAAAGAGGTGAATAAAATAAATAAATAAATATTTCAAGAACAAATTCATATCCTAGAACAGCGATTCTCAAAGTGTGCTCCACGTATCCCTGGATTGGTTGATTTGGTGTTTTAAGTCCACTTTATGCACAGTAAGGCTAATCGGGACTGGACCTACAGTTTAAAGTGGGATCCGAACCACTTGTGCCTCCGCCGGGTATCGAACCCGGGACCCCTTGATTACAAGGCGAAGACGCTACCACTGCGCTATCGGGGAGGCCCTGCGTATCCCTGGAACTCCATGATGCTTTCCGTCAAAAATCAAACTTGCATTTTGGCCGACATATTCACAAGAATGAATGAATTTAACCTAGGTCTGCTAGGAAAGCATGCTACTGTTTTCACGGCATCTGGTAAAATTCATGCTTGCAGGGGAAAGAGCAGTTCTGGGATAAACGTTTTCGAAACCATAAGCTTGGTAGCTTACCAACAGGCAAGGACTTCCTGGAAGAGCTCGAAGAGCTTGCCTGCAGTTTTTTCAATGATTGCAGGAATTAATTACAAACACTTTAATTAAAAATTGCTTCCGCAGTGTAAAGATTTTACTATCAGGTGTTTCTACCTTCAATCTTTATAATCTTGTGCAAACAGGTTAGGTTAGGCAGCCACGTTCCATTTCTTTAGCAGTAATTAATAATAATAAAACAGTTATAAAACTGAAATGGCTCTTTCTCATGATTTTTCACATTGCATGAATAGGTGCTAGTGACCCCTGCTAAAAATAACCAGAAAAACCTAAAGGAAAATACAGAGCATAGACTAACCTAAACTAACATTACCTAACAATAAATAAATAAAGGTTAAAATAATTAAAGTCACAATTTACCAAATAGAAATCAGTCCTGTATCTTCATTGCACTATTGCCACATAACTAATATAGGAAATAACTACGATATACACTAAATTTCATTATTCACTTCCAGCAGTCCACTCCCCATCTCAATCTTGCTTTCCTCTACTAGGGAATGAACAAGGTGGTTACAGAAGCGAAACCTTTGGAATGCTTAACATAGTGGAAGCAGAGGGTGAGATGTGGCCTTGGGTGGTGACTCAATGCATGCTCAACACAATATTCTCATCTCGATCCAAATAGCAACAGGTGACTCATTAAATAGGCATGTTGTCATGAAGGGAGGTGGTGGGGGTTGATGACTCATTGTATTCACAAGACAATATTCTTGTCTTTCTCCACATAGCAACAGGTGACTAATTCACTAGGCATGATATCATTCACTCTTGATCTACACGATTTACGACCTACAACTAAGAAAGCCATTTCTTGAACCCGAATTGTGCTGTTCATTATATACGAGATACAATTTTTTGTCACTTTCCCATATTATACAGGGTGGCACCAAGTTGACTGACACATTTCAAATTAGAATACTGTGCTGGCGCGATAGCTTGTCGTGGTTGGCGCGGAAAGGGAACAAGGAGAGGAAGCCATTTGAAATAGTAGCAACGTGTCACCTGTGTTATTACGAAACGACATGAGTGCAGCGTGTCTTGAGACAACAGTTCAATGTTGGTCGACATGGAGAATACCATATTGGCTTTGGTGAAGAAATTTGAAGAAACATATGACTATTAAAAACTAAAACAAGCCAAGTCACTGTTGATGAAGTTGATGAGGACCTATGGAGGTGCATGTACGGCAACTACCAGACACGCTTGCAACAGCATTTATGTAAACAGGGGATATCTCTCTGATGTAGTTTTAAAAAAAAAAGCCTATAATCTATAATAAATAGCACACTTGGATGTATGACTACCATGCAAGAGACCCAGGTTCGATCCCAGCGGGGGAGAACCGGAATTTTTCCACCTGTTCAAGCTGCTCCGGCAACCACCCAGAGTCGTATAAAGTGGGTACTTGGAGGAAACTCAGGGGGTAAAGACGGCCAGGGGCATGGTCCTGATCACATCATCCCCACCTTTGGCCGTGATCAAGAAAGTGTGGGGCTCTAACCTCACAACCCGTATATGCCTTCATGATATGGTGCATAGCACAGGGGAGCATTTACAGACGGTTTTGCTAATTTTTCCCTGTTTCCATAAATTACACTAGCCTGCAATGGTTCTGCGGTAAAAATGAAAATACGTGATTCAAATAGACATCAATGAACTAAATCTAAAAATAACAACAGCTTTCGTGTATCACGTCCAGTTGTTGCACAATCTAAGTTTTTCCTTCTACATAACTCTATTATATGTGCAGTATAGTAATACTACTGCATGTCTCCACATTATGCTGAATATGAACAAACATCTTGAATGAAACAAAAATTAAATGAGAAATACATTAGACACACAATGTGGAAGAAAGTCATTGGACACCCCGGTTTCAACTCTGAAACTAACTCCTCATGGAAAAGAGAGTACAGACGGGTATATATACGGCAGCAGGAGGCTTCTCAGATCATTCACTGATAAAATGACGGAAAAGGGACACTGCAGTAATGCACCATGAAGTGGAAGACCCACGAAATTGAATGACCGGGACAGGAGAGTGCTGAAGAGGGAGATTCGGAAAAACAGGACCCGTCCGATGCATTCGATTGCAGAAGAGTTTCAAAGTGCGACCAATTTGACTGTTTCGACCAAGACACTTTGCAAGGAGGGCCACGCGCTTGGTTATCTTGGCCGAGCGCTGCCCACAAACCCCTGATAACAAAAAACAATAAACGGCAGAGACTACGCTGGTGTAAAGAGCCGATAAACTGGACAGTGGAGCAATGGCGGAAGGTCCTATGGAGCGATGAATCACGCTTCACACTTTTTCGATCAGATGGGAGTGTGTGGGTATGGCGATTACCCGGAGAACGTCTGTTACCCGAGTGTGTAGTGCCCACAGTGAAATATGGTGGTGGCGGCATCATGTTCTGGGGTTGTTTCAGCTGGCATGGCGTGGGTCCACTGGTACCGGAGTATGGCCACATGACGTCTGCATCCCACCGAGTTATTCTCGACAACTCCATGCCCCCAACGTTGTAGCGTTTCAATGGAAATGAAGAATGTATGTTCCAGGATGATAATGCAACTTGTCATGTTTCCAGGGCTACCATGGAGTGGTATGCAGAAAATAATTTCACCCAACTGGATTGGCCTGCTCAGAGACCTGACCTCAACCCTACTGAACATGTATGTGACGAACTGGAGTGCCAATTGAGTTCGCGATCGCCTCACCCTTCTACACTTCTAGGGTTGATGACTATACTGCAGGAGGAATGGTGGAATATCCCACTCGGTGTACTACACGACCTTGTGGACAGTTTACCACGACGAGTGGCTGCTGTTATCGCTACCAAAACTACAATCCTCACTAAAAGTTTGGAATATTAATATATATATATATTAGGCAATAGGTGATAGGCACGGTGGCATATGCCAGTGATAAGACGAGAATGCCCAGCAGCCAGATACCGTGTGTCGTTACATTGCAAGGCCGTGTCTATCACCTATTCTCTAACATAACATTATTCCAAACTTTTTGTGAGGAGTGTATTAATCCAACCTTAGTTGAATGATTTGATACGAGACCTAGGGCTCATGTAAGGAAAAGAGTGAATTACCTGCCTCAAGACTACATGAAAAGAATCTCTCTGTTACATTTTCTTGGTATAAACATCATGACAAACATTTTCGGAAATGTTACACACAAGAAATAAACTGGTATTTTGTACCGATATCTCTAATCTTGTGCAACAGTTGAGAGGGGAAGCATATGATACCAGTTCCTGGCATCTTTTTATCGACTCCCGCAAAAACAAAGTCTTAAAACAGTTTTACAACACAATGGCAATAAATTAGCATCCATCCTCTTCCACATTCTACATACCTAGGTGAGTCATATGAAACATTGAAGTTAGTTCTGAACAAAATAAAGTACCAGGAGCATCAGTGGCAAATATACGGTGACCTTATAGCCATTGGCTTATTACAGGGACAACAGGGAGGATACACAAAATTTCCCTGTTGTATGTGTGAGTGGAATGGTAGAGTCACAGACAAACATTGGAATACTGTATATTGGCCTCAAAGAGAGGAACTGAAACCACGATCCAGAAATGTTACAAAAGAGTCTTGTAGACAGAAAATGTTCCTTCGCTCATTACACATAAAACTTGGAATTATGAAACAAGTTTGTAAAGGCACTAGACAAAAGTGTCCCATGTTTCCAATACTTATGCATTAAATTTCCTTCATTATCATAAGCTAAAGTCAGAGGTGTATTTGATGGACCGCAAATTTGTAAGCTGATGATTGATGACGATTTCAACAAAACAATGAACAAAACTGAAGAAGATGCATGGGAAGCATTCAAACAAGTTGTGAGGAAATTTTTTGGTAATGTGAAGGGCCCACTGTACAAAGACATCGTAAAAAATATGTTGGACAAGTTCAAAGTGCTCAGTCATAACATGAGCCAGAAACTTCATTTCCTGATGTCACATCTTGATTACTTCTCCGATAACTGAGGCACTCTCAGTGAAGAGCAAGGTGAGACGTCCCACCAAGATCTTAAGTAATTGGAGCGGCATTTTCAGGGATGCTGGCATGTACATATAATGGCCAATTTCTGTGACGAGCCTGCCAGAGAACACTCAAGGAAATGGTTTACAATTCAGTTCCACAAGAGAAAAAATGAAACCAACGACATCTAATATCCATTATCATAGGTAAGTCAAAAAAATGTGTCAATTTCTACTTCTGTTTCTTAATTTGGTTTGTTTGTGCTTGACATTCTCATACACATTTTATAACTGTTATTCGATGCAAATAACGTTGAATATATAATTTATTTTATGTATTTAGACACATAATTACATAATAGTACATGTAATTATATTTTATTTTTTATACTGTTACTATATTATTATAATTTATTGTATTTATCTTGTATTTGCAATTTCTACACTATTTCTAAATGTTGCTGTTATCGATAAATTGATATAATAATGAAATAACATATTGTGAAATACGCTGACGTGATACAACAAAACAAAATATTAGGCACATCCAGAAAGTAAGTTTCCCTGGGGCCATGCACAAAAAGGAAACAATTTCATTCAATGATTTATTGCCACAGATACAGCACTTGTCCAGATACTTGTAAACATAATTCTCACCTGAATTCAGGCACTTGTCATAGCGTGGGACCAACTTCTGTATACCTGCATCGTAGAAGTCCGCCACCTGGGCACCGAACCACTGTGTGACAGCCGGCTGAACCTCTTCGTCGCTGTGAAAATGTTGACCGGACAGGAACTTTTTCAGATGCAAGAACAGGTGGTAATCACTGGGAGCGAGATCTGGGCTGTACGATGGATGCTCAAACCTATCCAGAAGGGCTGCAGTGTGCCTAGCCATATGCGGCTTCGCATTGTTGTGCAGCAAGATCACCCCAACACTGAGCTTACCGCATCACTTATTCTGAATGGCTCATCGCAATGTCCCCAGTGTTTCACAGTAACGGTTAACTTTCACAGTCTCACCTCTGGGCAGAAACTCGATGAGCAGAATGCCTTATCTGCCCCAGAACACCGTGCACATCACTTTTCGTGCAGACACAGTCTGTTTGAACTTTGTCCTGCATGGAAATCCACTGTGGCACCAATGCATGGACTGCTGCTTGCTTTCTGGGATGCTGTATGCAACCCAAGTTTCATCCCCTGTGATGATCCGGTTGAGAAAATCGTCATCATCATGGTAATGCTGCAGAAATGTCAGCACCGTGCCCATGCATTTTCCATTTTCCTTATATATATATATATATATGTTGATTCCAAATTTACGTTGGTTATATTCTTATATATATTAGGGATGGGACCGATTAATCTGTACTGTATCGGTATCGGCAGATAAAGGCACATCGGTGTATCGGTAAAATTACCGATTATTTTACCGATCCGATATATCGATAAATATCTTATAATTCAGTGCAAAATTCTGCCATTTTGTTGTAATTTTTATCGATAATCTAGATGCCCTACTTTTTTAAAAAAGTAATTGTCTAAATATTCAACTTTCTTTGCACTGCAGTCACCTCAAAACACATACTTATTAAGGAGATCAAAGAACATTTCAGGTTCTTCATCGACCATTTCTAATTTTATATCGGATTGGTAGAATATCGGTTATCGGTATCGGTAAATTTTATATCGGTACTTTATCGGTATCGGCCAAAATTTCATATCGGCCCATCCTTAATATATATATATATATATATATATGTATAATTGAAAGGAAATCATCTTCTTCTTTTCTTCCTTCTATTTTGGGAAAAGGCTTCTTCTTCCTTTCTATCTTTGATTAGAGAAAAGACTTCTCCTTCTTTTCTTTCTTCTAATTTATTTTCTTTCCTTTTTAAAGCGTAATCATATATGTGCTCGCATTCCCCGTTTTATGGATTATACAGCAACACAAGCTATACTTATAGAAAGATTAGCAGGGTGGCTACAAACAAGCAGAAATGAAATTCCCTGACTTTTCCAGGTTTTCCAGGACAAAATTTACATTTTTCCCTGACAATTACAAACTAAACTAAATCGATGTTTTTGCAAATGGAAATAATAAACTCATACAGATCCACATGGTTTTGCTAAGTACGAATATTATCTTCTATTAAATTGACTTAATTTCTCTATTCTCTATGACTTGAATTCAAACTGCAAAATAGTGAATTTGGAAAATTATTACAATTCACAAGCTAAGGAAGGATTATGGAATTTTGTCATACGCAGTAAGTTTAAAATAAAATACTTGCTTATTTGTAAAGTTACGACTATATGAGATAAGACTGATAAATTACAAATTGTATTTCTTAATCAATCAGTCTCCTTATACATTCTCGGTATTATATGTTGATATTTCCACTGAGGTTTGGAACCCTCTGCTTGCAAAAAACTACGAGTGCGGACTCATTTTTCAATGCATAAAGCTACTTCTCTCTTCTCTGTAAAACAAACAACTTAACTCTTGCATATAAGTGAAACAACTGAATCGAACAAAAGAAAGTGTCATATTTCCTTACATTATCGATGGGGTTTCTGCTTCAGTACAGTATATCCAAGTGAAGTGCTGTGAAACTGACAACATGCAGTTATACCATTAATGCTGACGAAAAGGGTATGTAGAAATTTAATGCAAGGAATTTATAGAATTGCATTGTATAGGTACCTGATTTAGCTAACCAACACATTAAAACAGGAACACTCTTAATAATAAAAGCTTCTGAAAGTTCATATACGAGGGGCATCCTGAAAAAGCTCCAATGGTGCCTATATGCAGCATTAGTGGTCGGAGAGCGACACACACACATGCAGGCAGGAAGAAGTGGCATGTAGATGTAATCTGGTACAGTTGCAATGCAGCCGGTTTAGGACAGTTCTAGGTTAAAGATTGTAGCTCTCATAAAGTCTCCCACCGACTGCGATGTAGCCTACATTGCATGCTCAGAATTTGGCACAGAGAAATCGTGTGAGTTGTGCAGACCGGACGTCGTGAGTGATAGGATGGTCAGACGATGGTGCAGACAATTCACGGAAGGCCAATCGAACGTGCACAACCCCATAGAGCTGAGTACACACGGGCCCTTTGCATCACTTCAGGTGAGAGATCTTGGACCACTCCCTGTACAGCCCTGGCCTTGAATGTACCTACTTTCATCTCTTTGTTTAACTGAAGAGGTTTCTGGCAAGGCAAGGATTTGACAGCTACATTGCGGTAGAGATAGTTCCAGTCTTTGCTGTCAGACACATATACCATGGGCATACAAAATTTAGTGCCACGCTGCGACACATGCCAGAACAACGGTGGTGATTATGCCGAAAAATTTTCCCAAAATTCACATTTTCATTTTAGGGCATTTTCTGGCAAATATCTGAAATTATACCTTCATGGTGTTTTTAAACTACTGTTTCAAATTGTAAGTCACATGGCTTATGCCTCTTCGTGAGAGTTTGATATCTTGAAAGTTATTTTGGGAAAGTTATTTTCCATACCCCTTTATTAATTTTAAGGTAAGGATTTTAAATAATGAAATTTTGGTGTGGAGTTAGGACCCCACACTTTCTTGATCACGGCTGAAGGTGGGGATGACGTGATCAGCACCATACTCCTGGCTGCCTTTATCCCTCAAAGTTTCCTCAAGGTACCAGCTTTGTATGATGCTGAGTGGGTGCAAGAGCAGTTTGAATAGGTGGAAAACATCCCGGTTCTCCCCCGCAGGGGAACGACCCCGGGTCTCTAGCATAGTAGTCAGATGCCCTAACGACTCAGCTCCATTATTACTCACTCGACAAATGCCGATAGTACGCACTTAGCTTGGTAATTCAAAACATATCTCGTGCGACAAATACGAAGATGTGGCTCCCGTGTGACGGTAGATAAGCACTCGATCTCCTGTTAGAACCCTGCCACTTTGCTCTGTGATGCAAATGGTTTTGATAGAAGTTGAAAAAATCGTGGGAAATAAATGATTTAATGTGGCTGTCGGAATCATTTCACGTACGTATAACTCTATAGATTACTCTTGAGTAAAATGTTGGAAAACTTGAATGTTCTTTGTACACAAACATGGTCTAGAAAAGACAAGGATGTTGGATTTCATGGAATTTTTCATTGTTTTAGGATATTTCTTTTAAAAAAAATCGCTAAAAATGCCTACAATTCGCATTTTTTTTTGTTGCCAAATTCGCATTATTTCAATATTTCGAACGGGCGAAAAATGTGTCCCGACATCACTGCACATCCTAAACATAACTTCGCAGCAATTACCATTTGGCGTTTGCAAAAAATCAATGTCCCTACTAATTGGAAATTACTTTCTGGCCACCCCTCGTATAAATCAGTAGATGGAAAGTGAGAATTTAGCAGGGCTGGCAGAGAAAAGTCAATTCTTGAAGAAAGTAATTTGCTTTTATGATTGAATGATTCGAGTAAATATGATATTAAAATATTTACGTATTTATTATTAGTATATTATTTCATAATATTGGACAATAACCTTACTCAGTGAGAGATTAATGATCATCTCTCATGAGTTTAAACAGACAGGACAGAGAGTGGCAATAATTTCATTGCAATACTACTGTTGCAGTAAATTTGAGGTTGGGAGCATGCACTTGCCAATTTTTATAACGTTCACCAATGCAGATTTATGTTTGACTTTTTCGTGATATTATTCAATATATGTCCCATTTGGTTGGATTCTTCTTGATATCTAAGAATAGTGCAATGTCATTGTAAACGTATGTTAACTTGTGCGAAACCAGTAATGTGTCAGGATGATGAAAGAAAACCTTCCTAAGCACTGCTACATTAAATAAGGTGAAGTGAGCCAGAAGAGTAATAAAATTCCAGCAGCATATTTGCAGTCTAAAGCTCTTCTTGTTTATGCATTCGATTTTTGTTGGATGTTGCAGTCCATGCAATTTCTGTCGCATGTTGTAGTGAGATACTTTGTCGGGTGGTGATATTCGACAAAAATCGTATGTATCAATGGAACATATTTGTTTCCATGTTCCTTCAGTTTGCCCAACAAAATGGCTTACTACGACGTCCGACAACTATCGGACAGCGCCACTGGCTCTCATCCCCTCCATCTGTTGACAAGTTCCCTTACTACTCCCATACGGACAAGAAAAAATGATAATTCAATGCATTTTTCACCACATAATATTTAGAGGCTTAACCTTTACTCCTCCAATGATACCAACCATTAAGGTATCATCAGGGTAAGGTCGTACTGGCCCGATGATACCATATGGTATCATGGTGCTGATTACGAAATGAATGTGCCTTTTGGACCTTCATACTCTTATGTTTGGGTGGAAACTCTGACACAGGTCTGGAGCAAGCCTGGGAAATTCATATTGATGACCAAGCCCCCCCCTCCCCCCCCCCCCTCCGCAACATATCCATGCCACATTTCCGAACAGAGTTTCTTTCACTCATTATTCAACTTGTATGGCACCAAAGAACATGAAACATGTTTCATTCTCTTGAGAAATGTCCATTCTTTGAAAAGAATACTAAAGTTCGCACCGTCTTCCCAAACAGTGGGAGAAGAGGGGTTAAACTCCAGATTTTTATGTTGTTTTCTTTTCATTGAAATTCGGTAGTCGCTCCCCCCAAACCCCCATTCCTCGGTTCGGCATTCTGAATTGTACACCGTTGCATGCTCTGATGTTTTAGCTGCAAAACAAAACTTATCCGAAGTAGATTGCTTCCATAGTGTCCAAGTTATAACAATTTTCCTCCAAAAGTGCAAATTACCTATTTTTTGTAAAAAACAGTTTCACATTTTGGCTTATTATTCAACTTGTATGGCACCCGAGAACATGAAACATGTTTCATTCTCTTGAGAAATGTCCATTCTTTGAAAAGAATGTAGCAAACTCCAGACTTTTGACTTTTCATTGAAATTCGGGGGTTGCACCACCCCAAACCCCCTTCCTCGGTTCGGCATTCTGAATTGTACACTGTTGCATGCTCTGATGTTTTATCTGAAAAACAAAACATATCCAAAGTAGATTGCTCCCGTAGTGCCAGAGTTATAACAATTTTCCTCCAAAAATGCAAATTACCTATTTTTCGTTTAAAAAAAAAAAAAAAAAAAAGGCTTATTATTTAACTTGTATGGCACCCAAGAACATGAAACATGTTTCAATCTCTTTGGAAACGTCCATTCTTTGAAGAGAATACTAAGGTTTGCGCCTTCTCCCCAAAATAGCGGGAGAAGAGGAGGTAAACTCCAGATTTTTGTTTTTTTTTCATTGAAATTCGGTAGTCGCGCCCCCAAACACCCCTTCTTCGGTTCGGTGATCTGAATTGTACACGGTTGCATGCTATGATGTTTTAGCTGCAAACCAAAACTTATCCGAAGTAGATTGCCCCCATAGTACCAGAGTTATAACAATTTTCCTCCAAACATGCAAATTACCTAGTTTTCGTAAAAAAAGGAAAAATTACATTTTGGCATATTATTCATCTTGTATGGCACCAAAGAACATGAAACATGTTTCATTCTCTTGAGAAATGTCCATTCTTTGAAAAGAATACTAAAGTTCACACCTTCTTTCTAAATAACAGGAGAATAGTGGGAAAACTCCATATTTTTTTTTTTTTCATTCATTGAAATTCAGTAGTCGCTCCCCCCAAACCCCCTTTACTCGGTTCGGCGTTCTGAATTGTACACCGCTGCATGCTCTGATGTTTTAGCTGAAAAACAAAACTTATCCGAAGTAGATTGCTCCCTTAGTGCCCGAGTGATAACAATTTTTCTCCAAAAATGCAAATTACTTATATATTTCGTAAAAAAATAATAATCACATTTTGGCTTATTATTCAACTTGTATGGCACCCAAGAACATAAAACATGTTTCATTCTGTTGAGAAATGTCCATTCTTTGAAAAGAATACTAAAGTTTGCGCCTTCTCCCCAAAATAGCGGGAGAAGAGGGGGCAAACTCCAGATTTTTGTTTTTTCCATTGAAATTCGGGGGACGTGCCCCCCAAGCCCCCTTCTTCGGTCCGGTGTTGTAAATTGTACACCGTTGCATGCGCTGATGTTTTAGCTGCAAAACAAAAGTTATCCGAAGTAGATTGCTCCCATAGTGCCAGAGTTATAACAATTTTCGTCAAAAGACTGTTTGAAGTCAATGAAGACCAAATTCCCTGACATTTCCCTGACTTTTTTTGACACCTCAAATTCCCTGACTTTTCCCGGTTTTCCAGGTTTTCCAGGTCTGTCGCCACCCTGATTAGGGTTCATTCATCATTCATTCATTGCTCATGATATCTGGCTCATACACCTGGCCGATCAATTTCGATCGGCTGTATGTTTTGTAAGTTCAAGAACTTGATCTCCGAACGAACCTCGAACGTGGCGAGAGATGGAATAAGAACCACCATGTTTCATCGCTGCCGGGACGCCACTGAGGACTTTCGGGAAGCATCTTCTAGGATATTCACTAGCCAGGGCATGTGCCTTTTCACACATGCGCAAAACCGGTTTCAATACGCATGGCCTGCCACCTGAGGGTGAGTGTGAAACTTACTTTCTGGATGCACCTAATACATTTTTGAAATCAAAGTATCGCAATTAGTAAAATTCCCTTATTGAAGTTCATACAGCTGAAAAAAAGTTTTCCTTTGCAGGCTAGTGTTATATCTGACCATTTGAAATGTGTCATTCGGTTCCGCTCTACGCTGTACATGTGTAAATACGTTAAGTAGCTCTCACTTTCCATGTTCCACAGAAACTTACCCATCTCAAGACATGCGATTCAACAAAATTCTTTGAGTAGTATTACTAAAGAACAATAAATATTTTAATAGTTACTTACCATTTTCTGTTTTCGCTTTTTCCTTTCTTCTTCCGAGCTCAGGAGTTCCTGAACTTTCATCAGTCTTTTCTGTTTCCTCACCTTCAAAACAAAAATTACAAGTAAATTTCTTCATGGCTCACATTGATATGCTCTTTTAAAATTTTTAACCTAAACTTGTGTCTTTCAGTCATGAAAACTTCAACACAAAGAAGGTGGAATACACACAAAAAAAACAAAAAAAAACAGTTCACACACAAGATCTGGTAACATATGGATTCTTATGTCTCCATACTCCTGAACAACTTTCCCTTCAATCTGGTCCAGTGCAAATATATAACCTAGTTTACGTGTCCCTTGATTCTGTCCCTTCATAGATCTGAAGAATGTGTGTGAAATGTCACCAGTATGGTGTCATGTTTATGATGTCTTAAGGATCAGTTGGACCTTTGGCTGCCAACAGAGCAGCGGTTTTCAATATTTCTTCTCCTTTCAAAAAACCGTTATGATATTCCAAAAACCGAAAAATTACATATGCTTAGAATTCCTTCTAGACATTGATGCGAATTTTCACGTGGTTTGCTTCTGCTGTTACCTAGATATTCTCAATAGTCTCATGATTATACTCAACTATTCATAATATCTAGATAACAGTGAAAGAAAACGACATGAAAATTCACGCTAATCCTCTAGAAGGAACTCTAAGCTGATGTAATTTTTCAGATTTTGGAAAGTGATAGTGGTTTTTCAAAAAGGTGAGAAAAATGTTAAAAAACATCTGCCCTGGTGGCAGCCAAAAGTCCAGCCGAGTCTTAACATTTCAGGTGGGAACATGTAATGATGTTCATTTTTGGTACATAACTCTAGCTCTCTCTATATTTCAGGGACAAAATTTTAGACTTTAAAACAAAATAAAAGGTAACATCTATGGTTGACCTGTTACCACTTTAAACCAATATCCACTTTCAACAGCTACTGACACACTTAACGTTTCCCAATGATACTGATACTAATTCAAAATTGTAATAATTAAATGTTGAAAATATTGATAATGTGTGTAAGTATTCCAGTCCAATTACAAGGGTTCTTCCAACGTTGACACTTGTGTATAAAAAAGTGGTAAATAGCTGGAGAACAATAAAACTGCAAGAGGATGTACCTTCATCCTTCGTGAGTATTGCATGTTCATCCCGATGCAGTTGGTGTTAGCAAAAATGGCAGCTAGTAGTGTGTCTGTAGCTCTGGGTCAGGTGTATGATCAAATTTCTTGTGAAGGAAAACGTAAAGCCATCTGATATTTTGAGAAGATTGCAAGCACAGTATGGGGAATAAATAATGTCACGAGCAAGAGTGTATGAATAATGTCAGCAGTTGGGCAAAGAATGCTACTTGCTGACGAATGAACTGCATGGACACATTTGTCCGACTGGGACATGCAAGGTGTTCTTTATGTGTTTTTTTTTTTTTGGGGAAAGGGTCATGATTAATGCCAAGTACTCCTGCACATTGATGAAGGGTGCCGTACATAATGCCATTCGCAAGGAAAGACCAGGGATGTTGTCTGTAAATGTCATTCTTTACCATGACTATGCACGACCTCACATGGCCAATTTGACAGTAACAACAATGAAAATAAATGTCTGATGAAGAGAGCGTGTGTTCTCCTGAAACGTCACAACTAAAAACGGTTTTCTCTTGTAATAACCGTAAACTACAGGATAATAACAACTCTCCGAAAGGATTTTTGCTTCATATTCTTACACTCCTGACTTAGCCCTTAGTGATTAACAGATTTGTTTGAGTCGCTTAAAGAGTATATGAGAGGGAAGAAATTGAAGACATACGAAGCACTGACAAAATATGTCAACTTCCTTCTATGCCAAAGGAATCAGGGAACTGACACAATGATGGCAGCAGTGCCTGGATGTTCAGAGGGATTGTTTTGAAAAACTCACACAGTTTGGTGCTTAAAGGACTTTCCAATTTTTTCCTAGAAATAAAAGTCTCGGTCAACCTTGAACGACCATTATATATGCATCAATTTACCAAGTGCTTTAAGATATTCCAGAATTATATCAGAATATTAAACTACATGATAAGTAATCATAAAATCAGGGTTTTCACATAAAATTGGTGCAGAATAAAAAAAAAAAACTTCGATTTTACATAATTTTGAGGAGAATAATACTGTACAAAAGTATCATGTGGATTCCTAGAAACACTGAAACACTGGAAAAGTATCGGTAAATGAATTCCAATCAATACTATCTGTACCAATACATTGTAATTGGTATCTACTCAACCCTACTAACATAGTCAAAAACACAGGTAAGAAGTTAACCTGTCACAATGTCAACTTTACAAAGATACAAAACTGGTGAAAGAAATTAAATCAGCAAGACTGAATTGGCTACAACACATCTACTGAATGCCAGAGAACAATGTATGTAAGAAGGAGATATTTACATGACATGGATAATTGGAAGACCCACCGATGTTGAGTAAGACTTGAACCTTTACAAGGCAGAGCCACCGGTGCCTGTCCAGCCTCTCAGGGCTTGACCACATGCGTGGGCTTTTCAAACTTGCCACAGAGTACAAAAATAAAATAATTGTTGCTCCAGAACTAATTGTTGTAGAGATGAAATCTATTTTGTTTTCTTTCTCAAAGACAGGGCTTTTAGTGGAGGAGTCATTCCATACCAAATCAACACAGCTCCCATCCTGACCATCTTCGATTTTCATGAAATTTGGGGAGTTGAAACTACACATGGAACTTAGTAACTATGAAAATTTTGAGTCTAGTTTGTCTTGTAATTGTAAAATTATTCAAGGTCAAATTTCGCAGAAATTGCCCTTTCAGAGATTTTTTAGATATACTAAATGTGCTGTAAATTCTGCTCCTATTTGGCCTAAGAAAATGAAATATAGTTAGAGGCACATATTTTTGGTAAATAAAGATGCAAAATATCGGTACAAAAACAGTCAATTTCAGGTTCAAAACCGGTAAATAAAATGAAATTTCGTTGTTATAGCAGTGAAAAAGCAGCAAATAAAATGACATTTTGGTTTTAAAAATGTGAATATAATACAAAATTTGATTTAAAAACTGCACTATTACACAAAATAAACATATCCCTTCTAATAGCACATTAAATCATTACCAGAATTAATCAATTTTCCGCAAATTGCATAACTCTCAGGATAATTCAGACTTCACAAAGTGTCGCGTCGGTATATAAACGGTAAATTTCATGTTTAATTGTCAATTTTGCATTTTGCAGTTCATTTTGCATCATTTCGTGACAAAACAGGGTAGGAAAATGCACCTCACACCTTTCAGAAACATGAAAAATTAGCATTACAATGTGTTATTTCACAATTCGTGTTTTCGTCAAAAACGAAATATGCATGCCTCTAAATATAGTTCATTGTGCAGGGAATGGAATATCTTTCCAATGATAAAAAGAAAATTGTGTCACATGACCTTAACTTTTGACTTTGAATATCTCAAAACATGTAATCGCTAAAATTCGTGAAAAACATATATTTGGCACACCAGGCTATACTCTAAAATATATGAAAAAATCAAACTGGGATTGCAATGGGATCAGGAGAAACAAAATAATATGTGTAGCTATGTGACTGATAAAGGCCTCATTCCAATGTATTAGGATGAGTCAAAAATCCCTTTACACCCCCTATAAAATGTAAAGGAGTTATGCTGGGTACATTTGGTCATGATAGAAACAGGTTAGGCCCAGGGGGAACCATAGTTGTGTGTGTCAAGCGGAGGTATGCTATATTTTTGGTCGCCATATTGAATTCAACTCAAACGTTCAAACTTTGACCTTAAATAATTTTACAATTACAAGACAAACGAGACTCAAAATTTTCATAGTTACTAAGTTCAATCCATAGTTTCAACTCCCCAAATTTCATGAAAATCGGAGATGGTCAGGTTGAAAATTGTACATATCTGTGTTGATTTGGTGTGGAATGACTCAGAGGTAAAATTTATACATTGTGCCTCCCAATAATTAGTTAAAGGAAGAAGAAGAAATTTAGATTTTTCAAAAAAATAGACAATGGTGGGTGAAAAAATGTACTATGTAGCAATGGTACATTCCTACAACCATGCAAAGTCTTGTTGAAATCAAATTGATACTTCTTGGCTAAAAAAAATTAAAAATAACATTGTGTAAAACAATAAGTTGTGTAAAGCGGCAATGTTGCCAGCTTATGGAACAATTTCCAGAAGTTCGCTTCTAATATCGGCCCTATGGATACAGAATGGACAAAATTTGGAGGGAACAATGACAAAAGACAAAATTAATAATAATAGAAAAAATTAAAACATTTGGAAATTTTGGATAATTTAAGAAAAATTGATGACTTTGGGTTTTTTACCCCACATCCCCCTGGATACTTAATTGTCGGACATTGCTTAATGTTGCTATTTACTCAATTTTACATGTAAAATTTAAATTTTTCAGAAAGTACAGTTGTTTAGGAGTTATAGCAATTTTTATAAATCTACGAGGGCCACTATTTAGATTTTGAGCCTTGGCAACACTGATTGAAGTTAGGCGTGATTTGACGTTTGCACGAAATCGTCTGGCATTATTGACCATAACGTACTTCAAATGTTTTGTCAATAGCTTGATTTGTGTTGTTTATGTTGCCTTGGAGATTGCGCAACAATAAAATGGAATTAACTTGTGAACATTTTCGTGCGATGATTTTTTACGATTTTCGACGTGGATTATCAAGACAAGAGTGCATCGATTAACTTACTTCCACATTTGGCGATGAAGCCCCATCTTTTGCCACTGTGAAACGCTGGTATAAGGAATTTAATAGTGGCCGCCTTTCGCTCACCGACGAGATTCGCGAAGGTCGTCCAAAATCAGTTGTTGTTCAAGAAAACATTGATGCTGTGCAAAACCTAATACTGCAAGATTGTCATGTGACATACTGTGAGATTGAGGCAACCATAGGCATTAGTTCCACCAGCATATATAAAATATTACATGATCATTTAGCTGTGAGAAAGGTATGTTCTCGTTGGATCCCACACAATTTGACAAAAACTCAAAAACAAATGCTCAATAAATACATGCTTCAAAAGACGTATATAAGATTGTAACAGGTGACGAATCATGGATATATGCATATGAGCCGGAACGTAAACAGCAGTCGACTGTATGGGTGTTTCAAGATGAACCCAATCCATCAAAAGTTGTTCGCGCTCGAAGCACATCGAAACAAATGGTCGCCTGTTTTTTGGGGAAAACTGGTCATGTGGCAACTGTGCCTTTAGACTTCACAAAGTGTCGCGTCGGTATATAAACGGTAAATTTCATGTTTAATTGTCAATTTTGCATTTTGCAGTTCATTTTGCATCATTTCGTGACAAAACAGGGTAGGAAAATGCACCTCACACCTTTCAGAAACATGAAAAATTAGCATTACAATGTGTTATTTCACAATTCGTGTTTTCGTCAAAAACGAAATATGCATGCCTCTAAATATAGTTCATTGTGCAGGGAATGGAATATCTTTCCAATGATAAAAAGAAAATTGTGTCACATGACCTTAACTTTTGACTTTGAATATCTCAAAACATGTAATCGCTAAAATTCGTGAAAAACATATATTTGGCACACCAGGCTAAACTCTAAAATATATGAAAAAATCAAACTGGGATTGCAATGGGATCAGGAGAAACAAAATAATATGTGTAGCTATGTGACTGATAAAGGCATCATTCCAATGTATTAGGATGAGTCAAAAATCCCTTTACACCCCCTATAAAATGTAAAGGAGTTATGCTGGGTACATTTGGTCATGATAGAAACAGGTTAGGCCCAGGGGGAACCATAGTTGTGTGTGTCAAGCGGAGGTATGCTATATTTTTGGTCGCCATATTGAATTCAACTCAAACGTTCAAACTTTGACCTTAAATAATTTTACAATTACAAGACAAACGAGACTCAAAATTTTCATAGTTACTAAGTTCAATCCATAGTTTCAACTCCCCAAATTTCATGAAAATCGGAGATGGTCAGGTTGAAAATTGTACATATCTGTGTTGATTTGGTGTGGAATGACTCAGAGGTAAAATTTATACATTGTGCCTCCCAATAATTAGTTAAAGGAAGAAGAAGAAATTTAGATTTTTCAAAAAAATAGACAATGGTGGGTGAAAAAATGTACTATGTAGCAATGGTACATTCCTACAACCATGCAAAGTCTTGTTGAAATCAAATTGATACTTCTTGGCTAAAAAAAATTAAAAATAACATTGTGTAAAACAATAAGTTGTGTAAAGCGGCAATGTTGCCAGCTTATGGAACAATTTCCAGAAGTTCGCTTCTAATATCGGCCCTATGGATACAGAATGGACAAAATTTGGAGGGAACAATGACAAAAGACAAAATTAATAATAATAGAAAAAATTAAAACATTTGGAAATTTTGGATAATTTAAGAAAAATTGATGACTTTGGGTTTTTTACCCCACATCCCCCTGGATACTTAATTGTCGGACATTGCTTAATGTTGCTATTTACTCAATTTTACATGTAAAATTTAAATTTTTCAGAAAGTACAGTTGTTTAGGAGTTATAGCAATTTTTATAAATCTACGAGGGCCACTATTTAGATTTTGAGCCTTGGCAACACTGATTGAAGTTAGGCGTGATTTGACGTTTGCACGAAATCGTCTGGCATTATTGACCATAACGTACTTCAAATGTTTTGTCAATAGCTTGATTTGTGTTGTTTATGTTGCCTTGGAGATTGCGCAACAATAAAATGGAATTAACTTGTGAACATTTTCGTGCGATGATTTTTTACGATTTTCGACGTGGATTATCAAGACAAGAGTGCATCGATTAACTTACTTCCACATTTGGCGATGAAGCCCCATCTTTTGCCACTGTGAAACGCTGGTATAAGGAATTTAATAGTGGCCGCCTTTCGCTCACCGACGAGATTCGCGAAGGTCGTCCAAAATCAGTTGTTGTTCAAGAAAACATTGATGCTGTGCAAAACCTAATACTGCAAGATTGTCATGTGACATACTGTGAGATTGAGGCAACCATAGGCATTAGTTCCACCAGCATATATAAAATATTACATGATCATTTAGCTGTGAGAAAGGTATGTTCTCGTTGGATCCCACACAATTTGACAAAAACTCAAAAACAAATGCTCAATAAATACATGCTTCAAAAGATGTATATAAGATTGTAACAGGTGACGAATCATGGATATATGCATATGAGCCGGAACGTAAACAGCAGTCGACTGTATGGGTGTTTCAAGATGAACCCAATCCATCAAAAGTTGTTCGCGCTCGAAGCACATCGAAACAAATGGTCGCCTGTTTTTTGGGGAAAACTGGTCATGTGGCAACTGTGCCTTTAGACTTCACAAAGTGTCGCGTCGGTATATAAACGGTAAATTTCATGTTTAATTGTCAATTTTGCATTTTGCAGTTCATTTTGCATCATTTCGTGACAAAACAGGGTAGGAAAATGCACCTCACACCTTTCAGAAACATGAAAAATTAGCATTACAATGTGTTATTTCACAATTCGTGTTTTCGTCAAAAACGAAATATGCATGCCTCTAAATATAGTTCATTGTGCAGGGAATGGAATATCTTTCCAATGATAAAAAGAAAATTGTGTCACATGACCTTAACTTTTGACTTTGAATATCTCAAAACATGTAATCGCTAAAATTCGTGAAAAACATATATTTGGCACACCAGGCTATACTCTAAAATATATGAAAAAATCAAACTGGGATTGCAATGGGATCAGGAGAAACAAAATAATATGTGTAGCTATGTGACTGATAAAGGCCTCATTCCAATGTATTAGGATGAGTCAAAAATCCCTTTACACCCTATATAAAATGTAAAGGAGTTATGCTGGGTACATTTGGTCATGATAGAAACAGGTTAGGCCCAGGGGGAACCATAGTTGTGTGTGTCAAGCGGAGGTATGTTATTTTTTTGGTCGCCATATTGAATTCAACTCAAACGTTCAAACTTTGACCTTAAATAATTTTACAATTACAAGACAAACGAGACTCAAAATTTTCATAGTTACTAAGTTCAATCCATAGTTTCAACTCCCCAAATTTCATGAAAATCGGAGATGGTCAGGTTGAAAATTGTACATATCTGTGTTGATTTGGTGTGGAATGACTCAGAGGTAAAATTTATACATTGTGCCTCCCAATAATTAGTTAAAGGAAGAAGAAGAAATTTAGATTTTTCAAAAAAATAGACAATGGTGGATGAAAAAATGTACTATGTAGCAATGGTACATTCCTACAACCATGCAAAGTCTTGTTGAAATCAAATTGATACTTCTTGGCTAAAAAAAATTAAAAATAACATTGTGTAAAACAATAAGTTGTGTAAAGCGGCAATGTTGCCAGCTTATGGAACAATTTCCAGAAGTTCGCTTCTAATATCGGCCCTATGGATACAGAATGGACAAAATTTGGAGGGAACAATGACAAAAGACAAAATTAATAATAATAGAAAAAATTAAAACATTTGGAAATTTTGGATAATTTAAGAAAAATTGATGACTTTGGGTTTTTTACCCCACATCCCCCTGGATACTTAATTGTCGGACATTGCTTAATGTTGCTATTTACTCAATTTTACATGTAAAATTTAAATTTTTCAGAAAGTACAGTTGTTTAGGAGTTATAGCAATTTTTATAAATCTACGAGGGCCACTATTTAGATTTTGAGCCTTGGCAACACTGATTGAAGTTAGGCGTGATTTGACGTTTGCACGAAATCGTCTGGCATTATTGACCATAACGTACTTCAAATGTTTTGTCAATAGCTTGATTTGTGTTGTTTATGTTGCCTTGGAGATTGCGCAACAATAAAATGGAATTAACTTGTGAACATTTTCGTGCGATGATTTTTTACGATTTTCGACGTGGATTATCAAGACAAGAGTGCATCGATTAACTTACTTCCACATTTGGCGATGAAGCCCCATCTTTTGCCACTGTGAAACGCTGGTATAAGGAATTTAATAGTGGCCGCCTTTCGCTCACCGACGAGATTCGCGAAGGTCGTCCAAAATCAGTTGTTGTTCAAGAAAACATTGATGCTGTGCAAAACCTAATACTGCAAGATTGTCATGTGACATACTGTGAGATTGAGGCAACCATAGGCATTAGTTCCACCAGCATATATAAAATATTACATGATCATTTAGCTGTGAGAAAGGTATGTTCTCGTTGGATCCCACACAATTTGACAAAAACTCAAAAACAAATGCTCAATAAATACATGCTTCAAAAGACGTATATAAGATTGTAACAGGTGACGAATCATGGATATATGCATATGAGCCGGAACGTAAACAGCAGTCGACTGTATGGGTGTTTCAAGATGAACCCAATCCATCAAAAGTTGTTCGCGCTCGAAGCACATCGAAACAAATGGTCGCCTGTTTTTTGGGGAAAACTGGTCATGTGGCAACTGTGCCTTTAGAGGAACGTAGAACGGTCAACTCTGAATGGTACACAACAATTTGTTTACCAGAGGTCTTCGGTCAAATACGGAAAACAAACAAACACCGTCGGATCATTCTTCATCAAGACAATGCCAGCTGTCACACATCTCGTCTAATAACCGACTTTATGAACAGTCAAAAAATCGAATTGATGGGTCATCCACCGTACAGTCCTGATTTGGCACCCAATGACTTCTTCTTGTTCCCGAATGTCAAGAATAAATTGCATGGACAACGATTTTCATCGGCGGAAGATGCCATTGATGCGTTCAAAAACCATATTATGGAGGTGTCTCAAGAAGATTGGAAAAACTGCTTTGACAAATGGATCGAACGAATGCAAAAGTGTATTGACCATAAAGGAGAATACTTCAAAAAACAATAAAGCAGTTTTTAATGCCAAATTCCTGTTTTTTCATTGTTAGGCTCAAAATATAAATAGTGACCCTCGTATCACATAATTTACAGGCAAAACTAAATATTTCTTTCAATCTTCACTTGTTAATAATAATAACAATGGATATATTGCTTTGAGTATGTCATACCTTTTGAGTATATTAGAGTATGTCATATATTATTAATATTTTTATTCTTAATTTAAATATTTTGGTTGATGTGAGTCTTGTTATATAAATGAAAAGTACTAATATTCCTCCTAGGAATAATAAGTAGGAAAGTCATGTGGATTTTATAAATGTTGATATTGTTAGGCAGGCAATAACAGTATATCATACCTTCATACCTATACTTAGTGCTCGAAAAATCTTCTTCAGAGCTAGGCGCCAGCTCTGAAAATCAGGTGCCAAGAAACCACCTACTAGCAATTGTGCATACTATAAGGCGAGCCGGCCCTAGTGGCAGAGTGGTTAGCACATCGCTCTACAATGCCAGGAGTCACACGTTTGAATCCCGGCCTGAGCATGGATATTTGGGAGTGTTCATTTATCATATCATCACTCATCACCATCTTCACAAATAAGTCAAAAGTGGGAAAAAAAATAAGCAAATCAATCTATAAGAAGCTGAGCGTCACTGTACTCAACACATCGCTAAATCATGTGAGAAAACGGGAAATGGGGGGGGGGGGACAAAAAGTAAGAAATTGTTCTTTATTCTATGAAATGTTCACAACGTTGATAAAAAATCATTTGCTAACTTACGTTGTACTGCAATTTTAAATTGGAGTTTTCAGAATTTCATACATGCAAACTTGAAAAATGGCAATATTACAGCAAAAGATCAGTTGCCAGGCTGAAATTTTTAGTCGCCATGGTGACCTGGCACCTGGGATTTTTCGAGCCCTGCCTATACTAATTAACAAAAAAAGAAAGGACTGAAAAATCATGTGTACTTTTCAAGAAATGATGGGTATATTGCTGCCGTGCCGTGCATCCTCAACGGAAATCCTGGTGCACTTGAAATATTGACAGTCTGCTGCCCACTAAAGGTTAAAGAGATACAAGGTATGTGTTGGAGAAGGAAAGGTCCTGACAGAGAATTTTGCAGGAGACCAATGTCCACAGTGGACTGTAGCACCAAATGAGTGCAATATATTTAGTACTAACTGTTTCCTTTTGTTTCCATTAAATTTACCCCATTGATATAACTGTAACATTAATCAAACAAAAAATTCATGTCTAATGAAGGGTCCCAAAACGTTAAAACAGAAATTGTGCTTACATCCTTGTAACAACTGTAAACTACAAAAGAAATAAATTAAATTGACAAAGATAGTAACAAAATGGCAGAACTCTGCACTAAGTTGAAGCTTAGTCGTAGAAATATCAGACTGGATAAATTATCTGCAATTTTACTGTTAAACTGATACATCCCATCATGTGTACAGTATCCGCTGATATCAATGAAACAAAATGCACCTGCACAAGCAGATACCGATAGAGAACCGATTAATCAGCCCCATGTCTAATTTTATTTGTACTTCAGGATTACAAGAAATAAACTTACAGCCTTCTGCTCCTCTCTCAGTCGTGCCTCTATCTTTTGACATGCATCCCTCAGCACTTCCTTCAAATGAGAAGAAAATTTCAAATGAGGCTTGTCATGCAAACCCTGGGAACTAGAACTAAACAATGGATGCATGAGTAGCGCTGATAATGTAGGTAGGCCTCCCTTGCCTGCTTCTGTTGATAGAATAGATTCTAGTACAGATTCTGGAACAGAAAAAATACATTGGAATTATTAAATTATATTTCATTCATAATCAAATCAGAATTCCTCGTTGTTCTTACAAAACATATTCCCTTACTTTTCAAGGTCTTCCACGTATTTTTAAAAAAACAATTTTGTATTAACAAATGGAAAATTCAAATCAAATTCTTAGTCTTGTACTGAAAAGTAGGTTTTAAACATTACTTCTTTCATCATAAAGGGTGTCCCAACAAGAATGCCAGATATGAATTGTGCCATTGTATTGTTGTTATTGGGTTGGTGCTACCTGCCACACCTCCCACAAGACAATTGCCTTGCTGCCTGACAAATTTCTGGGCCAAGTCCTTCGCGCAACAGCAATCAGAACTGGCCAGTGAGGTCATGTGACCTGACACCCAACGACTTCTTTCCTTGGGGGTAAGTGAAATCGCAGGTTTATGAAAACAATCCCCAAACTCTACCAGAACTCAAGGAGGAAATTCGACTTGTCATCGGCCAAATTGAGGAGCAAGTCTGTCTAAGAGTAATCAGTAATTTTATTGATATTGACTACATGCAAAACAAATCATGGGATACATATGACAGATATTGTTTTTCATATTTAACTAGTGACATGTAACTTTTGTAACGATGTAGAAATATATGCCACTTCATGAAAATAAAATATTTTTTTCACGTTATTAAATCCGGCATTCTTGTTGGGTCACCCTTTACAAGGAATATTTTAATTCATAGAACCACTTGAATTATCTTCATGCACAATTACATAATCATTCTGTGTGTGTCTTACGAAAAAAAAACTTCTTAATTTCAGTGACTCACTGTTGGCATCTACATATGGTCATATGGCTGCAGTTTCACATTCAACAAATTTATAACATTCCAAGTATAATAAGGTACATAACTAATTTTACCCGTAGTAGTTTCCCTTAATTTCAGTGAAAAAATTGCCATATACCTTGCTACACTTGGATTGTTCTAAAATTTGTTTAATGTCAGAAGCATGTTTGTGAATGGTGACAGTGGGTCTCAGAACTCAATAGACACAAAGTATTTTTTTTTCACAAAAGACACTGCAATTGTTATATAATTATGTATGAAGTCAACACAAAGAATCCTCAAAAAAATATTCCTCCAAACCTTTAAGATGCAAATGGCAAAAATTCATAGAATGTTGGAAAATGATTTATAAAGTGTTTTGATGTTAGTGTCTTTGAATGTTGTTTAAAATACCTATTTTAACTGTCCATTAATCAATCACCCATAAAAAATAGAGTTCATAGAGTTAAAAATTTTAAATATATGTTTGTCCCATTCTAATACGCCATTCACCCCAAGAGTCACGGAAAAGACAAGAACACTTACTTAGCAATGAAGGGCAGTTTGGTGGATAAATATCACAGGTAGATTCACACAGAGGCTGACCAAAGGACATTTCATACAAAACATGGCCAAAACAATACACATCAATGGCTTCTAATGTCTGTATCTTCTTATGTGGCAAAAAATATGGCCTATAATACGAAGGCAAACCCAAAACTCCATTTTCTATGTCCAACAGTCTTACTTTACCATTTTCTATCACAATGTTTCCAGTATGTAGATGGCCTAAAACAACAAAAGACATCATTACTAAGCATAACACTATACAAAGAAACAATCCACAATACAATGATATGCACAATGAAATATTTTTTTTTGGACTGAGCCAACACCACTTTGACCTGATACTCTTGCACATTTGTACCAACACTGATGCCAAACCTTAAGGATTTCAGAATATTTACAAATTTTAAAGTATAGTTTTGAATTGGAACTGTACTATATCAATATATCAAAGATTGGCTTTCAAATAGTACATACGATAATAATTTAATCACAAACATTCATTTATCCCCACAATGCTTTTGCCATAGTAACTACGCATTTTGCATAATTTCCATGATACGAAAGCTGCGAAAGTATTGATCAGCGTTTTTGCAGTCTGTGAGATTCCAGGACTCTGCAAAACATATCAACAAATCAAGATATCAAGATCTGATATCAACATATCAGGATTGGTATCTGCTCAGCCGAATTTGTAACTATACGAAAACACTTACCATGTAACAGAAATGCATGCATGCATTACTGAGAGTTCAAAATTTGAGTTTCTGTGAAATGTTGGACAAGATAGCAACACATGCATATTTTAGGAGGGGGCTATCATGCTTATTACACTACGATTTTTAAGAACATATCAGCACAATGCGATATTTAATTAAAGTTAATACAAAATAATAATAAAATCTATATGTGTAGCCAGCCAAATAAGGAACGACCACACCCAAACTGAAGGAACAGGAAGAAAAAGGCCCCCCCCATCAGCAAGCCACCCCATTCTTGCAAGTGAGAGAAAAAAGAACCATGCCACCTGCAGGAAGCCAGTACACACCTGACAAAGCTACCAGAGAGATGGCAAAATTAATCATGAACATAAAGTGCATGGAAAAATGAATTGTAAGTTGATTGGAGTGAACCACCTCTCTACGCATAACCGCCAAATGGATATATTTAGATACAAAATAAAATCAGTCTTTCACAAACATACAATACACATACTGCTATATGAGTACCATATTTCACCACATAATCATCGCACCCTAGTTTTCCGATCCAAAAATTGGTGGATAACTTTTCATCGTATAATCATTGCATCGACACTTCACATAATGAAACCAACAAACGTGGGGCAGAATATCTGGACACAGAAAAATAAATTTGTTGTACTTCACAACACTGTAGTAAATTATCTCAACTGTAACATTTTGACTATAATGCACAAATCAATAACAACTAATTCTGCTAACTTATTTTTTCAGACCGGAAAAATGTTCGATAAACTGTGGCCGTGTAAGGATTGGCAAGTGCTCCATCCCATTCTTTCCCGTTGCTTTCGTGTGCCATCGAAGTCGTCTGAATCTACATGTCCCCTTGCAGTACAGTTGTCACTTTTCGCGCCAGGTGTCAGCCCGAACGCTCTGGGGTGCAAGTGCACCGTACGGAAGCAGAAGGCAGATGCCAAACAAACATCACAATGATTTCCACCTATTTACTATTCATATTAAAAATGTAACATGAGATTTCTTCGTTTACAATTTTTCTACATTCAGTGTTATTGATAAAAGTATCAATGAGTTTTACATCGTCTATTCAGTAAACGTCGGCATATGGCCAATTCGGAAAACGGAGGTTGGCTGATTCCCTGGATGGAATAGTGCTCTAGGCGACATCTGCTGCCAATTCAGATTCAGGTTGTCATGAAGAAATGATGTGCATCGATTTCTTAGACTATTCAATTTTAACATATAGTCACAAGTATTCCGTACATTCTCATCTTACACCAAAGACAGTTTAAGAATAAATGATTTTTAAGTACCAGTAAAACCGGCATAATTTTCTTTCACAAAAGGTTTCACGTAATGGTTGCACCGCACTGTTTCTGCAGTGAAATACAGTATGTCATACGTTATACAGGGTGATCGAAAAGTCCCCGAACCCAAACTTCAAAAAAAAATTTCGCCGGTCGTTATTATGATAATGTCAAAATTTCTGTGGAAGCTGGTTTGCGAGGTTCTTAGCTGTACACGACACAAGAGATGGCGCTGGGGAGTGGCACTAGCAGTCGTGGCGAGGAAATGAACTACGAGCAGCGCTGGTAACACAATAATCAGGTAAACCAAACCAACAGTTAACCTAAACTGTGAAAGCAAGGAACAAGTAGACCTTACCTGTGTGATCGTGTAGATCTTTCTCATTGGATATCTGGGTGGACGTAGGCACATCACAAGAGATGCTGAAAGTGTCTCCATGCTGCAGCATGCATAAACGTATGCGACGGCACATGTTTCGTGCTACGCGATGCAGAATAGGCACATTAATTGCAGTAATGCACTGGGCAATGTTGGTTTTCAGGGTATCTAAATCGTGATTATTTTCGTACACTTACCCCTTCAAATAACCCCACAAGAAAAAATCGGGTGAAGTTAAATCAGGTGATCTTGCTGGCCAAAGCCCGGATGAAATCAGGCGGTCATCAAAAAATTCACGCAGAAATGCCATGGTGGCATTGGACGTATGGCATGTTGCCCCGTCTTGTTGTAACCACACATCTCGTTCATCGGCATCCAAAAGCGCTATAAACTGCTGTATAATGTCCTGGTACACAATAGAGTTCCTCTAACAAAAACACATGCTCCTCCACCGACAAACTCATCCTTGCAACTGGCGTGATTATTTTGTTACCAACACTGCTCGTAGTTCATTTCCTCGCCACGACTGCTAGCGCCACTTCCCAGCGCCATTTCTTGTGTCGTGTACAACCAAGACCCTTGCAAACCAGCTTCCACAGAAATTATTACATTATCATCATAACGACCGGCGATTTTTTTGTTTTTGAAGTTTGGGGAATTTTCAGTCACACTGTACCTTCATATGTATGCAAATGAACCTAAAAGACAGAATGGAAATATCTGTAGTTTTCAAGAAATTACCTGGTAATTGCTATCATGTGGTACAGGTACATATACGAGGCGTATTTTTAAAGTAAGTACCGTTTTGAAATTCCGCCGCTGCAGCGCTGAGGTCAGTGTCCCGTGCATGCACACTGTGTACCTACATCTGTTGGCAAGCCACAGACGCCATTGCGGCAACAATCGATCGTGTATACATTTGCTTTTGCGTATTTAAAATGCCTCCGCCGATTGAGAATCCCGCCGACTGTGAAATACGCGCTGTTATTCGTTTTCTTAGTGCAAAAGGCATGAAAGCAGTTGAAATTCACAGTCAGATTTGTGAAGTGTACAGGCGATGAAACATGGGTGGCCTACGTTACACCCGAAACAAAACAACAATCCATGGAATGGCGGCATTCAACATCGCCCAAGAAAGTGAAGTTTAAGCAGACAATTTCAGTCTGGAAAATCATGTGTACCGTGTTTTGGGACAGGAAGGGGGTGTTGCTTGTTAATTTTTTGCGTCGTGGTGACACAATAAATTCCGAAACATATTGTGAGACTTTAAAAAAACTGCGCCGTGCCATTCAAAACAAAAGGCACGGCATGCTGAGTAAAGGGATTGTTTTGCTGCATGACAATGCCCGTCCACATGCGGCCAATCGAACTCAAGATCTCATCGCATCATTTGGCTAGGAACAATTTGATCATCCTCCATACAGCTCGATCTAGCGCCCAGTGACTACCACGTGTTTCTGGAACTGAAGAAGCATCTCAGAGGTCAGCGCCACGATGACGATGATAGCCTCAAAACGGCCGTGTTGCAGTGGCTGTCAACTCAGGCGGCAAACTTCTATGACGACGGAATACAAAAGCTTGTTGTTCGATATGATAAGTGTCTTAATATTGGTGGCAATTATGTGGAAAAGTAGATAAAAGTGTGGTCTTTCATGTAACAATAAAATTGTTACAAAAAGTTTACTTGTTTTTTGTACATATCAAAACGGTACTTACTTAAAAAATACACCTCGTACGTACCACCCACCCCCAATCAATAAGGATCCTGTCCATAATAAATTTGTGAGAAGCTTGCTTTAACTTGATTTTAAATCTTGTACTTAAAAATATGAGTTTTGTTAATTATCTCTTGCATGTATGCAGAGTCATTGATAACAACTAAGTACGAAATAAAAATTTGAGGTAAGACTTTTGATTCAAGAATAAACTTTTGAATTGATCATGTATGGAGTTTCAATTTTGTTTTTAAGTCAACTTTATGCACAGTAAGGCTAATCGGGACTGAACCTGCAGTTTCAAGTGGGATCCGAACCACTATGTGCCTCCACTGGGTATCGAACTTCAGTCCCCTTAATTACAAGGCGACGTTATCGTGTATGGAATTGTATGGAATTGCGAGGAAGAACCTTGAGTACTTATGTGTTGAATATCTATTTTTATAGTCATATTTTAGGTTCAAGACAAATGGAAAATTTTACATTTGGAGAAGAAAAGCAGCAAGGAAACTAACTAATTTGTGAAATAAAAAATCATTACAAATGAGTTACAATCTACTCTTCTGCACATATAAGCATAAAATGCACTTTTTCCCTTAAAAATAGGTCTGAAAAACTGGGTGCATCTTGTATGCTGATACTCGGTTCTTTGATCACCTTCATTTCTGGAAAATGTCTCTTTTCTCTCTCTGTTTTCTCTGATGTGTGTGACAAAGAAGATTAAAATGTTTTCTTTCCTAGTTAGATTAGGTAAGATATTTGTTGAAAGTAGTCCTTCATATTTGAAAAACTGCTAATTGATTATAAATTCAGTGATAAAGCTTTTACCTCAAAAATGTGTGCGTCTCATACACCAGCAAATACGGTAGTTCATTATTATTTAAAATACAGCAAATAAAATGCAAAATGTAGGGAAAAACCAGCTACTTACCAAAAGGCAATCCTTTCTCATGAAGAAATTTCAGTGCTTCCAATATCTGCCGGCCATACACTGAAATATCACTAATGGAAAGAGGCTTGATGAGCTTGAGATTACCATATTTCTTGATGAATTGTTGCTTTGGTTTTGAAGAACAAATTAGATCACGTAAACTACCTGCGTTATTCAGATTCCTTACAGCTAGTCCACCTACTTCATTTGTACTAAGGTAATCTATTGTTTGAAGGTAAGGATGCTGGAAAATAAGAAAAAAAGTAAATAAATAATTGCTTTCATATTGTCTTCCCTGTCATCCATTTTATGTCTACTTAGTAAAGAAGGCATAGATTAACATGTTAACTGCCACAAAATAGAAAAAAAATACCTGGGGACATGTTGTATTACGAGAATATAATAAAAATGTTTAAAGCAATATGTTCCTTGATGATTAGATGAAAAATTGTTACTTTTAATTATTTTACATGTGTCAGTCATGTGCAACTCATGTGGCACTAGAATCAGTTATTATGCTGAACTCCACATGAGCTATATTTGGCTCACAGCATATTGTTTTTTTCCAAGAATTAAAAAAAAAGGTAAAGTGCTTCCCTGTGCCTTGCACCATGCCATGAAGGCATATAGGGCGGTGGAGTTAGGGCCCTCACACTTTCTTGATCCCAGCCGAAGGTGCAGGTGATGTGATCAGCACCACACCCCTGGCTGCCTTTACCCTCCAGGTACCCACTTTATAAGATGCTCTGTGGGTGCCAGAGCCATTTGAACAGGTGGAAAAATCCCCATTCTCCGCCACTGGAGAACCCGGGTCTCTCGCATGGTAGTCAGACACCCTAACGACTGAGCTACCACAGCTTTTTTCCAAGAAGTGTTTATTCTGAGCATTGACTCTTTTGTTATTTGTAACACTGAGCATTGAGTCTTTTGTTATTTGTAACACAACTCTGCCTTGTCCTATTGTATCAATACTGTTCAAGGAACTGGCCAGCAATAATTGAAGGCCGCACAATCTGAAAGAAAAAAAAACTCAGTTCATGAGTGAAATAGTTTTTTGTTAGATTTAAGTGAAATTTAAAGGCAAAAATAAATAGAAAAGTAGCTAACGTACATCTATTAATTTCTTCTACACTTATTAAATGGTTTGTATTAATTGTAACAATGACAGCATTATTAAATATTTTCATGAACCATTTGCAAAATTTTGTCCACGGGGCTACTTTTCACATAACATGTATTTTACAGCATGGTAGTGTGAATTGCCAGTGTACCACTAGGCTCCCAAGATAAGGCTCACGAGGACCCTGGCGTAAAACTAGTGTGAGTTAAATACAACACACGTGGCAGTTAACGTGTTAATCAGAACTCAACTGGTATTGGTTGGTTGGTTTGTGATATTTTACTTCAATTTTCTGCCACTTTTCGCTTAATTACGAAGATGAGGATGAGTGATCATATGATGAAATGCATGAAGGGACACTCACAAAGAACATGCATGACCAGACTGGGATTTGAACCTGGGACCCCTGATGATGTAATGCATTGCTAGCCACTTTGCTATGAAGGGCAATGTAAACATAACATACAAGTGCTTAGTAAGTCATCTTATTTGCAGTTCGAAGCAGTGTTCAAATGATAGGACCTCACTTCATGGTTATCGAACTTTTATGTTCAGCATGATGCTGCCTACGTATTTTATCCATGGCCTTTCAACTTTTTTAAAAACCCTCTATGATGTTTTAAATCCCGTGATTACTTGAGAAAGGATCTGGGAATGTTGGACAGAACCAGTGAACAGTAAGTACAGAAACTTGACACTGTTTATAAAATGTATTTCCAGTGGTTACATGAATAAACAAAACAGTTTATTGGTTAAACATTTTACCATTACAATATCTCAATAAATAGTCTTCAATTTGTGTAAACTTTTGTGAAGTAAATGTCTAATATAAGTTTGTCTTATTAATGAAAAATCTATTATAGACTCCTGAATGTATACTTACTCATGATCTACATGGAACATTTGCAATTGTACGAGGTTCATCCAGAAAACAAGGAACGTTTTGGTGTAACACACAAACAACAAATAATGTGTGCAAAACATTTATGGTACAAAAATTGCATATCTCATTCTAATTTTCCATATATTCGCCATACACATTCAAGAAATTATCAAAGCATGATATGTTGATACGATCATTGTACTCTGTTGCTAGCAATGCACTTTCCGGAAAGATGGAATATTCAACTGTAGCACGAAGCACACACTACATGCGAGAAAATTTGTGTACAGAAGTGTATGGTAATGATGTAATGAATGTCACTTAGCCATGGTTGATGAACTCAAAGATACTGTCACTACATTGGCAGCAACCGAGTACAATGACGTTATCAACAAGCTCGTATCACGCTATGGTAAGTGTTTGAATGGGTGTGGCAAATATGTGGAGAAATAGAGTAAGGTATGTAGTTTCTGTACTATGTTTTGTACACATCATTTGTCATTTGTGTTTTACACCAAAACATTCCTTTTTTTCTGCTCAGTAGAATATTGGTTACTGTAAAATAGTGCAATAAATCCAATTCAAAAGTAGGTTCCATTCTTTTCGCCATTTTCAATCTGCTAACAAACTCATTTTTTTCTCCCATCCCCAAAGAAGGATCAAGGACAATTAAAAATTTGGAGGACATAATACAGTATGTATAGTGATTTTATCTCATTTTTAATAATAAGTAAATTATCAATGCGGGAAATATTTACCTGCATACAGGACATGCTTTTAAACACTCCTTGCAAATCCTTGTCTTCTAAATATTTGTCAGGTCCATGCTCAACCCAAGACAAGAGCTTTTCTTCTTTGGGATTGTTTCTAACTTTTACTAGAAAATAATGTTTGCGCAACCTCCATCCTATTTCAGGTACGGGTTTCACTATCTCATAATTTATTTCACTTCTGAAGGCCATAGACACATGCTGCAACGCAAGTTCTGAAAATATATACATTATACAATAGTAAACTTGTCTGAGGCAATTTTATTATTTGAGACAATGTATGGTTTATGTTATGTTGGAAAATACATTCTATTCACTATTTAATATTAAACACAGCACATTGTTTTTATCACAGGTAATGTTTCACAAACTTCCCATTTGCATCATCAGATCCAATTGTACTACATGGAAATCTAAAAAATGCAGGCTTTGCCAGGACTCGAACATGAGTGTCTGGTAAAAAGGTAAAAGTACCCATTTGCATGTAAACACATGCCATAAAGGCATATGGGGTGATGTGGAGGTAGAGCTCCACGTATTCTTGATCTCGGCAACACTTGGGATGATGTGATCGGCATCACGCTCAGCTGCTTTAACTCCCTCCCCCTCCCCCTCCCAGGTGCCCATTGATACAAAGCTGGGCGGGCCTGAGAGCCATGCAGAAACAGGGAAATACAAGGGTCGTTCAAGATTGACCAAGACTTTTATTTCTAGACAGGAAATATACATACATAGAAGCACCAAACTATGTCAGTTTTTCAAAGTATTCCCCCTGAACATCCAGACACCCTTGCCATCGTTGTGAAAGTTCCATCATGCCTTTGGCATAGAAAGAAGTAGTTGGTGTCGTAACCACTGCAGGACAGCATTCTTGAGTTCCTCATCTGTCTGAAGTGAGTCCTGCCCAAATGTTGTTTAAGAGCCCCAAACAAGTGGAAATCACTGGGGGCTAAATCTGGACTGTAAGGACCGTGTGGTAAAACCTTCCAGTGCAAGTTGGCCAGTGTTGTTTGAGTCAAATGGGCAGCGTGTGGCCTGGCATTGTCATGGAGAAGAATGACATGTTTCGACAACATTCCAGGTCTTTTCTTCCGAACGGCCCCATGTACAACACTGATATTGACTGTATGTGTTATGTCACGCACTTTTACTCGCTGGTCTTCAACGATAACTTGTTCAACACGTGCGATATTCACAGGAGTGACTGCAGTTGGGCAAATGTGTCCGAGTGGTTCATTTGCTACCAACTCCTGCCCTTCAATGAACTGTTGACACCATTTGCACACTCTTGCATGTGACAGTGTTTGTTCACCATACTGTGTTTGCAGTCTACGCCAAATTTCAGCAGGTTTCACCTTCTCCTTCACAAGAAATTTCATTATACACTGTTGCTCCACAGCAACAGATACACTACTTGCCACCATCTTTGTTTATGCTACTGCGCATGCGCCAAATGCATCGCAAAGGATCATGGTTACTCGCAAGGAATCATGGTCTGTCCTGCCGAAGTAATATTTTACGCACAAAAGTCTTGGTCAACCTTGAATGACCCTTGTAACTGGAAAAACTTCTAGTCCAGATGACCAGCCCTGGTGATTCAAACCCAGGTATTCTGCATGGTAGCCAGATGCTACCAACTGAGCTACCGCAGCCCTTGGCATACCATACCATTGCTCTACAAATTGGCACAGTTCATATATTGATTGATTGATTTAGTTTTATTTTACTTCGCGTTTTGTGCCTCTTGGCTAATTTGCGAAGATGGGGATGAGTGATGAAATGATGAAATTGATGAATGGACATTCACAAACAACCAAGCCCGACCAGGATTCGAACCCGGGACCCTTGGCGTCGCAGCGCGATGTGCTAACCACTCGGCCACAGGGTCGGGCTCACAGTTCATATAAGTCCACTCTATGGTCAGATAGGCAAATCGAGACTGTACGTACAGTTTAAAGTGGGATCAATGTTCCCCCAATGGGGATCCAACATGGGTATGAAGCCATGGGAACCAACTGACCTATGGAGCCAGCTCTCGTTACCACTTTTTTTCTTAGATGTGTGGAATTTTCTCCTCAAGGAGATGTGTGCACTTTGAAAGACTGATGATGTCAACGATGCTTCTCTCAGCATGAAGCTGTATACTATATTATGATTTCACACACCCAAATGCACTATGTACAGGCTCTCTCTCTTCGTAAAGAAATGGCATGGCATGCCTGAGACCCAGGTTTGAGTCCTGATCAAGGCTGCTTTATTTGCTTAAATTTCTACATAGCTTTAATAGAAATTTGAAGAAAAACACTTGTAGTGTGGATTATGTACTTTGCTGAATCAGTTCCAAAATGGCTAAGTGTCTGTCTATAACAAAAAATTGCTATGTTTTGTTTTCGTATCTTTGTTACAAATAAATTAGCAATCTTGGAAATGATTCAGCAAACTATGTAATCTACAATGTAGGTCCCCCTCGCTTTCTAAGTCCATTGGATCTGTTGATGCAAACAAGAAGTTTGTCAGACGCCCTCTGTTGCAAAAACCACCAATGTGCTACGCAGACATTTTTAGTGTAAAATGCAGGCTCGACCCCGGGTCTCTGGCATACCATGCCATTCCTATAACCGTTGAGCTACCGAGCCAGCCTCGCCTCGCCTGGTTTGAGTCATGCTCAAGCCTGCATTTTTCGCTGAAAATTTTTACGTAGTACATCTCCTGTGTGTGTCTAATCTACAATAATCACCAATGTGCTGTTTATTATTAAATTATCAACACAAATACAATTTTATTAATTTTCAAAAATTGCCAAACGAAATAAATATGTTGCATACATTTTTAAAAACATCAACGTGCCAAGAATGGTACAAATATGAAATTTAATAATATTGTTAACCCAACAGTATTTCAATCCAATTTGAATTTTGAATTATTTAAGTCGAATTTATACACAGAAAGGCTTCCACAGTTTAAAGTAGGATCTGAACCATTGTGATATATGCCTCCATTGGGTATTGAACCCAGGACTCCTTGATTACAAACTGACGATGTTAATGCTATGCTATGCCATGAGGGAGGCCTTCAACCCCATTTGAATTTATGTCACTATGATGATAATGGATATTTGCATTACCCCCCCCCCCCAAAAAAAAAATCCATATCTCCTTTCTCCACTAGGTGCACAGATCTAATCACATATCTCTTTCCAAAATGAAAATCATGTCTCAAAATTTGAAGAAGATCTTTAAATAAATTACTTTTCGGCAAAGAACATGCTGCAAATTGATATCTATGTTATAAATTCAGCAGAATTTGATTCCATTCTTTTACAAAATATTATATACATACAATTTCATTTAAGAAAAAAGAGGGAGAGCATTTATATAATTTGGCTTTCAGAGAGACCCAACAAATGGTTCTGAGTGAGAGAGATCTGAAACTTGCATATTTTAACTTAAAATTTTCTCAAAATTTCAGGGCCGAATTGTGTGTTTTGGAAGCAAGGTGATATAAGTTAAAATATTAAGTACCAGACTCAATGGTACAAAAACTAGTAATATTACTAGTGGAATTTTGATGTACAAACAAATTTTCTGTCTATTATTTAACTAATAAAATACAAGCCTTATTTTATCAATGTGTCACACGTTAACGTATTATTGTTAATTTGAATGTTAATCTTCATTTGGAAATCCTAAATATCTGTATAGCCATGCTTGCACTTGGAGAATATTATGTTAAAATAGTGATGAAAGTAATCAGAAAAAGTAAAATTGACAAAAAAATGCAGTCTAAAAGTGCATAATAAAAGGCCGCGGTGGCTCAGTCGGTAACGCGTCTGACTACCATGCTCAAGGTCCCGGGTTCGATCCCCGGCCGGTTCAAATCCGGGAACTTTTCTAACGGTGAAAGCGGCCCCGGCGCCCACCCAGCGTCGAATAACATGGGTACCTGGGGGAAACCCTGGGGGGTAAAGGCGGTCAGGGGCGTGATGCTGATCACATCACCCCCACTCACGACCGGATCAAGAAAGTGTGGGGCGTTACCCCTACACCCCCTATACGCCTTCATGGCGTGGTGCTATGCACAGGGGAACACTTTACCTTTTTTTTTTTTTTTTTTTTTTTTAAAAGTGCATAATAGGGATGGACTGATATGAAATTCTTGTCAATAACTGAAATTGTACCAATCTGATATAAAATTACAAATGATCTTTCACCTCGTTAATTAACATATGTATCCAGATGACTGGTTTAGGTTTTGTGTTTAGAAAAAGGAACTGTGTATTAAGACAATTACTTCACAAAACCTTTATAGCTACTCATAAAAATAGCAATAAAATGCAAAATTTTGCACCAAGTTGGGAAGCTTTCATACCAAAGTGGCAAGCTACACGGTCTCATCCACTTTGAAAAAAGCAATGGTTCCTCCAGTTTGGCTTCATGTATCAAATTTGATACACAATAGGGCCTCTCTGATGGCACAGTGGTAGAGTTGTCACCTTGTAATCAAGGGGTCCGGGGTTCGATATGCGGTGGAAGCACACATTGGTTTGGAATCCCACTTTAAACTGTAGGTACAGTCCCGATTAGCCTTACTGAGCATAAAGTGGACTTAAAACACCAACTAACATTGATACATAATAATAAATCGTACTTTGTACCAGGGTTGTTAAAGGTACAGGAACCCATAAATTCTAATGGGTTCTATTGGATTCCGCTGCAGAAAAAAGATTCCTGGACCGAATCTAAATACTTTACAGAAAAAAAGGTTCTTTATGATCCAGAATACATTTTTGCTTGCTGAATATCTCTCCTAGACTGGAATTGAATTTATTTAAAATTCTTGAACCTTTAACAACCCTGCTTTGAACGTTCAGCACCCACCACAAGGAAATAAGTGAGTTGACCCTCCTGGGCGAAGTTGACATTTATGACAGTCTAACTGTGCTGTTATTTTGGCTTATTCTTCTTTTGAACTGTAACAGTTTTTTGTCCTGTGCATCAAAAATTAATCACAAGACCTGGTACGTTTTTTTTTAATATTATCACCATGTGTATCAATAATTATACACCTTCATTTTGCATGTAGTTACTATTTCTTTTTGTCATTTCATAGGGAAATACTATGGGAAAGGAAAAACAGACTCTTCTGAACAAAACTATGCCACCCAAGTGTCTACAATTTGTGATACGTTTGTAGGAAATCTGTTCTTGTGCAGATCGGGTTTCAGTGTGATGCACTAATTTCATGACAGGACTATTTGGTATTTTGTACTCAATAACTTGCCCTATATATATATATTATCTTGTTTTAGATAGCTACAATCAGCACATATATAACTAAAAACTACAATTAGATATCCAAATATTTGGATTTGAAGGAAACATTATAAATATATATTGCCATGTCCTAGAAAAGGAGCATATGTAAATGTTGCATTATATGTGGGTTGGAAATTTAATAGTGGCAACAATGCTATGAAGCGGAACCGGTGCATCTCACTTATACCACATGTTAGATTGATACCTAAGCTACCTCCCAGTAAAGGGACTTTTCCTTCCAACACTAGGTGCATGAGCAGTGACAAGAGGAATAGAGTATCGTTGGAGTTGGTGGTCTAAAGTTGTATAATCAGAACCCCACTAATGTGAAAGTTCTGGTGATTCTCGCCATACCTCCAGGACAGACCATCAATGCACAGAATTACTGTTCATTTTGGAACATAACCTGCAACCTGTGTTGCGAAAGAAGAGGCGACGCTTTCTGCTGAATCCTCCCATCCAATGATTTATCCACACACCCCTAACACCACCCAAATTTTTACGAACACCCCCAAGCAAAAAAGTGGAACACAAAAATATGGATTTTTATATCGACAATAGAATGACAATACTTCAACATTAACAGAAAGGAACAATTTGTAGCTCTACAAGAAGCATAGTCCGATGGACCTTTCGATCAACTAAAACCAAGGTGTCAAGGAAGGAGGGTGGAATGTGCAGCATAGCCATTTCCTGGAAACACTAGCTCCCTTGACAAGACAAGGCTTCAGTCAGCTCTAGGGAAGGGACATTGCCATCTGTAAAATGATAAACTGACCTCTCTTCCTCTTTACAGGGAGCACATACCGCACACAGTCTTGACAGTACAGCATTTGAATACCTAAATAAACATTTCTTAAATACATTACAGATTTGTAAATTCAACCCCTGAGTCATTGAAATTTACATTTTGTTGCATTTTCCTTTCGATTCTTTCATGTGAAAAATGTACGACAAAAGTAAGGGAAGAAGTTGGAAGATACAATTAGTGAATTCTGGTACTACGGTTAGCAACACTATTTTTCTGTAACTTGGGCAAGATGGATGATTTTGGAATGGTAGAGAAAAGAACAGTTAAATGCCTCAGTGTAGCATCTCAGTTCGTGTGTTGTCATTCTGTAACAATGTCTGAAACTTAACTGCAGAACTGGCTGAAGAAGGTAAGATAAAATGAAACCAGTCACATAGAAACTGAAAGTGGTGAGTAGAAAAGCAGTGACACTATATGTAGGTATAATTCCTTCCAACGGATATTCATAAAGTACCAATATAAATTTACTGACTGAGTATTCAACTGCAAGTATTTCATGAAGAACACAAGTGATTCATTCACGTCTATAGTTAATGTATGTGACCCTTTTTTGTGGCTCTAAGAGTTCTTATCTTTGTAAAAGAAATTATATATTAGAAGAGAGTTGTAAAAGTTTTGTAAGGGTATAAGACTTCAATATGAAAGTCCTTGACCGATTTAGTTCAAAAGCAATACCAGGTATCTATTGAACGTGCATCCAACTTCCCACTATATTTTAAAGTCTTCATGGCCATGCTCTAAATATATAGGGAGTTTCATTACTTTATTTCAGTTTGTGAATCATTGTTTAAACAGAGATTTGAAAACACCAGCAGAATTTGGAATTTACTTGCTACATAGAATTATGTATTAAAATTATATATATGCATATTTTCTAACTGAAGCTAGAACAGGAGGGGGTAGGAGGCATGTGCTGAGATAAAGAGAACGCCGAACAAGCGAAGCAAGATTGTAAAGAGTAAACATCGTGGGTTACTGTCGCTATGTTTAATTAATAATATGCATAATCAGTTTGCAAAGAAATAGTTCTAAAAATTTTCTTGCTTGCAGTATAATCATTTATTCAAGAGTCATATTACATCTGTACTTATTACTACTACTTCATACAGGCAAGCGTGCACGCACCCATGCACCGATTTCATCGATGAATTCGGCTACCCCCAAGATAAACTCAGAGTTACACCTACAAGAACCATATAAATACAGTTAAAAAATAATGCACAAATGTTTCTAATTTCTTTATAACTAGCTTAAGAATTGCTTGAATTGATTCCTGGTAATAATACATTTAAATTTTGTGTTTTTCAATGTCATCTCTTGTGTTTTATCTAATGATTGATTAAACCAAGTACTGAACATTATTGGAAAGCAATATTCAAAATGTTAAGACTGAAACATTATCACAAAAATCTATTTTCCATCTTTTTCTGCATTTGACATATTTTTGCTTCTGAAATGTTGCGTGAAGGGAAAGGGGGGGAGGGTTAATCTCTTAAAACATCTATGAACAAATTGAATTAGGGCGAACATTTTAAAAACGGTCCAAAATATGTACTTAACATCCCCAAACTTACCCCTCCAAAAGTTTTGAACACCCCACCCCCCCAAAGGAAAAATCATGGATAAACCCCTGCTCCCATCATTTTGGAGGACAATGCTCGGATTTGTTAGCTTGATGGGGCTGGCAAATGCACTACCAGCCCCTGTGACTTTGATTTGATCTCTAAGATGAAGACCGAACTGTTACAGAGATTCTTCAGGCAATAGACCGCTCCATTCAAACCATCAACAGAACAGGTACATTGCTACAGAAATACTACTACGGCTGCAAGTGCTATTTACTTCTAACTCATGAAGAATGTCCTGGGCCACACTTCAGATATGGGCCGATATTATCTTCAAAACTATGGTAGACTAATATGATAGTGAAATTTATGAAAAACATGGCTAACATGAAACCTGTATACAATTTCATGCATGTACATTTTTAAAAAAAACACTGAATAATTCTGGTTATATATTTTTTCATGGTTATTTCAGGCCAAAACTCTTTATGCCAGGTTCTTCTCTAGGGCCATGCCTATTGTTAGATCAATGCAAAACCAATGAGTGTGTGTACAATTTCTGATACACACATCTCAAACTGTAGTGTGCAATTTCTATGAGAAATGATACACATGGGCCATTTAGAAGGTATCAATGTGTATCAATATGATACACATGCACAGTCATAAATATCACAAAAATCAACCTGGCTCAGGATTTTCCATTTGGTGCTCAATGTGTTAAGTAGTACAAGTTAAAGTTGGTGAAATAATGGCATATAGTGTAAGGTATGAAAGGTTGCATTTATTTCTGAAGGTTGGGTTGCAAGTGACACATGCCACTTTGGTGTGAAAGCTGATGTACAGAGGGTGTTTATACAAATATCAGATTGGAAACTATCAGTCATTCCACCAATACATAAAGTACATTAAATTGTTCTGTTGGAAAATATCTGGACTTGGATTATAATCCACTATTAATTCATATTTCTTTCTCTCAGTCTCACATGTGCACACACGCACAGATACTCATCTATTCACAGTATATTTCAATGAATACAATAAGCTTACAAGAGTATAAAATTTCATTACGAACTTATTTTACCTTGGAATGGCACGGAATAATTTTCTTGGTCTAGGAACTTCCTCACAGGTAGAGACAATGCTAGCACTGGATTTAGTAGCACTGTGTTCAAATAATTCTATAACAAAATAATATTTTAACATCCTACTTTGAGGACAACAATAACAAAAACAAGCATGTTATAATTAAATACGTTAAAAAATACAATGTGAAGTGTAAACCGCCGCATCGGTGTTTGCTCTATCGGCAAGCGAGGCACTCGTGGCATCATAGTGTGTTGATAAAGCAAGTGCAGAACAGTCTCCATAATTATTTTAAAAAGTGATTTACTTACTAGTCACCTTCGATGCACACACATTTTTGATACATCTTATTATGACACCCACTAACGTAATGTAGCAAGGGGTCTAGAAACCGGTTTTTACAGAGGTCATGAAAGTAGACATGAGGTAAGGGTCTGTATGTTGTATTGTGTGGCCTGTTTATTAGTCTGGCAACTGTGAAGTGTTACATATTGTGCTTTTTCTACTGTATTCAACCGCAAAGTGTGTTATGGCTTAGCAAATGTTTTCTACTGCACAGCGTATATTTATTTATGATTTACATGTGTTAACTCAATCAGCACGTAAGGTTCAAAGGCAATTTTAAACAAGATTCCAGGGTGTAAAAGTTCCATGTGATTTTTATCTCTGGGGTAGATTAAAAATGCTGTATAGTACAAGTCAAATCCACACACCCTGGAAGAACTGAAATGTAACATCCGCAAAGAGATTACCAACATTAATTGACGGGAACTGGAGCAAGTTAAGGGCAACTTAACTTGGAAGGATGTCAAAAATGTGTGGACAACGAAGGCGGTCAGTTACAGCACTTTATATTATGAATTGGTAAGTAAATCACTCTAAACTAGTTACAGAAACTTGAATGCTTGATTCACGAACAGTCTACAGTGCCAACATATGGACATGAGTGCCTCGCTGGTCTATAGCGCAAACACCGACGAGGAGGTCTACACTTCAATGGATCACTCTGTATTATTGTAATAGTTGTTTCTATATGTAGAATCTTGTAGTTAATTTAATCACAATCATAGAATAATAATCAGGTGAATATTACTTTTACAATCATGACAAAACTGTCATTGCTATGGAATAAGTAAAACACATTAAAGTTCCTAATTTATTTTTGGCAGACAGGCCAGTTAATGTTAAAAATCAATAGGAAATTCATGATGCACAGTAGTTTTTCAGGAATTTCTATCATATTCTTATTGTGCACATGTATTACTTATATAACTTCTTACTGGCTTAGTTATTAAAAGGTTAAAAACACAATAGTAACACATACTAGAAATGAAAGTTAAAAAAAAAACAGTGAATGAGGTTTCATAATTATTCATTCATAATTTCAATATCAGCCATCACGTGTATGTCAAGGTAACCAAGTTTAGTTCACCTCACAAGTTGAGAGGAATGTGTCACGATAGACACCTAAGAATATGTTTTTGAGGAAGGCAGTGTTCTGTAGACTATAGTTTAATTAATATATGTACAGTTATGTAGACTATAGTTTAATTAATATATGTACAGTCATGGACACTTCTGGGTTGTAACAGCCTCGTTCAAAGTCAATGAGATCCTTACAAACCAGACATGTCCATGATTGTACACACTGTGAGGAAAAGTAAAAATTGATGAAACTATAGCCTGCAAACTAGGGACTGTGTACAGCCTTCGGATTGACATAGAATGTTAAAATTAAATTTGAATCTCTGACAACACATTTTCTTCTCAAGTGGTTATGCTCACAAGTCCAAAACTGGCTGACCGTTTGCCTTTTTAGAATAATTATTTTGCTGATTGTCCCTGATATTCAGTCACACAATTAATTCTTGTTTTCCAAAATGATGAACAGATGATGTCTTATGAGTAGGGCTAGGATTTTGATGAAATTGCATCTTTTTTTCTGGTGAATAAGAAACCCAAATCTTTTAATATGTATATGTTTCATGTCGTGCTGAAACTTTTAAGCACTATTTGTTGGGGCATTTTTTTGCATTTTTTGCCATTATGGGTTGTATAAGTCATTTTTTGGCATTTTAAGTCATTTTTTGGTCATTTTTTTATTTTCTTAGTTTTCCAGAGCACTTGTACGCTGCGAGTGCATGGGCAGCATTAACGTGAAAGGATTAAGATGAATAAATATCCTATTTTTTCATATCTTCCCTAGACAATTTAAAATATATGAAACCGCAGCTACCTTCCATCCGTCTCAGAAGAAAATAAACAACACGAATATAATGATTTCCTTACAATGAAATTCAATTGTTAGTTCAAAACAGCTCGCAATTTTGCCCCAGGAGAAGAAAGTCGTTGCCCTGCCTTCTAATCTGCTCAGACCAATTGTTGTGTTCCTTGAAAGTGAATGGATGGAACGTGTGATCTGGCCATTGTCGAAGTTTCTGTTTATTGCGAGAATTTACTTCGGTGCAGTGTTCAGTATAGCAGGTTTTCGAAGCATTGGACAAGATGCCAAAAACCAAGCAAAGTACACAGTACAAATTAAAACAGTTTGTGTCCCAGTATGGTGAAAATACATTCAGTACAGACGGATCAGTATTATTCTGTCAGCTTTGTGGTGTAAGAGTTGCTGCGGAAAAGAAATTCACGGTGGAGCAACATGTCAACCGCGAGAAACACAAGGCAGCTCTGAAGCAAATTCAATATCAGAAGAGGACGGTGCAATTGTTAATGGGTGAGTGTTCCTCCAAATCCTCTGTTATTCGACATTCCTCTAAGTAAACTAAATAATCCTAAACTTCGAGCATTTTTGGAAAAACATACTGGGAAATCAATACCAGATTCTTCCACGCTAAGGAAAAATTATGTCAAGAAATGCTACAACCAAACAATGGATCAAATTCGGCAGAAAATTCATGGTAAAAAAATATGAGTGTCAATTGACGAAAATACCGACTCACTCGGACGGTACATTGCAAATGTAGTGATTGGTACGATGCAGGAATCCGAGTCTACTCAAGTGTTTCTAATAAATTGTGAATGTCTAGAAAAAGTGAATTATTCAACGATCAGGAAAGTTTTCAATAACACGATGCAGTTATTGTGGCCCGACGGCATTCAATATGACAAGGTGTTGCTTTTCGTAACAGATGCGGCACCGTACATGGTTAAAGCAGGGAATTCTCTGAAAGGTCTGTACTCGAAAATGGTACATGTAACATGTCTTGCACATGCGTGTCACCGTATTGCTGAAGAACTGCGAAGTCACTTTCCTGATGTAGACCAACTGATTGCAAACAAGTCCCCATCACGAGTGTTACCTTTTAGGTCTGATGCACCTGATGTGCCTTTGCCACCAGCTCCTATTCTTACTAGATGGGGTACATGGTTAGAGGCTTGTGGTTACTATTGTGAAAATTATAAAGTTGTGAAAGAAGTTGTAACCTCGTTCGACAGCAGTGAAGCATTGTGTATAAGACAAGCACAGGAACTCTTGGCTGATCCAGAAATGGAGGGAAAATTATGCTATATAAAGTCCAACTTCGGCTTCCTACCTTCTGCCATAACTTCACTCGAGACATCTGGAGCTACATTGGTTGATCAAGTTAATGTCCTTAACAAAGTTCAGGATAATTTGGAAGCAGTTCCAGGTACTGTTGGAATACAAGTGAGAGAAAAGATGCAGAAAGTGCTAGGGAAAAATGCAGGATACACAATAAAATGTTCTATTCGTGACGTATTGTGTGGGAAAACGTTTTCATTGCCAGACTCTGAAACCGAATTAGAACCAAGTGACATTGTATGTTTTAAATATGCCCCTATTACCTCTGTTGATGTTGAAAGGAGTTTTTCTATGTATAAAAGTGTGCTAGCTGACAATCGTCATTCATTTCTTTTTGAAAATTTACAGAAAATATTAGTTACACACTGCAACTCAAAACTGAACAATAACCTCTCATAATTTGTCAAAAGTTGCATACTAGAGTTGCTGTAATTTGAAGTGCAAATAAAATTTTACTTTGGAATTTTTAACGGTTTTTAGGTCATTTTTAAAGTCATTTTTTGGCAATTTTTAGGTCATAAATGCATCTTTTTAAGGGCATTTTTTACGAATTTTTAGGTCATCAAAATCCTAGCCCTACTTATGAGTTTGCACATGCATGTGTGTCAAAGAGTGGGGGGAGGACAAAGAAGCCAAAAACGTGAGGAGTAAGACAAGAGAATATCTTGAAAGGGAGCTGTCACATTTAATTTACACTTAAATATATATTTCCAGAAGCAGCTGTTTTACAAAATTTTTCTTGTCCTTCCGCAAATGGGGGGAACCTGTCCCATTCTGGCATATACCTATTTGCCGTATAATGTAAACTTTTTTACAAAATGTTTGCCACCAAAATCTGTGGTGTGTATTATGCATGGAATAATACAGACAACCACACATGTTTTCACTGTCACTGTGTACAACATGTATATATCAACAGAAGCACATACAATTACCAGGTTGGATTTTTTAGTAATAATAATAAAAAATATATATATAAAGATGAAATGGCCATTTTCCATGATTTTTCACTTTGTAATGGAACATTTTGTGACACCGAGAAAAACAGTGCCGTTCTGGCAGAATTTGAATATGCACAACCCATCACATGGGATGTGTATCAGCGATACAGTCGGGTGAGAAATAATAGAAAATAACTGCCTGAGTGCTGCAAATCCATAACATAATTTTGATCTCATTTCTACTACAGAATGAACAAAGTAGTTACAGAAGTGAAAGTTTTGGGATGCTAAGCACAGGGAAGAGGGAAGGTGGCATGGGTTGGTGACTCATTGTATACACAAGATGATATTCTCATCTTGATCTGCACAGCAACAGCTCTACGACCTACAACTAACAAAGCCATTTCATGAACCTGAATTGTAGTGAGTATACAGCGTGTCCACGCTAGAGGGATCGAGAAATAAATGCTCGCCATTTAAAACCAGATAAGGATGTTGCTGTATTTTTCATATGACAGGAAAGGGAAACTCTCCGAGATTGTGCAACACTGTTTTCAGACAGCTACACGGTCGCGCATGCGCGTCAATAGCTTTTGTCTCGAAAGGAAGCCAGGCGCCAATCAGTAGTCGATCGCGCAGTGGAAAACATGTGGACACCGCAACAGAAAGTTCAGTGCGTGTTATGGCTAGCAGAAGAGAAATCTGTTACTCGGGTTCAACGCCGTGTTCGTCGTATGTGGAATGTGGATCCACCTGGTCATAAAGCGATTCTCCAATGGGACAGAACACTCCGAGAAACAGGTTCTTTACTACCGCGAACCGGCAAACATGCGAAAGTGTCTGTGAATGAGGCAACAATCGAACGTGTGAGAATGGCATTTGCAAGGAGTCCAAGGAAGTCTATCCGAAGAGCTAGTTCCGAACTTCAAATTACTAGATCGACTATTCACAAGGTCTTACACAAGCGACTCCATTTGACTGCTTCGATCAAGCTTCATCATCACATAAAGCCAAATGATCGTCCGCTTAGGGCACATTTTGCAGCTGAAATGCTTCTGCGAATTGAAAATGACAACTTGTATCTGGACTAGGGATGGCCAGATCCGGATCCTGGCGGATCCGATTGGTTCCGGATTCTTAGGATCCGGATCCAAAAATTATTTGGATCCGGATCCAGAACTTTCGGATCCGGATCCAAAACTTTTGGATCCGGATCAGGTACTTTCGGATCCAGATCCGGTACTTTCAGATCCGGATCCGTTTTACCATCCCACATGCGCTTCTTTGGAAAGTAAGAATGTGCTTATAACATATTGTTACCTGCTAATATACATATATATATAATATACATACATATATATATATATATATATATATATATATATATATATATATATATATATATATATATAGTGCGTGTGCGCGATTTGTAATTAATTAATACACTTTCAAGGGAGGTCTAAGTCTCCCCCTCCGATTTCCATGAAACTTGGCATTTGTATAGAGGCCCCCCCCCCCTCAAATGTCAAGATGAGGAGAAATTGAAGTGGGGATCTGACCCCGAAACCACGTAAATATGGTATAGGAAGAAACAGGGGGCATAGGGCCTCTCTATACACCTGTCAAATTTCATGGGAATCGGAGGGGGACACAGGGGTCAGATGATCCCCACGTCAATTTGTCCTCATCTTGACATTTGAGGCGGGTTTGCCCCCTAAAACAGTTTTTTAGCCGAAACAAAAAAAAAAAACACCTAATTCTTCATTTGGGCCCGTTTATACACACACCTGCCAAGTATCATTGAAATCGGAGGGGGACACAGGGGTCCGATCCTCACTTCAATTTGTCCTCATATTGACATTTGAGGGGGTCTTGCCCCCTAAAACAGTTTTTTAGCTGAAACAAAAAAAACACGTATTTCTTCCATTGGGCCCCACTATACACCTGCCACGTTTCATGGAAATCGGAGGGGAACACAGGGGTCAGATCCCCACTTCAATTTGTCCTCATCTTGACATTTGAGAGGAGGTTGACCCCTAGAACAAATTTTTTGCCGAAACAAAAAAACACGTATTTCTTCATTTGGGCCCGTTTATACACACACCTGCCAAGTTTCATGGAAATCGGAGGGGGACACAGGGGTCCGATTCCCACTTCAATTTGTCCTCATCTTGACAATTGAGTGGGTTTCGCCCTGTAAAACCGTTTTTTAGCTGAAACAAAAAAAAAACGTATTTCTTCATTTGGGCCCCACTATACACCTGCCAAGTTTTATGGAAATCGGAGGGGGACACATAAGTCAAATGCCCACTTAAATTTGTCCTCATATTGACATTTGAGGGGGGGTTGCCCCCTAAAACAGTTTTTAGCCGAAACAAAAAAAAACACGTATTTCTTCATTTGGGCCCGTTTATACACACACCTGCCAAGTATAATGGAAATCGGAGGGGGACACAGGGGTCCGATCCTCACTTCAATTTGTCCTCATCTTGACATTTGAGGGGATTTTGCCCCCTAAAACCGTTTTTTAGCTGAAACAAAAAAAACACGTAATTCTTCCTTTGGGCCCCACTATACGCTTGCCAAGTTTCATGGAAATCGGAGGGGGACACTTAGATAACCTCCCTTGTTAGTCTTACACTTTGTAATTATTTAACACTGCATATATTATAATGTTTTATTTTAATTTGTAAAACTGTAACTGTAGAAGAATTGTATAATTTTTGTATAACATTTCTATCTTGTTATATGTGTTAAAGGTTTCATCCTGGAATGGAATGTCTCACATTTATGTGTGTTTTCATTTCCAATACATTCGAATGAATACATATTCGTTTCAATGGCATTTACAAAATCACCTCGGACATTTGTGCACGAGTGTGTTAGCCAATGCGTAGCAAAGTATTTTAGGAACAACACTTGAAAAAAAAATTCTTGTAGGATTAACGAAAAATGTCTTTGTAATCGAAGATCATAATACCTTTTAAGGTGTGGTAATATTATAATGGGATTGAGATACGAAACTCTCGGATCCGGATTCGGATCCAGATCCGAAACTTTCGGATCCGGATCCAGATCCGTAACTTTTGGATCCGGATCCAGATCCGTAACTTTTGCATCCGGATCCGAATGGATCCGGATTTTTCGGATCCGGATCTGTTTGGCCATCCCTAATCTGGACAAGATTGTTTTCTCGGATAAAGCAACCTTTCATTTATGCGGCAAAATCAATAGGCACAATTGCCAGATATGGGGTTCAGAGATTCCCCATGTTATTCACGAACATGAGAGAGACACGCCTAAAGTGAATGTCTGGTGTGGATTGACGAGGAACTCTGTCATTGGACCATTCTTTTTCTTAGAGGCTACAGTCACAGGACATGTGTATCTGGACATGTTGCAGAACTTCGCCATAGACCGATTTCCCCCAGGATCGATTTTCCAGCAAGATGGAGCACCGGCCCATTATCATCGACAGGTGCGTGACTTTTTGGATGAACGTTTCCCCGATATGTGGATCGGAAGAGAAGGACCCCTTGCCTGGCCACCCAGGTCACCCGATTTGACCCCTTTGGATTTTTTTTTCTGGGGATATGTTAAGGAAGTTGTTTATCGAGGAGACAGACCAAGAAATTTGCAGGAACTGAGGAGCCGCATCACAAATGCAGTAGCGCTTGTGACTCTCCAAATGCTAGAGAACACTTGGCGGGAAGTTGAATACCGTTTAGATGTGTGCAGAGCCACCAAAGGTGCACATATTGAGTTGCATTGAACATCATCTGAAACTCGGTGAGTTTTGTATCAAGTAAAAGTAAAAGTTTATGTTACAAATACATTCTGTTCACTAGAAATTATCACTTATTTCTCGATCCCTCTAGAGTGGACACCCAGTATAAGAGAGATATAATTTTCTGTAGTTTTCCCCCATCAAAAACCAGGGTGCCCATCATACACACATAAATACGGTACTTCATATTCAGGTCAAACTCAAGGAACTACAGACAATGCTCTGAACATGAAGTTTGTTCCCGGGAGATTGTTTACAATTAAGACATATTTCTCAGCTTACATGGACTAGTGTGTGCAGACAAATGTAGGGCACTGACTGTTACAAACATGAAAAAGTCTTTGTTAAATATTACCACATGTCCTTTTGTAAATACTTTTGAGCAGTTATGTTTTCTTCATATTTCATATGATATTCGTAGAATTGACCTTGACATTAATTCTGAGATCAATTTTTTATTTTAATTTGACTTTTTGACCTCTAAGGGTCCCTTCACATGGGGCCACTGTGTAGTGTGTTTTTAGATTGTCTGTTGTGCATTTTGTGAGTACATGCCAGGCTTCGAAGTAAGATATCCTGTTTCACAGTGGTTGGTTGATCCAAACAGATGCACATTCGTGAAGCTATTCATGATTCACAACAGTGCTACTTGGTGGAACTAACAAGTCAGCAGTACTGATGTGAAGGGATACTTTTAGTTGCAAATAAGGGTTCACATTATGAAGATATACTTTTTTTCCTACTAACGATGGAAAGTAACAAAAGAAGACATTAGCATGTCAATATTGTAGTTATTTCTTTCCAAGCAGCATTTTCTTTCAACATCGCCCTATAGGTAGGGACGTGAAGTTCTCATTTTAACGATAACACCGAAAAGTTGAGGAAAGCAAGGTATAGTGTTTCTAGCTTGTGAAAGCTCGATTCAAAAGAGATTGTGACGATTCATTTATTGCAGTTTGGCGCAGACATGACTGACAGTGTTTAACCTCATCCTGAAAAGGAATTCGCTGGGGGGGGGGGATATCTTCCAAGAAAGAAAATTTCGTAGGAACGGGAAAATTTTCAGGTAGAAGCACCTCTTGTGTTTCAGGGGGGGGAGGGCATGTATGTGTGTGCGTACACAAAACAGTACTTTGAGGTCGCGGAAGGATTTTTTAGCAACGTTAGGGAAATGTGATGTGTATGACTGTGCTCAAAGATTTGGGTGATGTCATTCAATAAACATTTCATATTTAGTGGTTGATGAGCTGAAATAGTTTTCCCAGATGGAAGAAATTTGTCCATTTCCCACAAAGGTAAGTTATAAAAGTATTATTTTTGTCATTAAAACTAAAATCTGTTTCATTTATCCAGAACTAAAAACAATGTGAAAATTTTAAGCATGGAACGAACTGTAAAAATGTGTGTAAAAGTAACACTGATTTTAAATTAATAACACAGAATTTTGCCCTCAACCGCGTAAAATAACATCAAAATTTAGTGAAAAATAAAACTAAAACTTCATGTCCCTACCAATAGGTCTATAACATTAACTGTGTCTATAACATTTGTGTTATAGGAAAGCTTCAAGAATTATTAGGTTGATACATAAGTCCATAGCATTTGTGTTTGGTATGGCAACACTGCGGTGTTAGGAGTTTGTTTATTGTTTAATGTTCATCAACTGGAATGGCACTGTTGTGCTTGTGAATACGCATTGAATTTTACAGATTTGAAGAACGACTGTGTTATACATAGGATAAAGAACAATAAGTGTCCAGTGGGGAAAAAAACATTTCCGACATATTCTTCTGTCTGAGTTTAACATAGGGGAAAAAGCAGGACAAGAAAATGGTTTTGTCATTAAAAAGAGGCCATTTTTTTTTTGTCTTAAGCGTTTCTCCACGTTCAGGAAGACCAACGGGACAGTTTAAATGCTTTAATCCTTGAGGATCCACATCAGTCGACTCGAGAATTAGCAAATGTGATGAACTTTGCTCATTCAACCATCCTGCAACACTTGCATTCCATGGCTAAGGTCCAGGATACTGTACGCTTTAAACGAAAACAACCAAATCAGCAAGTAGGCCAGGAAGACAGCATCAAGTGCTGTGATGTGATAATGCACACCCACACTCCACTAACAAGACAAAAGCCGCTATTCAGGAACTAGGTTGGGTAGTTATTCCACATCCTCCTTACTCCCCCTTAATCTTGCACCCTCGGATTGCTACCTTTTCAGCTCTCAATCCATCAATCTTCAAGGAAGCTCCTTTGGTGACAAAAATGCTCTTCAAACTTGGCTTGACGACACTTTTAACCCAAAATCAGCTGATTTGTTTAGGCGTTGAATTCAAAAAGTGCCCAGCATTGGTTGACAGTCACAGACAATGAAGGAAAACATATTACTGATTAAATTATGTCTTTTGTTCATCTCAAATTAGCATCAAATAAAAATACTTTTGTCAAGGTGGAAAAAAGCTATGAACTTATGCATCAATCCAATATTTTGGTCCACAAACAATCCACGAATATACTACTCAGTGGACCCGTAGAATCCCTAATTAAGAATCTTCATCAGTAATATATGAAAATGGAGAAGTTAAAAGGCTTTTCCAACTGACCCTCTTACTATGTTTCTGATGAGAATCTTTGTTATTTATTGACTGCTCCAGATTAAGTATGAAACAATGTTTGCAATTTCTGCTTTCGTTGGAACTAATGCATACCCTAAGAACTAGATTTCCATGCAAGCATAATAAATGCATTTTCATGCAAGCATAATAACAGTATCTTAAATCTACAAATATGCATTAGCCATACTTGCAATCCAACTTGTCTCTCTGCAATGAATTCCCTTTCCATGTTCCCAATGATTTTCTTTGGTGGTAGAGTAGGGCAGATACCTGAAGGCTGCAGAACTGAGTTGAGGGTAACAAAGTCATTATATCTTTTTGAGACATGCCACGACTTCTCTGGCCTAGGCCCTCGTTGAACTCTTATCACATACTCCTGCAATTGAAAAAGATGATGTCAATCAATGGTGCATTCATATCTATGATTCAGTATGGTTTAAATACTGAACAACTGGGTGCTAATACATTCACCATAAAGTCGAAGCCTCATGCCAATTTTTCATTTTGTACAGTGTGTTTCAAAATGATTTGAATGACAAAAACATGTGCCATGAGCAATGCAACATAACACCGATCAAATATGCTGTAAAATACATTTGAATACATCCTTAATGTGTTTTTTTTGTTAAAGTAGTTCTACATCCTGCAGCCAGGTGTCAGACTGAGCAGTTTAAAATGGCTGCCGTAACTGGTGAAACATTTTTGAACATGCTGAATACACTGATGATACATGGCAGTAGAGACTTTATCTATGACCCGGGGTAATTTTTAGACACAGAAAATCAGGGAAAATATTGGACAGGGACCAAAAACCATTTGTTAATTGCATATCCAGCAATGCTCTGATTAATTATTGGGATGAGATTAGTACATTTTCTCAAAAAAATATATTAATAACCCAAAATACTTTCTTTGAAATGAAACAAAATTGTGTATATGTTTGTTTTCTTTTACTTGATCTTGAATTTTGTAATCCCAGTCTTGGATATGTGTATGAAGGTGGTTTGTGCTGAAAGACACCATTGTAGGATGAACAGTAACCATATGACATGCATGTTTAGTTATGGGGTAATTATTGGACACAGCGGGGTAATTGGTGGACAGCTTGCTTATTGGACTGCAACAGGTACTAGTGGCCAGCGCAACCACAGATTGAAATTGTGAAAACACTGTATGTGTTTTATGGTCCTGTGCAAACTGCATCAGTTAACTTGTAATGATGAAGTAAGGTCAATGTTTCAAAGTATCTCCCCGATGGCGCAGTGGTATCGTCGTTACTGTGTAATCAAGGGGTCCCGGGTTAGATACCCAGTGGAGGCACATAGTGGTTCGGATCCCACTTTAAACTGTAGGTCCAGACCCAATTAGCCTTACTGTGCATAAAGTGTACTTAAAGCACCAAATCAATCAAATCAAAAGTATATCTAGACTCAGGAACGAAATATTCCCTACTCCGAAGTCTGATCGTGTAATTATTGAAGATGATGTGGAAAGTGACAACCTAGTGTAAGCCTATAGCATCTCAATATGCTTTGTTGCAGTGTGTTTGATTAAAATACATTCGTGCAATGTTTGTAGTAGGGATGGCCAGATCCGGATCCTAAAATTTTTCAGATCCGGATCCGAAAGTTCTGCCATCCCACATGTGCTTCTTTGGAAAGTAAGAATGTGCTTATAACAAACATATTGTTACCTGCTAATATACATATATATATATAATATACATACATACACATATATATATAGTGTGTGTGCGCGCGTTGGCGATTTGTAATTAATTAATACACTTACAAGGGAGGTCTAAGTCTCCCCCTCTGATTTCCATGAAACTTGGCAGGTGTATAGAGCCACCCCCCCCCCTTAAAATGTCAAGATGAGGAGAAATTGAAGTGGGGATCTGACCCCGAAACCACGTAAATATGGCATAGGAAGAAACAGGGGGCATAGGGCCCCTCTATACACCTGTCAAATTTCATGGGAATCGGAGGGGGACAAAGGGGTCAGATGATCCCCACGTCAATTTGTCCTCATCTTGACATTTGAGGCAGGTTTTGACCCCTAAAACAGTTATGTTAACCGAAACAAAAAAACAACGTATTTCTTCCTTTGGGCCACTCTATACACCTACCACGTTTCATGGAAATCGGAGGGGAACGCAGGGGTCAGACCCCACTTCAATTTGTCCTCATCTTGACACTTGAGGGAGTGTTGCCCACTAGAACAAATTTTTAGCCGAAACAAAAAAACACGTATTTCTTCCTTTGGGCCCCTCTATACACCTACCACGTTTCATGGAAATCGGAGGGGAACACAGGGGTCAGACCCCACTTCAATTTGTCCTCATCTTGACAATTGAGTGGGTTTTGCCCTGTAAAACCGTTTTTTAGCTGAAACAAAAAAAAAACGTATTTCTTCCATTGGGCCCCACTATACACCTGCCAAGTTTCATCAAATCGGAGGGACACAGGGGTCAGATACTCACTTCAATTTGTCCTCATCTTGACATTTGAGGGGGTTTTGCCCCTAAAACCGTTTTTTAGCTGAAACAAAAACACGTATTTCTTTCTTCCTATGGGCCCCACTATACGCTTGAAAATGTTTCATGGAAATCGGAGGGGGACACTTAGATAACCTCCCTTGTTAGTCTTACACTTTGTAATTATATAACAGTGCATATATTATGTTTTATTTTAATTTGTAAAACTGTAACTGTAGAACAATTGTATAATTTTTGTATAACATTTCTATCTTGTTATATGTGTTAAAGGTTTCATCCTGGAATGGAATGTCTCACATTTATGTGCGTTTTCATTTCCAATACATTCGAATGAATACATATTCGTTTCAATGGCATTTACAAAATCACCTCTGACATTTTATGTTAAACAAGTAAGATTATTTTTCTGCACGAGTGTGTTAGCCGATGTGTAGCAAAGTATTTTAGGAACAACACTTGAAAAAAATTCTTGGACTAACTAATGGAAGATTTCTTTGTAATCGAAGATCATAATACCTTTTAAGGTGTGGTAATATTATAATGGGATTGAGATCCGAAACTCTCGGATCCGGATCCAGATCCGAAACTTTCGGATCCGGATGCAGATCCGTTACTTTTGGATCCGGATCCGTTTGGCCATCCTTAGTTTGTAGGCCTACTTGAACAAAGAAGCTGTCTAAAAATTTTAAAGTTTTAAAAACTTATGTACTGTATTTAGTTTTTAGTTATAACTGTATTTAGTTCTAATCAGTTCAGTTAGTTGTAGTTTGGTGACAGACAGCACCTCAATGTGCTTCAATTTACTTTTTATAGTTTGTGTGATTAAAAAACACCATTTGTGCAATGTTTGTACTTCAACAAAGTAGAAATTATTAAAAGGTTACCTAAAAAAAGGTTTTGCTAATTTTTACTAGATTTCACTGTTATACATTTTTTACAGCAGTCCATAGGCGCCGACTCCATGGGGCTTGGGGGGGCTCGAGCCTCCCCAATGTTAATGATGTGGGGGGTAGAGACCCCAAATAATTTTGCTTAAGAGGATCTACTAATGTATTATTTTGCTTGTCTTGTAAAGTTTACTCTGAATTGTGCCACATGAACTTAAGTTTAAATACACATTTGAAAAGTTCTAGACCATCAAATTTGGGGGGCTGAGACCGCTAAAACATCAACTTTGGGGGGGGGGGCTATGAACGGAGACAGAAAAACACGTGACTTATTACTATATACTAAGTATATAATTATGAGTATTGTTAACATTTTTACTAAAAAGAGTTTCAAAATAACGAGGTGATATGACAATTATACCAGTATGTTGTTTAGTGAATTCTGAACAATTTGAGGTCGAAAACACGACTTTCAGGCAATATTGATATGTACGATATTTAGTTATCCTCGAAATCTCTTCCTCTAGTCCAAAGAATAAGGGGAAAATAATTCTAGTCCTTGAGTTTATTTAACACTGGCTTGCAGTAAAGTACGCAAGGAAAGCTTATCAAAAATCTGTATTGCAAAAGTGGGAACGGCTATGATCAAAGGCATTATTGCTAAAGCACGGCATGCTATGTGTTTATTTATTATTGCAAAATTAAATTAAAAAAGTAAAATATTGTAGCAAGAAAAAAGAGAGGTAAAACTATTTGCCTGCGACTTGTGTTAACATTTATGTAAATAATTAAATAAAACTGTTATATATTGTAAATATTTGCTATTTTTATGGGTACGTCAACACTAAGGTTCTTTGCACCCGCCACATGTCCTTTCTTTACAAGTCTGTTGCGGACATTAAAACACACCCATGCCCTCACCGGGACTCGAACCCGAGACCTCCAGATCAAAGCGAGTTGAGCCGACCACCCAACACGCTCGGCTACCGAGGTTGCCGTAAAACTGTTATGTTGGCTTCTTAATGTAAATACATAGATTACTTTTAAATAAAAATGTTAATTGTTAACAAAAAAACGAATGAGCAGACACACGTATTTCAAGTTACATTTCATTTGCATGAGGAATATAATAGCTGTTTAAGAACTGCTATACGAAGACGTAATTTTTATTTTTAAAAAAGGGAGGGAGTGAGTCATTCATTCATTTCTTTCAGTGATCAGAGCTCCCCCAATAATTTTGACAAGTCGGTGCCCCTGCAGCAGTCATGTGGTGTTCAACAATTACCTCACACACCGTTGTCATGTGTGTGAAATTTTCTGTGGTGGGGGGGGGTCGAATCGAAGATGTCGAGGACACCCCCTCCCCTCAAAAATATTGTGATACAGACCAGTGGCATATGCACAAGATTGTTAAAGAGGTGTTCATTTTTAAAATAATAATAATTATTATGATTATTACTAGTAGTAGTAGTAGTAGTAGCAGCAGCAGTTTTAGTTTAGTTTATTTTAGCATCCAATAAGTTTATTATATGAAAATATAGTACTTGTTACAACCAAGATTACATAATAGTTACTTCTAACATTAGTAGCAGTAGGAGCAGCAGCAGCAAATGCAGTAGTATAAGAAGCTTCAAAACAAGTGAAAGTTACAATTAACAGAGTTTCAGTGTTGCAAATTATGAAAGATTTGTACCAAATTCGGTATCTGAAGAACATTTTTAAACAATGATGCAAAATGAGGTGAAAGTGCTTCGTTTATAAATTGCCATAAATTGAAAAAAAAAGTAGATGGAAATTTCCAGGGGGGTTGACCGACGCCCATGACCATTGTCCAGCATTTACCCCTTGTAGTTCATCTCTGTACTGTACAGAACAGATTGAAAACTACTGTCCAATATTTACTTCACTGTGTCCCAACAATTACCCCAAGGGTGGGGTAATTTTTGGACAGTTTTTTTTTCTACTCCTGAAAGGAATTAGTAAATTTCAACAATGGTAGACAAATATATCAGATAGTCATTGCCAAAAAAATTTACTGGCTAGAAATGTACATAAATGTGGGAGCTATGGTAAAAGTTTGATTTTTGCCCAATATTTACCCTGGATCATTCTATACAGGATAGCAAGCATATCAGTGATTTGAAAATTTTATATCAGTACTTTATCAGTATCAGCAAAAAGTTTGTATGAGTCATCTTTAGTAAGAACATGTAAAGAAAACATACAAACGTGCATTATTACTATATAAGGTTGGATTTTCCCCTTTCCTCCTGTAAAACGATGTAACACTTTCAGAAAATTAAAGGTAATTTCTTCATGCGGGTTTTGACAAGTAGGTGAGACTGGGGAGTTTTGAGAAACTTGTTGGAAAACGCTATTTTACAACTTGGCTTTAAAGGCATAAGTAAAAAATTTTATTTCATGTTATAATTCATAGTTTATTGCAGGCATGTCCAACTTCAATGAATAGTGATGTACTTTTTATTGTCACAACAGGCAGTGAGCTACTATTAATCAGTTATGTTTTGACTCATTTTCTCGATTCACCACACGACAGTTTCTTGATAGTTGAACATCTTTAACAGCAGCTGAGATCTCTTTCTGGTTCTTATTTCCCTCAAATTCCTCTTCGGTAAACGATCTGCAATTTTTAAATATCAGGTGGCTAACTTTCAAGATACACAGGGTAGCTTTGATAGAATGTGAGGTTGGTTTCATCATAAATTGTTGTTGAGCAACTAAATTTCATTTAAGTTCTTTCAGTTTAGCTTTGTGAATGTCAGTTTTGGGCGGAAAATCTGCATCGTATTTATTGTTATGCAGTGATTTATAATGACACTCTAATTGCCCTTTTTTGGCAATGATATTCAGGCCTTACAAATTAAACAACAACATTTGTCTTTTACCATTACAAAAAAGTACTCGCTTTCCTGTGAGCACAGCAAGGTGACCGCCTGGCAGCGCAATCTTCGCCTGCACGGCTGAGTCATACCCGCTGGCGCTGGTAGGGGGACAAAAGACGATGGGGTTCAAAACTGCGCCACTTAAAAAAATGGGAAAGAATAGCAGTGATAAATATTCAGAATCTGACATTTGCATTAAAAATTGATCGATACATTATAGAAGTTGAATTCAAATAACGTATATTTGTATAATTACAATAGATAACTTGGATTGACGAAAAAACGTCCCGCGATCGATGCGTTGGACATGCCTGGTTTATTGGATATACTGATACAAAATATTGTGCAGTACTGGCATTAGTATTTGAGCATAATTGTAAATGGAGACTTGCACAATGTCTCAAACCTCCCTTATTTAGGGAGCAATGAGGCAGTGCTTGGGGTGGAATGAGACAATCATTTCATCTTTGCCAGACTGAAATAAACCGTTAGATGCTCAGGTAAATGCAGATTTAATTTAAACATTCAAATTTCTCATGTAAAGAGTTTAAATATGAGGATATGGTACTATACAGATATTTATTAATGACTGACAAACAGAAATCACTGAAAATTTAGAACACACACAGGAACATGTCGGTTACACAATTGCCATTACAAGTGCAATAATACATTTTAAAAAGAAAAATAAACCAAATTTGACAATTTCAATAAAACAAAAGGACCCTTCTATTAATTGATTTGAACCAGTGGCGGCGATCGGGGGGGGGGAGGGGCAGTTGCCCTTCCACTTTTCACCACTTTTGTCCCCGCACTATGCTACACTTTATCTACAAAGGGAAATATACTGTTTTTGCCTCCCCCCTCCCCAGTTTTGGCACCTTGCCCCCCTGGTTTAGAACCCAATCGCTATCACCTCTCAAAAACAGGGCAATGATTAGTATTTTCACAATTACCCTGGACGTTAGAATGATAAAATTTATTTTAAAAAAAAGTAAACAGAACTAAATAATAAAAGCGCTGACAATTATAATATTAATGGGAACGACTTAGAATGACCGGACCCCTCTCTGATTTTCTTAATATTTGGCATACTCACTAATTGAGGCCTCCTAATCACGAATCTGAAGTTAAAAGTTGTCGGAAACACTTAGAAATTGCAAAATAAGCGAAAATAAGGCGTCAATCTTCGCAATTTTTTTTGTTTCACAAACAAATATATATATATATATATATATATATATATATTCCTGATACTACCACGACATGAAATTTTAACTATGTTTGCCTAACCTAACAGAAACTAACCCAACCACACGTCAATGGTTTGTAGGGCTAGCGTCAATGGTTCTCAATTATTTTGCAATTTCTAGACGTTTCCGACAAATTTTAACTTCAGATTCGTCATTAGCAGGCCTCAATTAGTAAGTATGTCGAATTTGAAGAAAATCGGAGAGGGTTCCGGTCACCTTAAGTCACACCTATTAATGGAATCATACATGAGCTGATCTCAGCGAACATCATAATCACCTAAGTCTACAGAAAACACATGCTGTAAAAGGTATCGTTCAGTTCCGCCATGAAAGGTTGGAGCTGGCAGCTTCATTTGAATTTCACTATATGAAACCACAGATGTGTCTTCAGCATCTGGGAAAACAAATGTTGAACCAGGTAACTTACGCCTCATGTAACATACTACATAATCATCACCAGCCATCTGATGGACATGGCCTATGTAAAAAACACATTTTTTCATAGAAACAAATTTCACTAGCACATAATCACCCATTCAAATTGTGTCATCTTCAATAACATTTTGGGAATGTGATGATCCTATAACATCTTCTAATACAGTGCGTCCATTTCGATCTGCAGCCGAGAGATCAGGAGAAGCGTGGCGGGCGGCACTGACGGAGATGCCGACATTTGCGGCCTGAAATGCCCGCTTATTTTTATGGACATATGCAGACATTTATATAAATATTGCAAAACGAGCACTAACCTGTGTTATAAGAGTATGGTTTTAATTTTAGTAGCTTAGTGACTGTATGTGCCGATGATTTTGACATGCCCACCTCTTGTGAAACACGGCGTAGAGGTTTGTTTGGAGACCGTTCTAACGCTGCACCAATATCATCGAGTTTTGCTTCGGTTAGAATCAGTCGTTTTTGCTTAGGTGTTTTAAAATTTAACGATACAGTTTCTCGTAATTTAAGGACAAGATGTCTAACCGTATCTCTGTGTGGAGTTGAAACGCATGGGAATTTCTGTACAAATTACCTACACACGTCTCGACACGAGTTTGTTTTCACGTAGGTACGTGTCATACATAAAAAAATCTTTGTTCTAACGTGAATCTTGCGACTGGCATTCCAATCGTCTCACTGACACGTCACACATACACACTACAATAACACAAACAAGTAACTGCAAGTAACCAAGAATAACACTCTTGCGCACAGTACGAAATTAACACGCTCTTGGTTTACATGGCTCGCCACTATATTTACAACTCTGTCTTCATCTAGTCGCGAAGGAACAAAAAACTCGAGCTCGGAGATTTCGGATTGCAAGGAAGCTCACGAACACTATTGACTTTTAACGGTTTCTTCTACAGCGTAATCTTGATACAGTGTTGCACATTCAAAACCTCCAAACGATCCCCATCGGCACAAAACTCTTTCAAGGATATAAACTTAAGCAGGACGTTACTGGTCAAAACTATGATTAAAAGGTTTTATTATCTGTGGCTCTTAACATCGTTTCTAAAGCGTACTTTTTTGTGTATATAAGAGCAGAACTTGGATGTATAACAGAAGAACCTTTGCGTGTTATAACACAGGTTAGTGATCGTTTTGCAATATTTATATAAATGTCTGCATATGTCTATAAAAATAAGCGGGCATTACAGGCCGCAAATGTCGGCATCTCCGTCAGCGCCGCCCGCCACGCTTCTCCCGATCTCTCGGCTGCAGATCGAAATGAATGCACGGTAAAATATCATCAGAATCTGAAACATCACAAGGAACAGCAACAGACACACAGCTTTAGAGTCAAACACCCTTACTTTCTGAACAGGTAAAATCAATGAGCGAGAGATTTCCTCTTTTAATTTGGTTTTTGGGATCTTACATTTTTATTTGACAGATGAGGGGAAAAAAAAATAGAAACCAAGGCAGCACAGAAATACTGCACAAATCCTTACTGAATTACTAGAAATCATGCAGGACAAACTGCACAAAACAAAACCACAACTTACAAAATGCAAAAAAAAAAATGAATTAATATGAGCCTATAACTTCTTCGTTTCGTCAATTTTTGATATTTGTACTTACCTATCTGCTTCGCAGAACATTCCTTAAGATGTATTGACGTTTCTTTCATCAAAGTAATTGCAATTTTTCACATTACGAGTACTTCTTTCTCATAGTTTTTTCGCTTGCCTGAGACACAATATGGCGAGTACACCTTCCTACATAATCGCACGTCGTGCTTGTGTTTTGTCGATTTTCATTTGTTATGCAGTGTTTCAACCTTCGGAACCCAATAAATACCCCCATGAAGAAAGCTCATCTGATCAATATTTTTTTGAACTTTTTCGCATTGTTTTACGAAGAAAATTGAAATGTTTCGTGGTGCTATCCGTGAATGGTTTTTGGGGCTATCTGTCCCGAAATCGGTGGGAAATTTAAAGTAAAAAATTATTTTCATTTGAAATTTTTGAGTCCAAATTACCCACAGATTCCGGGCTCCGCTCCAGCTATCCGGCTTTCTCTATAGAGTCCCTGTTAAAGGCATGTTAGAAATTGGCCGGAGTCACCTGCCCCCCGAACTTTTAAATGTGAAGAAATCCATTTCCAGGACACGGAAAACTTACCTGAATTTCACCACGCATCCATGGCACGTCATATTAGGCATATGCCGACAGCCCATTCCTTCTAGCGAGTAGCTTACATTCACTGCCACATTTTCGACATTCCTTTCCTTTCTTCACGATTCCAGGTTCAGTTCAATTAAAAAATCCACTGGATCTTCCACACCCGGTACGAATTTCACCATGCATCCACAACACATCAAGTTTCTAACTTTCGTTGCAAACACAGACAGTTCGAAACACTGGATACCCAATGAACATGAACAAAACACATTCACGACACATGATGATGTACAAACGTGTACGTGCCAAAGGCTATTGCCTAGGGCTATGAAGAAATCTGTCCGAACAATAGTAAACTAGTACCAAAAGGCCCAAGTTCAGATTATTGAAATGTGAATTTATATAGTGTACAGGCATTTCTTACATTCTTCGATTTCTAATTATGTCCATTAACACATGCTTCTGAGTCCTAGCGATTACTTAATGTGCATTTTCTGGAGAACATTTTTTTTCCTTTTGTATGCTCCCACATGATTCTTTGTTTGCAAACAGTTTGGACTGTTGCTGCCACCCACTTCACATACATAGGGTGTGAAGAGGTATTTTGTTGCTAAATCCTTGGTAAAAATGTCATAGCCGGGAAATGGATTTCTTCAAATTTACAGGAGGAAGTACTTACGGAATTGAATTTCTGCTTAATTTCGGAAGGTCGTAGAACTGTTTCCTCGCATTTTCAATGTATTTGGCTGCTAAATAATGTATTTTTCTATAATAATGTTCATCCGATGCACGAAAGCTGTTGCTTACATTTTCATCCACGTACTTGAACCGGATGTTGCAAGCATAAAAAAAAAGGTAAAGCATAGCACCATGCCATGAAGGTGCATAGGGGGTGTGGGGGTAATGCCCCACACTTCCTTGATCCGGTCGTGAGTGGGGGTGATGTGATCAGCATCACGCCCCTGACCGCCTTTACCCCCCAGGTACCCATGTTATTCGACGCTGGGTGGGTGCCGGGGCTGCTTCCATCGTTAGAAAAGTTCCCGGATATGAACCAGGCGGGGATCGAACACGGGACCTTTAGCATGGTAGTCAGACGCGTTACCGATTGAGCCACCACAGCCTCATCTGATGACGTAATCCCCAGTGTGTTTCCAAACACACAGCTAACCTAACCTAACCGTGATGGTGCGTGGGGCTATCGTGAATGGTTTTTGGGGCTATTCGTGGATGGGCATACTATCCCGAATGGTTTTCGAGGCTATGTGGGAATTTTTGTTAAGAAGATTGAAACACTGCTTTGCCGTTCGAAACACAATGCTAGTCAAGATTTGCCTGCCATTTTGCGTGTTCAGGAAGTGAGAAAAGAAAGAACAATAATTACTCGATATGTTGACAATAGATACTAATTTCGTTAAAAAAAGGCGAAATCCCTTGTTAAAGAAACTTTTGCAATTCAGAGTAGGTAAGTACGAATGTCAAGAATTACGGAATAAACGAGTTACAGACATTTCCCGGCTTTGATAGTTTTACCAAATCCTTTTGTTGTTAGGTTAGGTGGGCCATGTTCAGGGCTCTTAGCATTAAAATAACATCTCTAAATGTTTTAAACATCTAACGACACAATATCTGGACTCTAGCACGAAACCCCCTTCAAGCCTTGCATGAAAATCCACACAGAGTCGTGTCAACAGGAAACCAAGGATACCTGATCATGCTAGCTACATTTCAAATCATAATTTCTCTCATAACTAATAACTAGTACAGCTTTTAAGCATGCTAATTAGTATCTCCAAACTTCGGACTTACTTCCACAATTGATTCGAGTGTTTTAAAGCAGTCCCTAATACTCCTATAAAACTTGTGAAAAATCATTAAACATTTGATACCATTCTCATATTAAATATACTTATTGTATGAAATCCTCTGTACATTTCAACATGCCATGAAGGTGCGTACGGGTTGGTTTGTTTGAGTTGGTGTTTTAAGTCCACTTTATGCACAGTAAGGCTAATCGGGACTGGACCTACAGTTTAAAGTGGGATCCGAACCACTTGTGCCTCCACCGGGTATCGAACCCGGGACCCCTTGATTACAAGGCAATGACGCTACCACTGCGCCATGGGGGAGGCCCCGAAGGTGGGGGAGGCCCCGAAGGTGCGTACGGGAAATAGTGGCTATAGTAGAGAAGTGATCACTACCATGCAACAGCCAACAGGGTATCTCTCTCTCAGGTAGCAATGAGAATTGTAATGCAGGGAGACTGTTACAAAAAATCCTACATCAAAGCACATACTAGAGGCATATGGTCTTTAACGGAGTGATTTAAAGTATGATTATTGTGATCACATGAGGAATGCATATTGCAATTCGGTATATCGGAAACACATTAAAATCAGATATTTTGTGTTTCCCATGGTTCGGACTTACCAATTGTGTATTGCGGAACATAGTTCAAGGTGCAATTATTCTTTTTACACAAAAACAAACACAATTTTTCACATACAGATTATCTTTTTTGATTCCTTCCTTCGCTTCTGTAACACACATTATGGCGGCCGGTGGAAATTGTACATTATGCATGGTAGCTGACTGATAGCCCCACAAACCATTTCCAATAAGGTTAGGTTAGTGGAAAAAAAAAAAGGAGTTAGAAACACTGACAGGAGTTTACATCATCAAACGTATGCAGCATGCAGTTCACGTAGCGAAAGCAATGGCAATTGTGTGTCAGCGAGTTATTTCTCTTGAAAAATACATGATTTCCAGGTCAAATATATTCCACGATGAAAATACCTCGACGAACGTTGGAAAGCTTGCAGAAACTCATTTCCCGTAAATAGTTTCTCCTGTAAAAATGAAGAAATGTTTCCGAACTACCGAACTGTTACCCTTGGTAACAGTATGGTATAGGGAAAACACCTTTCTTCAAATTTACAGGAGAAACTACTTACAGAACTGAAAGCTCGTGGAAGTGTTTTCTCCCTTTGTTCAACTTATTCGGCCGGTAAATCATTTATTTTTCGACATTAATGTCTCTCCGATGCACAAAAGCTCTTGCATCCATTACGTTCGACTATGTGAACCAAGTGTTCCGTGCGTTCAATGACATAGCCCACGGTCAGTGTTTCCAAACTTGCTATTGTTTTGCCAGAACATGACAATTTTAACTATGTTTACCTAATATCACAGAACCTAACCTAACCTTGCGTGCATGGTTCGTGGGGCTATCCGAGCATGGGTCATGTGGCTATCCGTGAATGGTGTGTGGGGCTACGCATGCATGGTTCATGGGGCTATTTATGAATGGTTTGTGGGGCTATCCGTGAATGGTGTGTAGGGCTACACGTGCATCGTTCGTGGGGTTTTGGAACCCGGAAAAAAATACAAAATGAATAACACGAAAGTAGGTATTTTTCGGTGAAGAAGGTTGCAACACTGCAATCCCACTGATCATCGACAACGCTAGTCAAGATTTCTCCGCCATATTGTGTGTGAGAGGAACGAACAAAAATTGCACGATATGTGGAAAATTGAAGCTATTTTTGTGAAAAAAACGAAATCCCACCTTAAACAATGGGTAACACTTTACTATACCTGAGACAGATTTCTTCAAATTTACAGGAGAAAGTACTTACGCAAATCATTTTCTGTAGCGTTGTTGATGTTCGAAAATGTAATTTTGATTCATTTTAATGCGAATGCATGTGGTTTTGTACGAAAATCTATTTCCGATGCGCTATTGCAGCTGCCGCCATTTGTTTCCTGCATGAGAGCACAATACGCTCTCGTATTGTCCGTATATGCTAAATTGAACGAAAGGAGTGCTAATGGAACCAAACCTAACAGGCCTAACCTAACCTAGTAGGCATACCTCGTCCCCGTGATGGTTTGTGGGGCAATCGTGAATTTTTGGGCTGACGTCAATGGTTTTTCTGGTTCAAGGAACGATCAATGGTAAGCTATCGACATGTTGTGTGTGGAAATAAACAAGAACAGTAAGTACTCGTAAATGTAAGAAATATACATTACTTTCCTAACAAATTCAATTATTTCACCTAAATAAGTGTTCCGGAATGCAGAATGGTACATTAGCAATGTAAAAAAGTGCGAAAGAAATTATTCCCATGTGTCTCAGGTATAGTAAAGTAGTACCAAACAATGTTTCGCAAAGCATAATAGGTAAGTACAAATGTAAAAAATGACGAAATGAACGAGTGAAATGTGTTTTCCCTATACCACACTGTTAGCCCCTTTTTACCTCTTGCAGGAGCTAAAGAAACCTGTATAGTGATGAAATGTAAATTTTCTTGCTGCAAGAAGACTCCTCATATGATTATGCTTCCTTTATCCATGCGGATATGTTTGCTGGATATATATTTCGCAGACACTGCGTGATGATGTCAAGTTGAATATCATCCACAGCATCTTTGCCTTGCATGGGAAACATATTCTCATGCAAGTCACATAATACGAAAAATAACACTATAAAGAATGGTTTACTACGTAGGACCCCACTCCTGCTGAAAGTTAATTTTGTACCATTAGATTTACTAGTTACCAGCAAAATTTTCATGTTGTCCCAGACTTTATACACAATATAATTTGAAATTGCAGGTAATTGCAAACGTTTTTATTTTTCACAAAAATACAATCTTTACACACGAAAGGCTTGTAACCAATTAATGTAGGTACAGTAATCACATACTACAGGCAAGCATCGAGCTGGTAACTGTATGTAAATACAAAATTATGCATCTCTACAAATCATGCAAAACTGTAACTTGTATAGCACAAATATGGTTAATGATAAACAATGACGGGCCTCGTACTCCACGTGTCGATTTATATTTTCTCAAACATTGACCATGCACTGAATTTATTTTTCAATACTCCTCCCTGAAAAAAATGTATTTATTATGTTTTCCCCTTCTGTTACGAAATTTGCTTCCGAAACACCCACTCACCGTATGTCCATGAATATTTTGCGTGTTTTCAATCACACACGTTAAAGCTTCTGTGTCATCCAAAGTAACTTTCCTTGGTATCTTCTTCTCAAATACAGCCATTTGTCATATAATGCAAGTTTCTGAAACAAACGACATAAGTTTACACTTTCCTCCATTAACAGCTGACAGAAACAAAACGCCGTACCTGTACCATTCTGCGCAAAAATCAAGTTTACTCAGTATTCTGTGGGCTTACATATCAACACTGCTCAGTGCTCAGCTCACCACTGACCAATCTCGAAAACACTGCAGCACAATGACGTCACGAATCCATAAAATGCAAATATTATTGCATCTGTAAATACAAGGGGTGTTCGGGATCCCGAAAAGTCGGGACCTAGAACGGGAAAAGAAATTCCCGTCCCGATCCCGACTTCGGGAAATGACTTCCCGAGTTTTCGGGATCCCGACCAGTCGGGAAATACCATTGAACTCATGGAAGGACTGCTTTACGGCGCAAAAGTGAAGACGTTCTCTCGCTTAGTTACGCCAGGGAACGCGGGAAGAAAAGCTGAAGCAGACGAATTTTTCTGTGGCGGCAAATGGATTTTTACGACAGATTATTTCCGAAATAAATGTCATAATTTATGAGAAAACATTGCATTGAGTACATTACTTGCATTGAGATACCACTTTCTATGCATATTCTTGTTACTTGTGAATAAAACGTGTGTAAAATAACATTTAAAGTATAAAAAACGCTTAACATGTAAAAGTGATAACAAGAAGGGAATATAAACTGACTGTTGGAGAGGGTTGTCAGGGGTGTGATTTTACGTAATACTTGGCATGTATTTATTTGTGATTGACGAAATTTGTGATTAAAAAATATATATTTTTGAAAGTTTGGTCAGCAACCAATTTTACAAGCAATATTTTTCGCATGACCTGAGAACACGCACGCAGCAGAACCCTTTCATTTATCTTGCACGTGAGCGCAGGGATATTTCATGGAAGAATGATCATTACAAAGCATAGTTTTCCTTTCCACTATCGCTCCTTCTTCCATTATTTAAATCTGTACAGATTTGTAAAACTGCTGCACATGTTGGCTCACCGTGAGCTACCTGCAATAAACTAGACGCTCGAAGCAGACGACGAACGAGCTCTCTTATAGTCGTGACATATTAAAATGACGGGGCTTGTTTTCAGCGCACCGCTAGCCTCGCAACTTTGGAAGTCTCGTTTCTGCCTTAAACTGGACGCAGAGAAACGCGAGAACTTGCAGGGGCCATTTTTCCAGGGTGCAGTTTTTAAAAACTGTTGTAAACAAAATTGAGTGGAAATGTCCATTACAGTTTGTGTTTCATTTCTGTTGCTCAAGTTAAGTTATGATCAAATATTTTTGGGCAATTAAGAGAAAATACACTGAGAAGATTACATCAGTTGCACAGTACATATTAATACTCAGTTTATATATAATTAATACAAGGAAATAATGTGTATAACCAAGGACGTATTTAAGGGGGGGTTCAACGGGTCCATTCCCCTTTGGTTCAGTAAAATTTCCAGAGTTACCTGTTCATCCACTTGTTCATAAAAATTTCTTCGGACTTATTTTATTCTATTAAATTAGAGACGTAGGACGGGATACAAATGGGAAGGAAATTACGTAATTCCACACACCAGATGGGACTGCAGACCAAATGTCTGCAATTTCCTGATAGTTTCGAAATTTCTGCGATAAGAAACTGCATTGAGACTGTCAAATCAGTTATTTTTTCCCCCTCGAGTCATATTAAAGATATTTTTTTTTTAAAAAAAACGCAGTGACACAGGATGAACAGAAAAGTATCAATACTAGCGTGACTTCGTGACTACATACACACAACTTTGTCGGGTCCAGCACCCCGTGCTCCCCAACAAGCTTCCGGCCAGTAGTGTCTTGGATTTTCACTTACGAAATAAAGCAACCCTAATCATACCAATAGTTGATCCACCCCCACCCCACGCGAACTATATATACGCCCATGTGTATAACAATATCCCATACTGAAATGGAACGATATATTTTGAATTTTGTACTGCGAAAAAAGCCGCCTCATCTCGTTACCCCGAACGCATTAATTGGTTGGTTCACAACTTCACCACTAAGGATCCTATTGAGACGAGACATGGCAGCCTTGGTCTCGTTCTCGTTGAGAGTTCTAAATGTCTGTCTCGTGTTTATTTGTAAATGTCTCATTGACAGTCTCGTCTCTATTTATAAACATCCGTCTCGGAATTAACAACGTATGCAAAGGCTTATCATTATAAATGCAAAAAAAAACCTTTCTTAATATATTTTTTTTGTACTCCTCGTTTCGACGGTACGAGCCCTCGAAAACTGAATATTATCTTGCTTATATATGCAAACCAAACCGCAGATTCACAATTATACACAAAATTCATGATTTATCTGAGGAAGTCGCATGTTCTAGGTTTGATTCTCGACCTGCGCATGACTGTTTCCTTGTGAGTGACATTTCATTGGGCTTGAAATTGTTACATGGGAGGATGCTATCTCGAGACTTTGGGGACAGCTAGGAGGATGCTTCTATTGTTAATGTTAGTGTTGCGCACGAGACGAGACATTTTCCGTCTCGTCTCATAAAAGGAGATGGGACAAGTGAATGTTTTCGAAATGAAATGGGGCAGAAGAAAACGTTCGTCTCGTATCGTGGCAGGTTGGGTGATACTTAGATTGTGCAGTTGGTGATAGTGTGTGTGTGTGTGGAGGGGGGGTTCTCCTGCACCCCGACTTCGAATACTGCTTGTAGTCATTCATCTGCATTTTAGCGATTAGCCAAAAGTGGGAAGAAATGTGATGTTAGAGAAGATACATTGTGAAACGCCCTCCCTTGCCCGGGAAAACAAATGCTACCACTACCTAGATAGAGGCGGCAAAATCTCCCTCGGACAAGTGAAATAGCGTTACGGTCCAGGTTAAGTTCGTGGGTAGGAACCGGTGACCAACAGTGCATAGTGATTAGCCATATCGAATAAAACAAAAAGAAAACATATACTTTCTATTACCACCTCTTTACCTGTAGCCGGGAAGCGGCTAGCTGCATACCTGAAAATCACGGGTAGCGACATGCGTACGAAATGATATAGCCCAAAAATTAACATGAAAAAATAAAAAGTATATTCTATTCATAACAAAACAAAAATCAATTAGTTACATCTCCCCCTCTTTCACTCACACATTCTCTCTCAGATTCAATCCTTTCGGGGTCATCAACACAAAAAATGATACATGACATGTACAGGTTTTATGACGACGAGCCCTAATTATTGCATTCATATTGAAATTTACCTTGAATTTTTGTCTAATCAGGTCATTTGTGATTTTGCTCCAGTGCTACTCAAATCCTAGCCAGCCCATACTTAAGTTCACCTTTTTTTAAAAAAAAACTAGGTCAGTGACGTGACAATACATTATTTGTCCAGCATAAACAAAGGCGTCTCAACGGCAATTACGCTCACGTGGGCGGACGTTTTCCTTTTACATGACCTCCCGTGGTTCCAAACATAACCATAACCTCCGCTGAGTGACGCAAACATATACTCTCAAGCAGGCGGGACTTAAACACTTCGCCGCGACGAGCTATTCATATTACTAGGCAAATACTTTAACAAATATCACATACGCGACCTGACGTAGCTAGCAGCGACACAGCGCTGACACATAAAAATGAACAAACCTCGAACAGATTAAACAATTAAGCGGGCGGCGCTTTACTCTAATAGTACGCACTTTAAACAAATACAAAGGAGCACAAACAACAACGAATTTAAGATCATTAAAAAAAATATCACCAGAAATAAGAAAAATTGACCTGAGACGAATAAAATTTACAAATGACAAGACGGGAGTTTGGTATGAAGTTTCGAGTTGTGTGGGCGTTTTCAAAATGTTGACGAATTTCAAGGGCGTTATCTAAATCAATCGAGCCGTCACGTGTTGACATTCACACAGATGAATACATTACCATCTCTCAGCTTCCAAGGTGCATCCTGGCGTCTTTATGGGCGATTGAAAACACATAGTATTCACACGAAAGGTTTTCCTATCCTTCCTTGGTCGCGACGATAAAGATGCGAAGAGCGTTCATACATCTGGTTCCTCGGCTTCTCTCCCTCTCGGGATCGGTGAACATCTCCGTGGTCTGGCACGGTTCGGACGTCGTATCTGGGCGGTCGTTCTTGTCTCGTCGGCGTCTTCTCCATCACCGTCGGACGATCTCACGCGTCGGGACGTCAACATGGCAGCGTTCGACATCTCTCTCTCTCTCTGTGGCGGCTGGTAGGCATCGTCGGCGCGTCGGGACGTCAACAGGGCAGCGTTCGACATCTCTCTCTCTCTCCGTGGCGGCTGGTAGGCATCAGGCGGCGTAGCTCGTCGTTTCTTGGCATGTTGTAGGCATGGGTCGTAGTCTTGTCTGACATCGGGCGAATCGAGGGTAACGCCCTCACATCTCTTCTACCTCTTGCTCGCCATAATTGTCGATGTTCCTCGTTTCACAAAAACTGTAAACGGCGTAAGATTATCACGGAAACACAGTCTCGCTTCAACTTCCTCCAGCGGTTGAGGTAAGCGCACTCGTGTAGACTTACTGCCTATCCACACTGATGTTCGCGAAGCACAACAAAGTCCACTGTATACGGAGAGGTAACACGGAGGTGCTCTCGCTACAAGGATCGTGGTAAGACTGTATACGGAGAGGTAGCAAGTAGGTGCTCTCGCTACAAGAATCGCGGCAAAACTGTGTGTCGAAAAAGCATGTCCTTCGTTTTATTCCGATTTCGAAAAAGGACGCTCGGCGCTCGTTGAAGGGACGCTTCCGGAGAGGTCATTCCACTTCGCTCTGTTGTCTCCCAACCTGGACGGGTCGTGCTCGAAGTTTGGTTTCTACGGATTAAAGTAGTGTATATTAGTTGTTTCAAAATAGTACTTAGTAGGTATGGTCTTTTTTTACCAATTGAATATCACTTTTTGACATACTTTGACAATTTTTTGTCGATGTTTTAGCGTTTAGCGATGTTTTAGTACAAATTTTCACCATACTCATTTTTCCCCCACTCGTACTTGGTAGGTATATCATGATGTTACGTGATACAACTTAACCTATCCTTTTTTTACGATTATTTAATTTTTTTACGATCCTAAGTGATATAACTTAACCTATCATTTTTTTTATTTAGGTACTGTTTGAACGTCATTATTTGAGGATCATATTTTGTAGGTATCCTCTTTTTTTATCAATCGAATATCACTTTTTGACATATTTTGACAATTTTTTGTCGATGTTATAGCGTTTAGCGATGTTTTAGTACAAATTTTCACCGCACTCATTTTTTCCATTTATACTTGGTAGGTATATCACGATGTTACGTGATACAACTTAACCTATTTTTTTTTTTTACGATCCTAAGTGATATAACTTAACCTATCATTTTTTTTATTTACGCACCGAACTAACCTACAGGGGGGACTCCGTTTGTTTTAATATTTCAGTATTATAAGGTTTTCACAAATTTTATATAACCTAAAATGTGTTGGATGTTGATTTTTAGTATGTGGCAATTTTTTATGAATTTAAAACTGTTCCGTCACCCTCTCGTTCTTCACGTCGTGGACGAAGGACTTCTCCGCAATCAGGATGACGCTGCATAGAGTATCGGCAGGCAGCGCGTCGTGGAACTCGCAAACACCCACTCTACAAAAATTCTACTATATGATCTTTCACTGGCTAAGCTAACCTACAAATAGGAATTGGCAGCACTGACTTATAAACCCACTGGGTCTTCTTGGCATGTTTTTTCATGATGTGTTGCCAGGCTATTGCGCATCTTGGCGTATACAATGTATATATTTTGAGAGGGGGGTTATAGCTTTTTATGCTGTACGAATACTAAAAACTTGACAGTGACAACCAACAGAGTAAATAAACCTACATGCAGAAACTAACAACACTAGTTTCTGACAGTGAATTTGAAATAAAATATTAAACAAAATACATGAGTAAGCACTGTGATTACAAATAATACCAGTGTTATGCCCCCAACTCCAACTGGGCAACTGGGGGAAATAATTGTACAACAATTTGTACCTAATTGTACAATACTTGTACCTAATTGAGAGAGCCTTCTCGTAACTTACCTCATGCACAATTTATATGTTCTTACAACTATGAAAAGAAAGCATATGTGTTCTGTATGCACACATTCATTCTTATTTTTCGAAGTTGAATGAAGCACGTGTTTTTTACGTTCTCGTAATACTGACCTTGCCCCCAGTGATTTTAAATTACTTCCATCCGGTATTTTTTCTGTGCTATTTCCGCGTGCACGCAACATTCGCTTTCAATAGACAGGCTAGTATAGCAGGCTCCGAGTTTTACAATTTATTAAATTAAACAATAATTTATGTAAGAATATACTTGTACTTACCGAACACAAAATAATAAAAGCACATGTGAATCTTTGCGTGCGTTCATGTTATATGACGACTGAGTAAAAAATAATGTTGACTCCCCGAAAGATAAAAGTTCCCGGTTCGACATCAGATGCATGCAAATTTTATGTTTTGCTCTCCAAAATCTTGATTTCTATGTTTGTGCTATTTGTCATACAGCAGAGGAGAAGAGGGGAGAGGGGAGGGGAGGGGGTACTATTAGCGCCATCTATTAGCAAACAATAGAAATAAAAAAGTAGGGTCAAACTTTTTCAACACCCAAAAATTTTAAACGTCCTCGTTTAGTAATACGATCAGCAGAAGACGTTTGAAAGAGTACTCTTAGTCGAGAAAGCTAATTGCTAGGGCCCATATATTGCTAAAATGTTCTTTGATTTACATATTTCTCATACCGCCATATGTTGTTCTAGTTGACTTCTTCCAAAAAAATGCTAATTAGCGAGAGTTAATTAAGCAAGGCAAGTAAAAGAAGCAAATAGGACAATATGTGGCGGCGTGGAAATATGTAAAAATTCGACTCGATTCGAATTAAAATTGGAGGATATTTTGCATTTTTTCCCTATAATGTACAAAACATTTACCGTACATAATCTTTTCTATTTACAACAGTATAAAATAAGAGGAGTGTGTGACAATATCCATATTAATTAGGAAGGTATGTTGTATGCTAGGTTAGCTAATTGCGTCTTCACTGTATAGAGGAAAGATGGAAAAAGAGAGCTCTACAAAAACTAACCTAACAAATTTAAAATGTGATCTATCGTGAATTAAACTAAGCTTTTTCACCCACCCACATATAGCCTTACAGGTGACTCAAAAGCAGAAATTGGTCATAGCGTGACAGGTCGATTTATTGTGAACTAAACTAACCTCCCCCTACTCATACATACACACTATGTCTTACAATAAGTAAAACTGCTATATCACATGTAAGGGCCGACGGTTGGCAAGACATACAAGATCTATTGCAAATTTTATTAACCTACGACATAAGCCATGGACACACACACACCAAGCCTTCCAGATAGGCTATAAGCAACTCACCTTTTGCAATTGTATAACCTATTAACCTACAGCTAGCAACACTGTTTGAGCTGCTTTTGACGAGTAGTGTTACCAAACTTATTTTTTGCAAATAGGCTCTACAGCTAGAGGCTTGAAACATATACCCTACCAGAGTATGTCAACTTACCTCATGTAAAAATATTACCTAGTACGGGTTAAGCTGTGACATACAACTAGCGAACGACACGACCACCTGACACACAGACAGAGAGAGTGTGATACAGCTTATACGCAGTTTTTCCTACACACGTACTGGGTTTAAAAGGTAACTTACAACAACTATTTCACTCACCTCCTATCATATAATAAAATTACCACAGGTTTTTGATACTTGCTGCCAGAACATGGTAGTTTTAGACTGGAAATTCAGCCCGATTATTCTATTTGTGCAAGAGAAAAATGATGATGCCTGCATTTGGAATATATAATTCTTCTTACGGTATTTTGCGTGCCCCAGTAACCTTGCTTTCGATTCACGGAAGCTATGACGTGTATTTCCTGTTTCGCGAACATGCGAGAATCTTTCACAATGTCGCATCAGAGTTGGTTGTGTATATAAATCTAGTTTGGCGAATGGACATGAATATAATGTCAAAATTATTGCATAACTTAAAAAGAATATTTATTGCACTGCGTTTTCTAGCAAAGGTAAATGTGGAATGCCCCGGCCCCCTCAGAGATTTGAATACTGTTAGTTAAACAGCAAGCATTGTCATATGGACTGACGATTATTATTTTTAAAAAAACAGACCTCGTAATAAATTATAACCTGAGCTGTCTTGCAAGTCTCTCGAGTTTGATATCTGGTGAAGGAATATGATGCCACTATAAACTGTACACAAGATATATACCCAGTCTCTGGCATGAGATGGGCGAGGATCTATACAGTTGTACAATGGTTGTTTTTTTTATTAAAGCATAGCGCTTATTTACATGTCAGCGCAACATGCATGCAAAGAAGGGAGGGAGACCATAACGGATAATTCTTATTTCGATTTCAATATTTTTGCTAGTCACGCTATCTAGACGAACACTGGAAGATGGGCAAAAGCGAGGGAAAGAGAGAAATGTTATTTTTTGCCCCTCTGCCTGTGTGTGATATACTAGTTTTACATGCATACGGCTGTATCGTGAAGCGAGGCTGAAAATAATTTTTGAAAGCAGTCTCGAGCATCTTCGCGTTCAGCCAACAAGAGAAATAAAATATTACACATGGGTGTGGGGCGCAACAGCCACAGTACGGTAATGTGCATGGATGTTAAAACTTTTGGGTTTTATGAATAGACATACATATCAGTTTTGCAGTCTCCAGATGGGACCGGAGCTTACTCTTTATTTGGACAAGGGGGTTCAGATCAACTATAATTTTTGTTCACATCAAAATGAAACAAAGAATTTTATTTTACTGCTTACTTATTCAATATTTTTATTATTGTAAAGAATGGGGCGGTGTGTCTTATTGTATATAGTCTTCCAACAACCACCTCGGGGGCGTAAATTTATGTTTCTGCATGTATGCAAAATGCACTTAACTTTAGTTGTGAAGTTTGTTTTGCTGTTGTGATTAAATACTAAACCAAAATCTCACTACATAATTTTGAATTATATTTGTTAAAATTGATCTATATTATATTATTGCTATAGGTGGTCCATGTTATGCGCAGGAGAATTTTTAAAAAATGTCTTGTTTCTCGAACCTGTGGCCTGTAGATTTGCTTTGTTGGCAAACAGAAACAGAAAATGGCACCATGTTATTCTATACTGATATACTGATAGTCAACAACTATGTCGAAAAGCAATGATGGGGGGGACTTGTCTGTGTTGGGTCTTATTAACAACTTCACGGCTGTACCTGCACAACTCATCGACAACAAATCAACAATGTTAGGAAATGTGTGCATGGCCCCTGAGAATACAATTTAAAATCACTGATGTGATATGAACCCTCTTCACTTGTGTGTATTTGAATATGCGAACATGAGGTATTTTGAATAATCGAGGCGGACAATCACAAAAACAGCTTGCAACGGTATGGAGAGTTCAAACTTCAGACGATTGTTGTTAATCTACGAAAAGCCAAGGGGCGAACGGAGATTACTACGAAAATTGTAACGCGAGGCTATTTTGGCTAATGGCAACGATGAGGATGAATAATAGTTGTTTTGATGAAATTGAAAAAGTGGGGCACGTCTGCTTCGAAGTGCATTACACCAACAACTACAATTGTCCCTCTTCCCCACACGAGGTGATTAACAGAGGTGTATTTTTGCCGGTCTACGACTCTGAGGGCTCAAGTTACAATGTTTACCTATAGCTGTACATATTTAAAAATGACCTGAGCAATTAAATGTTACAATACCGATCCTGATTTTTGTCGGATGACGTAGGTTGCAATCCCACCTCCGATGGCGTATAGACTTAAATGTTTCCATAACATGAAATACTGTTAATGGAAATCTGTCGTTTCTAATGTAAAAATCATATAACAAGAAAAAGAAGAAAATAAATGTTGCGAGCAAATACGGAGCCTCAATCCAAACACATAAATAATCAGACAAGATGTCAACGGTGCGTTCATAACTAACAAGTGATTATTCAAAAATTGAAATGGTGCAGGGGGAAACAACCAACTTACTAACTAGGCTTCTTAAACCCGAGGACAGCAAATACAAGCCTATTCTGATCTGAGAAATATCTCCATTTTTTTTCCATCCCAACCGATTTTTTAGGTCTATTCAACCCCTCATGGTACACGAGCTCCCACTGCCCTGATGGTGGAGGAAGCGAATCTATTTGGACATGAAAGAGCATTATGTGTGGGAGACTATAATTTATACATGTGGTTGCTTGGATGCTTACAGAGGATACCATAGCTCGTGCGATTGAGGCATTTTATTAAGCACATATTTTGATGAGTGTAAAGAATTAAATAAGTCACAAGGGGCTGAGGCATGGTTCGAATTTCTCGATCTAGGTATGGATGCAGACAGACACGAAGTTTTGTGTGTGGACACAAATGATAATGGAAAAATGCCGTTCACCCCGATAGCATAGTGGTAATGTTGTTCTTGCCTCGTTTCCATCGACAACATAGTGGTTATACTGTCCAATATTAAGAAGTTCTCAAAATTATTCAATTATTTTTTTCTCTTCTTCTTCTATCATCTCGGTAACAAAAAAAAGGTTTTCTCAAACGTTTAGACGGCTACGAAAATGTTGAAATGTAAAATATTGTTGCATTGTAATCAAAAAAGAATTTGTTGAATATGCCTAACCTAAAATAAAATTCAAGAATTAATAGAGTTAAATATTTGCTACTCTGAAATGGCGACGGCTATCATAACATTATTTTCAGCAGGATAATAATGACAATATTATATATATTAAGGATTAGGCCCGAGGGATTCTTATTCACTACACTCGTTTCTAACCTGTCCACACTGGAAACCGAAAACACAAGTACGAGACACTAACTTGGGAGAGGACATGCAAAAACTCTGCGGGGGCTCATCTTAAAAACTTCAGTAGATGTTTGTCATGGAACTCCCTCCTTAAATTCGATTCGAAAGGCACAAATATTCCGGTTCTTGAATAAGAAGCGCGTATGCCTTCGGAAAGAGAGAAGAAGAAATAAATAAATCAACTCATGCATATTCTTCATGTACGTATGCTTGGTGACAAGAAACAGTATTTTTTTTTTCTCTTCAAGAAATTGTTTTCAACTTTTTGCTAGGTGACCCAACAGGAGTGGACGAAATAGCTTATTCATTTAAACTGGAAGCTTGCTTTTTTTTCAACAATGGAAAACACATTATTTCCAGTGAAATATCGACTCAACTACCTAGAATGGCTACCACGGGCTTGGTGACTGAATACTAAAAAACTATCGAGCGACTTACTTCACAGCAGTGTCACTTAGTTTCAACAAGAACAGTTCAAGGCTTCCCGGGTGTCCTGCAAGGTTCGGTATTTATTTTTTTAATAGCAAGCAGATGAACTGGCCTTACAATATGAAGACCCCTCTCACTGTGTCGGTTGCAGTTATTTTCTGGTAATTATGTCTTGCCGATGGCGCTGTCGCTTTGTAATCATACTTAGGAGTTATTTTTTTTTATTTTGCCTTTCGCGACATGTTCGACTAATCGTGACAATACGTTTCAACTTTTCTGCATAAACGTTGATCATCGTTTATCTTGTCCGCATCGATTAATCTTCTTATGTTTTTTTTTGTTTTTTCGTCGCGTCCATCTCTTCTGTTATCACAATCGAGACTTCTAGATTATTATTTTTTCTCCCTGCAATTTTAGAAATGTAATTTTTCATGATCATCCAGCGAACGCCTGAGACATTTCAGCAAAATGTCGATTATTCAATGGATGTTGTAAGGTTCCATGTTTTTTTTCACTATCTCTTGTTTGGTCGATTTTGAATTTGGGAGTTATTTTTTTTATTTTGCCTTTCGCGACATGTTCGACTAATCGTGACAATACGTTTCAACCTTTCTACATAAACGTTGAAACGTTTCAACGATCAAACGTTTGATCGTTGAAACGTTTCAACGTTTATGTAGAAAGGTTGAAACGTATTGTCACGATTAGTCGAACATGTCGCGAAAGGCAAAATAAAAAAAATAACTCCCAAATTCAAAATCGACCAAACAAGAGATAGTGAAAAAAAACATGGAACCTTACAACATCCATTGAATAATCGACATTTTGCTGAAATGTCTCAGGCGTTCGCTGGATGATCATGAAAAATTACATTTCTAAAATTGCAGGGAGAAAAAATAATAATCTAGAAGTCTCGATTGTGATAACAGAAGAGATGGACGCGACGAAAAAACAAAAAAAAACATAAGAAGATTAATCGATGCGGACAAGATAAACGATGATCAACGTTTATGCAGAAAAGTTGAAACGTATTGTCACGATTAGTCGAACATGTCGCGAAAGGCAAAATAAAAAAAAATAACTCCTAAGTATGATTACAAAGCGACAGCGCCATCGGCAAGACATAATTACCAGAAAATAACTGCAACCGACACAGTGAGAGGGGTCTTCATATTGTAAGGCCAGTTCATCTGCTTGCTATTAAAAAAATAAATACCGAACCTTGCAGGACACCCGGGAAGCCTTGAACTGTTCTTGTTGAAACTAAGTGACACTGCTGTGAAGTAAGTCGCTCGATAGTTTTTTAGTATTCAGTCACCAAGCCCGTGGTAGCCATTCTAGGTAGTTGAGTCGATATTTCACTGGAAATAATGTGTTTTCCATTGTTGAAAAAAAAGCAAGCTTCCAGTTTAAATGAATAAGCTATTTCGTCCACTCCTGTTGGGTCACCTAGCAAAAAGTTGAAAACAATTTCTTGAAGAGAAAAAAAAAATACTGTTTCTTGTCACCAAGCATACGTACATGAAGAATATGCATGAGTTGATTTATTTATTTCTTCTTCTCTCTTTCCGAAGGCATACGCGCTTCTTATTCAAGAACCGGAATATTTGTGCCTTTCGAATCGAATTTAAGGAGGGAGTTCCATGACAAACATCTACTGAAGTTTTTAAGATGAGCCCCCGCAGAGTTTTTGCATGTCCTCTCCCAAGTTAGTGTCTCGTACTTGTGTTTTCGGTTTCCAGTGTGGACAGGTTAGAAACGAGTGTAGTGAATAAGAATCCCTCGGGCCTAATCCTTAATATATATAATATTGTCATTATTATCCTGCTGAAAATAATGTTATGATAGCCGTCGCCATTTCAGAGTAGCAAATATTTAACTCTATTAATTCTTGAATTTTATTTTAGGTTAGGCATATTCAACAAATTCTTTTTTGATTACAATGCAACAATATTTTACATTTCAACATTTTCGTAGCCGTCTAAACGTTTGAGAAAACCTTTTTTTTGTTACCGAGATGATAGAAGAAGAAGAGAAAAAAATAATTGAATAATTTTGAGAACTTCTTAATATTGGACAGTATAACCACTATGTTGTCGATGGAAACGAGGCAAGAACAACATTACCACTATGCTATCGGGGTGAACGGCATTTTTCCATTATCATTTGTGTCCACACACAAAACTTCGTGTCTGTCTGCATCCATACCTAGATCGAGAAATTCGAACCATGCCTCAGCCCCTTGTGACTTATTTAATTCTTTACACTCATCAAAATATGTGCTTAATAAAATGCCTCAATCGCACGAGCTATGGCATCCTCTGTAAGCATCCAAGCAACCACATGTATAAATTATAGTCTCCCACACATAATGCTCTTTCATGTCCAAATAGATTCGCTTCCTCCACCATCAGGGCAGTGGGAGCTCGTGTACCATGAGGGGTTGAATAGACCTAAAAAATCGGTTGGGATGGAAAAAAAATGGAGATATTTCTCAGATCAGAATAGGCTTGTATTTGCTGTCCTCGGGTTTAAGAAGCCTAGTTAGTAAGTTGGTTGTTTCCCCCTGCACCATTTCAATTTTTGAATAATCACTTGTTAGTTATGAACGCACCGTTGACATCTTGTCTGATTATTTATGTGTTTGGATTGAGGCTCCGTATTTGCTCGCAACATTTATTTTCTTCTTTTTCTTGTTATATGATTTTTACATTAGAAACGACAGATTTCCATTAACAGTATTTCATGTTATGGAAACATTTAAGTCTATACGCCATCGGAGGTGGGATTGCAACCTACGTCATCCGACAAAAATCAGGATCGGTATTGTAACATTTAATTGCTCAGGTCATTTTTAAATATGTACAGCTATAGGTAAACATTGTAACTTGAGCCCTCAGAGTCGTAGACCGGCAAAAATACACCTCTGTTAATCACCTCGTGTGGGGAAGAGGGACAATTGTAGTTGTTGGTGTAATGCACTTCGAAGCAGACGTGCCCCACTTTTTCAATTTCATCAAAACAACTATTATTCATCCTCATCGTTGCCATTAGCCAAAATAGCCTCGCGTTACAATTTTCGTAGTAATCTCCGTTCGCCCCTTGGCTTTTCGTAGATTAACAACAATCGTCTGAAGTTTGAACTCTCCATACCGTTGCAAGCTGTTTTTGTGATTGTCCGCCTCGATTATTCAAAATACCTCATGTTCGCATATTCAAATACACACAAGTGAAGAGGGTTCATATCACATCAGTGATTTTAAATTGTATTCTCAGGGGCCATGCACACATTTCCTAACATTGTTGATTTGTTGTCGATGAGTTGTGCAGGTACAGCCGTGAAGTTGTTAATAAGACCCAACACAGACAAGTCCCCCCCATCATTGCTTTTCGACATAGTTGTTGACTATCAGTATATCAGTATAGAATAACATGGTGCCATTTTCTGTTTCTGTTTGCCAACAAAGCAAATCTACAGGCCACAGGTTCGAGAAACAAGACATTTTTTAAAAATTCTCCTGCGCATAACATGGACCACCTATAGCAATAATATAATATAGATCAATTTTAACAAATATAATTCAAAATTATGTAGTGAGATTTTGGTTTAGTATTTAATCACAACAGCAAAACAAACTTCACAACTAAAGTTAAGTGCATTTTGCATACATGCAGAAACATAAATTTACGCCCCCGAGGTGGTTGTTGGAAGACTATATACAATAAGACACACCGCCCCATTCTTTACAATAATAAAAATATTGAATAAGTAAGCAGTAAAATAAAATTCTTTGTTTCATTTTGATGTGAACAAAAATTATAGTTGATCTGAACCCCCTTGTCCAAATAAAGAGTAAGCTCCGGTCCCATCTGGAGACTGCAAAACTGATATGTATGTCTATTCATAAAACCCAAAAGTTTTAACATCCATGCACATTACCGTACTGTGGCTGTTGCGCCCCACACCCATGTGTAATATTTTATTTCTCTTGTTGGCTGAACGCGAAGATGCTCGAGACTGCTTTCAAAAATTATTTTCAGCCTCGCTTCACGATACAGCCGTATGCATGTAAAACTAGTATATCACACACAGGCAGAGGGGCAAAAAATAACATTTCTCTCTTTCCCTCGCTTTTGCCCATCTTCCAGTGTTCGTCTAGATAGCGTGACTAGCAAAAATATTGAAATCGAAATAAGAATTATCCGTTATGGTCTCCCTCCCTTCTTTGCATGCATGTTGCGCTGACATGTAAATAAGCGCTATGCTTTAATAAAAAAAACAACCATTGTACAACTGTATAGATCCTCGCCCATCTCATGCCAGAGACTGGGTATATATCTTGTGTACAGTTTATAGTGGCATCATATTCCTTCACCAGATATCAAACTCGAGAGACTTGCAAGACAGCTCAGGTTATAATTTATTACGAGGTCTGTTTTTTTAAAAATAATAATCGTCAGTCCATATGACAATGCTTGCTGTTTAACTAACAGTATTCAAATCTCTGAGGGGGCCGGGGCATTCCACATTTACCTTTGCTAGAAAACGCAGTGCAATAAATATTCTTTTTAAGTTATGCAATAATTTTGACATTATATTCATGTCCATTCGCCAAACTAGATTTATATACACAACCAACTCTGATGCGACATTGTGAAAGATTCTCGCATGTTCGCGAAACAGGAAATACACGTCATAGCTTCCGTGAATCGAAAGCAAGGTTACTGGGGCACGCAAAATACCGTAAGAAGAATTATATATTCCAAATGCAGGCATCATCATTTTTCTCTTGCACAAATAGAATAATCGGGCTGAATTTCCAGTCTAAAACTACCATGTTCTGGCAGCAAGTATCAAAAACCTGTGGTAATTTTATTATATGATAGGAGGTGAGTGAAATAGTTGTTGTAAGTTACCTTTTAAACCCAGTACGTGTGTAGGAAAAACTGCGTATAAGCTGTATCACACTCTCTCTGTCTGTGTGTCAGGTGGTCGTGTCGTTCGCTAGTTGTATGTCACAGCTTAACCCGTACTAGGTAATATTTTTACATGAGGTAAGTTGACATACTCTGGTAGGGTATATGTTTCAAGCCTCTAGCTGTAGAGCCTATTTGCAAAAAATAAGTTTGGTAACACTACTCGTCAAAAGCAGCTCAAACAGTGTTGCTAGCTGTAGGTTAATAGGTTATACAATTGCAAAAGGTGAGTTGCTTATAGCCTATCTGGAAGGCTTGGTGTGTGTGTGTCCATGGCTTATGTCGTAGGTTAATAAAATTTGCAATAGATCTTGTATGTCTTGCCAACCGTCGGCCCTTACATGTGATATAGCAGTTTTACTTATTGTAAGACATAGTGTGTATGTATGAGTAGGGGGAGGTTAGTTTAGTTCACAATAAATCGACCTGTCACGCTATGACCAATTTCTGCTTTTGAGTCACCTGTAAGGCTATATGTGGGTGGGTGAAAAAGCTTAGTTTAATTCACGATAGATCACATTTTAAATTTGTTAGGTTAGTTTTTGTAGAGCTCTCTTTTTCCATCTTTCCTCTATACAGTGAAGACGCAATTAGCTAACCTAGCATACAACATACCTTCCTAATTAATATGGATATTGTCACACACTCCTCTTATTTTATACTGTTGTAAATAGAAAAGATTATGTACGGTAAATGTTTTGTACATTATAGGGAAAAAATGCAAAATATCCTCCAATTTTAATTCGAATCGAGTCGAATTTTTACATATTTCCACGCCGCCACATATTGTCCTATTTGCTTCTTTTACTTGCCTTGCTTAATTAACTCTCGCTAATTAGCATTTTTTTGGAAGAAGTCAACTAGAACAACATATGGCGGTATGAGAAATATGTAAATCAAAGAACATTTTAGCAATATATGGGCCCTAGCAATTAGCTTTCTCGACTAAGAGTACTCTTTCAAACGTCTTCTGCTGATCGTATTACTAAACGAGGACGTTTAAAATTTTTGGGTGTTGAAAAAGTTTGACCCTACTTTTTTATTTCTATTGTTTGCTAATAGATGGCGCTAATAGTACCCCCTCCCCTCCCCTCTCCCCTCTTCTCCTCTGCTGTATGACAAATAGCACAAACATAGAAATCAAGATTTTGGAGAGCAAAACATAAAATTTGCATGCATCTGATGTCGAACCGGGAACTTTTATCTTTCGGGGAGTCAACATTATTTTTTACTCAGTCGTCATATAACATGAACGCACGCAAAGATTCACATGTGCTTTTATTATTTTGTGTTCGGTAAGTACAAGTATATTCTTACATAAATTATTGTTTAATTTAATAAATTGTAAAACTCGGAGCCTGCTATACTAGCCTGTCTATTGAAAGCGAATGTTGCGTGCACGCGGAAATAGCACAGAAAAAATACCGGATGGAAGTAATTTAAAATCACTGGGGGCAAGGTCAGTATTACGAGAACGTAAAAAACACGTGCTTCATTCAACTTCGAAAAATAAGAATGAATGTGTGCATACAGAACACATATGCTTTCTTTTCATAGTTGTAAGAACATATAAATTGTGCATGAGGTAAGTTACGAGAAGGCTCTCTCAATTAGGTACAAGTATTGTACAATTAGGTACAAATTGTTGTACAATTATTTCCCCCAGTTGCCCAGTTGGAGTTGGGGGCATAACACTGGTATTATTTGTAATCACAGTGCTTACTCATGTATTTTGTTTAATATTTTATTTCAAATTCACTGTCAGAAACTAGTGTTGTTAGTTTCTGCATGTAGGTTTATTTACTCTGTTGGTTGTCACTGTCAAGTTTTTAGTATTCGTACAGCATAAAAAGCTATAACCCCCCTCTCAAAATATATACATTGTATACGCCAAGATGCGCAATAGCCTGGCAACACATCATGAAAAAACATGCCAAGAAGACCCAGTGGGTTTATAAGTCAGTGCTGCCAATTCCTATTTGTAGGTTAGCTTAGCCAGTGAAAGATCATATAGTAGAATTTTTGTAGAGTGGGTGTTTGCGAGTTCCACGACGCGCTGCCTGCCGATACTCTATGCAGCGTCATCCTGATTGCGGAGAAGTCCTTCGTCCACGACGTGAAGAACGAGAGGGTGACGGAACAGTTTTAAATTCATAAAAAATTGCCACATACTAAAAATCAACATCCAACACATTTTAGGTTATATAAAATTTGTGAAAACCTTATAATACTGAAATATTAAAACAAACGGAGTCCCCCCTGTAGGTTAGTTCGGTGCGTAAATAAAAAAAATGATAGGTTAAGTTATATCACTTAGGATCGTAAAAAAAAAAAATAGGTTAAGTTGTATCACGTAACATCGTGATATACCTACCAAGTATAAATGGAAAAAATGAGTGCGGTGAAAATTTGTACTAAAACATCGCTAAACGCTATAACATCGACAAAAAATTGTCAAAATATGTCAAAAAGTGATATTCGATTGATAAAAAAAGAGGATACCTACAAAATATGATCCTCAAATAATGACGTTCAAACAGTACCTAAATAAAAAAAATGATAGGTTAAGTTATATCACTTAGGATCGTAAAAAAATTAAATAATCGTAAAAAAAGGATAGGTTAAGTTGTATCACGTAACATCATGATATACCTACCAAGTACGAGTGGGGGAAAAATGAGTATGGTGAAAATTTGTACTAAAACATCGCTAAACGCTAAAACATCGACAAAAAATTGTCAAAGTATGTCAAAAAGTGATATTCAATTGGTAAAAAAAGACCATACCTACTAAGTACTATTTTGAAACAACTAATATACACTACTGATTAAGCTTCCGGCTTGCTGTCGCCCATAGCTCAACTGCAATCAGTGCCCATAAACTGATCGATTACAACCAATTTGATCTGGCATCCGTAATTGTTGCTTGATCGCGACGAAAATCCACACATCCGTCCTTGCACACATGCTGCTGCGCTGGTAAAAGTTTCACATAAATCTGACCGCTGGAAACCGAGATATTTAAATGGTTTTCATTACGGTCGAATTTCCTAAGCTTTAGACGCATAACGTGACCTTTCGGGTGCTCGCCCGTCCATTCTCGGGACTTCCTTTCATTCTCCCGTCGGCTTGGCAAATCAAATATATATTCTTACAAATTAAAACACTCAACAGTTTGATTCAACACATTTTTTACGGCTAATTGGTAGAGTAATAATAATAATAATAATGACGACGGTAAATCTGACTGTCACAACCTCGCCCCCTTCTTCTTCCAAGGATTTCGTAAGCGTGAAAAAAATTCGTTCTACACAGGGACAGAATTTTTTGTTACAAATACATGAACACCCTGTATATAAAAATTGACAAACAAATACATGAACACCCTGTATATAAAAAATTGACAAACAAATACATGAACACCCTGTATATAAAAATTGACAAACAAATCCATTAATACCCTGTGTATAAAATTGACTCTCTGAACTGCACTGACACTGTGACATTCCAGTTACATAACACATATAATAATACCCTGAATATAAACATAATATGAAGAGTATATACACAAAATAAGAACAAGATGTGAGCATTTAGGTATCAGCTTGCTTTCTTACGTCGCTCTTACTCTCGTACAGTGCTGTCCACTCTCTGCGCTTCTCATCGGAACAGTTCCACCTCTTGAAGTTCTCTCTATGCTGGGGTGCTATCGTTTTCCCAGTCGTGCAGTCCACTAACTCCAGAATATTGGCGGCGAGCTTGCTCTTGCAGAAGTACGGACCATCGTACATGAAAAAGAGCTTCTTGATTTTCCCTTCGATTTGAGAGCTAAGTCCGTGGTTTTTTACAAATGCGAGGTCTCCAGTTCGAATCTCGGCGCCGTCTCTTTCCTGTCTTTCATTAGCCTTCCTCCTGGTTTCTCTCGTCCGTTCGAAGGCCATCAGGATTTTTGTTTGACAGTTGGGTCGCGGTTGTCCTCGTTCAACCCAAAGTGACGAATTACGTCTCACCGTGGTGTGCTGCCGAATTGTAGCTCTGCTGGTGTGAACCCAAGGGTGTCGGATTCTGCGAACAACACTTCCCGCGGTTTCTCTGCCACAAACGATGTTGGGTTCTTTGCTGTTCTGACGCGGTTAGGCTTGGTTTGCATACAGATGACGCAGTCGCGCACCCATCTCTTAGCGTCTTTCCGCATCCCTTTCCAATAATAGGTACTCTCGAGGTATCTCCATATTTTCCTCCCCCCGAAGTGACCTGATTTGTCATGCGCTTCCTCCAAGATATTCTTGCTCGCTTCAGCTGGCACATATACCCGCAGGCGCTCCGGGTTGTGGACATCTGTCTTGCACAGGATCCCGTTCGCGACGAGAAAATGCTCTTCCACGCGTCGCTGGCGACGTGGATCTGCGGGTTGCTGGTCTTCCAGGATACTGAAGAACTGTGCGAGCTCGGCATCTTCGTGTTGCATCTCTGCAAACCGCCCGCGGCTGAAGGTGGTCAGGTACGGGGAATCGAACTGCATCAAATTTACGTGCACTTTTGTTAATCCTTTCCCTCCAACGTATCTTGACAGGGCATCCGGCACAATGTTCTCTCGCCCTTTCACATACTCCACCTCGAACGAGTAGCGCTGAAGGCGATTGCTCCACCTCGTTAGTCTCATACTCCAGTTTTTCTCGCGGTGCAGCCATTGGAGATTCCGGTGGTCTGTTCTCACAACAAAGTGGCCTCCTGCCAGATAAACATGAAAGGTTTCAATGGCCCACACAACGGCCAGGCACTCGAGTTCTCCGACGGTGTAATTTCTCTCCGCCCCCCGCAGGGAACGACTGGCGTACTGAATCACACGTTTCTCCCCCTAATTTTCTTGATACAGTACTGCGCCCACGGCCGTGATCAAAGCGTCGCACTGGACATAAAAAACGTCAGAAAAATCAGCGTGGTAGAGGCGAACCTGTTCACAGACGGCATCCTTCAGTTTATCTAGGGCTCCTTGGTCTGTCCACTTCCATGCCTTTCCTTGTTTCAGCAGCTCAAATAGGGGTGACGCAAGTCCGCTGAAGTTCTGTATGAAGCGCCGGTGCCACGTAAATATCACTAGAAGGCGCTGGACTCCTTTCCTTGATGTCGGGGGCTCAAGCTTCCTTATCGTTTCGAACCTCGCTGGGTCTTGTCTCACGCCCTGCGCATCTATGATGTGGCCCAAAAATTGCACTTCCGTTTGAAAGAAAGCCGATTTTTCGGGTTTAATCGTCATTCCCGCAACTCGTAATTTCGTGAGGATCAGACTTAAATGTTCGAAATGTTCTTCCACGTTTCTTGAAAAGCACAAGATGTCATCTACGTACCACAGACAGAAATCTTTCACTTCGTCCCCGAGCACTTCCGCCATGGCGTTCGTGAAAGCTTGCACGCCGTTAGAGATTCCGAACGGAACGACGGTAAACTCGTATAAGTTATCCTCGAATCCGAAGGCTGTATAAGGCATGCTCTGTTCGCACAATGGGACCTGACAGAATCCAGATAACATATCGATTTTTGAGAACACGTGTTTGCCATGGAACAGTTGTAGGGTGTCCTGTAGTTTTAAGGTTCTGACGCGTTCCAGCTTACACCTTGTATTTAACGCGCGAAAATCTCCGCAAATTCTAAGGCTATTGTCAAATTTCTTCACCACGAGAAGAGGATTCAAATGTACGGAGCGTGATTTCCTTATTACGCCCCACTCCAGCATCTGCTGCAGCTGCCGACGCACTTCCGGTCGATGTGTAAACGTTATTGGGTAAGGCTTACTGACATCTGGACTTTCTCCCTCGACACGGATTTCATGCGCATATTTCCGGCACTTTCCTGGCCTTTCATCAAGAACGACTGCATTCTCCCTCAAAAGATTGGCGAAAACTTGCTTCTGACCCGCTGAGATTTTCACACGAAGCGACTGTGGCGTGCAACCTTTCCTGTACTCCTTTGTCGCGGTAGACCTCCGAACTCAAAGCGACGACGGGGTATGCGCATGACATCCAGAATTCGACGTTAAACTCTTCGTCGCGATTATTCAAGGTTACAGAGTGTCGACCGATGTTAAGCTCAGACGCATACCGGCTCAGGAAATCCATTCCTAGCAGCAGGTCCACGGACAATGACTGGACCACCAGAACCTCAACCTCAACGTGATGTTCACCCAGCGTTGCCTGCAGAATGGTGTGACCGAGGGGCCTCTCTCTCGCTTTGCCCGAGAAATCGATGAGTCTAAAATCTCGTACGTGCCGAAGTTGTGTCACGCGCCGCCAAGTTGCCGCCGAGCACAAGCTTGCCTCACTTCCTGTGTCTAGGAGCCCCATCACAATTTCATCGCCCACTCGCAGTTGTACCTGTGGCGATTTCGAAGGCCAGCGGTCCTCGTGACTTTCCTCGGCTTCTTCGTTGGCGTGGATCTCCTCGTCCAGCCAAGCAGCACGGATCCTGATCGGCGTGGTCTTTGTTACATCCGGGTGGTTCGGCTCAAGCAAAGGTGGATCAGGTGTAGTCTGCCCCGCATCCGAGCCCTGACGCGAGACTTTTATTAGTTTCCCGAATGCTGGTATCCCGACGGTCCTGGCCTGGGCGAACCGCGTCTGGAATTCGGCCTGGTCTCTTCTCTCGCTGGGCTCCGTTGCATCCTCGCTCCACGGCGTCCTGCATCTCCCCGATCTGACTCCGGGCTGACCGACCTGCTATTCGCGTGGCGCTGATAAAATCCATCCCGGACTTGGCCGTTCTGAAAAAAGCCGTCGTTTCTTCTCGGCGACGAAAGAGTTGGACCTCCACGCCGTCTCCTGCCTCTGAACGGGCGTCTCCGTCGCGGTGAAGGTGGATCTTGCAGCTGGCAGTTCCTTTCAGCCCCTGGACAGTGGTGCTGTCCTATCCATCCCTGCTGGATTAGATGGACGCGCCGGTGTTTATTCCGGTGCGACGCATCATCTTCCGGTCGGCGCCGCTTACTTAACTTCTCACCTCTGGTTTTCTGCCTCTCCTCCTCGCACTGAAACGGGTTTTCTAGCGTGAGGGACATTCCGTCAGCGTCAAATACCTCCATTGAGGTGACGACGAATCTCGTGCGGAAAATGGTAGACCAGAGCGGCGATTATCTCTGCCGTAGTCATTTAGGGTTGCAGAGATTTGAACTCATTGTACCTTTTCCAAAAGTACTGGGCATACGTAAGTCCTCCGCCCCTGTCGTGTCGTTCGTTTCGCACCTGCATCAGCATCCTCTCGACTTGCAGGGGACGTTGGAAATAAGTGAGAAACGCTTCTTTGAACTCTTCATATGAATTGAAGTTCCCCTCGTTCCTATCCATCCAGTTCTTTGCCCGGTCCTGCATTAAACCTTTCAGAATCAGGAGCCTATCTTCGTCCGTCAAACCTAACTCTCGGGCGGTAGAATTAAATTCCTCGAGGTACGTGGAAGGCAGGATTCTATCAGCACCCGAAAATTTTTTGAAATGCTTCCGGTATTCAGGCGGAAACAGAGCCCTCCTTGCTGCCGGTGGTTCAAACTGTAGGTCCTCGTCCCTCTGCTCGTGGCGCTGGCTCGGGCGTGGTGACGTAGCGTCTTCTCTTCGAAGGGGGCGGGGCGTTTCTGGAGCTCGCTGGTCGCTTTCACCGTTCGAGCAAGTGGCGATGTCGACTGCCGGTGGTGACGTCACTCAGGCCTCCCGCGACGATTGTGACGTGCCGCTGCTATTTACGCTCAGTTGTCGCACTTTCATTTCGAGGTCCTCGATCCTCTCGGAATTTCCTTCGGCTCGAACTGATACTTCCCTCACTTGTCGCCCCAGGGTGTCTATGCCACGGTCACATGTCGCATCCAGCTGCACGCATTGTCGGGCCATCTGCTGCATATTCTCCTCTTCGTCGCGCACGCTCTGAGACAGTGTTGCCATCTGGTTTTCTTGCCGGTCGATCCGCGCGTTGGCTTCGGCGATCTTGGCTTCCACCCGGGATTCGCACTCCTGTACCCGCGTGACAAGTTCCTGCGTGATCACCTCACCGGAAGTACGGATGGTCTCCTGGAGGCGGTCTTCCGTCACTTGCATCTGGGTGCTGATGGCCTCTATCTTGCTTCGTGTGGCTTCCATCTTTGATTCGATTCCGCTTCGCGTGGCTTCCATCTTTGATTCGATTCCGCTTCGCGTGGCTTCCATCTTTGATTCGATTCCGCTTCGCGTGGTTTCCATCTTTGATTCGATTCCGCTTCGCGTGGCTTCCATCTTGGCTTCCAGCGAGGCTCCCATTCGCAGTAGCATCTCGATGATCTGCTGGGAGTTGGCACCACTGAGGCTAGCTGCTTCACCGACCCGTTCTGCTCCTCCCAGGGATCCCTGTTGCGCGCTGAACTCACCGGCCCGCTCCCCGCTGTTCGGCAAACTGGTTCCTTCACGTGGACTTAACGGGACATCGCACCGGGAACAAACTGGCCTCGCGGTGCCGACGTTTTCGCTTTCTGGGAACTCCTCGCCGCAGACATCACAAATCACCCTTACGTCACTCATGTTTAAGTTCTCGATCCGGCGGTTGCGCAATCTCATGAAATCAAATATTCAACCCTCGGTCGATTCTCAATGCTCGCTGACAAGCGTAAACGTAAGCGCTCACAATATATACCTATATATTTATAAACAATTCACACACGAAACGAGAAAAGGGCGGTCGATTCCCCCTTTGCCAGTACTCAACACATAACGCCTAATGCCACATGCCAAACAAAAATTTTTAAATGCCTAACGCCTTAAATAGCTGCCCTAGTACCTTGACAAAATAAACGCCTAATATCTCAATTACCACCTCACGTCAAAAATAAAACAATAAAATCTCACAATGAATAACAGTTACATGACACCAAAATACGCCTGACGAAGCCCTTACAAAAACGACATATACCTCTGCACTGAGGGTGCTTTCGATTTAAAATATACCGGTCCCTGTGTTCGCAGCGCCAAAAAATGTGAAACGCCCTCCCTTGCCCGGGAAAACAAATGTTACCACTACCTAGATAGAGGCGGCAAAATCTCCCTCGGACAAGTGAAATAGCGTTACGGTCCAGGTTAAGTTCGTGGGTAGGAACCGGTGACCAACAGTGCATAGTGATTAGCCATATCGAATAAAACAAAAATAAAACATATACTTTCTATTACCACCTCTTTACCTGTAGCCGGGAAGCGGCTAGCTGCATACCTGAAAATCACGGGTAGCGACATGCGTACGAAATGATATAGCCCAAAAATTAACATGAAAAAATAAAAAGTATATTCTATTCATAACAAAACAAAAATCAATTAGTTACATCTCCCCCTCTTTCACTCACACATTCTCTCTCAGATTCAATCCTTTCGGGGTCATCAACACAAAAAATGATACATGACATGTACAGGTTTTATGACGACGAGCCCTAATTAATGCATTCATATTGAAATTTACCTTGAATTTTTGTCTAATCAGGTCATTTGTGATTTTACTCCAGTGCTACTCAAATCCTAGCCAGCCCTAACTTAAGTTCACTTTTTTAAAAAAAAACTAGGTCAGTGACGTGACAATACATTATTTGTCCAGCATAAACAAAGGCGTCTCAACGGCAATTACGCTCACGTGGGCGGACGTTTTCCTTTTACATGACCTCCCGTGGTTCCAAACATAACCATAACCTCCGCTGAGTGACGCAAACATATACTCTCAAGCAGGCGGAACTTAAACACTTCGCCGCGACGAGCTATTCATATTACTAGGCAAATACTTTAACAAATATCACATACGCGACCTGACGTAGCTAGCAGCGACACAGCGCTGACACATAAAAATGAACAAACCTCGAACAGATTAAACAATTAAGCGGGCGGCGCTTTACTCTAATAGTACGCACTTTAAACAAATACAAAGGAGCACAAACAACAACGAATTTAAGATCATTAAAAAAAATATCACCAGAAATAAGAAAAATTGACCTGAGACGAATAAAATTTACAAATGACAAGACGGGAGTTTGGTATGAAGTTTCGAGTTGTGTGGGCGTTTTCAAAATGTTGACGAATTTCAAGGGCGTTATCTAAATCAATCGAGCCGTCACGTGTTGACATTCACACAGATGAACACATTACCATCTCTCAGCTTCCAAGGTGCATCCTGGCGTCTTTATGGGCGATTGAAAACACATAGTATTCTCACGAAAGGTTTTCCTATCCTTCCTTGGTCGCGACGATAAAGATGCGAAGAGCGTTCATACATCTGGTTCCTCGGCTTCTCTCCCTCTCGGGATCGGTGAACATCTCCGTGGTCTGGCACGGTTCGGACGTCGTATCTGGGCGGTCGTTCGTCTCGTCGGCGTCTTCTCCATCACCGTCGGACGATCTCACGCGTCGGGACGTCAACATGGCAGCGTTCGACATCTCTCTCTCTCTCTGTGGCGGCTGGTAGGCATCGTCGGCGCGTCGGGACGTCAACAGGGCAGCGTTCGACATCTCTCTCTCTCTCCGTGGCGGCTGGTAGGCATCAGGCGGCGTAGCTCGTCGTTTCTTGGCATGTTGTAGGCATGGGTCGTAGTCTTGTCTGACATCGGGCGAATCGAGGGTAACGCCCTCACATCTCTTCTTCCTCTAGCCCGCCATAATTGTCGATGTTCCTCGTTTCACAAAAACTATAAACGGCGTTAAATTATCACGGAAACACAGTCTCGCTTCAACTTCCTCCAGCGGTTGAGGTAAGCGCACTCGTGTAGACTTACTGCCTATCCACACTGATGTTCGCGAAGCACAACAAAGTCCACTGTATACGGAGAGGTAACACGGAGGTGCTCTCGCTACAAGGATCGTGGTAAGACTGTATACGGAGAGGTAGCAAGTAGGTGCTCTCGCTACAAGAATCGCGGCAAAACTGTGTGTCGAAAAAGCATGTCCTTCGTTTTATTCCGATTTCGAAAAAGGACGCTCGGCGCTCGTTGAAGGGACGCTTCCGGAGAGGTCATTCCACTTCGCTCTGTTGTCTCCCAACCTGGACGGGTCGTGCTCGAAGTTTGGTTTCTACGGATTAAGCTTCCGGCTTGCTGTCGCCCATAGCTCAACTGCAATCAGTGCCCATAAACTGATCGATTACAACCAATTTGATCTGGCATCCGTAATTGTTGCTTGATCGCGACGAAAATCCACACATCCGTCCTTGCACACATGCTGCTGCGCTGGTAAAAGTTTCACATAAATCTGACCGCTGGAAACCGAGATATTTAAATGGTTTTCATTACGGTCGAATTTCCTAAGCTTTAGACGCATAACGTGACCTTTCGGGTGCTCGCCCGTCCATTCTCGGGACTTCCTTTCATTCTCCCGTCGGCTTGGCAAATCAAATATATATTCTTACAAATTAAAACACTCTACACTTTGATTCAACACATTTTTTACGGCTAATTGGTAGAGTAATAATAATAATAATGACGACGGTAAATCTGACTGTCACAACATTCTAAATTAACCATGCGTTCTCATCGTTGCGGTTAAACAAAGTTACGGAAAAGCGACGTAAAAGTAGGCTAAATACAAAAATTTGCAATATATATATTAACTGAAGAAAACTGTCATTTACTGAAGGAAATTAAAAAAAAACTCCCCGTACCTTTTTATGCCGTATCACCTTTTATATTGCAGAAATTGGCGTGTAAACCAGAGTATTCTAAACGTATTATCTTAAAATTTGCTAAGAAAATATTATGACGAAAATAATTGTAATTCCAGAAAAGGCATTCCCATAACATTAAGTTCTTGCCTGTCAGAACCAACCTATGTATTCGCAATGAACAAGGCTGTTCACGTGTTCAGCCATTGACTGTTACAAGTTTTGCTTTGTCACCCTAATGGGAAAACCCTCTACCGAGTAGCTGAATTATAGTAGCTAGGGCATAATTCATCTCCAAGAAATGGAGCACAGATTTTTGCACTGGAAGTTACAAGATACTTGTTTTACACAGTAAAGCCCCTATCACACTGAACTGGATTTCTAGTTAGAATGCCCTAGTTGGCGATGAACTGACTTTCTTGGTAGTAAGCCTGAATCACACGGAACTGGATATCCAGTAGGATTGCTCTAGTTGACGCTGGACTGACTACCCATTTGCTAGTTTTCGTCTCACACGGTACTTGTTATACCGTACTTGTCGATAGTCTTTCGTTCCCATAATGGCGGCCGCGCGAGATGTAAACAACGTATCACTTCACACTTTTAAAATACGATAACTATTCAACCGAGAGGAATATCGTTTCGTATTAAATGGTTTTAGGTAGAGAAGAACGGCGCTGATAAAATGCATACTTTACAACGTTTACTATACACGTATGGAAGAATATTTTAGCTTTTTCAATTGTAAACATGCCTTTCGTGCTGTATGCATTCGGAAACCACAAACAAGAAAGGTTACTTTACAAACTCACAGATTATCTTCACATGGCCAAACTTTGTTCTGATTGGCTGTTCCACAGAATCTAGTACAAGAAGTTAGTAGCATGTAGAACATGTCCTATTCCTCAAAACCAGTCAAGCAGTCAGCCAGGTGGCCATGATTTCTACCCAGAAAGTCAGTTCATCTCCAACTAGGGCATTCCAACTAGAAATCCAGTTCCGTGTGATAGGGGCTTTAATCATGGCCGCCTGGCTGACTACTTGACTGGTTTTGAGGAATAGGACATGTTCTAATTGCTACTAACTTTTTCGACTAGATTCTGTGGAACAGCCAATCAGAGCAAAGTTTGGCCATGTGAAGATAATCTGTGAGTTTGTAAAGTAGCCTTTTTTTGTCTGTGGTTTCCGAATGCATACAACACGAAAGGCATGTGTACAATTGAAAAAGCTAAAATATTCTTCCATACGTGTATAGTAAACGTTGTAAAGTATGTATTTTATCAGCGCCCTTCTTCTCTACCTAAAACCATTTAATGCGATGCGATATTTTTCTCGGTTGGATAGTTATCGTATTTTAAAAGTGTGAAGTGATACGTTGTTTACATCTCGCGCGGCCGCCATTATGGGAACGAAAGACTATCGACAAGTACGGTAAACAAGTACCGTGTGAGACGAAAACTAGCAAATGGGTAGCCAGTCCAGCGTCAACTAGAGCATTCCAACTAGAAATCCAGTTCCGTGTGATAGGGGCTTTAGTTGACGGGACGAGCAGAAGCCCCGTCGGCACGCTTTTCTAAGTGATGACGTCAGGGGACCTCGTGTCTGTGGAGAAGACGTTTTCAAATACGTGACGTCGGAGGTGAATTTCAGTGGTGTTTGAAGGCGTGTTTCTCGAGAACCAAAACAGATATCGCCGAGATATTTTGCACATCTCATGTTTGTGTCATTATCTTTAAAATGAATGGATTTAATACATTTTTGATGTCAAAGTGGAAATGTCCATTATCGAAACGATTCTTACATCCAGACGCCGAACACGACCTTACCATGTTGAACCCACTTAAGACTGGATAAATTGTTCGAAAAAACAAATGTCAACTATTAATGTAGCAAAGAAACACTTAATAAGACATTCATTTATAGCCCTGAATGCATAAATATGGTTAAATTAAGTTTCTGTTGGTGCTATACGAAAGCAAAGAGGAGAGTAAATACACGTTAGCTTATGGGATCACCACGTTTTCTTCCCGTCTTCCCTGGAGAAACTGATCGCAAAAGTGGCTTCAGTTTTCGCGGCTGATCAGCGTTGCAGCAAGCATTCCAGTCATACCTATATAGTTCAATGGTCATTTTAAAAAGTAGTTAATTCTCGACGTTTTCTGCATTGTAAATGTCTGGAACTTATCGGAAATTGTTAATTTTTGTACCACAAATGTAAATCACTTAAGGTGAAAATGACGTGTAGAATTCGAGATTTCAAGAGCTTCGGGAAATTTCGAACATTTCCCGTCCCGAAAATTTCCCGACTTCGTAGTAAATACACTACATTGTATAATTTTTTAATCAAACAAGAATTGTGTATTTCTGTCTTTCAACGATCCTCTTAGACAAGCACAGGACCACAGATTATAGTACGTATGCTAGGGGCGTGCAGGATCCCGACATGGGATCCCGGGAAATATTGAAGTGTCATTTTAAAACGTCGTTAATTCTCGACGTTTTCTGCATTGTAAAGGTCGAATCAAACAGAACTGGATATCCAGTTACTTGGCGCTGAACTGGCTACCTGCCTGGATATGATGGCTGGCTGGCTGACTGCTTGACTATTTCACGCGTAGTTACATAAACAGGACATTCAAATATAATATGATCAGGTGTTCCTTCAGTTGCACCACACTGACAGATTGGGGATTGTACAATCTTTCTAGTGTACAAGTCTTTAGGGGCTAGGGTGTAATTTAGCCGACATCTAAGACTTCTTGACTAGTTTGGAGGAATAGGACATGTTCTAATTGCTACTGGCTCTCCTCGACTGGATTCTGTGGAACAGCCAATCAGAGGAAAGTTTGGGCATGTGAAGATAATCTGTGAGTTCGCAAAGGGGAGTTATTCTGTCTGCGTAACCACGCAACCATGAATATTTGTCAGGGGGGCAAGTACCAGGATAAACGAACCAATAATAATAATAATAATAATAGTTATAATAATAATAATAATTTTAATAATAATAATGTTATTATTATAACTATTATTATTATTGATTTGCTTTATTTCACTTCGCTTCTTGTGCCACTTTTGGCTAATTTGCGAAGATGGCGCATTCATTGAATATGCATACCCGAGTTAATTAAATAGCTTGATCGGTACGCATTGATTACTATATATTTTTTTTCGAGCCAATCTCTAGTCCATAATTTTCATTTTTAATAAAAGCACAAAGCAGTAATTCTCCTACAACATTCTTCAAATAGCTCGTCCATCTTTACAGTACAGATTGTCTGCTCTGCGCAATGACTTATGGGAACAAAAGTCGATCGAGAAGTACGCGGTAACAAGTATCGTGTTAGTCGAAACCTACAAGCCATTAGCTAGTTTTCGCCTCACACGGTACTTGTTACACCGTACTTGTCGATAGTCTTTCGTTCCCATAATGGCGGTCCCGTGAGATGTAAACGTATCACTTCACACTTTTAAAATACGATAACTATTCAACCGACAGGAATATCGCTTCATATTAAATGGCTTTAGGTAGAGAAGAATGGCGCCGATAAAATACATACTTTACAACGTTTACTGTACACATATGGAAGAATATTTTAGCTTTTCCAATTGTAAACACTGTGCACTCACCATAGACGGTGCAACTCGACGTGCCTTTCGTGCTGTATGTATTATATATTGTAATTGGAACAGAACCGAAATGAAATGATCCATGAAATGTTTTGGTGAAAAACTGTAAAGTGCTACCTGTTATAAAATTTTTGGAAGCATTTACGTAGCATTTATGCTAGCAAAAATGTTAAAAAAATGCTTTCGTCTGAACCCGGTTTAAAGGTGGACGAGCAACTTGAAGAATGTTGTAGGAAAATTACTGCTTTGTGCTTTTATTAAACGGTACTTGTTATACCGTACTTGTCGCTAGTCTTTCTTTCCCATAATGGCGGCCGCGCGAGATGTAAACAACGTATCACTTCACACTTTTAAAATACGATAACTAGCCAACCGAGAGGAATATCGCATCGCATTAAATGGTTTTAGGTAGAGAAGAACGGCGCTGATAAAATACATACTTTACAACGTTTACTATACACGTATGGAAGAATATTTTAGCCTTTTCAATTGTAAACATGCCTTTCGTGTTGTATGCACTCGGAAGCCACAGACAAAGAAAAGGCTACTTTACAAACTCACAGAATATCTTCACATGGCCAAACTTTGCTCTGATTGGCTGTTCCACAGAATCTAGTCGAAGAAGTTAGTAGCAATTAGAACATGTCCTATTCCTCAAAACCAGTCAAGCAGTCAGCCAGGCGGCCATGATTACTACCCAGAAAGTCAGTTCATCGCCAACTAGGGCATTCCTACTAGAAATCCAGTTCCGTGTGATAGGGGCTTTAAAAAGGAAAAGTATGTACTAGAGACTGGCTCGAAAAAATATGGTAATCAATGCGTACCGAACAAGCTTTTTAACTCGGGTTTGCATTATTCATATATGAGATTCGCAGTATTCATTCACAAAAAAAAGTCAAACATTTATTAATACACTTGTATTGTAATAATAAGGATTTTCATTTTCAGCTAATCATATTTGTCACGTACACATCTCATCGCTTTGCATAAATACCTAAATATTAATGAACTGAACACGATGGCACTGCACATCATCTCTTTACTTTTTTTTATCGAGAAACGGAGAAACTATAACTGTTCCACAGAATCCAGTCGAGGAAAGCTAGCAGCAATTAGAACATGTCCTATTCCATGTCCAGTAAAGCAGTCAGCCAGGCAGCCATGATATCTACCTAGAAAATCAGGGCATTCCTACTAGAAATCCAGTTCCGTGTGATAGGGCTTTAAGTGAGTGGAAGTTGCAAAAACAGTCACTTGAAGTGAAAATGACGTGTAGAATTCGAGATTTCCAGAGCTTCGGGAAATTTCAAATATTTCCCGTCCCGAAAATTTCCTGCGCATTTTTTCCCGTCCCGAATGTCTGGATTTAAGAAAGAATTCCCGTCCGGACCGAAAAAAAAATCTGTCCCACACACCCCTAACGAATGCACAGGACCACTGAGCTACAGTGTGGACCAACCGCAGCGTAGACTGTAATGCGGCGCCCACACTTGTTTTACGTGTCCAGTGGCGAACGTTCTATATGTAGCGCGTGTACCCCGCTTAGGGAGTGGGTGCAACTCACGAACATTTTCATCAACATCTTTTGGCAGAAGTGGTTAGCACATCGCGCTACGACGCCAGGGGTCCCGGGTAAGAACCCTGGCATGGGCATGGATGTTTGTGTCCATTCATCATATCATCACTCATCCCCATCTTCGCAAATTAGCCAAAAGTGGCACAAAAAGCGAAGTAAAATAAAGCAAATCAGTCAATAAATCATTATTTTGAGTGTGAAAGATGATAATATCATAATATGTTTAGACGTACTAATTTAATTTCTTTCACTATCTCCGTATCTTTGGCAGTTCGTCTTTTTCTGTATGCAAGAGCAAGGGCGCTCGCAGGGGGTGTTGAGGGGGGGGGGGGCATTTTCCATCTCTGAGATATCTGGAAAGACTTCATATAATTTAATTGGTGAAAGTGTAGCTTCAAACATGGACAAGGGGTGCCGTGAAAGTCAGCAGATTAAATACCTATCCAAATTTTCCTAGTGCTGTGGGAAAGATTCACTCCACGTTTTCCCCGCTTTAAGCATGGAGGTAAGCCCTGCTGACCCCCTCTCCCCGGCAAAAATAAGCATCCGGACCTTGTTCACCGAATGCGCTACAAGCCAATAATAAACCTGCAATATGTAACAATCATTTCAAAATTAAATCGAAGGGCAGCAAGAACTAAAGCAGAACAGTGGTGGGGCGTAGTCTTAAGAAGAAGGCAAGCAATGCATTATTATTCTTATTATTACGCTTATTAACATTAACGTCTCCGGAGAAGGGGGATGGGGTGTAAATTATACCACCGAATGGACATTTCCACTAAATTTAAACTTACTTGCAATAATTTTAAAAACTACACTAAAAAAAAGTTCTCTACTTTCAATTCAAGGCAGAAACGAAACTTCCAAAGTTGCGACGACAGCGTTGCGCTCCAAACACGATCCGTGATCTGCCATTATGAAACGTCATCTATCTGGAAGTAGCTGGTTTGTCGTTTGCTCTTCGAGCGTTCAGTTTACTGTGGGGCCTATTGAGAGGCAACACGTGTGGCAGTTTTTACGATACGTACAGATTTAAATAATGTAGTAGTAGTAGTAATGCATATCTCGCAACTCCTCTCTCAGCGACAATGCTCCTTATTTCATAATTCTTGGTCATGCTGTTGTCATAATAAAATACAGTTTACTGTTTATAATTAATAATATCCATGTTTGTTTTGATAAATTCGCAACACAACACCAAAGATGAGAACACTCATTTCCACCATGCGTTCTTCTTGCAGCTACGAATGAAAGATCATTCCGAAAGGCTCTGAACTGAAACTAACAGAAAAGCGATACCAACCACTTTGCACAAATTATCATTACAACAGAAATACACTTGTTCGTTTTCTAATAATGTATCATATTATTAAAAATAGTTGTTCGTGTTTGATAGCGTTTAGGGCTTAATGTTCGCGTTATTTGCAGATTTCAGAAGAGTTTCATTGCTTTCTACACATCCAAGTTTTATCCAAAAGCCATAAGTTTATTGAATTGGTTTGTATTGTATAGGCTATAGGAACTCACGATAAATATTGGGTAAATTATTTGGTAGTTGACAACACTGGCTTTGTAATTTGAGATGATGAGGCGGACAACAACCATCTGTTCTGCAAATTCCAGTGCTTTCCGGTGCTGGGGACAGGAACACTCATCGACATTTACAACAGTGGCGCAGGGGGACATATGATCTATGGTGGCGTCGGTGTGCCGAAGGGAGGAGGGGTTGGTAAAGAAAAGGGTCATAACAATCCTCCATTTTAGAACGTCAAAGGCAGGAAAAGGTTGGAAAATGAGGACTGACTACTAAAAAAAAAGTATACGTAACATCTCCCACCACCTTTTCCTTTCGAAAATCCTGAGCACGTAACTGTTTTACAAATCGTGAAATTTAAAGTAATTGCTTTAAATTTAGAGCAGTTATAATATTATAATAATAATATAATAAATTTATTAAAATAATTTTATGTTTGTAATAACTGTTCGAGTTTATGTTGACACTTGTGCTCATTAATCGAAATAAAAAATCCGCATTCATTAATAAAATTTAAAATGCGTGTTAATTAATAGAAATTTGAAAAAATATCCTATCAAAATAAAAATTTGTACTATTAAACAAAATTAAAAATCTGTGCTCATTAAACGAAATAAAAAGCGGTGTTCATTAAACAAATTAAAAATATGTGCTCAATAATCTAAATGGAAAATATGTGTTCATTAATCCAATATTCATTATTCATGAAAGCCGCAGTGGTGTAATCGCTGTCGGCCTCTGTAGCGGAGTGGTTAGAACAGCTCGCTAAGACGCCAGAGTTTCCGGATTCGAATCCAAGATAATTAATTAATTAAAGGAATTAGGCAAAATGTTATTCTCGCCTGTTTATCAAAAATATCATAGATGTTTGTCTTTGTCTGTCCTGAAGTACTGAATGAAAAAGTAGAAAAAGAGTGTTAAATTGATATGTTGTTGAGGCGGGGAAAACTGCCGCTTCATGAAAAAGGAAAGTCGGTAAGGCGTCTGACTTCCATGCGGGGGCCGGGTTCAATTCCCAGGGTGGATAAGCTAAGGTCGGAATTTCTCCGGTCTTGTCCCTGCATAAAGCGGCTCTGGAGTTCATCCAACCTCAATGGTACATGGGGGGTAAAGGCGGCAGGAGCGTGGTGCTTATCACACCAGCTCCAGAATGCCCGAGATCAAGAATACCCACACATTCCCTAAATGACACGGTGCTGTATGCACGGGGAACTTTAATTTTTTAATAGAATTAATAAAAAATGTAAAAAATGCTTTAGAACGTATGTTTTTTCCTCGTAAGGCGAGGAGATACAATTACGCACCAATTGTGCATTTATTTCAGTATCGCCTGAATGGCACTGCTACTAAAACAAACCCTGAGTGTATCCAAGAGTATGAATTTCTCTCCATGTTGCAAGTACAAACATTTTGTTATGTTGATTATTAAGCTGGACACGATGTTTGAAAAATATGATGAATAATAATTTTCGGAATCCCATGTATTCCTTATGAGGAATCAACTTCAACATCAAGTAACGGCTAATCAAATGGAAGTTTCGACTTTTCCGTTGGTGAAATTCATCTTCAAACTGCCCTCTTCCCGTTGACATCTCTTTCTATTCCATCGGAAGTTTTATATTCACCAGAGAATGAATCAAATCATACTCCCATATGATCAATGCTTTTTTCCTTGTCTCCTGGCAGTGTTGCCAAACCTGATGGGCATAAAAGAATTAAATTTCACCTTAAATGGAGTTAAAACTGACTCTCATGGAGCTAGATTTACGATGGCTGGATAAAGTGCCTTCCAGGGTAATGTTAGTTGTCAAAGGGGTGGGGCACTGCTATTATCGTTAACTCTAAATTGATGACAATTTATTCTTAGATGGGGATGAGTGATGAAATTGATTAATGGACATTTTCAAACAACCAAGGGAAGAAACATGATTGACAGAAAAACAAAGCAGATTTAGGCCAGGAAAAAGTGTACAGAACCATATATATATTTTAAGACATAACAGAAAAAATAATGTTTCATTGACTTTAAGAAAGCCTTTGATAAAGTCCCTCGGTAAATGTTATGGAAAGTATTAGGAAAAAGTTGAATAAACACAGAACCAATAAAAACCATACAAAGTTTTTACAACGAATGCAGAAGGTATATAAGGACGTGCAGTAAATTCAGATGAGTTTGAAGTTACTGCTGGAGTAAGCAAACTTGCAAAGAAACTTGAACACTATAAATAATAATAGCCTATTAAATAGATCAGTGAAACTAAATATAGATTATCCAAAGAAGAGAATGGAGTTTGAAAACAAAGAACTTGAACAAGTTAAGAGTTTTAAATACATGGAAATTACCATCAACAACGATGGAAAGATAGATGGAGAATTAAATAGAAGAATACAAAACACGGAGATACTATATTATGATATTGATATAATGGTTTCTAGGAAACAAAGAAATCAGCCAAAAAACAAAAATGGCAATATATAAATCAACATTCTTACCACATAGGCCTGAATCATGATACTGACAAGTAAACAGTAGAGAAGAAATGAAGAGTAATTGGAAAAACAAGAAAATATAGAATTAGGAATCACACAATCAAAATAACACTAAACTCAAAACCAGTGTAACGAAATAGGTCATGGAGGCACAACTGAGATGGTTTGGATTTCTAACTAGAATGAAGGATAGGAGAATACCGAAGGAAATATGGAAGGCAACAGCGATGGGAAAGATAAGGTCAAAGGAAGACCACGATAAAAATGAAAGAAAACATTGAGCAGACCCTGACCAGAAGAGTCACTAAATGGGATCAAGCAAGGAAGATAGCAATGGATCATAAGCAATAGATCTCTGAGCAAAACCTCGATACATTTGGGTACAGGTGTGTTTTATACAACGTATATTGATCCACTTGTAAGTTGAATTTTATCTTGTCCAAATATGCTATATAAAGAAACAAACTGCTGGGGTACTAATTGAGGTGAGTGTACAAGAGGATCGGAGTAAGTAAGTCAGTAAAGTAAAAGGTATCGTGATAACAATAACGGAACCAGTAATTTGGCAAGTATAACCTCTAAGGGCTTCTTTCGAATGTTAATGTGGTTGTATCTTTATACAAAGTACCGCAAAATTAGGAAAGCTTGGACAACCGAAAAGGGGTGGGGGGACATGAAAGCTAAAGAAAATTATATAATCTCCAACATATAATTTCAATTCAATTATAGTAATATATGTTAATAATTACGAGGGCGTTGCAGAAACATGAAACTTAAGGAGTGCTTTTTTAGGGGAACACACTCTTATAGGGATACATGCTACACGCTTGACCACACCTCTACCAAGCCTTGCAATAATTTCCTTACTTGTCCCTCCCTGCGAAATCTGCGAACATCCATGTAGGGAAGTAGCGAGCAGCTCACAGGAATAGCTGTTGCGAGCTACATTTTGGTAAATGTGGCTGTAACGAAACTACATTTCTCAAGAGAAACTGTGGCTGTTGAGTACCTTTCTTATCACTGCTTAAACTGAGCTCTCTCATGCATCAACACTTCTTTTTCTGCTCTATTCATTTGAAACGAAAGAGGGCAAGATGTGTAGGAAATAAATACGAGATAAAATGTGTGAAGAAGCTCTGCTGTGAACTTAACTAAATACTCGCCTTGTCTCGAAGCTTCCCTGGCTGTGGCTATGACGTAATTTCCACGTGGCAGACAGGATCCTGTCTGTACTCAAAACAGTCTCAATTTAGGATACGCACTAATTTGATATGTTACCTAGGATACGCACTAATTTGATATGTTACCGTAACAGAAAACACTTATTCTCCACTGCATACTAGCGTATAGAGAAAAGAGCACAAGATGTATAGGAAATAAATACACGAGAAAATGTATAAATAAATTCTGTTGTGAGCCTTGCTAACTACTGACCTGGTCGTCTCGAAGCTTCCCTGGGTGTGGCTATGACGTAATTTTTAGGTGACAGGCAAAACCATCGCAATATAGGATGTGTTATCGTAACAGATAACACTTATTGTCCAATTAAATCTAGCATGTAAACCTCAGTCTTGTAACAAAGGATATAATGTTGCACTAGATACTGATACGGAATGTCTGTTGAATCACACGCGTAACTGTAGCGATCGGGAAAATTGCACGTAATACGTAACAAAATAATGTAACGCACGAAAGTACAACGATTGAGTATGTAACATGCAACTTACATTGACATGTGTACGAATGCCACTATGCCGCATATGTACGTAAAACACTGTATATAATACCACCCTTCGATACAACGCGAGAATGCTTATGCATTTCATGGCGGTTGAGACGGGACGTTTGTTCTGATTCGTAACACGTCACAACATTTCTTAGATTTTGTTAACTTAGTAAACTAAACGTAGCACCAGATAGTTAACGTTTCGTAATAAACACTGCATCTTTATGAACACTACCTATTTTAACACTAACCTTGGACTACATTGAAGTGCAGTTGACCACCGTTCAGCAATGTCTCTTGACGCTCTCTTGTCTTATGTAGGTTTTTCCCGAGACGTACTACGCGTTGAAATTTCTACCGAGTTAAGAACATTGTCCTACCACCTAGTGGTGACAACATAAATTACAACTTTTTACACATCAAATAGAGAGGGAAGGAGAAAATGGCAAGATGTATAGGAAATAAATACGCGAGGAAATGTGCAAATAAATTGAGCTGTGAGCCTAGCTAACTACTGACCTTGTTGCCTCGAAGCTTCCCTGGGTGTGGCTATGACATAATTTACACGTGGCAGGCAAAACAGTCGTAATTTAGGATACTCAATCTTTTGATGTGTTATCGTACAATATAACACCTATTGTCCAATTAATACTAGCGTGTACCCCCGAGTCTTGTAACAATGGTTATGATGTTGTAGTAGATACTGATACGAAATGTCTGTTGAATCACACACGTAACCATAGTCATCGGGAAAGTTACACGTGCTACGTCATAAAATACAACAACACACGAAGGCACTGCGACTGAGCATAAAACACATCGTGAATCGATTCATGTACGAATGCCAGTATGCCACATCTATACCTAAAACACTGCATACAATGCCACTTTGATACGAAATCACTCGTTCATTCTATGGCTTCCGAGTGATGGTGTTTGTCTGCTGATTCATAACACGTCAGAACATTTCTTACGCTATGTCCAACGTGGATACGGGCAGCGCGGTGCGTGCGGTGCGAGCAACGCGGCAGTCGTATCCGATCAAACCTGTACTCAGCAATGAGTCCGTCCTACGTAGACAAGTGACGCGTGCGATTCGTCCGCTCGCAACGCACGCAACGTTTGATTTTCAAACAGGTTTGTTTTGTATCGCATTTGCCGTCCGGTGGCCAGTCGCCAAGAAATATGGAAGGGCTTATTGCAGAAGTGCAAAGAAGAAATGTGTTGTGGGATAAAAGAAACCCTCGTCACAAAGATCGTTTAATTGTTGATAAGGAGTGGGATTCCGTAACAGTCTTCACGTTTTAAGTATTTGAAAGTCGTGAGTGGATGAACAAACACATCAAATTGTATTCACTGAGAAGTAATCACAGAATTCGGTTCGTACATTTTCTGTTGCTCTCGAAGCGCGGTTCTTTGCCTTCGAGAGCTGTAGGTTCCTGTCCATCACATTTTCGTCCAAGACGTTTACAAGAGAATCTTTTTCTATGTCAGTTATAACATTATGCAGAATGCAAATTGCTTTAACAATATGAACAGCATGCTGTACACTAGTTTCAATTGGTTTCAATAGGATCCTAAATTTTGCAGAACTTATGCCGAAAGCACACTCCACTGTCATTCGAGCACACGATAAACGATAATTGAAATATTAGGCGGCTGCATTATTTGAACTCTTCTTTTAGAATATGGTCTCATAAGATATGTTCGTAATGGAAATGCTTCGTCTCCTACAAACACAAATGGGTCTTTTTGATGGAAGTTGGACAGCTGCAAATCTTTTGGTAACGATAAGAAACCATTTTCGACATTTTGACAAAGTGCTGAGTTAGAAAATACTCCTGCATGACTTTCTTTGCCATATGCACCCACATCGATCATTAAAAATCTGCACCTTGCATCAACAACGGCCAAAAGCACTGAACTGGAAGCCATGTTCGTCGCAACTACTCATCACAATCGCACGCAGTAACGTTGGACACTCCCGGCGTTCACGCACATATCTGCGGTGCGGCGCTCGCATCACACCGCACGCACCACGCTGCCCGTATCCACGTTGGACATAGCGTTAGATTTCGTTCACTTGGTAAACTAATCCGGCCCGGAGGACCAATAAATGTTACGTTTCGTATATAAACACTGGACGACTATTTACACTACTTATTTTAACACTAACCTTGGACTACACTCAAGTGCACTTGACCATCGTGCACAGTATTTTGATGCTCTCTTTTGTTATGTAGGTTTTTCCCCGTATCAAGCGTTGAAAATTCTACCGAGTAAAGAGCATTGCCCTTGCCACCAAATGGTGACAATATAAATTACAACTTCTCGCACATCAAATAGAGAGGGAGAGAGATAATTGCAAGATGAATAAAAAATAAATATGCGTGGAAATATGTAAATAAATTGTGCTATGAGCCTAGCTAACTACTGACCTTGTTGTCTGGAAACTTCCTTGGATGTAGCTATAGCGTAATTTCTACGTGGCAGGCAAAACAGTCACGATTTAGGATACTCAATCCTTTGATGTGTTATTGTAACATGTAGCACTTATAGTCCACTGAATGCTAGTCTTGTAAGAAAGGATTCGATGTTGTACTTGATTCTGATACGAAATGTCTGTTGAATCACACATGTAACCATAGTCATCGGTAAAGTTGCACGTACTACGTCATAAAATACTGCAACACACGAAAGCTCTACGATTGAACATGTAACATGCTAACCACAAATTGACGTATGTAGGAATGCCAGTATGCCACATCTATGCCAAAACCACAGCAGACAATGCCACTTTGATACAACTCGGAAACACTCGTTCATTCCATGGCGGCCGAGTCGGGACGTTTGTTCTGATTCATGATACGTCAGAATTCGTAGAGTTTGTTCACTTGGTAAACTAAATCGGTCCGGAGGACCAGGAATGTTGCGTTTTGCACATAAGCACTGGCTGACTAGTTACATAACTTATTTGAACACTAACACTGAAGTACATTGAAGAGGAGCTGACCACCGTACAACACAATGTTGCTTGATGCTCTTTTGTCTGATGTCAGTTATTCTCGGAGACGTCCATGCGTTGAAATTTCTACCGGGTAAAGAGCATTGTCCTGCCACCTAGTGGTGACAAGATAAATTACAACTTCTCACACAAATAGAGAGAGAGAGAGAGGATGTGACGAAGCTACTTTAGAATGTAGCTTTCTGATATATATTTTCCAAATTATGGTGTAGCTTCAAGCTACTCCAGATTCATCATGGGGAGGAGAGGGTCATGCCTTTATTGTAAAGAAGACACCGTAGTAAGAGAATGCTTAAAATTTGCTAATCTAAACATTGGAAAACACTTCGAATCAGGTATTGTTAAATTACCTAAATATAAAACTGTGGTAATATGTGTTTATAGAACTCCAGATAGTGACCTGAATATGTTCATAAACAATTTAGACATTATCCTTAATCACTATCAAAAGACCAGTCACAAGGTAGTAGTAGTGGGGGACCTAAATGCAGACTTCCTGAAGAACAGTATAAATAGTGACCTAAAAATATTTCTCATTACATACAATCTGGAAGCTATGGTAAAGGAACCCACTAGAATAACAAAAAGTTCCAAAAGTTCTTTGGATCACATCCTTATAAATAAATATGATTCCACATGTTCAGTAGAAGTTTATGTTAGTGGGTTCTCAGACCATCTTGCACAAACTTTTGCACTCTATAATATAACTACAAAAGGGAGTAGATGCAACGCGGGTTATAACGATAGCCTTATTAGAAACTCTGACAATAAAACAAAGACAATGTGGGATATAGTAAAGAGGGAAACAAAAGGCAATATTATAAATGCAGAAAACATCACCCTAATGCACAACAGTGAAACCATAAAGAATTCATTAAAAGTAACAACAATATTTAATAAATATTATGTGAGAATTGAACAAAAATTAACAAATTTCCAAAACAATAAAAACAAGGTATACAAGGCAGCATCCAGTCTCTACCAATGAAATTAAAGTGATCATCAATAAAATGAAAAGTAAATAGTCCTGGAGTGTATATGAAATACCTTCCACAATTATTAAACAGAGCAACTCTCACATTGCCCAACCACTGTGCCACATAGCAAATCTGTCACTCTCAACAGGATTATTTCCAAATAAAATGAAAGAATCCAAAATAAAACCCATTCATAAGAAAGGTGATAAAAGAAAGCATGGAAAATTACAGACCAGTTTCATAACTCTCGCCATTTTCAAAAATTCTTGAAACTGTCATGTATAATCAAATCACTTCATTTCTTAGCAAATACCATATCATCAACACGGATTTTGTAGAGGAAAATCAACGGTCTTAGCTATATTTGAATATCTAGAATACGTGAGGGAACTGTTAGACAATAGGGACTAATCTGTAGGCCTGTTTCTTGATTTGACAAAAGCTTTTGACTTAATGCCTCATAGTCAGCTACTAAAGAAGCTAAATCAGTATAAAATAAGTGGCAAAGCAAATGAGTGGTTTCAATCCTATTTACATTAGTCACACAATAGAGGATCTCGATAAGTGGTTCTCAACAAACAAACTAAAACTGAATGTCAATAAAACTATAGCAGTAAATTTTCATCACACAAGGACCCAACCACGAGGTAACCCTTCTATAAAATTAGAGAACAATATGGTTAACTATGAGAAATCTGTTAAATTTTTAGGGCTGCGGATCAACGAAAATCTTAGCTGGGAACCACAAATCAACTATCTGGCAGGCAAACTCAGCAAGATAATCTATGCCATCAAGGTAATAAAGGCTACCACAAATTTGGAGACAATGAAAACAATTTATTTCAGCTTAATTCAACCCTTGTTAACGTACGGAATTATATTCTGGGGAAATGCGTACTAGAGTAGGCAAATCTTTATCTTACAAAACAAAGTTATACGAATCATGATGGGGGCAAGACCAAAGGAACCATGTAGGATCAGGGATCTAGGTTTTCTGCCACTCTCATGCTTGTACATTTTTCACCTGCTCTGCTATGTAAAAGCAAACTTCTATGATTTGTTTAGGTGACACCATAACATACACAAATACAACAAAACAAATAGAAATAACTTACTAATACCTGTACACAATACAGTTCTATATGAAAGAGGACCTAAGTACTCAGGGACTCTCTTGTATAACAACCTTCCAAACCACATAAAAACATTGATACCTGCAAAGCTTTTAAGAAAGAACTGTACAAATACTTACTGGAACACTGCTTCTACTCAATTGATGAATATCTAAGCCTGCAAGAATGTATATATTTTTCTTCACAACTTTCGCTAATTCATATCTTATTAAAAATAAAATAGGTATCGTTAAACATAAACCACATTATACTATACTGATATTGAGGCATCTCAATGTGCATCAGAGGTTCGAAACATGGTGTGGTTCCTGGTAAAAGGTAACATTTTCATTGCAGAGTTTTATTACATTATGTTGTACTCAATGATATTTTATTATATTCCACAATTACCATGTATTGTATTGACATCATATTATTGTATTATAATTTTTACTATATTTTACTGTAACCATAAATTGTATTTCATTGTTTTATTATAGTGCATTGTTTATGATGTTGTAAACAAACTGACATGTCCGATATCACTGCAAATATATGCAAATAAGGGATTTATGGATGAAATAAATCTTATCTTATCTTATCTTAAACAAATTGTGCTGTGAAACTAGCTAATTACTAACCTTCTCTGGGTGTGGCTATGACGCAATTTTTACGTGGCAGGCAAAATCGTCGCAATTTAGGATACTCAATTTTTTGATAGGTTATTGTAACAGATAACAGTTATTGTCGAATAAATACTAGTGTATACCTCAGTCTTGTAACAAAGTCTACTACGTTGCACTAGATATCGTTACGAAATGTCTGTTGAATCACACGCGTAACCGTAGTGATCGCGAACGTTTCACGTAATACGTAATAAATACTGTAACACACAAAAGTACTACGATTGAGCATGTAATTTGCAACCGTCAATTGACGTATGTATATGTATCCTATATGAATTCCAGTACGCCATATCTACAACTAAAACACTTCATACAATGTGACTTCGATACAACGCGAAAACACTCGTTCATTCCATAGCTGCCAAGCCGAGACGCGTGTTCTGATTCATAACACATCACATTTCGAAGATTTTGTTCACTTGGTAAACTAATCGGCCTCGGAGGACCAATAAATGTTACGTTTCGTACATAAACACTGGACGACTACGTATTTGCACAACTTATTTTAACATTAACCTTGGACTACATTGAAGTGGAGTCTTCCGCCGTATAGCGTCTTGTTGGTTGATGCTCTCTTTTCACATGTCGGTTATTCCCCGAAACGTACGACGCGTTGGGGTCTGACTTATGGCACACGCACCGCTCCACCCTTCGACAATTGTATGACACCACAATAATTACAACGTGTTAATGTTAAGAACCTTAAACGTAATTTGCCTAACCTAAGAACGAATGCTTCTCACGGTGACGTCAGAAGACGAATCGCGGGTATTGACCATAAAAGGTGTTGAAGAATGTGTGCGACCAATGATACCTGAACGGGGAGGCGTTGAAAGTCTCTGGAATGAACAGCATTTTCCTGCCACCTAGTGGTGACAAGTTAAATTACAACTTAAAATGTACAACTTTTTACACATTCATGTCCCCTAGCTTACCCGAGGGGGGAGGGGGCTTCAGACACCACCACTTTTATTTTATCGATTTGTCAACTGTCAATTTTTTTATAAAAAATTAAAAATAAAGTACATTGTTCCTAGGGTGTTCCCATTAAATTCTGTATTACTTTTGTTCATAAAAATATAACTGCAATGTAAATAGAAGGCACAATGCATGAGTTGGACCTATCAGGCGCCAACTTTGCATGTTATTCGAGACACTCATGCCAGTGAGAGTTCACATTTTTTTGTAATGAATCTAATTTTGGTAATAATTATAATTAATGAACAATTACACCTCTATAAACAAAAAAAGCAGTATTGAAAAATTATTAATCCTATGTTTTTGTGAGTTTTAGTGAATGGTAACATATGTGTGACACTCATGCAATAATTGGTTATTATTTCTTATTAATGATGGTATATTTTTAAAATTATTATAATTAATAAATAACTTCACACATATAATCAGCAAAGGAAGCAATGATTCAATAACAAAATGGTTTCTTGAATTTTAATGATGTGGGTCTATTAGCCCTCTCCCCCCTCACATAAGTACGTTTCTCGTAAGGCACGGGTAAGCTAGGGACAGTGGCGGCGATTGGGTTTCAAAACCAGGGAGGTAGGTGCCAAAACTGGGGGCCAAGGAGAGTATATTTCCCTTTGTAAATAAGGTTAGGCATAGTGCGGGGTCAAAAGTGGAGAAGAGTGGTGGGGCATCTGCCCCCCCCTCTCCCCTCCTAATCGCCGCAACTGGCTAGGGATAATGTAACGTGAATAAATTCATGCACTACTCTATTCCAAACAGTTCGAAATGAAGTAAAAGGTTTAAATTTAAGGAAAGCTTCTTGTTTCGTTGTTGACACATTAAACACTAACATAAGAAGATATTTTTGGAACGAATGAGATATTAATCATTATATTGTTGCAACCTGCACTGTGATGATTATAGAAACTGTAAGGTTTTTTTTTCTTATTCTGGTTGAAAAATGCCTATCCATTTATACCTACTTGCTATACGGCTACACACCCGGAAGGAAGTGTCTTCGCGCAGACGCGATAGTTGTAGCACAACAACTTCTAGTTCGTAGGCTCACAACATGCCGCTAAAGAGAGTTAAGATTGTGTCATATAAGAAAGGAACGAAGTATTTGTAGCAGTAGGATGTAAATTACTATCAGGACGAAATAATCTTTCACAGACAGATCTCTCTTCATCCATTTCCTCTAGATCTAGGATGCAATAATTATTGCATTCACGTTGTCAGGCGTGAAAATTGGAAGCCTATTATCAGCACAACGGATCTGCAGAAAAAGTCGGGACCGGAAAAAAAATCCGTCCCGATCTCGACTTCGGAAAAACGGAAATAATAGTGTTTAAAAGTTGTTTATTCCTACATATTTTTCTACTATAACTGTTCGAAATTCATTGAAATTAGCAGTTTTTATTCTAGAAATGCAAAATCAATCATCACTTAAGGGTGAAATGGTGTGTATAATTAACATTTTTCAGTCTCAATTTAGTCGGGAAATAACATTTCTTACAGTCCCAGAATTTCAAAAATATCCCGTCCTAATCCTGTCCCGACCAAAAAGCCCCACCCCGTCCTAGTAATCACTTCATTAACGGTAAAAGTGAAACCATTCAAATCTCGATTTTCTCTTTCTGTTTTAGTGATATGAGCAAAAATATTATTTCTCATTTCAAAAGATGCTCGATCATAGTCAGTTAGATTTACACATTACGTTCTTGAAGAACACATGGACTGTATCCAATTTTTGTGTAATCAGAAACGAATAATATTTTGTGTAACCAGAAAAAAAAATTGTGCAACCAAAAACTAAGTGAGGGTATTATTATTAATTTTGTCTTTTGCACATAACAGTCTCTGCAACATCGATAGAGAAAGGGTACTATTTTTTAACACTGTTGAGGCAATGGTGTATCGTTGTGTTTGTCCCATAATTAATTGTTCCAGTTTATTGTTCATCTTCATCGTCACACATTAGTAGAAAATGGACTTAAACTAACAATGAGCGTTTTGTATTTCTGGGTTCAAACGGGAACGAAACTAGCAAGTGTATATTACCGCAACCCACTGGTGAGTATGTCCATACATCTCGCACCTTTTCGCTTAAAGCATAAAGGCATCCAAAGATGTATATGCTTTAAGCGCTTGTGTTTAGGAAAAAATATACTTTCGATTAAGTATGCTGGCTACAAATATCGCCAAATGTAACGACGGTCAGGAAACGGATCTCATCCTGGAAAAGCCCCGTATTACTTCCTAGTTGCTCATCCAATGGATGTGTGAAAACCCTCTACTTTGACCAGATATATCTTCTTCTCCTCGTCGTTAAGTGCATTCCTATGATCCATCTCACCTGATACACAAAAATACAGAGAAGATAGGCCATAAGTACTAGCCTTGATTTGCCCGGCGGCCGTAAACTGGAAGTTGCTGTACTATAGTTCCACAATCGATTGTGCCATTCGATATGTTTTTGTTTACTTGTGGATACTCGATTAAGGCCGTGTCCCAAAGGTGCAAGACCGTACTTCAAGCGAGCATCCTCCGAGTATGGTCTTGGAGTGCGGTCTTGAAGTCCTACTTGAAGTCTTTCGAATTGAACATCGACTGCAGTGCCAAATACGATCAGTAGATAAAACTGAGTACTCGTTGTTTTCCCCACGTTTTAAACACTTGTTTTTCACCATAGAAATCACATTGCATTTTCAAATATTCGTACACATACTTTTCCACACATTAGAAGCACTTTAACCAACAACTTGCTGGTCCATAACGTATATTTAACCTATGTTGCTGGCTTTCTAAATCCGCGATTTTAAACAAACGAACAACGAGTGTGGAAATCACGTGACCGAGTCAGCTTCCATCTGCACTGCGAGCTATGCACTTGCGTACTCCTGTTCTAGGCGCTTTCAAACTGTACTAGTGACGTCACTTCCGCCAAAACCATGCTTCAAGTACGTACTTCGTAGCTTTCGGACAGAGCCATTAATTACCACCTGAGCGCTAGAGTCGCTTCCAATATGGCCGCTCTATGTAGGATAAATCTGTTTTAACATTAAGCTGTGGAGCAGGTGAACAAAAACTACTTCTTTGTGCAAGTCGTGACCTCAACATGATTCGACCAATGAACCCATGAGAGGAAAAGTGATTGCCTGGAGAGGACAGTCTGAGTGTAGCCCCCAACGGTTTGCAACTCTATCCACTCGCTTTCTCACTTTTTCTACCGTTATGCACGGTCTTGCTCCACATATTCCTGGGACAAAGTATAGTTTGGCATCCTTCACAGCAAATGCCAATGTTCATCAAGAAATTGGATCTCATTCTCTAAGTCATCAGTTTGTTGTCATGAAAGGCAGAAGGAAACAGTGAGTGCTCTCTTGTTATAAATATAAGTGTATTGTTTTATATCGAAGTTTAATGAATAATATTAAATCAGCTGTGTCTATATTTTAACGTTCGTACGAGGGTCACTATTTATATTTTGAGCCTAACAATGAAAAAAAACAGGAATTTGGCATTGAAAACTGCTTTATTGTTTTTCGAAGTATTCTCCTTTATGGTCAATACACTTTTGCATTCGTTCGAACCATTTGTCAAAGAAGTTTTTCCAATCTTCTTGAGACACCTCCATAATATGGTTTTGGAACGCATCAACGGCGTCTTCCGCCGACGAAAATCGTTGTCTACGCAATTTATTCTTGACATTCGGGAACAAGAAGAAGTCATTGGGTGCCAAATCAGGACTGTACGGCGGATGACCCATCAATTCGATTTTTTGACTGTTCATAAAGTCGGTTGTTAGACGAGATGTGTGACAGCTGGCATTGTCTTGATGAAGAATGATCCGACGGCGTTTGTTTGTTTTCCGTATTTGACCGAAGACCTCTGGCAAACAAATTGTTGTGTACCATTCAGAGTTGAGCGTTCTACGTTTCTCTAAAGGCACAGTTGCCACATGACCAGTTTTCTTGAAAAAACAGGCGACCATTTGTTTCGATGTGCTTCGAGCGCGAACAACTTTTGTTGGATTGGGTTCATCTTGAAACAACCATACAGTCGACTGCTGTTTACGTACCGGCTCATATGCATATATCCATGATTCGTCACCTGTTACAATCTTATATACGTCTTTTCAAGCACCACGATTGTATTTATTGAGCATTTGTTTGCACCAATTGATGCGAGCGTCTTTTTGAGTTTTTATCAAATTGTGTGGGATCCAACGAGAACATACCTTTCTCACAGCTAAATGATCATGTAATATTTTATATATGCTGGTGGAACTAATGCCTATGGTTGCCTCAATCTCACAGTATGTCACATGACGATCTTGCAGTATTAGGTTCTGCACAGGATCAATGTTTTCTTGAACAACAACTGATTTTGGACGACCTTCGCGAATCTCGTCGGTGAGTGAATGGCGGCCAGGATTAAATTCGTTATACCAGCGTTTCACAGTGGCAAAGGATGGGGCTTCATCGCCAAATGTGGAAGTAAGTTGATCGATGCACTCTTGTCTTGATAATCCACGTCGAACATCGTAAAAAATCATGTTCACGAGTTAATTCCATTTTATTGTTGTCGCGCAATCTCCAAGGCAACATAAACAACACAAATGAAGCTATTGACAAAACATTTGAAGTACGTTATGGTCAATAATGCCAGACGATTCCGTGCAAACGTCAAATCGCGCCTAACTTCAATCAGTGTTGCCAAGGCTCAGAATATAAATTGCGACCCTCGTAAGTGTTATTAATGCAGAATAGGCAATTAGTGGAAGAAAAGTACCATGATAACAAAAACTGTTAATAATAATAATGTCGGCATGGCCCAAAACCAAATATAGCCTCGGTGCCCAAATTTTATAAATTCCCCATGACTCTCAAAGGAGAGAAAAGACCCTGCAGAATTTACTGAGGGAGGGCGTTACAACGTACTCTTTCCTTGCACTTCAAATGTGTTATTTGTCTCTGGTTTGATTCGAGGTTGTGCGATGGCGAATGACGTTTGATGTGTGGATGGCTTTCGGTTTATCATGAAGATCTAGTAGACTAACGAGAGTTGATATTCTCTATGTATGAATGCATCCCAATATCATAAAATGTATCATACGTATCAAGGTTTTTCGTATGACTGAAGTAGGAGAGAAAGTGATCTTGATAAAGTAAAGTCACAGGGTGGTACAGTAATATATTTTTTTATTTGATTATAAGGACGTTAATAGTAAGCGGCCAACCTACAGACGTCCTTCCAAAAAAAGGTTTTTATTTTAATCTGGAAAACCTGGAAACGGAAACCCCTAAGTGGTGGTTTCCACGGGAATTTAACAAAAGTTACCAGTTGCCAGTTACGAGTCTTGGCTTGCTTTGCGCAATATGATGTGGAGTACCAGCGTCTGTGGACACCTTGCCTCCTCTTTGAATTGTTTTTGAAATGGCGTGCGATGTTTTCGGTGTTCAATTCCACTCCTTCAGCTGTCGGTTGGGGTGGGAAAGTGAGGGTGGCAGTGGCGGTTAGGCTGTGGTCACTTTTCACTTGTCGTGGCTGGTCGGCTCAGGGTCTTGGTAGACGATGAGTGTGTCTGTGTGGGTTGGCGGTACCAATGGCTCGTGCCGTTGGATTTGGGTTTTCCTGGAGTTTGGCCCAGAACGTGGCGGTTGTCCGCTGGATCACGTCATCTAAGGGTGGAATGTCGAGGTCTTCGTGGAGTTGGACGTTTGTTGTATACCGTCCGTGTCCGCTGATGATACGTAGGACCCTGTTCTGTATGACTTGGAGTCTGCGGAGGGTCGTCTTGGGTAGGTGTTGCCAGGAAGGGCAGGCGTAGAGCAGAGCTGGTCGGATGATTGCCTTGTACAGTTGTAGTCTGGTTTCCAGCCGCAGTCCTGGCGATCGTAGCATCGGGTAAAGTGCTCCCACGCGTTTGTTTCCTTGGTTGACGATTTTGGCTATGTGGTCTCTGAGATAGAGCCCTCTGTCTAGCAGCATGCCGAGATATGTTGTGGTTTGTTTGTGGGGAACAGGTTGTCCTTGTAGTCTGAGATGGTATTCGCGCGGACGGCGTCTACGGGAGAACACGATGGCGGTGCTCTTGTCGGGATTCACTCGCACTCTCCATCGTTTTGCCCAGTGATCGTATTGTTGCAGTTGTTCTTGCATTCTGATGTAGGAAACACGTATATCCTTGGCTGCCGCAAAGTATGCGGTGTCGTTTGCGAAAGTGGCTGGGAGGCAACCAGAGGCTGTTGGTACATCCGCTGTAAACAGGGCGTACAGCAGCGGGGAGAGGGAGGATCCTTGGGGTACTCCAACCGTGGTTGTTCGAATGGTGGAGATGGCTCCTTGAAACACTGCGAAGAAGGTGCGTTGATGTAGGTAACTGTCCAGCAAGCGTACGTAACAGTCAGGTATTCCAAGTCTGTGTAGCTTGTATATGAGTCCTTCGAGCCAAACCTTGCCGAAGGCCTTCTGTATGTCGAGGAATATGGCTAGTATGTGGTGTTTCCAGTTGAAGCGTACCGAGAGATGGTCGACCACCCTCACCAGCTGAGTGGTCGTGCTGTGGTGTTGCCTGCAACCAAATTGGTGGTCTGGGAGTAGATCAAAGTGTTGTACGTGGTCTTGTAATCGGTACAGGAGGAGGCGCTCGAAGACCTTGCTGACGTGAGACAGTAAGCTTATTGGCCGATAGTTCTGTGGGTGTAGCGGGCTTTTCCCCTTCTTCAGGATTGAACATACTCTGGCGGTTTTCCAAGCTCTCGGGTAGTAGCCAGTGAGAAGAATGGCGTTATATATTTGGGTTAGGACAATCAGGAGTTTCCTTGGGGCTTGCTTCAAGGCTTCTGTCGGTATTTTGTCCGGGCCTGGCGCTTTATTGTTTGGCAGCCGTCGTATGACTGTGTGAATCGCTCGGGGAGTAATTAGGTGTGGTATGTCTGCATGCGGCTGCTCTCTGAATGTGTCCAGGAAGTTGTCCACCGTTGCTATTTGTTCCTCGTCGCATGGTTCTGTATTGGGAGAAAACTGTTCTTCAAGGTTGTTAGCGATAGCGTCAACTTGTTCTTGTGGTTGAAATAGAAGATTGCCCTGTGGGTCGTGGAGGACTGGCGTCGTTGAGCTGGCGGTGTGTCCGCGGAAATTTCTTGCGAGCTTCCAGAATTCGTTATTTGGCTTGTCGGAGCTCTTCAGTTTTTCGTCCCAAAGGTGTTCCCTTGATCTTTGAAGGTGTCCTCTCACTCGACGTTTCAAGTTCTGGAGGAGCTGCCTGTATTGTGGATGTCGTGTCTGTTGATATTTGCGTCTGATCCATCGCTTTAGGTGCAACAGGATGTGTAGCTTGAGGTCCGTTGTGTTTGGTTGCTCTTGACGGTTTTGTTTGGTGGTACTGTTTCGAATTGCTGAAGTGATATTGGCACCGATTTCCTCAACGGCCGTGTCGATATCTTCCGGGGTTGCAACGTGGAGAGGCAGCTGGATTGCTTCGTGAAGAGTTGTTTTGTACTGCTGCCAATTTGTCAGCGGTCGTGTTGGTGCGGTCGTGAGATGCGTCAGTAGTCTATGGGCGACAACACATATAACCAGCTCATGGTCCGAGTCGAGATCGGCGACGACATACGGCGCTACGGTAAAGTTGATTCCTTTGTGTAGTGTGATGTCTAAGACATCCGGCCTAGCTCCATTTTTGGGGTAGTGTGTCGGATTCTTTGGTGCTGTTACCGCAAGGTTTATAAATGGTATGTGGTTGAACAGCTGTACTCCGTTTCGATTGGTGACCCTAGAATTCCACTCTGGATGTTTGGAGTTCAAATCTCCAGCTATCAGTACTCTGGTGCCTAATGACTGTAGTGTTTGAAGGTCTTGAAGCTCTACCCTCGTTTCCTGTCTTTTGTATGCTGCAACAAGGACCAGCGGTTCAGTTGGTGTGATGATTTTGATGGCCAAGGCTTCAATTGTCTGCAGTTGTGGGATGGTGATTGTCTCTGTGGGAAAATCTCTCTTTATTGCTATCATTAGGCCGCCTTTTGGGGTAGGTCTGTCTTGTCTGTGTATGATGTAGTTTCGTAGGGTGAATCTGTTCTTGGGTTTTAGGTGGGTCTCGTTTATTAGAGCGACGTCTATCTTTTGCTGGTGTAGATAGTGTAATAGTTGCAGTCTTTGGTTGAAAACTCCATCCGCATTCCAGTAGAGGAGAGTCATGTGCCGGTGTACTTGGGTTTTCTTAGAAGCACCCATCGTTGAACATGGCGATGACTGTTTCAATGCACACCGTGATTTTGGTCGGAGTGTCGTCTGCTGATCGGAGTTTTTCGAATCCGGTTTTGATGTGCTGGAGAATTTTTTGGATATCCAGGCCATTGATGAGAGTTAATATTTTTTTACGTCATCGCCGAGGTTTCCTTTTGTAGACGTCGTTGCCGGTGTGGAAGTTACAGTATTTTGTTCAGCTTGTGTGGTGCTCTCCGCTGACGTGGTTGGCTGGGGTACATCGGGTTGGGTTTCTTTTGTTTTGTTTTTCATGACTGGCCATGCCGGAACTGGCGGCAATTTCTTTACTGGTTGGTTGTGATCAGGGGCTGCTGGTTCTGTCGTGGGTTTTGGAGATTTGTAGTTCGCCTTTGTTTGTTTGTATTGTTGGAAGGCTTTGCATCCTCTAAAGTTGGCTGGATGTGGCTGGCTGCAGTTTGCACATTTGGCCGGTGTAGATCGATCTGTTTTTGGACATTCCCTCGTATGGTGATTGTCTGCGCATTTGACACATCTTGGTGTCGCATTGCAAGTATGCTGACCATGGCCTATTCTCTGGCAGTTGTAGCACTGCAGGGCATCCCTTGCTTGGTACGTCTCTATCTTGACAGGCATATGCAGAAGGCGTGTGACGTCGTACATCTCCTTGGTTATTGGAGACCGTTGGAATGCGGCGAGGAACAGTGGCATTTTTACCCGTTCGTTGCTTGAGTTGTCTTTCTTTGACATCTGGGTTACTTGGATCGCGGGAAATTCTCGTCTCTGAGTGCTTCCTCTATGTGCTTTGGGTCCGTGTCGTATGGTAGGCGTCGGATGACCACTTTCATCGGCCGATCTGCCTTTGGGACTCCGGTGGAAAAGGACCTTCCCGTTTGTCGCAGAAAAGCTATCATCTTGTCGTAGTCGCTGTAGTTGCGGCAGGATATTTTAATGTACTCCGCTGTGGGATGTACTTGCGGGTTGTCGAGATTTGGCGTGAGTGTAGATATGAAGGTGTACTTCGATATTATATCATATATGAAAACAGGAGGTGGTTTGCCTGTCCTCCTTGTGTCAGGCCTTGTTTGTATTTCGTCTTGTGTTAGAGGAGCGAATCTGTTTGGGTGGAAGAAATCCTGCTCAACTGTTCCTTGTATATCCGGCTTCACTGTTTTTCTTGGTGTCAGGAATTCTCCCTTCTCTGGGTCGTCCTCTTCTGTGGTGCTGGATTCGCTATCGCTTTCTGCTTCGCTTGGTTTTCCGTGTTTTTTGTTTGCCAGTGTGCGTGTATTGGTCTTCGTCGTGCTGGGAGTTGGTAGATTGTCTCTGTCTGTGTCTGCACGTGCCACTTTGTTCTTGCTGTTCGCTTTATTGTTGACCTTTTCCTGGCATTCTTGTAATAGTGCATCTAATTGTTGGTCGAAGGAATGTTCACTGGCTGTGTTCTTGGGCTGGATCCCATTCGCTTTTGCAGGCGTCGTTGGTCTGTCCGGTGTTGATTCTAGGTCGTTCTGGGGCATTCGTGTGCCTGTCCACCGCTGTTGACCTCTGCCTCTTGATAAACCACCTCTTGTACGCATTTTTCCTCTTTCAGTTCTACCTCCTTTTCTTTCTATTCGATGATCAGTCTATTTATCCCCCTTGATTCTATCTCTCCTCTTTCTCGCACGTGGTTCCGTAACAGCAGGCAACGTTCGCTCACCCGGTGTCCAGTATCTTCCTTGTTGTTAGTGTGAGATATCGCCTTTGTTCACTTTACCTCCTCCGCTGATGTTGTTCGCGGTAATTTATTCCGCTCGCCCTGCCGGACCGAGAGGGGGGAGGGGGTTTTCTGTCAAAGTTTGCACACTCTCCTCTCTCCTGTCGCAGACGTAGACTAGCTAATACTGCTCCACACCGTCTCGTTACACAAAAACGCTCACTTGTTGCACTCTTGCACTACACTACTACACACTCATCGCCACACGGTCCTTATCGTTAATATGAGTTTTTTTTTCACTTTAATTTCTCCGCTGCTGCGGTCGGTGGGGGGGGGGGGAGGTGATGGTAGGGCACTGACAGTAGGTGTGCGTTCTCTTCTCTCCTGTCGCTGGTCGACGGTAACACTGACGCGTTACACACTACAACTTGCTACCCTTCCTTCTGCATTGCACTTTTACACTACACGCGTCACAATTTTTTTTCCTTTTTTTCCCTCACTCTTTGGGCACGATTTTTCACTTGGGACACTTGACACTACAAAACACTATTTACACGAAATTTCATAGGTTGGGGGGGGGGTTAGCATATGACTTCTGCTGCTGGGCACGTTCACTACACTGTTTCAACCACTAAACACTTTTTTTTTTCCCCACACACTACACTTTTCTATTTCCCGCCTACGAACACAATATGAATCGCGGTGTCACTTGTTCCTTCCGGAAAGGCAATCCAGCTCTTTAACTACGCCTTGTTTTTTGTTTTTTTTTCCTCCGACTCGGCGTACGTTTCAAATTACGCGGGTATGGAACCAGGTCCTCTCGGCGACGAGCGGACCTACGGTCAGTTCCAGGTTGACTCTTCCCCTCTTCGAAGGGGCTCGTGAAAAGTGGGGCTCGCGACAGCGACCACGGCCGGCTGCGTAAGAAGGCGTTCTTGCTTTTATCACTGTGTTGGAGAAATCAGAGTAAAAACACTCACTATTTATTTACCGCTTAGTATCCCGACTTGGTATGTATATATTACTGTTCCTACTAGTTTCACGTACTCGTGGGTCACTTTCAAAGAATACACACGCACGTTTAACCGCGTTTATGAAAGTTAGAACGGAACGACGAAAAGACCGTGACTTCGCCCACAGAGCTTCGCTGCTTCTCTTCTTTTAACAAAATGTGTACCTCTGCTTTCTTAAAGGAATTTCATGTATGAATGACTGTGAGTTATAGCCAATATATTATTTTTCTAAATTATTGCATAGATATTTCTAACAAGTGTGACATAATTTTAATGTATGATAATAATTTGTAATTGATTGTTAGTAAGAAAGGCACGTATAAAAAGATTTGCGTTCGGAAACGGAATTTACATATATTATTTCTCCAAAAACACAGCTTAGAATCAGCATGGCTGAGCCTGCATGCAAAATTTGTTCAAAAAACAATCAAATAGTAAGTAGTACGTGAGCAGCGTGTTGTCATGGCTGGTATGGAAGAAACGTTTAAACTTACGCGATATTTTTAAATATTGAGAATTCGATGTGAATTCCAGTGGCGTAGCGTTATAGTACGCCCGTACGCCCGGCGTTCCCAGATTTAAAATTTCAAAAATGCTTCAATGCTGTGATTATAAAGTAAAACGTGACTAATTTCATATATGTTTGACCTTCATGGCATTATAATGGCTATTTTTCGCGATCGCCTTGCAACGCTCCACTCTCCACACTCGTTCTAGCATCTCTTTTCAATGCCTTTCCCGGCCGGACGCCGAGCAGGTTCGGCGTACAGGACTCCTATATTCCTTGCTGCCTTTATGGAGGGAAAGCTTCCATTTCTACAGCACGCGCGTAAATGGGCTCTCTTACGCCAGCGTACGAGAGGTCTACCGTGATTGGTTCATGTGACCCTTCCTGCCTTCTGAAGCAGACGACAGCGGCAGAATTCCTACTCGGTTCTTCGCTCTTAGCGCTCATGCAACTCGTGCTATGTGATGCTACAATACGCAATATTGACTGACGTAACTTTACCAATCTCATATATACTGCTTCTTAATGGCCACTGCATTGTATAATTTATCGCACGAACAGCGATGTGTATTAGAAACTAAAAGATCAACACAGTTTTTGTCAAATAAGTTGGTGAAGTCCTCGTGATAGAAATTCAGCCTGTGGCTGCTCTACCACTTAACCCGCAAAAATATTCTTTTTTTTTATTGTATTTTTTCGTTATTATCTAACTACTTAATATTGTGTGAATGGAAATGTTTAGCATTCATTTGAAAACTCTTAACATCGAATGGTCTCTGGAGAAAATTATTTTAAAATGTTTATCAGCATTCTCAAGATGTAATAAACAGTTGTCTGAATTACTAATCGGCACTGTTACGTCAGTAGAGTGTACGATATTTGGATCATCCACTCTGCTTTTCACAGTGCGCCGAGACGACAGAGATCCCTGGTTCGAATCCCGGCGTGAGCACGGGTGTTCTTTGTCAGTGTCCCTTCATCAATATCATCACTCATATTCATATTCGCGATTAACCAAAAGTGGTAGAAAAGCGAAGTAAAATAAACCAAATCAATCAGTAGTTGGATCGCCCACAACAATGACGTCTACTGTTGTGCAGAGGCGCTTGTGATTCAGGTAGGTTTTTAATGACTTGCGTCATGCAGAAAGATATAAAAAAAGGTATAGAACACCAGAGTTCAAAACATCTGTGGCATAGTGAGGCATCTAATTTTCTAGCTAAAACATGCAATGATGATGTTTTATTGAAAACCCAGCTTACTTCAGGCAAATAATACCTGTGGCGACTAATACCATAAATAAATTATTAAGCAAGAAAGGGCCGACTCTTCCTTCGGACTAGACGTTCCCACCCGAAATGTCCATGCTACGCCACTGGTGAATTCCAGGAACTATAACGAAGCATGGTAGAACGAAAAATTTAATTATGATAGGCAAAAAGAACACGGAAAATGCAGACGAAACTAATGTACGTATACGCACTGGTTCTTCACAGCAGTGCTGTTTCATCTGCACCTTCTGGTTGTAACTGGCTCTCGGAAATGATTTGAAAATAAAGCAATTCACCTGTATTTACAAAGTTTGGCCAGGAGAAAAAATATAAACATACCGTTGCAGTCAGGGGCGGCGCCAGGGGGACGCTAAGGGGTGCTTGCGCACCCCCTATTCAAAGCCTATATTGAAAACTAACTTTTACAATGTCATATGTCGTAGTCACATTGAGCGCCGAATGTTAGGTATTGTAGTGAGACGGCTGTCATTGTATAATACAACCAAGCATTGAAACAGAAGCCGCATATACATTTTCTTGTACTGTCGGCAATCTCTATAAAGATCAGAGGCCGTTGTCTTTTCTTTCGTCAGTATTGTTGTTAAGAATTGTTTCCTCTTTTGTTTTAAGTGGCTTGCTTATGTTTTTCGATATTTGGATACAGCTCAGTGAATTCTGTTTTTGGCATTGTTGTTAAACGGATCTATTGTCCGTCTACTTCTTGTTCCTCTTTTCTCCAAGTCGCATTGGAAAAAAAATTCAGGTGCTTTCAAGATAACAGGTCGTACTCGGGAAATTACGCAACGCGAGTTGCATCGTGACGGGTAGTTTACCTGTTAGTAAGTTCTATATGTTCCACGTAACATATTTAGTAAAGTACCATTTCAGACTTTTCCGAGGAGCCTAAAGTTTGCGAAGAAATGTTACAGTTCGTTGATGGGGATATTGCGGCAGAAAGGGATTTTAACAAATATGAAGTTTCCGTGCACCTCGCGCTTTGTCCTGACACCATAGCATCTGTGGCAGACGGAAGATAGCCAGTGACGCAACCACAAGGGGCAGGGGGCATGAAACTCCCAACCTTGGTCGCAAATCAATTATATGGTGGTGGGGACAAACATTGAAGTAGAAAGAAAAGAAACGCTATCAGAATCTAAGAGTAAAAAAAAGAAAAAGTAAAGTGCTCCACTGTGCTTAGCACCACGCCATGAAGGCGTATAGGGGGTGTGGGGGTAACGCCCCACACTTTCTTGATCCGATCATGAGTGGAGGTGATGTGATCAGCATCACGCCCCTGACCGCCTTTACCCCCCAGGGTTTTCCCCAGGTACCCATGTAATTCGACGCTGGATGGGCGCCGGGGCCGCTTCCAACGTTAGAAAAGTTCCCGGATTTAAACCGGCCGGGGATCGAACCCGGGACCTTTAGCATGGTAGTCAGACGCATTACCGACTGAGCCACCGCAGCAGGACAAAATAATACTCAAGGTGGAATTAGTTTTCATGTATTTCACCATTATGATGTTATAGCTAATGCATGTGTAAATTCGAACCTGAAGTACAAATTATTTAAAAGCATTTAAGAACTCTTCAGGGACGGCGACAGGGGTGGGCACGGGTGAGCAAGCGCCCACCCAAAAATTCCTGTGCCCACCCGATTGCCCACCCAATCAAATTCAATATGTACATATACTTGGGGATATATGAATGATTCAATAAATAAGTGTATTCTGGTGTACATAACATGTATTTTTAACTTCTGAATAGTATCTATGCTAGAAATGTTCACATATTATCAACCCATAAAAAGCCAATTTTGTCATTAGAAAGTGAAAGTAATTACTAGAGCTATTGAAACAAAAACTGTGATCAAAAATGAACACTTCCATAATTAAAAGCAGCTAGTAGGCTTAGGAGGCACAAAATTATTCAGGGTATGATCAAGATTAGATCAGAATTTAGGGTGAACTTGAGGACAGCAGCTCCGGGCCTTCACTGGGAAAGACTGCTTTGAAAAGTACCACATAATGAAAAAAAAAAGTTAGGTACTTCGGATGTGGGAAAAATATACTAATAACAAACCACACCATGTAACTTAGCGAGAAGTTATAACTGAAACTGTGTAGAGGAGATTGGAGCAGTAGCGCAACCACAGGGGGCAGGGGGCATTGCCCCCCCCAACCTTGGACTGAAATAAGTTCTAGGGGCAAAGGGGGGGAAACATTGACGGCTAAATGTACCTGCAGGGGGCAATTACCGCCCGCAACTTCAAATTTTATGCAAATAAAAAATACTTTTCGTAAAATTTTCTTGATCGCTTCGCTCGCAATGCCTGCTTCTCTTAGTCTTATCAAAACTCTCAATCTTGTGCTAAGTAACGTTTTTGGCATGCAGTTGATACGAGAAACTCAGCCACTCGTGCCTGAGGATAAGCATCATCCTTGTCTCGTAATTGAAATAAAGCACAGAAAAAGGACACAGAGTAACCATCCACCAAACAACCTCTCGTACAATTTCAAAAAAGCTGACTTTAACGAACTATACAACAAACTATCGGTCGTTAACTGGGATACACTAAAACTCTGTGATAACGTAAACGAAATTACAGATATGTTTTACAACATAATATACGAAGCATTTGACGCGTGCATCCCCTTAAGACGCATAACCCCTCCTAAATATCCATGCTGGTTTACCGCCAATATAATTAAAAAAATAAAAGCAAAGGCTCACCACCACCAAAAATTGAAGCAAAACGTAGGTAACCCAGTTCACCATGCCAACAAATTTAAGAACTCAGAAAAGCAATCAAAAAAGAAATATCAGCCGCCCATAATAATTACTTGTTCGACATCGAAAGAAATATTCAAAGTGACCCGTCACTTTTCTGGTCATACATAAATCGTAACAGGCAAAACAAACAGTTTCCAGTTTCTTCAAACAATGAACCCATATTAAACCTGAATACCGTCGTTGATGAATTTGCGAAATACTTTCAACCCGTGTACGCAAACAATACGGCAAAATATAACCTCGAGATTATGGCGGGGCACACAGAGTGCAAAACGTTAGATTCACTCAACATTCAGATGATCAGTATGTATGAAACTGAAGCAGCTGTAAAAAAATTAAAGCCAAAGAAGTCGGCGGGGCCAGACAAAATCCCACCCTACATCTTCAAAGGATGTGTAAACATTTTAAAATTCCACTCTTTATTATCTACAATGCCATATTATCTTCTATGCAGTTTCCCGAACGGTGGAAACTTACTGCTGTATGTCCAGTACCGAAATCCTCGGAGAACAGAAACATACAAAACCTCGTCCTATAGCTCTTTTATCTGATCCTGCTAAAATATTTGAGCAAATCTTATATTGCCACATACCGTGCGTCCATTTCGATCTGCAGCCGAGAGATCGGGAGAAACGTGGCGGGCGGCGCTGACGGAGGTGCCGACATTTCCGGCCTGTAATGCCCGCATATTTTTATGGACATATGCAGACATTTATATAAATATTGCAAAACTAGCACTAACCTGTGTTATAAGAGTTGTTCAAAGTGATGTCCACCTACATTCACACATTCCTGGCATCGTTTGATTTGATTTTGAATAACACGCAAAAGTTCTTCTTCCGTAATTCTTCCTAGTTCTGCCCTTATATTGTCTTTTAGTTCGTCGATGCTATGAGGGTTATTTCGGTAGACTCTATTTTTCAAGGTTCCCCACAAATAATAGTCACATACGGTAAGATCTGGCGAACGTGAAGGCCATAAACCTCTTGAAATTATTCTGTCATCAAACACCTCCCTTATAGCGTCCAAAGAATCAGCGGCGGTATGGGCTGTGGCCGAATCTTGTTGAAAATACCCATATTGTCTCTCATTATCTGATAACAATTGAAAAAACGGCGCGAGTATTTGTGTGCGGTATCTCTCTGAATTTATTGTGTCTTCAAAACATATAGGCCCTATTTTTCTTTTGGCACTTACAGCACACCACACACCAATTTTTGCATCGTGTAACGGAACTTCGTGTATTATTCGGGGATTTTCAGTGCTCCAGTATCTATTGTTCTGTGAACAAACATGACCACGCAAGTGAAACCATGCCTCATCCGAAAAAAATATTAACTGTGGATCAACAATACCATCTACAATATTCTGCAAAACCCAATTACAGAAATTTACTCTACTTACGTTGTCAGGGGGCCGTAATTCTTGCACTATAGAAACTCTGTACGGTTTTAATTTTAGTAGCTTAGTGGCTGTATGTGCTGATGATTTTGACACGCCCATCTCCTGTGAAACACGGCGTAGAGGTTTGTTTGGAGAACGTTCTAACGTTGCACCAATTATATCGAGTTTTGCTTCGGTTAGAATCCGTCGTTTTTGCTTAGGTGTTTTAAAATTTAACGATCCAGTTTCTCGTAATTTAAGGACAAGACGTCTAACCGTATCTCTATGTGGAGGTGAAACGCCTGGGAATTTATGTACAAATTGCCTACACACGTCTCGACACGAGTCTGTTTTCACGTAAGTGTCGTACATAAAAATTCTTTGTTCTAACGTGAACCTTGCGGCTGGCATTCCAATCGTCTGACTGACACAACACACATACACACTGCAATAACACAAACAAGTAACGGCAAGTAACCAAGAATAACACTCTTACGCACAGTACGAAATTAACACGCTCTTGGTTTACATCTGCCTGCCACTATATTCACAGCTCTGTAGTCGCGAAGGAACAAAAAACTTGAGCTAGGAGATTTCGGATTGCAAGGAAGCTCACGAACACCATTAGCTTTTAACGGTTCGTCTGCAGCGTAATCTTGATACAGTGTTGCACATTCGAAACCTCCAAACGATCCCCATCGACACAAAACTCTTTCAAGGATATAAACTTAAGCAGGACGTTACTGGTCAAAACTATGATTAAAATGTTTTACAGAGTATTATCTGTGGCTCTTAATATAATTTCTAAAGCGTATTTATTTGTGTATGTAAGAGTGGAACTTGGAAGAATTACAGAAGAACTTTTGCGTGTTATAACACAGGTTAGTGCTCGTTTTGTAAGATGTCCACAAAAATAAGCGGGCATTACAGGCCTCAAATGTCGGCATCTCCGTCAGCGCCGCCCGCCACGTTTCTCCCGATCTCTCGGCTGCAGATCGAAATGGACGCACTGTATATAACCATGTCAAAGAAACTTTTTCTGAATACCAGCATGGCTTTCTGCCCAACTGCTCAATAGAAACAAACCTTGGCGAGAAACTGCATTATATAAGCACGGTGCTAGATGATGGGGGGCAGGTGGATGTAATATACACTGATTTTTCCAAAGCCTTTGACACCGTAAATCATGATGTACTACTAAGTAAATTGGGCACTTTCAACTTTTCCCTTCCCCTCAGGAAACTTATAGCGTCATATTTAATAAATAGAAAACAATATGTTTCGTATAAAGGCCACACATCCAGCGAATTTCTAGTACGTTCCGGAGTACCTCAAGGGTCCAACATAGGACCTCTTCTCTTTCTTCTATTAATCAACGACTTACCAGAACATTTGATTAATTCTAGAAAACTGTTATTTGCAGACGACCTGAAATTCTTTCAAAGAATAAAAAATATTGAAGACTGTGTGTGTCTACAACAAGACATAAATAGGTTGAGTTGAGTTGGTGATTTAAGTCCACTTTATGTACAGTACGGCTAATCGGGACTGGACCTACAGTTTAAAGTGGGATCCGAACCACTTGTGCCTTCACCGGGTATCGAACCCGGGACCCCTTGATTACAAGGCAATGACGCTACCATTGCGCCATGGAGGAGGCTGTTAAATAGGTTGAGTGCGTGGTGCTTGCGCGACGGTCTTTCTCTTAATGCAGCAAAATGCTATTCCGTTACTTATTCTAAACAAAGAACGATCTTAAATTTTCAATATAAATTTAATAATACCAATCTAAAAAAATCTGAAACAGCAAAGGACCTAGGAATATATTTTGACTCTAAGCTAACTTTCACTCACCATATTAACAAAGTAATAAGCGACGCTTACAAACTTATCGGGTTCATTATTAGAATGGGCAGAGACTTTCGAGACACCCAAACACTTAAGGTATTATATTACTCATTAGTGCGTTCAAAACTTGAATTCGGGTCTGTTGTATGGAACACTGACAGTATAGTACAGACTACAAAATTAGAGCGAGTACAATCAAAGATGTTACGTTATATGAAGTATAAACTTGAAGGTACTTATCCCAAATTTGATTCTTACAGTAATCTAATAGAGGAGCTCCGAATGCACAGGCTCGACGATCGAAGGACAGTGCGCGACCTGCTGCTGCTCTGGAAAATATATAATGGAAAACTTCGCTCTCCTCGTTGGATCTCACAATTTAAATTACGCGTTCCTAACAATAAGACGCGACCCAATCATCAAACCTTTTTTGTGAATAGAGCGCGAACAAACATTGTCAAGAAATCCCCCATCTGGAGAATGAGTATTCTCTACAATGCCTTAGAAAAGCGTAACAAAAATATTGATTTGTTCTCTATGCCATATATACAATTTAAAAACTGTGTAATGAAAACAATATCAAATAACAGTCACTGAAGCATGTATGAAAACCTGTATCTCTGAACTCTCTCACTGGGCGCCAGCCTGTTGAGTTCATTATTGAAAAAATTAAATACAATAAAAAATAAATAAAATGAGTGACTTATCCTATTTAGAAATCCTCGTTCCACACATAAATTTTGTCACCTGAATCAGCCGAAAATGTCAACAGAATCTGTAGATGCAGCTGAAGTAAAGAAGGAAAAGTTTTGTCAGAAGTATCCAGAAGACGATTTTGTTAGTTTGATTTTAAGCCCACTTTTAGGCGCATATAGGCTAATCGGGACTAAATCTGCAGTTTAACGAGTAGTCCGAACCAGTGTGCATTATGCTTCCACCAGAGGAGGGGGGAGTCGAACACATGACCTCTTCATTATAATGCGGTAGCATTATGCCATTGGGGAAAAATATACAGAAAGATCTCGCACCAAACGTATCATTTTATCACCACAGAAGATGCGTCTACTTTTAGAGGGGGATTGACTGAGACAAATATTTGAGACTTTCGAAAAACAACATCATTGTTCATGGACTTAACTGCCTTGATCCACTAATGAAACGCTGTGCGATTGAAACTACCACCTCAACTTTCTAAAAGGTATGAACTAATGAAACTCCATTTTCGCAAGAGTAAGTTGGGGTTGATTTATTTTATTTTAAGTCATTTTTCTGCTAATTTTTATAATGACGACGATAAAGTTCAATGGTAATTGGATGAAAGTAACGAAGGGGCGAAAACAAACACATGCTGACACTCAAAATACAAACTCTCACAAATTATTACTTTGACAGTGGTTCCATGACAGTGGTTCCAGGTGCTAGGGACTCGTTGCCTTGTAAGAATAAAGTTTCCAGGGTATGCTGCACAGGATAAAGGTTGACATTCTAATGTGTTCGAAATCGTTACACCATACAACCCAAGTCATCTATGAAAATAGATGAATTATTACTCGTACGGTAATCAAATTTGATGAATTCCTTGTGTCCTAAATCATTTTGTTACCTCATAAAACATATTCATGTAACCATAAGTGTATTGCTTCTCCTGCATTAGTAACATGAAAGTTAAGAAAACGAATAGCAACTTAGCAACGCCAGAAAAAAGAAAGAACCAGATTGACCAATCAGAACCGGATTTCCCAAGGTTAATCAGAACGCAAGAACAGGGGAAAGGTATGCAACGCCGTAGAGCATGGGAAGGGATTGAACCAGACAACAAAGGATGTCTGGGACTGCGCGATCTAGGTCAAATTTTTGAAATTGTGCGTCGGTTGCATGCTAGAACATGTTTCTGTCAAAGTAGGCCAAGGTTTTCTAGAACACTAGAACAAAGGATGATGGGAAGGAGTTCAAAGTGAACTAGACCGCAAGAACAAAGAAAGCGTCGGTTTTATTTCAACCAATCAGTAAATCCAAATATTGAAACGAAGAAAAAGTCAATGCAAACCAAAAAGAACATGCTTAATGTGAACAAGTACTACAACTATTTTTCTATTTTTTACAGGTGATTCTATTTTCTGTGTACGTGTAACTGGAAGGAACTGTTAGTGAAAGATGGCGTCTACAAGCTCAACTAACGAGGCTAACCACACTGCGGTGAGTACTTCGGACGAAATTAAACGTAATTTTAATTCTGGAATGTATACTTCCCCACTAGAACTCGTTAATGCATATTATGATATGTGTGACAGAGTTGTTTTCCACGACGATATCCCTTCATGTGATCCGACTTCTTTCTGTGAGACAGTGCAAACAGCAATGTGTCAATTAGGGGTGGGGCAAGTCAATTTTCAATTGTTGATGAAAGAGAAAGATATTTTAGACGGTTTGGAATGCTAGGACGGGAGGTATCCATTGAAACACCTAATCAGGTTGTGGGGGACCCTGAATATTTGGTTGGGTCTATGTTCCAATTTCTAATGAAAAAGATTTTTTTTTGATGTGTCACCGGACAGTCAGGTTGGTTTGATTATTTTCGGCAATGAAACCAATAAGGATATTTATATCCCTTGGCGCAGCCTTTCGGCATTAAATCCTAAAATTATTCAACACTATGTAACCAAAGTGCTGAACAGCAATGAATCCTTCTTTGTAGATAACTCTTTGAAATGCATGGCTCATATTGTCGAACCCAAGCGCGGTAGAGGGAAGAAAAAGTACCCTCTGTACAGAAAGTACGCCCTTTTTGATTTTCAAAAAGTGTTGCGCGAATACTGTATTGAAGATGTGGAAATTCTTACTGCTGCATGTATTAAATTCTCTAATCTAATAGAAGATCAGAGTGGAATACAGTGCTTTGTTCGCTGCTCGACTCTTGCGTCGTTAGCGTCTTTGATATTTAGAAGTAAATATCTGAAAGAAAACACTCTTATTAAAGTTCCGCCATTTGGTTTTCGTGAACAAGACCAACAGTCTCTAATTGCATTAAGGTGGTTAAATTGGGTTGAAAGTACTGAAAAAATCACTCTAAGACACGCAGGTAATCTGGGGGAGGCTAAAATAGGTCGTTATAAGTTGGACGGGCTTCATGAAGAAAGCAAAACTGTTTATAGTTTCCAAGGTTGGTATTACCACGGTTGCCGGATTTGTTTTACTGAAAACAGGGATAAGCCTCTTAACGAGACTGGCGAGACCCTAGACAATAGGTACGAACGTACTGTTACCCGTAAAGAAATATTAGAGCAAATGGGGTACAAGGTTGTAGAAAAATGGGAATGTGAATTCAATGAGGAAATTAAAAAGGATCCAGAATTACGCAAATTCATTGCTGAGAATTGTTATTCCCTGAATACCCACTTATCCCAAAACAAGCTTTTAATGGGGGACGCACTGAACTTTTCAGAGCAGTTTATGAAAAACAAGAGAATGAAAATACGAGCATGAAACTGCTAGATGTAGTTTCTCTTTACCCTGCAATGATGAAGCAAAGAAAAATGCCTACAGGGAAACCAGTGATTTACACGTCAGAGTTTCCTACCTTGGATAATGTGTTTGGGGTTGTAAAATGTTATATTCTCCCCCCTAAAGATTTATATTTACCAGTACTGGGCATGTCGTGCAACAACAAATTAATGTTTGCTTTATGCAGAACTTGTGCACAAAGCGAGAATCAAGAACAATGTTCACACGCAGGTAAAGAAAGATACTTACATGGCACCTGGGTATCGGAAGAACTGAAACTGGCTGTAAAAAAGGGTACAAAATACTCAAAATATATGAAATTTGGGATTTTCCTTCGGCTGACTAGAATGATAATGTGTTTAAAGACTATGTAGACACATTTCTTAGACTGAAACAACAGTCTTCAGGATATCCTTCCGGCTGCAGTTCAGAACATGACAAAGACAAGTATATTCAAGATTATTTTGATCATGAGGGAATCCAACTTGTAAAAGATGAAATTGCACCTAACCCGGGGCTTCGTTTTATTTCCAAAATTCTGCTTAATTCCCTTTATGGAAAATTTTCTGAAAATGCTTTAAAAACTAAGTCTATTTTTGTAAGTACAGAACAGAAATTTCATGATATAGTGTTTAATCCACAGTATGAAATCAGTAATGTTGTCCCTATTTCCGAATTTTGTTTATTAGTGAATTATATTGATCTGGAAAGCAAAAATGAACCGTTAGTACTCTCAAATGTACTTGTCTCTGCGTTTATTACTGCTTATGGAAGAATGCATTTATATTCTTTTATGGACAAAGTCAAGGAAAGTATTCATTACGTGGATACGGACTCTGTGTTCTATGTAGAAAATGAACACGAAAAAATATTCCTACAGGCTCATTTCTGGGTGAAATGACGGATGAGATTAAAGAGCCCTACCAAATTACATGCTTTTTGGGTGGTGGTCTCAAAAACTATGCATATAAGATGGTGAACAAACATGATCCTCAGGATGAGAAACATGTTATTAAAGTAAGGGGCATTACCCTGAATTACAGAACTCGACTCCAGATTAATTTTGATTATTTTAAGCAACTGGTCAAAGGGGAAATTGAAAAGCGAGTTGTTGAGAACCCCCGTAAAATCAAACGAAAAGCCAATTTTGAAATTGTTTCTGCATCTGAGCAGAAAACACACCAAGCAGTCCACACGAAACGTAGAAAAATTGAAAATTTTGAGACCGTGCCATATGGTATCTAAATAAAAATCGAGTGTTTTGTTTCATTTTTTATATTGTCCTTTAAAGACTTAGTGCCCTCTGTAGAAGTTCTATTTGCTTCGCTATCCACGGGCATTCTCCGTTCATTCGCCGCCTGGCACAGAAACTACATCTTCCTGATCTTCTGCGCCTCCGGCGCGACGGGGGAGGGGGCACCGGCTGAAGAAGGTGAGCGGCCCTGAGATGGTACCTGAGAGCGTTCTTCCCCCTGAAGCCCACCTCCCAACATATAACGCATTCTTGTTTGATTTCATCCTGAAAAGAAAAGATAAAATTAAGTTGTGGTTTATAGTTAGGTTTAAAACTTATGCTAATATATAAATGTGCCATTGTGTGTCTGCGCTTCAAGCAGAGAACGTGTGTTGTTCAATATGGAACTGCGTTTTACACACCCTTTTGCAATGATGGTTTGTGGGACGTCACAAAGTGGAAAAACGACTTTTGTGGATAAGCTTCCATTTTATAAACATTTTTATGTTCCAAGTTCCAAAGACAATAATATGGGCGTATGGTGCGGTTCCTTCCAGATTAAAATTAAGCCAAAACACAAATATTCAGTTCATTGAAGGAATCCTTGATGTGGCAAATATGGATATTGAAACTCCTGGATTAATTGTCATTGATGATCTAATGAATGAAAGCAGCAAAGATTCCGCTGTTGCAGATATATTTACGAAATATTCTCATCACAAAAATATAAGTGTTATTTTTATAGTACAAAATTTATTTCACAAAGGTGCTAAAATGAGAGACATAAGCCTCAACTCACACTATCTTGTGATATTCAAAAATCCACGTGACAAACACCAAATATACCATTTAGCACGACAATTCACACCTGACAATAGTAAAAGTGTTTTGGAAGATTTTCAAGATGCAACTGAAACACCACACTGTTATTTAATGTTCGATTTAACACAAAATACACCTGAAAGTTTACGTATGAGGGCGCATATTTTCCCCGATGAACAACTGACTATTTATGCCACTGGAAAGCATGTAAAACCATTTCTTGTGCGAACGTCAGAATGACATCACAACTAAAAGAACATGCTCCGACACTTAAATTATTGTGTAAATTAAAACCTATTCAACGGAAACGCCTTTTGCAACGAGCATCACCAGGACTAGTTCGTGTACTAGGACAATGTGCAGCCAATACAGTACGCGGTAATATTCCGCTTTCAGAGGTACAAAAAACAAGCTTCAAAAGTATAAGGCCAGTTTGCGTAAACTAGCGGCGAAGGGCACTTCGCTCAAAAATAAAAAGAAAATATTAATTCAAAAAGGCGCCGGCTTTTTACAATTTTTAATCGGTTTGATTATATCAGCGTTAGGTAGTGCATTGTTTTCACAATGAGCGTGAGAAAAATTATTCTTGTTCCCGAGGACTTTGCCACTAATATGCATGCCTCCGTTGAGAAAGCTCAGAGACACGAATCAAGATTAGATTCTAATATTCGTACAATATTAGCACGTGAAGATATAGGGGAAAGTGAAAAATGGAAACTTTACCAACAGGCACTTCGACTATTTGTTAATTTTACTAAGCCTATTCCCACACACCTACCAGTGATCGAAGAAGAAAATAAGCTGCCACAAATAAGTGAACCAATCCAACAAGACGACCCCCCTCCTAGTGTTACTCTCAGGGAAGAAATTCTTGCTTCAGTACCGAAAACTGTTCAGAAGAAAACAGAACTTTTACTTAAAAGACTATTCTGTTCTCAATATATAAATTGGGACGCATATGGAACAGTGTACATAAATGGAAAAATAATTCAGGGTTCTAATATCATCGATCTGATTAATGATTCTGTTCGCCCCCGTAAAAAAGTGGAGATCCTGTCGGGAGAGATTAGTTCCAATCTATCCTTTATTCTCTAAACATACCCAAAGAATATATAGTTACACGCACGCCTCCACCCCCTTCAAGAAATAGGAAAGCTGAGTTTATATGGGAAGATATATAAAGTATGGATCTTAAAACATTGTATTACGTATACACATGAATTACCGACTTCATTCAAACATTCTACGCAATCACGAAAGAATATTTCTCAGTGGCTATCAAAACAAGATGCATATACTTTACATGTTCCAGTTAGAAACAAATTCCCACGTAAACGCTACGAAACCACTTTTCCCCTGGAACTTATGCAAATGGATTTGGCAGATATGCAGAATATCGCCAAGTACAATGACGGTATGCGCTATATACTTTGTGCAATTGACGTGTTTTCAAGACAAGCGTTCTGTATACCAGTGAAAAGCAAGTCCGTTGAAATTATGGCAAAAGCAATCACTAAAAATTATAAACATGTTAGAATATCCCCCTGTTTACTGCCTGACAGATCAAGGAAAAGAGTTTTATAACGCTCAAGTGAAAAAAGTGTTTGACAAGTACAATATTATTCATTATAGCTTTATTCAGAACTAAAGGCAGCAGTAGTGGAACGATTTATTCGTACTTTAAAATCAAAATTGTATAAACACTTCTCAGCCAATAAAACGTACCGTTATGTAGATATTCTCATCCTTGTAGTAAAATCATATAATCACTCGTATCACCGTTCTATAAAAATGGCTCCTGTTGAGGTGAGCGAAAATAATGTGCTGCAGGTCTGGTCTCAGTCTAGAAACAATACAAGTCAAAAAACCAATAATATCAAATTTAAATTTAATATTGGTAACTACGTAAGGATAAGTAAAGCCAAAATGAAATTCGAGAAAGGATATCTACCTAGTTGGACGGAGGAAATAATTAGTGATCGTATGAGTACTGATCCCCCTACATATCGTATAAAAGACTGGACTAACGATCCTGTCAAGGGCATTTTCTATGAACCAGAATTACAAAAAATTACACTTGATCCTGACAAGCCATTTACTATCGAGAAAATTCTAAAACGAAAGGGAGACTTTGTTCTAGTAAAATGGAAAAACTACCCCCTCGCATGTGCAAGTTATGTACATAAATCAGATATTACGCGAGTAGTGTAATTGGGCCGGTTCTACGCCGTACTTAGTAGGTATGCATTTGTAGCCTCTGTTTTTTACCAATCGAATATCAGTTTTTGACATATTGTGACAATTTTTTGTCGATGTTTTAGCGTTTAGCGATGTTTTAGTAAAATTTCCCTTTTTTCCCACTCGTACTTGGTAGGTATATCACGATCTTACGTGATATAACTTAACCTATCTTTTTTTCTTACGATTTTTTAATTTTTTTTACGATCCTAAGTGATATAACTTAACCTATCATTTTTTTATTCACGCACCGAACTAACTTACATTGGACTCTGTTTGTTTTAATATTTCAGTATTTTAAGGTTTTCACAAATTTTATATAATCTAAAATGTTTTGGGTGTTAATTTTTTTTTTAGTATGTGGCAAAATTTTTTTACGAATTTTTTAAAACTGCTCCGTGACCCTCTCGTTCTTCACGTCGTACGCGAAGGACTTCTCTGCAATCAGGATGACGCTGCACACGGTATCATCGGGCAGCGCGTCGTGGAACTCACAAACGATCTTGATGTTGGTGCGATCGTTGACCACCACCTGCTTCCTCTTCGTCGTGTTGATGACGAACATGGGTCTCCGTGCTTTGAATTCGCTGGGCGCGTAGTACATGTCCACGTTTCCCTCTGTTACTCTCTTGTAAGCGGTGTAAGCTTCGTAAAGTTTGAGGTAATCATCTTTGGTCATGTCGACCTCTGTTTGTCAAAAATTCGAGATATTTGCAATTTAACGCTGGACTTAGAAAATTTTCGATTGCTGAAAAAAAATTGGTTCCATGACGACCTATGTTTATTTTGGTATGGGTGGACAGAGGACACCGAGACTCGACCAACGCACTAAACCCGATCTTTCTACGACTATTCGTTCAAAAATTACGAGAGATCAAAGTTTTGGGAGGTGGGCTAACTTCTTACCCCTTGGCCCCAGGACCACCAAAACTTGGTACACGTATTCTCCACCTCCAAAATCGACAGGGTGGTTAGCTTCGCTACCGGGATGGGGGTGTTTTTCGATATATTTTTTCGATAACTCTTACCATTTTCGAGATATTTGCAAATTTAAGATTTTTAGCACAGGACTTGGAAAATTTTCGGAACGTTTTTTTTTGTTCCATGACAACCTACGCCAATTTTGTTATGAGAGGACAGAGGACACCGAGACGATGCTAACGCAAGAAATCCCAGCTCTCTATGATTATTTTTTCGAAAGTTACGAGTGATCAAAAACATTTTTGGCAATTGGCCCACCCTTGATCTCCAAGAACCTCCGAAAACTTGGTACACGTACTCTGCATCACCAAACTCGACAAGAGGGTCAACGGGAAGGATATTCGCGCTATCTCTTACTGTTTTCGTGACATTTTGCAATTTATCGCTGGACTTGGAAAATTTTCGACAGATGGGGGTCAAATTTGGTTCCATGACGACCTATATTCATTTTGGTATGGGACGACAGAGGACACCGAGACTCGACCAACGCACTAAACCCGACCTCTCTACGACTATTCGTTCAAAAGTTACGAGTGATCAAAATTTTTGGGAGGGGCTGGGCTAACTTCTTAACCCTTGACCCCAGGACCACCAAAACTTGGTATACGTATTCTACACCTCCAAAATCGACAGGGAGCATCTAACGATGCCGTATGGGGGTGTTTTTCGATATATTTTTTCGATAACTCTTACCATTTTCGAGATATTTGCAATTTAAGATTTTTTTAACGCTGGACTTAGATAATTTTCGGTACATTTTTTTTTGTTCCATGACGACCTATGTTTATTTTGGTATGGGAGGACAGAGGACACCGAGACTCGACCGACACACTAAACCCGACCTCTCTACGCGTACTCTACGTCACCAAAAAAGGTTAAAGGTTCCAAATAACAATAGTTAGAGTTTCCCCAATCTAGTAAAGTGGATTGGTTGAAATCTCCAAGGCGTATTTTGTATTTTTTTTCAAATATGAACACGTTAAAACTGAACTGTCTCGGATTTTTGAGTTTTGTATTCGCCCTGAGAAAATTCTATATAAAATAACATCCCTGAAAATTATATTCACAGTAGATTGATTTTTTTGAGTTTTGTAATCACCTCAAGAAATTCTATATAAAATAACATACCTGAAAATTGTATTCACAGTAGATTGAATTCTTGAGTTTTTGTATTCGCACACAAGAAATTCTATATAAATAACATACCTGAAATTCTATTTACAGTAGATTGAATTTTTGAGTTTTGTAATCACTCGAAGAAAATTGTATCGCTATATACTAGACTTTTTGATTTCTGTGATTTTGGAGAAAGCAATGGCATCCATCCCAGTTTCAATCGTAAAAATGATAAAACTGAATGTGTTACTTGTGGGAAGCTAATCTCAAGGAACAATTTATCGGTACACGGGGCAAGATGTAGCGAAACAGGTTCGAGAATTAATCGTTCGTTACCTTCTAAGCCCTGTGCTCGATGCGGAAAGATGATTGGCATCATAAATTTTAGTAAACACCTGAAAATTTGCAAACCATCGACCGGACAAGCATCGAAAAGGAAAATCGATGATCCAGAAACGGAACCTTCCACTTCCAAGCAAATTAAATTATCTAATGAACCCAAACCAATTAGATCTGCATTCAACGACCAACTCCAGGATTTTTCAATTAAGTCAGAACCAGGCCGTGACATCCTTAGTTTCTTAGATGAAACAAAAACATCTGTACTAAATATTTTAAAAGATAAACTTGAAAACAACTCTATAAAAGTATACGTTGTTCTGTTTTCTGAATACGAGAAAGTTGATGGCACAACGAGTTTTTTTTATCATCGTACAAAAAACCAGACTCTTTATTTTGCTGACGTCGAAAATTTAGACAACTTCTATTATAAAGTTTCCAACGAGCTGGTTAAGAAACATGACGATTTCGAGGCTAAAGGGTCGGGATGGTCTCTATGTGGAAGTCCTCACACGTTAACTGTTTACGTGAACCAATTCTCGCCTCTTCGCGCTTCCAGCTACGTTCCTCTTCCACCGAACATTCAACACAAGAGAGCTGTGTTAAATATACAGAACAGCGATAAAAAGTGTTTTCTCTGGTGTGTGTTGGCAGAACTTCACCCGATTCATAGGTCAAATCATCCAGAACGGGTTTATCATTACAAGCAATACGAGACCGAGTTTGAAAGTGTAATGTCTGGCATTGAATACCCGGTGACATTGTCGGATATAACAAAGTTCGAAAATCGTGCAGGAAAACGCATCGCTATTAATGTATATTCCTTCACGTCAGATAAATATCTAGTGCATCCCGTCAGGATAAGCGATATCGACGATGACGATGCTTGTGTAATAAATTTCCTTCTCATTTCCAACGAGGATGTCTATCATTACACGCTAATTCGTTCAATGTCTCGATTACTAGGAAGCCAAACAACCAAGCATGAACATTGCATCGAAGTTTGCCCAAGGTGTTTGACCACGTTCGACGATCGTGACCGACGCGATCATCAAAATCTTCATAGTCGTCAAATTGCTATCGATAAACTTGCCGAACATAAAATTTATTGCGGTGACAACAGACCGGCTAGAATGTTGATGCCCGAAACAAACGAAGTCGAAGAATTCAAAATGCACAAAGCATTGTTGGAACATCCCGCAATCATCGTCGCAGATTTCGAGTCTTTCCTGAAACCACTCTCCTACTGCGAACCGGATCCTGAAATTTCCTCCACAACGCCGTACCAGCTTCATCAACCTAATAGTTTCGGCTATGTTGTTGTGCGACGTGATAAAATAAATGAGGCATATATATACCGCGGGCCAAATGTAATCGAACACTTCCTGGAAAAAATGGTGGAGGAGGTTGAGGTAATTGGTAGCGTACTGCTTACATCAAAACCGATGGCACCTTTAACTGAAAATGAACTTCAAAATTACAATTCCACTGAGGTGTGTCCGGTTTGTGATCAAAGTTTCACTGATGAGAACAAAAAAATATTCCACCACGATCATTTCAGCGGAAACTACATAGGTGGAATTTGCAACACGTGCAATCTTAAAATCCAGAAACCTAAATTCATCCCCATATTCTTTCACAACGGAAGCGGATATGATTTTCACCACCTGGTGAGACATCTTGGCTACGATCCGAAACGTATAGGTGTCTTGGCCGAGAATGAAGAACGCTACATTAGTCTCAGCAAACAAGTGTCGATTCCGGGAACGAAAAATACAATCGAGATGCGTTTCCTGGATTCGTATAGATTTCTCTCTGCAAGTCTGGATGCTTTAGCGAACAAACTCACCGACGATCAATTCAAAATAACTAGAGCTAGTTTTCCCAACGTAGACATAGAACTCGTTAGACGTAAAGGGGTTTATCCTTACGAATATGTTAGTGATGGTTCTAAATTTAACGACGACGCTCTTCCACTTCCAAGAGAATTTTACAGCAGACTCAGAGAGAAAGGAATCACGGACGAAGAATACCAACACGCGCAACTCATGTGGGAGAAATTAGAATGTAGGACACTCGGAGACTACCACGACGCATACTTAAAATTAGACGTGACGATACTCGCGGATGTTTTTCAAGCGTTCAGGAAAACGGCAACGAATATTTATAAATTAGATCCAGCGTATTTCTACAGTCTACCGGGATTAGCGTGGTCGGCAATGTTATTCCAGACAAAGGTCAAGCTGGAACTGATATCGGACGTTGACATGTTGCTATTTATCGAAAGAGGGATACGAGGTGGAATGGTGCAATGCGTACAGAGACATGCAAAAGCTAATAACGTACACATGAAAGAAGATTACGATTCAAATCGAGCATCAAATTACATCTTCTACGCCGACGTTAATAATCTCTACGAACATGCCATGGTTCAGAAACTTCCTTACGGGGGATTCGAATGGTTAGATCCCACTTCGATAGACATTATTCATTTCGACGATAGCGAGTGTGGTTTCTTCGCAGAGGTAGATCTCCAATTCTCCGACCACCTGCACGACACGTTTTCGGATTTGCCTCCGACTCCCGAAATCAAATGTCCACCCGACTCGGTTCAAGACAAGCTTATGTTAACATTGGACCCTAAACAGAGATACGTCGTCCACTACAAGAATCTCCGGTTTTTGATTGGGAAGGGTGTTCAGATAGTAAATGTTAGAAGAATACTAAAGTTTAAACATTCCACGTGGTTAAGACCTTACATAGAAACTAACACACAACATAGAACAGCTGCCACTTCCGATTTAGACAAGGACTTCTTTAAATTAATGAACAATGCGGTGTACGGAAAGACCATGGAGAATGTTAGAAAGCACGTAGACGTGAAATTAATTTCCGATAAGAATAAATGTCGGAAGTGGATAGCCGATCCTAGATTCAAGTCGAGAAAAATTTACAACGAGAATTTGGCACTTTTCAATCTAGATATAAAATTGATGAAATTCAGAAAACCAATTTACGTTGGCGCAACGGTTCTCGACTTGTCGAAACTTTACATGTTCGAATTTCATTATGACGTGATGAAACCCTTCTACAATGATAAAATATCACTTTTGTACACGGACACCGACAGCTTTATTTACAGCATACAAACACCTAACCTATACGAAGACATAAAAAATCCTTCCATGCTTGAGTATTTCGATACTTCTGCGTATCCTCAACCCAACAGATTTGGAATTCCATCTCGTAACAAAAAAGTCCTAGGTAAACTGAAAGATGAATGTAACGGTGATATTATTGTCGAGTTCGCGGGTTTGCGTTCGAAAATGTATGCCATGAGAACAGAGAGTAGCGTCACGAAGAAAGCAAAAGGTGTGGGCAAAAATACGGTGGAGAACAAACTCACCTTCCACGATTACATCGATTGCCTTTACTCACAATCGACGATACTAAGTATAGAACAAAGAATCCAAAGTGTAGACCACGTGATTACAACAAACAAAGTTAGGAAAGTAGCATTAGATCCGCATGACGATAAAAGATGTATTTTGTCTTGTGGAATCCACACGTTGCCTTGGGGACACTATCGTTTAGAAATTAGTAAAAATTGTAGGCAATGCAATTGAAAAAAAATAAACTTAAATAACTATAACTAAAATAAAAAAAACTTTAACTGTCTCAAATTATCACATACACAATAAAGAACTAGCAAGGACAATGAATCTCTTTGGTTTCCGAAAGCAAACAATGGAGACTGTACACCGCAAGGCAGATCATGAATTTCTACCTTCCATGTTATCTAAACTCAACGGCCTGTTGATCAATCAATTTTCGGAACGCTGCTCTTCTTGCTGGAACAGTGACGATTTCGGATTCGCGACGATCGACATGACGAGGAAACCCAACGACGGAAAATACAGAAACAAAATCAACGACTTTCTAAACGTTGCAACGTTGTTCAATATTTAAAAGCTTGTTTCGTTTTGCGGCCCCTTTATTAAAACAGGGAGCTAGAGCAATTGGCCAGCAAGCTTTACATTCGGGAATGGAGTTTGTTGGGGATGTTCTACAAAACAGGCCTCTCAAACAACTTTCAGAGATCGTGTAAATCAGGCAGGGCTAGCTCTTCGTGAAAAGGGGGAGAGAAACATTTGTCAGATTCTTTCAGGAAAAGGTAAACAAAAACGGAAGGCTAAAACTATAAAATTCGAACCACCATTTATTACCTGCCAGTCACGCAAAAAGAGGCGAAGGGTACACAGATATATATTCGCTAATTAACTATCATGTCGTTAGTAAACTGTAACTCATCGGAATGCACAAATACAGAATTGGATTTGTTTTCTCTGCCATTAACTCAAACTAGCATTGAAAATTATTGTTTAGTGGAGTATCGTCCCATTTCATCTTTAACTAGTAACAGTCCAGTCGAGTTTGCCATTACTGGAGACAGTGGGGAATACATTGATCCAGCGCACATTTATCTGTACCTAAAATGTAAAATAACTAAACCAGATGGTACGGCATTAGCTGCCGGTAACCTGGTTGCCCCAGGAAACAATTTTCTACATACAGCATTCAGTCAGGTCGACGTTTCGTTAAATGACAAATTGATTTCGTCCTCTGCAGGGTGTTACGCTTACAGGGCATACATTGAAACATTACTCAACTATTCTAATGAGGCTAAAAAATCTCATCTCACTGCTTCTCTCTGGTATCGCGATACGCCTGGAAAATTAGAAAATCTAACTGAAGATAAAGGAATTGAAAAACGAATGAGTCTTGCTGCGCAAAGTCGGTCATTCGACATGTATGGTCGACTGTATTCTGATTTTATGTGCCAACCTCGTCTTCTCTTGAACAATGTGTCCATGAGAATTAAATTACATAGATCAAACGATGCATTTTCATTGATGGCCGCCAAAAATACTTCTTATGGTGTAGAAATACAGGACATTTCTCTTTATGTAAAAAGAGTTACTGTATCTCCAGATATAGGTCTTGCTCATGCAAACGCTCTTGAAACTACTACAGCTAAATACCCAATTACCCGCGTGGAAGTAAAATCAATAACTATCCCTTAAAATATTACTTCTTATAATCTAGATAATATATTTTTAGGCACTGTTCCTAAACGTGTAATATTAGGTTTTGTTGAAAATTCAGCTTTCAATGGTCAAATACATAAAACACCCTCTAATTTCCATCATTTCGGATTGAATAAAATTCAACTCCAAGTTGGAACTAGAACCATTCCAAACCAACCTCTCTGCACAAGCTTCACAGACAAAAAAATTATCCAAGCATAATACAATTTATTCTCTGGAACGGGAATACATTACCAGGATACAGGAAACAGTCTCTCCCGAGAAGATTTTAATAATGGATTTGCTTTGTATCCCTTTAATCTTTCACCCACAATGGAAATTGACTCTACTTGGGACATATTGCGCGATGGGAGTGTAAGTGCTAAACTGTCATTCTCTGCTCCGTTGCCTACGGCAGTCACGTGCATTATTTATGGAAAATTCGACTCTTTACTGCAAATAGATAAACACAGAGGTATCTTCCCAGATAATACAAAATAATAATCAGTTGAGTACCAGCCTGGAGGGAGTACGGATCACAATATGAGGGCTGTCGTTGATTTTCAAGGATTCCGAGACAATTCTGATAACTTTATTCCTAAAGAACTAGCTATTGTCGATGCAGACTCAGATAGTATGCAATCATGGATATTTCTACCACCTTACGAATGGGATACTTTAGATATTGGAGCAGAAAACGAAAATATGTGGCAAACACAAGACAAGCATTCTCTCGAATGGCCTATCGGTGAACTTTGCTATTCGAAATTGTTTTCTGTACTTTCCCAGTACACCGAAAACGCCTCAGTTATTTATTCTTTTGGAGCTGACAAATGCAAGTTTTTGATTAAAGTACTTCACCGCACTGTGGTTAACCTCGAGGACCTAGGATGCCCTAAAGCGTCGCTGTTAGCCTTCCCTGCACAAAATTGCTGTCGCAATTATCACAGATTAAGGACAATCAAATGTGCTCTTAGAGACGCACATTTATACGCATCTTATCTCCGTAGCTTCATGCTTCAACAGCATATTATAGGAGAAGCCACAAGGACTTCACCTAAACAGAACACCTCAACATCGGACAGTGGATATTCATCATTAGCTTCGTTTTACAACGACGCAGCAAGTGTGTATTACTTATCCGAGCAAGGTTGCTGTTCCAAGGATAGTGCATTTTCGGATAGTGAACAATGAATAACATTGAAATTGAAAAAAACTGTTCAATCAGACAAATGTCTGTCTTCTATTTTTCGAGATGTTTTTACTAATAATACATTGCCAAAAAATGTGCAATTGCCTGCTGCATTGATTATTAACACCGACAATAAATCTGGACCAGGGATACACTGGACAAGTTTGTTTATAAACAGTGATAAGGAGGCCCTGTACTTTGATAGTTTTGGTCAGCCTCCTAGTGCAAATGTACTAAAATATATAAAAAAGAACTGTATTTCATGGTGCATCAGTGAAACGGTGGTTCAAAACCCAAACTCATCAATGTGTGGAATTTATTGTATTATGTTTTTACATTATATGTGCCGTGAGTTACCCCTAACCTATTTTCTGTGATTGTTTGGAACAGACTTAAAAAGAAATGACAGAATTGTATGGACAAAATTCTCAAGTGCCTTTAATTAATTTACAGTGTGCCTGCAGTGAATGTGTGGAGCAGGCAATACTGGAAAAGTATCCTGATCCTACATGTTCAGAACATAAACTTGGTGTGAGAAAAATGAAAAACTTCTGGCGTGTCAAGCTTGACAGTCCAGAGAAAGAACTTTCTATAAAACTAACACTGTCATTTGAATATGGTTTCCTAGTGTCTAAATATAACAGCGTAGTGTTAAAGCTGTTTACTATATATGTACAATCTTGGTTGAGACTGTAAAGCGTAGTGTTGCCGCTATATATTCTCTACGTAAAAAAACATTAAATATATCCAATCTTGGATGTGAAACTGTAAAGCGTTGTGTTAACGCTATGTATTACAACATGTGTACAACCTGACTTATAAAACTGTAAAGCGATGTATTGACGCTATGTATAACCTTTTGTAAAATTACTTAGACTCTGTATTCATTTTGTAGTAGACTAGTTTTAGAACAATAAACTTGTATGTAGTATACTTGTGTGTTTTATTTCTTTTAAAAAATAAAAGGTTTATAGTTATATAAAGAGTAAAAAAAGCTAATATTGTTGGTGCAAGCGGTCCTAGGTTCGATCCTTGTTAGGGATCTTGCACAAATCTCAAATACATTAATCGCGAGTGTTACTACAATTCACTTTTATCCCGTCTCGCCACCCTAAACACTTTGCCGCTAAAACAAAAAAACACAACCGAGATAGAACTTGACAAGTTAGTTTGTATTTAAAATAAAACACTAGTCAAATTCCATTCTCGTATAACACTTGTACTTAGATAAAAAAAATGCAATACTTACAACATGCATCTGCATCCTGAAGAAACAGAAAACACAACAGAAACAGACAACACAGCAGAAACTCAACAGCAAAAATAACAAAAATGTGAGGACAAATTCGGATTCCCAAGTTTAAATACCCCCAAAAAATCGGGCCAAACGTTCAAGGCCTCTTCCATCCATCCCTATTTTCCACACTGGAAAATAACAATTCCTTTAAATTCACGCTGCACCGTTAACTCTAGACGTCCAAATTTAAAACCCTCAGCCTCTCTTTCCATTAGAAAAATTCCTTACATCCACCCGCCTTGAATTATATCACATTCAGCTACTGTTCTTTTAACACAATATCATTTTTTTCGTCAAAATTCTCTATCTGGTTTGGCGATTAATATTTTACTGCCCGTATCGCCCCACCACACACAGAGACGGACTTTTCCGCTTAGTGGGAGACTTTTAAAATGATCATTTTACAATCTTTTGTCTTTTTCAACAGAAACAATCATCCCGTTATATACCTTTTCTTTTCGTATCTCTAACCAATTTATTTTCCCCAAATGACTTGTCGTATATTTCTTCCGACACAACAACAACCCGTCTCACCCGCAAGCCTTCCGCCGAGACCTAAATGAACATCATCGGGTTCTTTCTTTGTTCTGGCGTTGACCTCGATCACACATCCCCCAAATTCCTTTCTCGTCTGCATTCAGCGCGGAGTTCACCGTCTCGTGTTTCATTCCATCGTCTTTCATAACATAATAACATACATTATTACATACATAGTATACACTATAGGCCTAACCATTTATTACCGTTGCACATGGTGGGTTCGAGTACCGGGGCCGTATTCTTTCATACCATTAACACCTTTCATAGCGTTTCATAAACCATAAACTCTTATTTTCAATATTATAAACATTAATATTATCAATTCATACATTACGTACTTTGCAGTAATGAATATAAAATCATATGCATAGCGTTTAGTACCTCTAATTACCTTCTATATACATATTTTTTCATAAAATAAATAATTATATATTCATAAAAGTTATAAATAAGCAAATACATAAATGTAAAGTATTCTAAGTACATGCTAATTAGTTCTAAGTACGTGCAAATTAGTTCTAAATACAAGCAAATTAATTAACACCCGTGCAAATAAATTGCGAATATTAAACGCCCGAGGGCAGGCCTTGGCGTATTTCCCTACTACTATCATGCTAACAAACTTTGTAAACCGGGTTTGTTCTGGATTACCGAACAACCCCGGTACCAGATCCTGCGGATTACATTGTAACGTGCAGAAATGTATTTATATGTATTATTTGAACCACATAAAGTCACAAGGAAATGAAAACATGGGAACCGATATTTCGTGGAAATGACGTTCTGGTCTCTTTGGGTACCAGAACATACCCTCGAATGGTATGCGGGTGGAGGCGGGTATCTTCCGAGGGTTCCCTCCTTTAAGTTTTTTTTTTTTGACTGTTGGGGAAGTGATCTAGTCACGTAATGAACTGCTGCATCGTCTGAAAATATATTAAAATATTCAAACAACCCTCGTATATAAACACTAAGGATTATATTTTTATAACTGATGTTATAAATCAAGATCAAGAATATTGCTCATGTCGCATAATGCATCAGCCGACCATCGTGGCGGAGTGGTTAGCACAGCGCGCTATGACGCAAGAAGTCCAGGGTTCGAATCCTGGACTGGGCATGGGTGTTCTTTGTGAAGTGTCCCTTCATCATTCTCATTGTCGCGATCAGCCCAAAGTGGCAGAAAAGCGACTCTAAGTAATAAAAATCAAATCAAATCGTAATGTAGCTGTAGTGTAATCCTTCACAATCATCTTATCAAGACGTCGAACACGGATGATTGCGAGCAAAGCAAGCATGGAATTTGTACACTGCGAGTAGCATTGCTAGCGAAACGAGTAAGAAAATGTTTAGGGTATGTATATATCGAAACTGGCAACAATACTAATACTAATTAATATTGTCACAAAGGCCGGAACCTTTACTCTTTCCAAATTTTATTCCTTGCTCCTTGAGCACCCATTTTGCCTCTGGGCTTGTCGCGCCCTTTGCCTTCCCCCGTATTGCTAATGCTGTGTCTAAGCATCAATCGCCCACATTATCCTCAAGTGGTAGAAAAGCGACATAAAATAACGAATAGTTACCCGTGGACTTCTTGTTTAGTATTCGGTGCTATATTTTACTTCACTACTTTTTCATGTATCCGATGTTTGTTTTAGGAGTGAAGGAACAAAGATGGATGGTTATGATTCAGAGTAAAATCCACTTGATACCATACGAATTTCAAATGGTACAGAAAAATGAAAGCCTAAATAATGATCATCAAACGAATTTTACACCAAAGTGCCAAATATATATCTGCCCCCTTCCTCGAACTTTAAAGTGCGTACCCCCCTGACTGCAGAAATTCTGTGCCAATCTCAGACACATTGATATCCAATATCTGGATATCCCCCTTCGAGAGTTCCCCCTCCAATTTAATGTTCAATCTCTCCCCACCTCCTAGTAGATTTCCCGCGGTATTCTAAGACTTAACATTGATAGTCTAGAGTTTTAGTGTCCTCCCCGCAAAAAAAAGAAGAAGAAGAATAAAGAAATGCCTTATCTCTCCACAAAAATTCGTTTGATAATTTAAAATTAAATGAGAACTGTCTTGTGGCTTGTCCTATGGGTGTGCACTTCAGCCTTGCGTCCAGAAGAAGTGTTACAAGTCACCCCTCTGAAATACTTGCACCAGTTTTTGCGTACATAATGATGATCACTGAAAATGAGGTTATGGGAGAGTTGTATTTAATGAAATTTCCATTTATGCACAGAAAAGCAGAGACGACCTACAGTTTAAAGTGAGATCCGAACAACTATGTGCGTCCACCGGGTGAGTGGCTATTTGATTGAAATAATAATTGGATTTATTGTTATAAAGAATGCATTGAAGTTACTGCTGAAGAACTTAATAAGCATATTGCAAAATCATGTAGGGACTTAAGCTAAGAGATTACTGCTATTTTGATGCCATTATGTAGGTATTAAATAAACACATTATCACATACATGCAATAGGCATGTTCTTTAACAGTGCAACCTCCCTTTGGGTGTAATCCTTTATATTATTTTATACCACAACTAAATCTACAGGGTTGGGTTCCTTTTCAGGAAGTAAACCAGACAGTGAGCCTTCCAATGGAGACAGTTAATAAATTATATTATCTCTTCAGTTTTAACATGGATATTATAGTTGAAAATAAGTGAGAATATATTCATATAGAAGTAATAATGAACTTTTACATAAATTTCAATTGATTTATTCTTGATTCAAATTCCAGTTCCTATTCGTTTGTCGTCGCTTTCGCATTCGCAATTGATCGCTTATTCTTCCTTTATATATATATGTGGGCTTCCTTCTGGATCTGGTCTTCCTTCTTGACTCGGACTTCCTTCTGGATCAGGACTTCCTTCTGGATCAGAACTTCCTTCTAGATCAAGACTTCCTTCTGGATCTAGACTTCCTTCTGGATCGGCACTTCCTTCTGGATTTGTTTTATCATATGTCCATCGATCGAAGATCTTTAGCTTTACTAACTGTTCTATCCTCGTACATAAGTGCCAACTTTCCACTAAATCCCAGAAAGTTTTGACTTTATTTTCTAAATACTAATATCAAGTCCAATCTAGTAACCCGCCTTGGGGCGTCGTTTAGAACGCGCCGCCAATAGTACGATTGCGACCAAAGTGTGGACTCGGTGCAAACGATTGAAAAAAAGCAGCCGAGTCCGAGCAACGATTGTGACGTGAAGCCAAAAGGTGATGTGGGTCGCGACTGGAACGCGCCGCCACTGATGTGTCAAATACGTCCACAATGGGGTTCGTAATAAGCAAGCACATTTATGAATGTGTTCGCAGACACAAATTCGTAGCAGCGTTTTCAATTCTTTAAATTTCTTATCTATTTACATATGAGTACATGTTTCATTTCACAAGTATTTTTATTAATTTATTATCTTTATATCTTTTCTTTATTATCTTATACTGTATTCTATTATTGTTCATCTTCCTAATTTACTTTGGCACTTATTTACACTGTCATTCATGTATATTACAGCAAGTATCTGTCTTGAACGCCTTCTGCTGCCATCTCTGTTTAACATTCGTAATCACTCACGCGAATCAGACTCATGGGTTCGTAACAACAGTAACACTCAAAGTATTTTAAAAATAAAAGTAATTATACAGGGTGTCCCATGTAACGCGACAAATCGAAATATCGTAAGAAATATGCATCGAACGAAACAGTGACGTGCACTGAGGAGTAGCTAGTCTAGCAGATAGATCAATCAATCTCACGTCTCTAATTATTTTAAAATCACAATATTTATTATCTTGAAGCCTCAGTTCGTATGCAACACTTCTTTACACGCGCTTCTCGTCTCTCGATGTGATCAGCTGACAAGGCTGGATACCCTAGCTGGCTCTTCTTCCGCCTTACCAGTTCCAGGTATAGACAACCGCCCGAAGCGAAAGGGAAGATTTCTGCCTCTACCTCCCTTGCCCCTTCGCCCCCCGCTCCCATGGTTGAAAGGCCGTGGTTTCAGGTCCTCCAGTCTATCTCCTATAGGACAGATAGGGGATTAGTTTCCCTTCGATTCCTTTGTAAATCCTCTAAAGAACTCAGGGAAAAATTTTCTGCCGTACTTATGTTCTCTGTATTTACACAACCTTTTAAACGTTGTACAATATTATGTATAATATGGGATGTAGTTTTCTTTGTATATGAATGGGAACGTACTTGTATTATGTGCAGACAAAAATGTTATGGTTTCTTTTCTTTTTTTCAAATATGGAATATATAATGATTAAATAACAAATATTTGCTCACGCTTTCTCTCGCTCACGTTTTAGTAGTGTTTTATTTAAATATTCTAATAATTTGGCCTCCAATAAAAAAAATGGGTAAGTTAAACAGTCATGAATACGGATGTATTAATTTGGGCAAGAAAACGCGCATTCTAATTGTTGTTGTTGGTTTGGTTTATTTTACTTCACCTTTCTGCAACATTTGGTTATCGCGAAAATGAGGATGAGTGATGATATAATGAAACTGATGAAGGGACCTCACAAAGAACAATTCAGGCCGGGATTCGAACCCGTGACGAGCGCGCATTCTTGTTCATATGTGTTGTACTCTGCAGTGAATAATGAAATAATTTGGAATGTAAAGTGTATCCCAGAACTAAAAAAGCCAAATGAATATGGTTGAAGAAACTACAAAAAAGTGTGTTTTGTTACCTGTTCATCATATATTTAATTTTTTGCCACCTTGCATCACTTTTTCTAGCTGTATAGATTTAATCGCGATAAGTAGCTAATGAGCTTATGGAAGTCACGAGGGACAATCATAAACAGAGAACTCTTGACTCCTGATTTCACAGTGCCCTGCAGATGCACTGGGAGGAAATTATTTGTATTTTCTTTTTAGCGTTGCTTTTCCATCACTTTACCTAACTTCTGCCATGACGATGAACGTTGATTAAATTAAACGGATGAAGAGTGGTTACAAAGGAACACTCATGCACAGGCCAGGGCTTGAGTCCGGATCCTTCAGTAACGAGATCGTGAGATGAAGAAATTAGGGGAATCAAGGAATGCAAATTTTTTGGAAAAACGTTAATCATATGCAAATATGGTGTTTCAAAAATCCAATTGAAATTTACGTACCATTGAGTAAATACGCAGTTTTCTTTACCGATACCCAAGTATCCGAATAGTTAGAGCTTTCAACTCATCCTTGTTGTCGGCCGACCTCCGTGGAGGAGTGCAAGTGGCCCCGGATCGGTACCAGGTGGACGCACATAGTGATATGGATCCCACTTTAAACTGTGGGTCCAGTCCCGATTAGCTTTTATGTACATAAAGTGGACTTAAACACCAAATCAACCAACCGTGGGGTAGTGGTTATCACTGCACGCTATGACATCAGGAGTTCCGGGTTCGAACCCCGACCTCGGCATGGGTGTTTTTTGTGTTTGTCTCTTCATTAATTGTATTGTACCATCTTCGCCATTAACCAAATGTGACAGCGACGCTCAGTAGCAAAAATCAAATCATTGATTGATTGTTTAATTTGGTTTGTTTTGCTTCGCTTTTCCTACACTTTTGGCTAATCGTCAAGATGGTACGATAAAATTGATGAAGGGACAAACACAAATAACACCCATGCCCAGGTCGGGGTTCGAACCCGGGATCTCTGGCTTAATAGTCAAATCAACATGTTTTGGATTTTCGAAAGTGGATGGGATTAACACGTGCTTCTTTTCAGTAGTCCTTCCTCATTTTGCAATCCTTTCCTTTCTTTGACGTTCTATTTTTAGGAATACTGGGCCCTAAAAGGGGGAGGGGGATTATGACCCACACCAATCTCCCTTGGGCAAGCCACTGATTGCTACCCCAAGTGTCGACATCACCGCACGTCACTGGAACGAAAAAAAAATTCCATAAGAAAGTATAATAATATTGTGGGTGCCAGTCACCTACGCTACAATGAACCCACCCTGCCACCCCCTGGAGGGCGGGACAGGGGGCAACCTTGAAATATTAAAAGGGAACGCCTATTTTTTATTGCAGATTCGAATTCGACGTCCGAAAATACGTGTTTTGACCGACACATTTTGTTCCATTCGTGATAGATAGATGGCTCCGTCCGTTCGCCTCTCACTATCGGGGTGCTTGCTTTGGGTGAGCCCCCTCGCCTCTCACCATCGGGATTCTTGTTTTGGGTGAGTTCCCTCGCCTCTCACCATCGGGGTGCTAGATGCAATTATTCCATGGAATGCTCGAAATGATGTCCTCGAACTTCAATGCATTTGTTGATCTGTTGTTCAAATGATTGAACACAACGCAAAAGTGTATCTGCACCAATGTGTGCGCAAGCATTTCTTATTCGTTCGATCATGTTTGCGCGGGTTGTTGGCATATCTTTATAAACACGTTCTTCCAGATATCCCCACGAAAACAAATCTGGCAGCATAAGGTCTGGCGATCTGGCAGGCCAATACACCGGACCGCCTCTACCGATCCAACGACCATTGTACAGTCACGGACACTGCTTGGTTGTAACTTTCCATTGAAAGTCAATGTATTCATTACAACTCGGCCGTGTCCGTGACTGTACATGCGGTTTAATTCCTCCCGTGCTACTATTGCATTATGTGCTGGACAACCGTCATGTTCGAACCACATGTGCTGTCGCAGTGCAAGGTTTACGTCGTCAAGAAATGTCGGTAATTCCTCATGCAAAAACGTTCGATATTTGTGCCCGTCCAAAGTACCGTCACTAACATAGGGACCAATCAGTTTGTCGCCTATGATTCCACACCACATGTTAGACGACCAAGGACGTTGACGTTGAACTTCACGCAACCAATGTGGATTTCAAACACACTCCAATTGTTGAAGATTGTAAATAGTATTGCTTTCCGCTCCTCATTTGTTTTTATTTTACTCCCGTTGCGAGCTCACAGATTAATGGGAGCTTCTTGCAAGAACTCGGAATTCTGGGAGCGTGGTATTCGAACACAGCGGCATGGTGCATGTCGGCTCGCGGCAGCGGGAGAACATTTCAGCTAGCCTATCGGATGTGGGCCTTTTTGTATTTCTTCAGTATGCAAACGTATTTAACTATTATATAATACCAAGTGAATTAAAGGACTTGTATCATATGCGAATTTGTTGCTATATCCGTTGTTCCAGCCCTATGGTAAGATAGACAATATGGCGTCATACCCAGAGATGCTAGTTTTCTTTCATGTTGATACGTGGAAGGTATCTACAGACATTTATGGTCCTCCGGATTCCGGATATAGTGACAGTTTGTTTCGTGCAGGTCAGTGATCATCAGTTGTGACAGTGCTAATTGTGACAGTGTTACAGAACAAACAGTGTTTTTGGTTTGCACAGATACATGTTTTCCGCGCTTTCGTAACGAACATCGTTACAACGAATTTTGCAGTGACCTTGAACTCGGTTGCGATTAAGTAGCATTAATCGTCACGGTACGGTGGAATCAGCTGTTTCAGGAACTCTCGTTCGCGAACGCATGAAGCAATAGCTGACCTTGAACTTTTCTTCCGTTCTACGATTTTCGTCGGAATCAACAATGAAGCTCTGCGGAGAAAAACACAATCAACAATCAACTCCCCGTGAAGTGTGTTAGCTTCGGCAGCGGTGAGTACAAAAGTCTGGTTTCCTATAACATTCCTTTTCCTTCATTGTTTCATAGCCTTTTGTATTCTTGTGTTTATTTCTGCATTCAGTTTCGTTTCTCAGCAAGCATGGCAAACGTAAGAGCATTGATCAAAGAAAGAAGCTCCCACAAAGGGAAACTTATACGCATTCAATCGTATGTCAGTACTTACGACGAATCCTCAGCTAAAATACAACAAATAAAAACCCGCATGGAACATGTAAATGCTATCTGGAGTAAATTGGAAGGCGTTCTAGACACAATAGAATCAGAAACAACCGAGGGTGAGCACGACGCGGAAAGGAATGAAATCGAAGAAATGTATTTCGATTTAAAGTCACAGATGCAAACATTAATTGACAACCATGAGAAAGCAACATGTGTAGAAAACAAACGTGTATCTAAAACTTCAAATACGCAAGTGAAACTGCCGGCAATTGCATTACCACATTTTAGCGGTAATTACACGCAGTGGGTGTCTTTCAAGGACACGTTCGTATCGCTGATACACAACAATGTAGATATTTCAAATGTTCAGAAGTTTCAGTATTTGCGCGTATCGTTGAAAGGCGAGGCCTTACATCTAATTCAAAATTTGCCAATGACAGAAGCAAATTACGCTATTGCTTGGGAGCAACTCAATGAGCGATACGACAATAAAAGGTTGATTGCAGTCTCACATGTAAATGATATTTTACATATCAATCCAGTTGTAAAGGAGAATTGTCAGGAACTTCGTGCATTTACAAACACTGCAGTTAGCTCTATTTCAGCGCTCAAAATGATAGCTGACAACATGTCGTTAACTGATATAATTTTAGTTCAGCATCTTGTTTCAAATCTCGATCCTGCAACGAGAAGAGCATTTGAACTAGAAAGTAATGATACTGAATTTAGCACATTAGATCAGCTTTTTAGTTTTCTAGAGCACAGATGCCAGGCTCTTGAAAAGATTAATCCAGTTACGAGTGAAGGTAACAAGGTAGCAACAAAGTCATCTACAAATATGCACAAACAGTACAGTGCTAAATGTCAACAATCTTCGAAGTCATATGTTACAACAGATTCTTCATTGTGCATGTTTTGTAAAGCAAACAAACATCGCTTATTTTCGTGTGAAGCCTTTAAGAAAGCTTCTATTTCACAAAAGTATAAAATTTTACGTGAGAATCGCGTATGCTTTAACTGTCTTAGCAGCAACAATCACGTTTCTGCGCAGTGTAAATATGGAGTGTGCAAGCGATGTAAACAGAAGCATAGTACTTTACTTCATGTAGATGAAGGTACATCCAATGTAAACCAGCGGCGTGAAATGTCATCTGGGGGTCACGTGAACACATCGATGGTAAACAATACAAGCGATTCTTCACAGCATTCAGATCAAGCACCTCAGGTTTCTTATTGTTCAATTAAGCAGAAAAACGCGTCACAGGTGTTACTTGCTACGGCAATTGTTCAAGTACAAGATATAGCGGGCAATTGGGTCAATTGTCGTGCTCTCTTGGACGCGGCGAGTCAGAATAATTTCATTGTTGAAGATTTTGTTCAAAGTCATCGTCTTAGAAAGGTAAAGCATCGAGTTCCCATTCAGGGAATCAACAATTCGTCAGCTGAATCGAGTCATTCAGTAGAGATCCGTCTGAGATCTAATAATAGCAATTTTACGACAAGTATTTCGTGCTCAGTGTTGCCAACCATTACAGGATTAATGCCTTCAGAAAAGTTTGATGCATCTGAATGGAACATTCCAACAGATATTCGTTTAGCAGACCCAAGCTTTTGTTCGCCTGGCAAAATACAGATTCTGCTTGGTGCAGAGGTTTTCTTTACCGTTATGAAGCCTGAAAAGAGAACAAAACCAGGAAATTTCCCCATTCTTCAAGACACAGAGTTTGGATGGATTATTGCAGGGAAGATTCCAGCAACATCTTCTAGCAACAGTATTAGTAGGTCATTTTTCACGAGAAAGGAAGATTCTCTCAGCTCGCAACTCCAACAGATCTGGATCTTAGAGGAGATCCACACGAAACTGCAATCACCAGAAGAAATTGCTTGCGAGCAACATTTTCAGCGAAATGTGACACGAGATGAAAGTGGCCGTTATACGGTCAGGCTGCCATTATGTAAGGATCGTTCAGTGTTAGGTGACTCCTCACACTCTGCATTAACTCGATTTCACCAATTAGAAACGAGGCTTCAACGTCAACCACAATTAAAGGCTGATTATACAGAATATATGCAAGAATATTACCAGTTGGGGCCCATGGAACCCATAGTGAATTTAAATGATGTACAAACAAATGACTGCACAAAATTTTTCATTCCGCATCATTGTGTTTTCAAGGATTCCAGTACAACGAAAATACGTGTTGTTTTTGATGGGAGTTCGCCATCAACAAGCGGTGAATCAATAAATAGCATACAAATGGTTGGACCTACCATACAGGAAGATTTGTTTTCCATTGTTCTAAGATTTCGAACTCACAAGGTGGCATTGGTTTCTGATGTAACAAAGACGTATAGAATGATACACATACATCCAGATGACAGGCCACTGCAATGCATTCTGTGGAGAAACTCTCCTCAGGAACTCATAACAGTATTTCAATTGAATACGGTCTCGTATGGGCTTACATCAAGTGCCTTTTTAGCAACCAGATGTCTGAAGCAGTTAGCCGAAGATGAAGCAGTTAACTTCCCACACGCATGTCAAGTGTTGCAGCGTGATTTCTATGTTGATGATTACGTTGGAGGAAGCAGTAGCGTTCAAGGTGCTTTACAACTTTATCAAGATCTTTCAGAACTTCTGAAAAGAGGAGGATTCATCTTACGAAAGTGGTGCTCCAACAGCACTGAAGTACTCAACGCTATTCCAGAATCACTGAGAGAGACTCAAAATCTAATTCATTTTCATACCGAAGGTGTTAAAACTCTAGGAATTTCATGGAATCCCTCGGCAGACACTTTCATGATTAACATTGGAGCCAAGTCTGTCAACATGATGTCACACAAATCAACCAAACGTCAAGTAGCCAGTGTTATTGCCCAGATTTTTGATCCAATTGGACTACTTTCACCAGTAACTGTAATGTATAAGTATTTTTTACAACAGTTGTGGCTTCACAACATAAACTGGGATGATCCACTTCCAGAAAGCCTGCAAGTTGAATGGGTTCATCTTCATTCTCAGCTACCAGTCATCAGTGAAATGCAAATACCACGTTTCATCCTAACACCTGGTTGTGTCAAGAATATACAAATCCATGGCTTTTCCGATGCATCGGAGAAAAATTATGGCAGTTGCTTGTATGTTCGTTCAGCAAACGAAGAAGGTTACACCGAAGTTCACTTACTGTGCTCAAAATCACGGGTCGCCCCGATCAAGAAAACCACTCTTCCTAGATTGGAACTGTGCGCTTCAGTCTTATTGGCCAAATTACTCAACAAGACTCTCCCAATTTTGAGACTTAATATTGACAATGTTTATTTGTGGACAGATTCACAAATAGTTCTGCATGGCTCAGATCGCCAGCAAGCAGATGGAAGCCTTTTGTATCCAACAGAGTAGCGCAAATTCAAGAATTTACTCAAACTTATCAATGGAGACATGTTTCGTCCAAGGATAATCCAGCGGATTTAATCTCCCGTGGAGTTAAACCTCAAGATATTCATCATCATTCGGTATGGTTTCATGGTCCAGCTTGGTTGCAAGAAGATGAAACGTGCTGGCCATCATCATCATCTGACACAAGTCTTAAGAACAAAGATGTTCCTGAACAACGAAAGCTTCCTGTAACTACACTGGTGTCTCATCTGCAATCAGAGGCAATAATAAACGATTTTTCTACATTTTTCAAATTGTTAAGGATTGTAGCGCTCTGTAAAAGATTCATTCGCAATTGTAAAAATGCAAGTAACAAACAATGCGATCCACTTACTTCAATTTACATTGAAAACGCTACTCAAACGTGCGTCGTTATGACACAAATTTCGTTCTTTCATCGAGAGATAAATGATCTCACTGCCAAAAGGCAAGTATCCAACAAAAGTATCCTTAAGGACTTACACCCCTTTCTGGATAATCAGGGAATTCTTCGTGTTGGAGGTAGGCTAGAAAATAGCAACTTGCAATTCAGCAGCAAGCATCAAATCATTTTGCATTCAAAAAGTCACTTCGCCCGTTTACTAATTGCATCAGAGGATGAACGATTGATGCACGCAGCACCTCAATTGTTAATCTCATCCATTCGAGAAAGGTACTGGATACCTAGAATACGACAAGTTATTAAGCAAATCATTCATCAGTGTTTAACTTGTTATCGTTTGAAGGCATCTGCAGCACAACAGCTAATGGGACAGCTCCCATCCATCAGAGTTACACCTAGCAAGGCATTTAATCATGTGGGCATAGACTATGCCGGACCATACGTCATCAAAGTAGGGTCAATCAGGAGTAAAATCACAAAGAAATGCTACATAGCTCTTTTTACGTGCCTAGCCACGAGAGCAATACATCTTGAGCTAGTAACAGACCTTACTTCTGAAGCTTTCATAGCAGCATTGCGACGCTTTACAGCAAGGCGAGGCAAGTGTTCCACCATTATCAGCGATAATGCCACAACATTTCAAGGAGCGAAGAACGAACTTCAGAAACTTCAATTGCTATTTCAATCGCAAGGATTCAGTGAAGACATTCAAAGGTATGCAGCACAAGAAAACTTTCAGTGGAAAAACTCACCTCCACGTAGCCCATCATTCGGTGGTGTCTGGGAAAGCGCCATAAAATCCATGAAGTACCATCTTCGTAGAGTCGCCAAGAATGCTGTACTGACATACGAAGAGCTGTCAACTCTTTTGTGCCAAATCGAAGCTTGCTTAAACTCTCGACCTCTTACATCCTTACCTGATTCTCATGAAGAATTTAATTACCTCACTCCAGGCCACTTTCTTATTGGTGGTCCACTAACTTCCTTTCCTCAACCAGACTTAAGTGATCTCAAGGAAAATAGACTTTCCAGGTGGCAACGAGTTCAACAGTTTCAACAAAGGATTTGGAGAAACTGGTCCCGAGATTATCTTCATGGTATGCAACAGCGTCAGAAGTGGACAACCACGCAGCCCAACCTGCAACCAGGACTACTTGTGCTTCTGAAAGAAGACAACCTACCCCCATTATCTTGGAAAATGGGCATTATAGAAGAAGTGTTTCCAGGGAAAGACAATTTAGTTCGTATAGCCGTGGTTCGCACCAAGGATGAGGAGTGTACCGAAGGGCTCTCAGTAAGATTGTACCTCTTCCAGATGGGAAGATCAATTGAACTTTCATGATTTAGTTTGGATGCTGTGCATTCCAACCGGGGGGGGGGGGGGGGGGAGAATGTTGAAGATTGTAAATAGTATTGCTTTCCGCTCCTCATTTGTTTTTATTTTACTCCCGCTGGGAGCTTCTTGCAAGAACTCGGAATTCTGGGAGCGTGGTATTCGAACACAGCGGCATGGTGCATGTCGGCTCGCGGCAGCGGGAGAACATTTCAGCTAGCCTATCGGATGTGGGCCTTTTTGTATTTCTTCAGTGTGCAAACGTATTTAACTATTATATAATACCAAGTGAATTAAAGGACTTGTATCATATGCGAATTTGTTGCTATATCCGTTGTTCCAGCCCTATGGTAAGATAGACAATATGGCGTCATACCCAGAGATGCTAGTTTTCTTTCATGTTGATACGTGGAAGGTATCTACAGACACCAATAATGCATATTGTGACGATTAACCTGACCGTGGTTTGTGAAGGTTGACTCGTCTGAGAAAAGTACTTTAAGAAAGAACTGCTGGTCGACTAGTATTTGTAAAAATCTTCGCCATTAAGTTCCTGATGCATGGACACGTGATAAGGATGAAATTTGTGACGTTTCAACATTCTCCAAACACTATTGAGAGAAATTCCTGACTGCGATGATATGACTCGCGCACTCGCCTGGTTAGTATGAGCCACCGCGGCTAGCATTGCAATTTGATTATGCTCTCTAGTGGCAGTTGCTCTACGAACCCTTTTTTTAGGGTGTACACTTCCTTCGGCACGAAACCATTTGACAACTCGAACAAACGAAGAACGCGATCGTAGCTAGTCAGGAAAACGTTCTGCATAAAGGGGCACGTCATCGTCGATGTTCCTTCTGCATTCGCCATAAACAAGAGACATTTCAATTTTTTCTTCTACGGATAGATAATAATCCATGATGTTCAATACCCCACTTAACTGTGTCGTTCGACTCTTTGTGGTCACACTGCACTGACCAGACAATCACACTACTGAGAGCGCGAGCACAATGCTTCTAGGCTACAGTATCCCTCCTCCTACACTTGCCAGCCACTGCACTTGCGAGACACAACCAACACGTTGCGCTTACGGCGGCATCTATCTATCACGAATGGAACAAAATGTGTCGGACAAAACCTACGTATTTTCGGACGTCGAATTCGAATCTGCAATAAAAAAAATATGGGTTCCCTTTTAACATTTCAAGGTTCACCCCCGGGGGTGGCGGGGTGGGTTCATTGTAGCTTAGGTGACTTGCCCCCACAATACTATTACACAGAGTGTTTCAAAAGTCCCGCAACCCAAACTTTGAAAATTGATATCATGAAAACCGTAAGAGATATTTACACCAGGTTTTCTGCATTATAAAGCATCATTCATTGAAATATTTTTTAATGATTAACAGTATCAGTTTCATCCATGCAGAAAATTAGATAAATTAATAATTGGTGGAAGGCAGCGTTAATTTTTCTTTCCAGAAATGCAGTTTTGAGTGAGAAAAATATAAAAGAAATTATCGAAGCGTCATAATTAGACGTCTGATCACTGATGCCATGTCAATCTGTGATTTGCGACCAATATTGGTCATGTGCAACATTTTATGGATTTATGACTGGCGATTTTATGGGTTATGCGAAAAAGTGCCATTTTCGGGACATATCTCCGTAGCTGGCAACACTAGCTGGTCGAAATTTCGTTAACAGACGCATGCAACACATGCTTAAATATTGGCCGTACATTTACGCGAAAAATCATAAATTATGATATTTACCGAAATTTCACTCTCGAGAGAATGCTAGGCTGCCCCTGGCTACCCTGAATTTTCTTTGCTGACGCTTCGCCGCTGCTGTACCTGGCATGGCGTTTTCATTGGAGCAGCGCGTGTTCATTGTTGAAGAGTATTTTACTACTCATTCTTACACTCATGTGCAAGAGTTTCTCAAGCTAAATACCCTGCTTCTACTGCCCCTCACAAAGCAACTGTTTTACGACTAGTGCGTCAATTTCGAGAAACCAGGAGTGTATGTGACAAAACACGAAGTGGTCGTCCATTGGCTTTAACCCCTGCCGCAGTGGAGGATGTGCGTACATGTCTGGAACAATCTCCAACAAAAAACCTGAGAAAACTTGCATCCCAAATGGACTTGTCACTTTCCACTGCTCATAGAGCTGTGAAGAAAACTACCCTAAAACCATATCGTGTTCGCGATGTTCAAGAACTGCGAAACCATGGATAAACGCTTGAAGTACTGCAGGTGGTTTCGATCTCTCATCGAAGATAATGGCATCAGAATTCTGGATTCGATTTGTTTCACTGATGAAGCTTTGTTTCATTTGAATGGTTACGTAAACAGCCAAACCAGCAGAATATGGTCCGCTGAAAATCTTCATGTGTTCCAGGAGGTACCGCTTCATCCACAAAAACTTGGAGTGTGGTGTGCCGTATCCCGACGACGTATTGTTGGTTCCATTTTCTTTGACCGAACAGTGGGATACTGCTGTATACAGAGATATCATCACTCAATTTATCTCACTGCTTCAAGAGGATGAACGCGACTGCTGGTTTCAGCAAAGATGGCGCTACCTGCCACACCTCCAACGAAACTATGGCATTTTTGCGCGAGTGTCTTCATGAAAATTATTTCCAAAAATGTGTGGCTCCCAAGATCACCAGATTTATAATCTCCAGATTTCTATCTTTGGGGTTACCTCAAAGGAGTATTTTACAGGACACATCCAACCACCCTGCAAGAATTAAAGACAAACATTGAAACTGCAATTTTGAGCATTAAGGAGGAAACATTTCACCGAGTTTCAACCAACATGCTTAGAAGAGTGCGAGCATGCATTCATGAGGAAGGCATCCACTTTGAACATCTCCTGTAAACGTCCCACACATTGTTAAGAGTTGGTATTTACTGTTGAAAATCAGTAATCAGTTATTTTCAACAAATTAACAATGTTTACAAAAAATGTAATTGCTTTTATTTGGATAAATGATAACATAAACTTATTAACCCAGTGATAGCCTACATGATTAGTTTAGTGATTGAATCGGAACATGTAATATGACAATGTCCAAATTGTAATCATGGTAAGAAAGTAGACATGAGGCTTAAAAGGAATACAATGCCTCGATGAAATTGGGACGTGTTGTCGCCGCATTTATGACTCACCCTTACCATTTCGTAAGAAGCTCTTGCCAGCTGGGTTGTTGGCAGGGTTGCCAGTTGCGTAGAAATTTACACTTAAAAGTGAAATTACGGTGCAAAATTATGATTTTGATTTTTCATGCAAATGTACGGCCAATATATAAGCACATGTTGCGTGCGTCTGTTGACAAAATTTCGACCTGCTAGTGTTGCAAGCTACGGAGATATGTCCCGAAAATGGCACTTTTTCACTTAACCCATAAAATCGCCAGTCATAAATCCATCAAATGCTGCACATGATCGTACATGACAGATTGTCATGGCGTTAGTCATCAGATGTCTAATTATAATACTTGGATAATTTCTTTTAAATTTTTCTCTCAAAACTGCATTTCTGGAAAAATTTTAACGCTGTCTTCCGCCAATTATTAATGTATCTATTTTTCTGTATGGATTAAATTGATAACGTTAATCATTAAAAAATATCTCAATGAATGATACTTTATAATGCAGAAAACCTGGTGTAAATATCTCTTACGGTTTTCATGATATCGATTTTCAAAGTTTGGGTTGCGCGACTTTTGAAACACACTTACTTTCATATGCAACATTTTTCTTTCGATGCATATTTCTCGCGATATTTCGATTTGTCAAGTTACATGGCATACCCTGTATACCATGGTCATGATTTACATTGGAGCAAGGTGGAAAGTAGGAGCAGGATGGTGGACAAGAGGCGGCATCACCTCGCCAGGGTGAAAATTTTATCTCACACCGCTCCTTCAAACAAGGTAGCCGATCCAAAGACCACATGCAGAAAATCAGTTGTAATCTATGTAGCAGTTGTTTATTTCTAATGACCGACTGACCAAAATAACAAGATCAAGCGAAATGAAGAGAATAATAAATATTAAAGGAAATAACAGTACTCACTCAGTCCACAGTGCCCTGCTTCGTACTTCGAAATGTTCCTTTCCCTTCCGCCGTATAGGCTATCCTTATTATTACTGCAGTCGTTGCACGCTTTGTAGCTAACTTCCCTCCAAAACTTCAACAACGTTAAGTATTACGTATATGCTTTCGCTGTGAACAGTTTCCCTTTCATTATGAAATCAAACACTTTGTTTGCACTGAAACATAAACGAGCTTTGGAGAGTGCAACAATGTTGCAACTCATGAACAGGCCTGACTCGCTGACTGATCACATTTCCCCCGCGCGGGTTGATCGATTACAACGCCACAAGGACAGTTTATCTTGCCCAAGCTGCATTAAGCAAAGGTAATGCAAGACATTGTTTAAGACATACGTCTCGCTTTCGGTTGCCCCCATCTTTCCCTTCTGTCTTGCCCCATCCATGCTCGGAACAGGGTGGACGAAGATACCATGGAAATGCCCCTTCCCCAAAGAATATTCCCCGATTTACAATGATGTGTGGGCTGCCTCCACACGATCTCGAATAGAATGGGATTGCAACACTGCTGTATCTTGAACACAGCATTACAGTGGTTCCGGCCAAAGAACGGGCTCGGAGTTTCTATTTTTGTATTTTCTGTGGAAAGCCATGGAGGGTCACGTGAACAGCTGAACCAATCGGCTTTGTCAAGTTGCCGTGGTGAGGGAAAATTCTCGTGTTATTCTGCGGTGCCAAATTTTTCGTTTTGGGTCATTTTCGAAACAGGTGACACACTCATCACAGCCAGCACGGCGAAGCCTAATGGTTGCCTCCGCGTAGCAAGAGAATGGGTCTCCGATTCTCAGCCTCTTCCTGAAATGCAAGCGAAGGGGGCTTGTTGACAGGAAGAGGTGTCGTGTACGACTGGACAAAATTCAGGCCTGTAGCAACCGGTAGCAACACCGCTTTCCCCCCCTTGAACTGGAGGCGGAAAGCCTGGGGTTCCTCAAGTCCAATCTCTGGCCGGGCGGACTTTAGCAGTGTGAGTAAAGCGGCGCCAATCCCTCCTCTCTCCTTGCGTGCTGCAAACATCGGCAGGCGAGCACACGGCGACTTGTGTGCGAAGCTAACGTATATCAGCGAAAGGTGCTGGTAAAGCGAAGCCGATGGCATGGGAGGATGGGCCGTCGGAACGTTTGATGTTTTGAAGGAGATAGTATTCAGTCATTAAGTACTATAATAAAAATGAATTGCGTTGCATTACAGATTTATTTGGGTGTGCACGTGTGAATAGGCAGAAGCCGCTACTGTCCGAAGTGATTATTACCACAGACTAGGTTATAATTAATTTGCCTGTGTTATTACATGTTAACGAAGTTCAACTTCTGTCCAATGCTGAAATTTTTATGCAGTCATTTTTCCATCACAAAAAAATAAAAAATCTGCCCCCCCCCCCCCCCCCACCAAACGCTGGGTGGACTAAACCTGCGTCCGCAAACTCACCAGTGGGCACCCATGGTTCCTCATATCAAAACACTCATCAGCAGTAGCGAAGCGTAGTCTTACGAAGGAGGCAAGCAATGTTTCAGTACAACAAAACATGTAGTGCAACAACATGCCGAGGGGGAAGATTCAAGGTTTATAGCCTCATTGGCCCAGTCGCTGGAATTGTCAAAATATCGTAAAGTGAAGGTACTAAAAATATACCATATGATCCGCAAATGTCACATTTACTTTCAAAATTCCAGGTAACGTTATTAATATGGTAGTAAACGTCTTACATATGCAAACTTTCCGAATACGACTAAAGGGGTACGGAATTCTTATTAGTTTATTAGTACCTTTATTTTCTCATTATTATTTAATGTGGGCAAACGGTGACCAAACCGATTTAGGTAAAAAAAATTAGACGCATTTGTTTATTTTACGCTGCGTGATTGTAATTTAGGATTTTTGGGCACCCTAAAAACCGCATTGGAGTAATTTAAACATTAAAATAAAAAGTTAAACACAAACATTAAAAATTTCATTTCAAACCAAAGAAACACATGCATAGACGATGTACTCACCACAATAAATTCCAATCTCTTGGTCCATTGGAAGAATGTCACCCTTAGTGACGATATTCGTATTCCAGTAGTGTAAACGCTGCTTTCTGGCTCACCCTCCCCCCCCCAAATCTAACTATTTTATAGTGATCTCTTCAAGTGTAATTTAATCAAAAATTAAAAATTTAGCTGTTTTTCTAAGTGTACAAAGTGAAAATTTGATTTATGCAAAAGTTCAACAATCAATTATTATAGAGTAAAATCGCAAGATTTAGATAATTTCCTCTTATTTTTTTAAAAAATTCTAAGTGTAAATAAATAACTAATTTTAAAAAAATGTTATTTATTTGTTTTGAATAGGGTTCAATTTCAAAATCCCCTTTCTATTGCAGATTTTTCTAAGCAAATTGAATATTAACACAAATGTTGCAGGAATTCTCATGTAACCAAGTGTTTTTACTCAGACAAATCAATAGTCTTGTCACGAGAATTCTTTGCATTCCAAACATTCCCGAGTATGCGTGTGTGTGGAGATTGATGCACTTACAGGAGCGTGTGAATATTGAAGCATTGACCTGTTAAGAATGTCACGCCCACAAGGTCATGTGACCCCTGCTGACTAGTTGCCTAAGAGTATAAATAGAAGGTTGCTGTCTATTATTCTCACCTTTGCTGGATTGGAAAGGGTACGCACTTGTGGGCGATAGAACCCGAACAGACTTCACCAGAGCATCGGAGACTCAAAGCAGATGATTTGGTGAATGTAAGGTCATAGGTTTTCGTAGTGTTTCTTTTTAACGTACACATTATATGCAATGTGTTAACAGATTTTTATGTTAACAGTGAATGAGTTATGCAGAGTTTTCTTCATAAAACAAGAGTTTCCCGTGATAGAACAAGGAGATAAACGGATCAACTTTTGCAACATTTTATTTTTTACTATCATGTCACCCCCTTTCAATCATCGGTTGGAGTACAAATAATGTGGAGTTCAAAAATTTTAGATTGATGAGAGTTTTGTATCGTATAACCTAAAACAAAAATACATTAGAATCTTCGATACCAGGTACACGTCACTATAAAAACTGCATGTTCCGAATAAATCTATCAATTCATCAAGTTCAAGGATGCAAAACTTGTAGTTTTCACTCTCAGTCTCCTTTTTTTCAGCCCTCCACGCTAACAATCTACTTCCGTGCCACATCACGCCAAGAGTATAATTCGCTGTCACAAACATCAAGAAAAATCACTGGAAACTACGGGGTGTAAAAATATATTTTTTATCTTTTTCCCATAAAACTTCAACATACAATCATCAAAAATATTATCTGTGAAATTGATACATGAAAAATTGTAAAAAATCTTCAAGAAGAAAAAATAATCACTAACGAAACTATATTTTTTTTAAAATAACGATTATTTGACTGAATAATTTTTACACCAACAACGGAAAAAAAGAACTATTCACCACCATTCCACCTTGCACACACAATATTTTTTTGTTGCTTCGTATGAATTGTGCGATTCTCACAAATCAGTGGACGGATCTCGAACATGGACACCCTACTCCCTCATCAAAATTAATTGGCGACAAAATCGTATGAAACATCGATAAAGGATGCGCTTTCTATTGAAAATATAATTAATTATAAACATGGAATGCGTGATATTCTCTAAAAACTCAACCCCCTTCCGTCCCTTCAAGAATTCGAATCCTGTTAAAACAAACAAAAAAACATTAACACGGACAACAAACATGCATCACAAGAAATAATATCATATGAACTAACGATTATTTTTTTAACAAACCTATTTCGTTTAAATTAAAAAATCTAAATTTAATATCTAATGAAAGCACATGCCACTATAAAAACTATAAAAAATACAATCCCTGGAATAAAATGAACTTCAAAAAATGGAACTTATTTCCACATAATGAACCTCAACCTATACAATTTTACATTTTTTTCATTCTGCAGTATTTAAATGAAACAGACTTAAATAAGAATTGGGAGCACGTACGTAATGCAATAGAATCAACAGTTAAATAATGTATAAACCAAGAAAAAAGTAAGCAATAGTTCGCATAACCTAAAAGAAATAGACTTAGGTGATTAAAAAACAACATGTTTAGAAGTAACAAAAAAGAGATTATTTGAAAACTAAAATTAACGCAATTGAAATAAAATTATCAGAGGTGCAAATGAATTTAGAAAGGGTGGAAACCTAAAGTAAACTTGATAAAAAAATGGCTGACTCAAGCGATATTTTAAATAGATGGAAGAATTATTTTAATGACCTTTTAAATGTTCATGTAGGAGATAAATCAGAAATAAATAAAGTACACACAGCAGAACCTATATTTCCAGAAACTAACTTGATTGAAGTTAAAGATGCTAAAGAGATAATTATTTGAATTTGGAATACCTAAGAATCTTGTTAATATGTCTGACAAATGTACAATTCATGATGGATTAAAAGAAAAGAAGATGCATTATCTCCATTGCTCTTTAATTTTGCTTTAGAATATGCTGTTAGGAAGGTAAAAGAAACTAACGAAGTACTAAAATTAAACGGTTAGTATATGCAGATGATGTAGACTTACTGGGGAATGATGTAAATACAATTAAGAATAATGCTAAAATATTTTTTCAAAGCAGCTAAAGAGATAGGTTTGGAAGTTAGCAATGAGAAATCTAAAAATATGTTCTTACAGGCTGAAACCAAGTAATAACAACTTGTTTGAACCAGTTTTCCAAATTTAAATACTTAGGAGTAATAATACTATCAAATGAAAAATAATATTAAAGAGAAAATGAAAGGAAGGCTTAATTCATGTTACTTTTCTCTGTCTTCTCGTTTCACATCTAAGAAACTAAAAAATTAAAAAATATATATAGATCTTGCTCAGGATAAGGACAAATTGAACTGTAACCATGAACTTTCGGGTTCAAGAAGGCTAGAGAATTAATTAATTAGTTAATATTCAATGTAATATAGTTTCACATATTTAAAAAAACAACTAAAAGTAGTAATATGGTATTCATATTGATAAGGGAATTCCTACAAAACTCATTTTCCTCGTAAGTTTACCAATAGCAGTTAGATCCTGTTTTACTTCAAATCTTCAATTATTCAATGCAAAATGGAGAAGAATTTCCATGACTTGATAACATGAATTTGTGCTTTGAAAGAAAAATGGAAATGAGAATTATAGAACTGCACTCAAAAACAAAGAAAAAAAACGCTTGACTGTAACGAGCGGGAAACATATTAGAATTCAAGGACGGAAAAGAAGCAGTGTTGCTAATGGAGCAGATAGAAAAATCGCTGCAGTGCGCCGATGCACAGCTGTTACGTACAAGAAAATTAGAGAATTCAGGTCTATCTAACGTTGAGTTTTAAACGTCATGCATTATACCAGGACTAGGATTAATATGTACTAACAAGTGGCTTTGTATGTAGCTACATACATATGGACTAAAAATTCGCAAAGTATGGACTAACACATACGTAAAATTACCAAAAATGCTGCAAAGAAGACTTCTTCATAGTGATTCCTTATTTGAGTGATTTCAAACAAAAATAAACAATGTATTATTTTCCATTGCATTAATGCACTGGTGGCGTTCTAACTGTTCACTCCCAAAACCCGTCTATACTGGTACGGAACTGCAACGACAGATAATACACAACCGACACTACCACTGCTTTGAGAACTAATAACATGCGAACGTGTTAAACTGCGACAATTAGACCACAACACTCCTCCTCAAGCAGTATTATTGCCTCTCTGTAATCGGCGACAGTCGGTTGCCTTTGCTGTACATTTACAAACGATGCCGGCTTCCACAACAATAACAAGTACATACTGTCACTAGACAGTAACCTGCGCGGCTTATTATTATTATTATTATTTTGCTATGAACTTGTCACCCACCAAAGCATGGCAATTTTAACACAGGAAACAATATGCATCGCATTGTGCAGCAAAAATGACAGCCTCCTCTATGCAATTTCTACAAGAACACGTGCCGGATCCAAGAGTTGAAATGCTCATGAGCCACATAATTTATTTCTTTTGAACAATTACAAAATTATGAAATGAACAATTTGTGAATTTCCCGAGCTTGGCTATGCAAGGTTTTTGATTTCAACTTTGACAGAACTGGAGGCATTATGGAATTTAACGTTCATTAACGAACACACACTTTCACATACACACACGCAATGCACTCACACAATGTTAAACCGGTCAAATACTTAGCATAAAATGAAAATATGGTGCTTCCAATCCAACAAAACTCACTGTCACTTTACCTGCCTTTCTCCTTCCGTGACAGAAATAGTGCTTCATTATTACAGTTGGCAACACTAGTTACTAGCTAGCCAATGAACATGCACTGCATAAAAGAAGCAACTACTTCGTCATGCTATATTGCCACATTACCGTCCCTGCCGAACGGTGTGTAGGGCCTCCCCCGTGGCGCAGTGGTAGCGTCATTGCCTTGTAATCAAGGGGTCCCGGGTTCGATACCCGGTGGAGGCACAAGTGGTTCGGATCCCACTTTAAACTGTAGGTCCAGTCCCGATTAGCCTTACTGTGCATAAAGTGGACTTAAAACACCAACTCAAACCGAACGGTGTGAACCGCGAGCTGGGGCGCCTTTCAATTGTTTTCAATTATGTTTGCGCGAGTGTGTCCAGGAATGGAATGACAATATGGCAACAATGGCGAAGGTTAGCGAGCAGCGTAGAACACGTGATGCTAAGAGAGAGGGAGACGAAACGAAAATTGGTATCTGCTCAACGGCAAAGATATGAAGGGCTCGGTGCAAGAAGGAGCTAACCCTCAAAAAGTTGTTTTCGAGATATTAGCATTTGAAAGTTTGATAAAATCCATAAATCTGAATTTTGTTTGTATTGTCGTATAGTTGATTTCAAAAGCATGTCTGAAGTTTCCATTTTACATGGACACATTGAAATGTGGTACAATTATTGCAAAGATGATTAAATTTTTCAGTTCATTGTTTCCCATTGTTGGTTAGATCCTTATTGCATCACAATCTTCGGTGTCAGTTCTGTGGAATAACAACAAACAGGAATGCATGACCATTATATTGTGAACAAAAAAATATACATAAGAATGAAAAATCAAAGTTAATTTTGTAGGGAGAAAAAAATGACATTCAAGTTTAATTCATATGCAATGTCAACCGAAATATTCTCAGCACTGACACCAAATAGTGGCATATGAATGCAGGTCACAGAAACTATTCTGAATTCAACTGATCCAGGCCCTCCTAATGTATCAGTAATCAAGTCCATCCAGAACACTCTCCTCGGCAGCTACTTCCGTCGGAACAAGGTTGAGATAAAAATTATGGTATATTGGAGGGATCCATTCCAACAGGGCCATTATGTCTGAATATTTCCGGACATCTATGGGAATCTGTTCCTTGTAGTTGCATGGCAAATCACTTAGGGGTACCTCTGGCAGTGGACGGCCTCTTTTCTTTAGGGTGCACCTATCCCATACTGGCGCTTCTTTCTGGTATGAATAATTCTCATGCAGAATATGGCGAGTAGCGGATTCCATCATGAACACCGCAGCCTCTTTAAACTTGAAGGGCTCCTTACCATCTGTGGTGGTTTTCTTGGTAATTGATGCCACAAGTGGTGTGAGATCCTTGAAGTCAGTTTGCTGCATGCGTATTACATGAAATTTCTTATTTCTGTTTGCACTGCTGATCACATCTGCCCATTCATCTGTTCTATATTGTATATTATAGGAAAATGTGAATTACCTCCTGGAAGATTGTCCCTTTGTGTAGGAACGTTTCGTATTCTGAATTCTAATATTTTGCATGAGGTATGTGTTCTGTGTTGCATAATCAGCTAAGTCCCAGAATGTGTGAAAAATGAACTCTGCACCCCCCTTAATTTTGTTCCAACATTTCTTTGGACAAGTTCATGGCTCACCTATCTTCCTGGCTGGAACAACATCCTTTGTGTGCCCGGATGTGTACTGCTCCCCTTTATTTCTTCTTCTCTTACGTTTCACTCTCTCCCAGTTATCTTGGTCGCATCGTCTCTTTCTGGCTGGAGGATGTTTCACATGAGATCGCTCTGCCGTCCTTGTGATGTGAAGGTCATTCTGAAATGGATCAGAGTAACAAATTTATTTGAAAATGTAAACTAGCACTAAGCAATAACAGTCCAATCCACTCGACAAACAGATATTTCCGAAACACATCATTTTTGCAAATGACAAAACAATTCTGATTATTTATCTTTACATTATTTCTACAATATCTTTCCTGTTGATTGACTGATTGATTTGTTGTTTTAAGTGTACTGTATGCACAGTAAGGCTAATCGGGACTGGACCTACAGTTCAAAGTGGAATCCGAACCACTATGTGCCTCCACCGGGAATTGCACCCGGGACCCCTTGATTACAAGGCGACGACGCTACACTGCGCCATCCGGGAGGCCGCCTTTCCTATTCTATACGATTTATCGCAATGTTATTATTAGGAAACCATGTACGTGTGTCATGTCGATTTCTTCGTGATTAATAATTTCAGCAATATGGTGCTAACCTACATTCATTATGTTAGCAGCAGTTGTCATCAGAATAAGTTCATGATTTTACTGTACCAAATTGCAAGAGGCCTGACGAATGCATAGTGAGCTGATTTGCGCATTAACATGCACATCTCGACGCACACTTACCAACCGTTTTCACCGTGCCCAAGTCTGAGACAATAAGGTGTTAACCAATATTAAAAAAAAAAAAATAAATAAATAAAAACTTCTTTCTTACCTCAGAGTCGGTGCTTTCGCTGCTCGACACTCCACACACATAGTCTGGGTCATCAAAGCTGTTGTCACCGCACAGAGGGCCATTTTCCTCATCAGAATCACAAATATATGAGGAGGTGCTCTGCAGACCTTCCTCGTTACCCGACATTTTCCTGTGGCTTGACATTGACACCTTGTTGCACAGAACTTTCTGTTCGTACGTTCCTTTCGAAGAAGGTTTGATTGATTGATTTAGTTTATTTTACTTCGCGTTTTGTGCCTCTTGGCTAATTTGCGAAGATGGGGATGATTGATGAAATGGATGAAAATGGACATTCACAAACAACCATACCCGACCGGGATTCGAACCCGGGACCCTTGGCGTCGCAGCGCGATGTGCTAACCACTCGGCCACCTTTCGAAGAAGGGTACCATGTGATTGCGCGCGAATGTGACACAACACCAGCACCACCTCTTGGTGAATGCAGCAGACGTTCATGCCGCACGTACTGCACGGTGTATCTCAATTTTAACAGAAGTGAGGGTTAGCTCCTTATTGCACGGAGCCCTACTGTTATGTTTTTCATCGGCGATTATGTAACACGCCACAATGTTTTGAGTGGTTCTTTGCTAATCTTTTAATAATTTGATATAAGCCAGTGGCGTCCCCAAGATGGGTTGGTGGGGCTTATAACCACCCCTTTTGGTCCAGTATTAAAAAAAAGAACGCCAAAGGCAAGAAAATATGGCAAAATGAGAAGTGACTACATAAAAATGTACCCATTAATCCCTACCTTTCGAAAACCCTGGGCACGCCACTGATATAAACAATCTTATATTTCCCCTTCCTTCCCAATCTGATCGACCTAGCTATGTCCCTGCGTAGAGGAAATATTCATATGCATGGTATTTTTATGAATTCACTGAACAAAATCCAATTTGTAATGATTATACGCTCTTACCACTGCTCCAGTTCGTTTTCTGCTTCGAGAGCACCAGCCATCTGTCGGTCACATTCCGTTACTACTATTTTAATTTGTTTATTCTCAGATTTTTTTTTGAAATACCGATCATTAAGATGTATTAATACACTTACCTTTCAATAGCTGACATTAAAACATTGGATGAGAGATATATCATTCATCGAAACTTTTTCAATAAGCTAATTAATTTTGTAAATTAGAAGGGAAAAACGGGAGAACATGGGGGAAAATAGCGAGAAAGAGGCAACACTGAATGTTCTAAACGCTCTTGTAGAGTCCAGCGCAGATAATTCTGCCGTGCGATGCGCGAAACAACTAAAGAAGCAGTGTTGCTAATGGAGCAGATAGAAAAATCGCTGCAGTGCGCCGATGCACAGCTGTTACGTACAACAAGGAAATTAGAGAATTCAGGTCTATCTAACGTTGAGTTTTAAACGTCATGCATTATACCAGGACTAGGTTTAATATGTACTAACAAGTGGCTTTGTATGTAGCTACATACATATGGACTAAAAATTCGCAAAATATGAACTAACACATAAGTAAAATTACCAAAAATGCTGCAAAGAAGACTTCTTCATACGATTCCTTATTTGAGTGATTTCAAACAAAATAAAAATATATATATATTATTTTTCATTGCATTAATGCACTGGTGGCGTTCTAACTTTTCACTCCCAAAACCCGTATACACTGGTATGGAACTGCAACGGCAGATAATAACATGCCAACGTGTTAAACCGCTACAATTGCACCATAACACTCCTCCTGAAGCAGTATTATTATTTCCTCTCTGAGATCGGCGACAGTCGGTTGCCTTTGTTGTACATTTACAAAGGATGCCGGCTTCCACAACAATAACAAGTACATATACTGCCACTAGACGATAAGCTGCGCGGCTTTTTATTTTGTTAGGAACCAGGGCCGGCGCTAGTCATTTTGCCTCCCTGGGAGGTGGCGGCAGATGCCGCTCTATTTCGACCCCCCCGGTCATTACGCAGCAACGGAAAATTGAAAATCAATATATTCCTAACTAAAACATCAAAATATACAATAAATAATGAGACTTCTTATGCTATTTCAATACTATTCAGCGCAAAAGAATATCTCGCTCGATCACAGTTTTCAATAGGCTTATTTTTTTCTTCTCTTCAAATTTTGCCGCTCTGGGCGATGGGACGGTTCGCCCTCCCCTTCCGCCGGCCCTGCTATGAACTTGGTCACCCATCAAAGCATGGCAATTTTAACACAGAAAACAATATGTATCGCATTATGCAGAAAAAATGACAGCCTCCTCTATGCAATTTCTACAAGAACACGTGCCGGAGCCAGAGTTGAAATGATGTTGGAGCCACATAATTTATTTATTTTGAATAATTCCAAAATTATGAAATATGAACAATTTGTTGCTGCTGTTCGCTGCTCTCTTGCCAAAATGCTTTATTGGGATGCTAACACCATGACTGGCTTCCTCCTTCATGAACTCGTGCACGTTGCTTAGAATTTCCCGAGCTTGGCTATGCAAGGTTTTTGATTTCAACTTCGACAGAACTGGAGGCATTATGGAATTTAACGTTCATTAGCAAACACACACTTTTACATACACATACGCAATACACGCATACAACGTCAAACCGGTCAAATACTTAGTATAAAATAAAAATATGGTGCTTCCAATCCAACAAAACTCACCGCCACTTTACCTGCCTTTTCCCCTTCCGTGACAGAAATAGTGCTTCATTATTACAGTTGGCAACACTAGTTACTAGCTAGCCAATGAACATGCACTGCATAAAAGAAGCAAGCACTACGCCGTGCTATATTGCCACATTAGCGTCCCTACCGAACGATGGGAACCGCGAGCTGGAGCGCTATTCAATTGTTTTCAATGATGTTTGCGCGAGTGTGTCCAGGAATGGAATGACAATGTGGCAACAATAGCGAAGGTTTTCGAGCAGGGTAGAACACATGATGCTAAGAGAGAGGGAGACGAAACGAAAATTCGTTTCTACGCAACGGCAAATTTACGTGTGTGGCACTCTAAACTATGTCCCTGCGTAGTGGAAATATTCATATGCATGGTATTTTTATGAATTCACTGAACAAAATCCAATTTGTAATGATTATACGCTCTTACCACTGCTCCAGTTCGTTTTCTGCTTCGAGAGCACCAGCCATCTGTCGGTCACATTCCGTTACTACTATTTTAATTTGTTTATTCTCAGATTTTTTTTTGAAATACCGATCATTAAGATGTATTAATACACTTACCTTTCAATAGCTGACATTAAAACATTGGATGAGAGATATATCATTCATCGAAACTTTTTCAATAAGCTAATTAATTTTGTAAATTAGAAGGGAAAAACGGGAGAACATGGGGGAAAATAGCGAGAAAGAGGCAACACTGAATGTTCTAAATGCTCTTGTAGAGTCCAGCGCAGATAATTCTGCCGTGCGATGCGCGAAACAACTAAAGAAGCAGTGTTGCTAATGGAGCAGATAGAAAAATCGCTGCAGTGCGCCGATGCACAGCTGTTACGTACAACAAGGAAATTAGAGAATTCAGGTCTATCTAACGTTGAGTTTTAAACGTCATGCATTATACCAGGACTAGGTTTAATATGTACTAACAAGTGGCTTTGTATGTAGCTACATACATATGGACTAAAAATTCGCAAAATATGAACTAACACATAAGTAAAATTACCAAAAATGCTGCAAAGAAGACTTCTTCATACGATTCCTTATTTGAGTGATTTCAAACAAAATAAAAATATATATATATTATTTTTCATTGCATTAATGCACTGGTGGCGTTCTAACTTTTCACTCCCAAAACCCGTATACACTGGTATGGAACTGCAACGGCAGATAATAACATGCCAACGTGTTAAACCGCTACAATTGCACCATAACACTCCTCCTGAAGCAGTATTATTATTTCCTCTCTGAGATCGGCGACAGTCGGTTGCCTTTGTTGTACATTTACAAAGGATGCCGGCTTCCACAACAATAACAAGTACATATACTGCCACTAGACGATAAGCTGCGCGGCTTTTTATTTTGTTAGGAACCAGGGCCGGCGCTAGTCATTTTGCCTCCCTGGGAGGTGGCGGCAGATGCCGCTCTATTTCGACCCCCCCCCCCGGTCATTACGCAGCAACGGAAAATTGAAAATCAATATATTCCTAACTAAAACATCAAAATATACAATAAATAATGAGACTTCTTATGCTATTTCAATACTATTCAGCGCAAAAGAATATCTCGCTCGATCACAGTTTTCAATAGGCTTATTTTTTTCTTCTCTTCAAATTTTGCCGCTCTGGGCGATGGGACGGTTCGCCCTCCCCTTCCGCCGGCCCTGCTATGAACTTGGTCACCCATCAAAGCATGGCAATTTTAACACAGAAAACAATATGTATCGCATTATGCAGAAAAAATGACAGCCTCCTCTATGCAATTTCTACAAGAACACGTGCCGGAGCCAGAGTTGAAATGATGTTGGAGCCACATAATTTATTTATTTTGAATAATTCCAAAATTATGAAATATGAACAATTTGTTGCTGCTGTTCGCTGCTCTCTTGCCAAAATGCTTTATTGGGATGCTAACACCATGACTGGCTTCCTCCTTCATGAACTCGTGCACGTTGCTTAGAATTTCCCGAGCTTGGCTATGCAAGGTTTTTGATTTCAACTTCGACAGAACTGGAGGCATTATGGAATTTAACGTTCATTAGCAAACACACACTTTTACATACACATACGCAATACACGCATACAACGTCAAACCGGTCAAATACTTAGTATAAAATAAAAATATGGTGCTTCCAATCCAACAAAACTCACCGCCACTTTACCTGCCTTTTCCCCTTCCGTGACAGAAATAGTGCTTCATTATTACAGTTGGCAACACTAGTTACTAGCTAGCCAATGAACATGCACTGCATAAAAGAAGCAAGCACTACGCCGTGCTATATTGCCACATTAGCGTCCCTACCGAACGATGGGAACCGCGAGCTGGAGCGCTATTCAATTGTTTTCAATGATGTTTGCGCGAGTGTGTCCAGGAATGGAATGACAATGTGGCAACAATAGCGAAGGTTTTCGAGCAGGGTAGAACACATGATGCTAAGAGAGAGGGAGACGAAACGAAAATTCGTTTCTACGCAACGGCAAATTTACGTGTGTGGCACTCTAAACTATGTCCCTGCGTAGTGGAAATATTCATATGCATGGTATTTTTATGAATTCACTGAACAAAATCCAATTTGTAATGATTATACGCTCTTACCACTGCTCCAGTTCGTTTTCTGCTTCGAGAGCACCAGCCATCTGTCGGTCACATTCCGTTACTACTATTTTAATTTGTTTATTCTCAGATTTTTTTTTGAAATACCGATCATTAAGATGTATTAATACACTTACCTTTCAATAGCTGACATTAAAACATTGGATGAGAGATATATCATTCATCGAAACTTTTTCAATAAGCTAATTAATTTTGTAAATTAGAAGGGAAAAACGGGAGAACATGGGGGAAAATAGCGAGAAAGAGGCAACACTGAATGTTCTAAATGCTCTTGTAAACTATAATCTGATTGGTTGATTGCGAAGTATATGCGACATTGTGTTTGGCTGTTGCTCTGGTCTACCACCAATAAGCGATGTCTTCATGGAATAGCGGACAAGCATTTTCCCAGTGTACAAAATGGCTCCGCGTGCAATGGAGTTCGGCTTACTGCCGATTGTTTTATTTTGTTGTTTGTAAAGAAAAGTAGTGTGCATTATCAAAATGTACTTCCCAATCGGATGGCCGAAAGTGCTGCGAGTTCCCCAGGAGGAACAAAGAGCTATTCGGCAAGTGGTGTGTAATAGAGACAAAATACTCTTCGCCATTCTGACAGACGACTCATTGTCCATTTGGTTTTGCAAGGTACGTTATTTTTCTTGTTCATCTTACCGTTTCTGCAGTGTGATAGGAAACGTGAGTAGCAGCATCTAGCTGAAATAGAGTGTGTGATAATTTTCGATATTAGTCTGTGTTGTATGTATGTTCATTATTGGGTGATCATTAATATTTAGTGGTGTAAACAAAGTTCAACGACTCATTCGTGACCTTCCATAAATGTGGGCAATATTGTGGTGCGGAAACAGCTGTTTGTGTGACGCAAGGTTAAATTGCCCTCTCGTAAACCAAGGTATACCAAAACCAACTGTGGTGGTAATAATTGTTAGTAATTACAATAATAATGTTAATGCTGGCACCACCTAATTTAACCTTTAACTAATGTTTGGTTGTCCCTTTTGTATATAACTTTCTGGAAAAAAAGCAAGTGATTGCTTAGCACCGCTGTAACTTCTTCGTAAGTTTTCCGCACCCCCTCCAATTTTTCAAAATTTATCATCAATTTGCCACTAAATTTACCTATACACCCTCCAGATGAAAAGTCCAGGTAGTCCCCAGCATCATTGTGGTTTCTTAGACTGCGAGCTTTGTGTGTGTGAGAGGAGCATTCGCAGGACTTTTCTCGGGTGGGGGTCATGCTTGGCAATCTCTCCCAATAAAACACTACTTTTTATTGTGTTTCTGTAAGAGGCCGTACCAGTTTTACTTGTAATTATCGGCCTGTGACTGAAGTGAAATTGTACAATTTTGGCGTAACATTAATTTTTCAGAGGGGAAAGGGGGGGGGGTCCATCCCTCATGATGTCCATGGTAAACGTAACTCACATCTTAGTGTTTATTTTTAATTTACCTGTAACATCATGACAGACTGTGTATGTAGACTGAGAAATCTGACAAGATTTACTGGTAAAATTTTCGTATCCGCAAAACGTTTTTCTTCAATTTTACAGGAGAAAGTACTTTCTGTATACTTTTGAGAGAACTGACTTTCTGTATACTTTTGAAAGGTCGTGGAAGTATTTTTTCCCATCGGTTAATTTATTTTGCTGGTAAATCATGTATTTTTGAAGATTAATGTCTCTCCAATGCACGAAAGCTGTTGCCTCTATATCCTTCCACTACGTGAATCATATGTTGCATGCGTTCGATGATGGAACCCCCGGTCAGTGTTTCAAACCACACCGTTGTTTTCCAAGAACATGAGAATTTTAACTATGTTTGCCTAACCTAACCTTGCCGTGCATGGTTCGTGGGGTAACGTGAAAAAAATATATACAAAATCAGTAACACGAAAGTAGGTATTTTTCAATGAAAAAGGTTGGAACACTGCATAACCACTGATCATGGACAATGCTAGTCAAGATTTCACCGCCATATTGCGTGTAACGCAAGCAAGGTAACATTATCGTATGAGGGAAACTGATTCCTTCAAATTTACAGGAGAAAGTACTTACGGAAATCATTTTCTTTAGCATTGTGGAAGTTCCTGAATGTAGATTTGATCCATTTTGATGTGAATGCGTGTTGTTTTCTGCGAAAATCGCTGTCCGACACGCTGTTTCTGCTCCCGCCATTTGCTTTCTGCACGAGAGTGCAATGTTCCGTGTGTTAAGATGATGCAACCCCATAGCCAGTGTTTCAGCCTCGCCGTGTTTTCACTAGAATATCACGTGTCGAGTATTTTTAATTTTTTTTTAACCGATTGCCTAACCTAACTTAACCTAACCTTACGGAATTGGTTTCTGGGGCTAACGTCAATGGTTTGCGACATAGCATAATTTCAAATCTGGGCACGAAAGTAGATATTTTCTGGTGAATGAGGTTGCAACACTGCATAAATCGACAAAACACTCTCAGAACGCCCCCTAAACCAGTACGCTATCACGGCCATAATGTGTTACAGGTTCGAAACCGCAAGTAACAGTAAGTACTCGTAAATCTAAGAAATAGACATTGATATGCATTATTTCACTTTAGGATATGTTCCACATTCAAAAATAACACGTTTGCAATGTAAAGAAGTCCGAAATATATGATTCGTAGGTGTTTCCCTCATACGATAATAGTACCGCAAGCAAAATCGAACAAACAAGAATTACTCGATATGTCGAAAATTGAGATTATATACGTGAAAAAAAACAAAACGAAATTGCACCTTCAAGAATCCTTAGGAATGCAGAATACATAAGTAACAACGTGAAAAAGAAGAAAATAAAGGAATTTCAGTCGTTTGGCGGTTACTGAAATTTTACTGATTTACTATTTTGCATTACTATACATAGCTATGTATATATTATGCATTATGTGGTTGAAGTTTCAATTGCTAAATGCTTCTTCATGTTTATGTGAGTAGGTTAGGAACATGAAGTTTGGTGCTCTTCATATTATAATTATGCTCTAGATCAAAACTTCCGAAAAATATTCCTCTTATCTGAAAGTTTAAAATGTTTTAATTAAAAAATAGCAATATTTTTAACAGACTGGAACTGGACTCATACCTTGTAGAAAAAAAACATGCCAATTCTAAAAACTTCATTGATAGTGCTTTTGTAGAGAAATTGGCATAACTTTGTTTTCCACAAACTGAATGTTCTGAATATTCAGATAAGATGTCAGCCTTCAAAAGGATGTTGGTACTTTGTGAGAGAGAGATAAAAGCATTCATGATTGCTTTCATACATTGAGCAGAAATGGGACTACAATTACGTAAATGAAGAAATCCAAACATTGCTGCATGCCTGTTTTTAACATCTATTAGTCAACTTTTCTTACCACCTGTGCTTATCCTTTTTATATCATGAGTATTGTATCTGAATGAATGGACACCAGCTAGTAAACATTAAAAAATTGTACACTACCTGTATTTATCACACACCTTATGTTTTCATTACTTGTTTGTGTACACACAGTAAATAGACGCATGAGGAGATTTAGTGTAGATCTTTCACGATCACATCACATGTATTTATTTATTTATTATTGAAGGGAAATTGGTGCAGATTTTGGCAGATGAGGGGACCCATGACAGCAAAAAGTTCCTTAACCCCTCCCCTAGTTACATACTATTTATACATTCTGAGTATATTATGTTTGATTACCTTAGTATTCGTAGGAATTGTGCCTCAGGCTGGGATGACTTGGGAGCATGACCACATGCTCAACCTACTTTTCACGACACGATTTCTCCTCACAAATTGACAATTTTTTTGCTACTTTTAAAGGCAGGTCACATTTTTTCAAAGGGTTGGTTCCTTTTTAACAGAGCTTGTACCTATCAGGTATGTAGTAATTTCACTACATACATATCATCAACTCGGGGAAATAATCCGATTACCTTGTGGTTTCTGAAGAAAAGAATTATGTGAAAAGTAACTTGAAAAATTCTTCTATAAATAAATGTTATGAAGACCTTCATCTCTGGGTAAAAATTTACTATTCCCCGAACACCTGTAACTATTTTGTTTCGTCATTTTTAACATTCGTACTTACCTATCTGCTTCGTGGAACATGGTTTTAGGTGTATTCATGTTTTTTTTTTTATGAAAGTAATTACAATTTTTCACATTACGAGTACTTCTATCTTTTAGTTTTCGCTTGCGGAAAACACAATATGGAACATACACCTTCGTGCCTCGGCGTGCTTGTGTTTTGTCGATTTTCAGTCGCTATGCAGTGTTTCAACCTTCGTAACTGAAAAAAATGCTAAGTTGATATTTTTAAAAAAAAATTTTCGCATTGTTTTACAAACAAATTTTTTACTATGCTTGCCTAACCTTGCCGGAAATGGTTCATGGGGCTGTGCGTCAATGTTTGGTGGGGCTCCCAGTATGAATTTCACCACACATCCACGACACGTCATGTTTGTATTTTTGGTTGGAAACAGAAGGTTCCAACACTGCATCCCAATGAACATCAACAAAACAGAAGCACGACGTGTGATTAGCTACCAAGGTATATGCACCAAAGGCTATTGTCCATCGGAGAATTAATTTTCAACAAAAAACATGAATTGCCGCTATGATACATTCCCACATCACAGAAAACATCTTCCAGATGTTAGACAATGCTACAGGAACTTATTACCGTAAGTAGTTTCTTCTGTAAAAATGAAGAAATCTATTCGAGGAATAGTAAATTAGTTCCCATGTCTGCTGTTGAATTCCTTTTTATTTTGCTAAATTATCCAGATCAAAGTAAATAGTGAGGGGTCAACATCACCGGACATTTATTCTTTTTTATTTTTGAATTCCAATAGTATCATAAGTGTTGTGAATATGATCCCTAGTGCGGAACCTGTAGTTTTATATTTAAAGAGGGAGACCAAATAATTTATCCTCCACGTCTTTGCGAAGAAATTGTAGAATAAAGATTATGCATACTATTTTTGTCTTGACCAAATGGCTTTTGTAACAGTCAGTCAAACACCTGGATCATAACAAAGGATTTGAAACTTGTCTAAGCGTGGGCTTTTCAATGTTTGTTTATTTAATTTTTGTATGAACTATGAGGTAGCTGGAATATAATTGCCATTCTTAACCATTGGCAGTGTTTACAATGAGGAAGTAAGCTACAGTTAGTTAATCATAACATATCATCCTATAATAGTAAGTTGCCAATGCTGAAAAAAAGGTAAAGTGCTCCCCTGTGCAAAGCACCATGCCATGAAGGCATATAGGGGGTGTGGGGTTAACGCCCCACACTTTCTTGATCTGGTCATGAGTGGGGGTGATGTGATCAGCATCATGCCCCTGACCGCCTTTACCCCCCAGGGTTTCCCCCAGGTACCCATGTTATTCGACGCTGAATATATATATATATATATATATATATATATATATATATATATATATATATATTATACTGGAAGCATTTGTAGCAATGGCTGCTTATTCTCATTGTGTATATTATGGAATAAATTTAGGGAAAGCAGATACGGCCCAAGTTCCTATTTAATTCATCTCGTCCTGGTACACAGGCATTTTGTTCATAGTTCGATTTCTTTTTACGTCTTTTAACACATATTTCGGAGTTTTAGTGATTACTTACTACATGTTTGCTTGAGAATGGTTTCTCACTTCCGTATACTCTACACTTCTTCTCTTGCAAGCAGCCATTTGTTTACTGCTGTCTTGGTATGGACTGCTGCTGTCATCTAGGTCACCTGTGTGTGGTGCGAAGGGGTCCTGTTGTTACATTAGTCGTGTAAGGTTTAGGGCTCTTAGTATTCAAATAATGTCTCTAAATCAGTGGCCCACAACATTTTTTTCTATAGCAGGCTGTATTTACATTCTGTAAGAGACTGACAGGCCACACGTTCATAGATCAGCTTCACAAACAACTGCATGGTTTTTGTTGTTCAATATACATTCACGTACTGTACTCTTTTTCTTATGAAAGAATATCAGCATAAGTAACTATTTCAAATAACACTTTGTCATGTTCTCAACCCAGGTTAGTTACTGCAAAACAACACATAAGCATAATGAAACAATGTTGTATAATATTTGTTAAGATAATAGCTCATTAACCATTCATACATGCGAGTTGTCATTTATCCCTTGAATGAGAGAAATGATTGTTGTTTTTGCTTCACCAGCATATCAATATTTGCCTTGAATTTGATGAGCCTAGTTGAAGGACACTGCTCTAAATGTTTTCATAGTTAGATTAGCTGGGTCAGGGCTCTTAACATTACATTAATTTCCCTAAATGCTTTCAACATCTTATCTTGTTTGTGCTGGTGTCAAGCATGAACTGCAATCAGTACTAATTACTTTTTGAAAGCAACAAATTTACTTCACAACGCGTCTGACTACCTTGCTAAAGGTCCCGGGTTCGATCCCCGGCCGGTTCAAATCCGGGAACTTTTCTAACGATGGAAGCGGCCCCGGTGCCCACCCAGCATCGAATAACATGGGTACCTGGGGGAAACCCTGGGGGCTAAAGGCAGTCAGGGGCGTGATGCTGATCACATCACCCCCACTCACGACCGGATCAAGAAAATGTGGGGCGTTACCTCCACACCCCCTATACGCGTTCATGGTGTGTTGCTAAGCACAGGAGAGCACTTTACTTTATCATTTTCTTTATTCTACGATACTTGGTCTTTCTCCTATGAACAAAAAATACCTTGTCTATGGGAAGCATGGGTTCTTGTGTAAGGTAGATTTTAAGTCTTTTTTTTTTTTTTTGTGCCGATCAATTGCATTTTTTCAAACTCCAAACAGTGGTAATTGCATTCACCAAGGTTCATTATTAATGCAACGATCATTTCTCCAATTCTGCAATACTTCGTCTTTGTCCCATGAAACTTTGATAAAATCATTAAACATTTAGAACCGTTACTGCAGGTACTGAAAATTGGAATATTTTCTAACAAAGATCAATCTCATACAAAGTGCTCTTATGGAGCACAACCATATATACATTGTTATAGAAGATATTTGGAAAACTGGAAAGTTGATGCATTAATTATTGTGTGTTGGACTGGCAACTTTGTACTTTATCTGTACATGTTTGTTTTGTTACGCAAAATGGAACAAAACAACCTTTCAGCAAGTATGCTTTGCAGGCCAACTTCTAAAAATATAGATAGATCGTGAAGATACAAAGGTATAAATAATTTAAAGAACTTACTGTAAGATTTTTCTGTGGTAAGATTACTCAATAAAGCATATGGTGAAGGAAAACATAATAAATTAATGGCAATGAACAAAAAAACTGTTTCATGATATGTGATATGCTTTGCAAGCTTTTATTTTTCACCATGAAACCAATTTATTGATCAGAGGTTGAGTTTTGATAGACTGGAATCATTCATCACTGATTTCTCTAACACTACGTCACCAAGCAAATTCTGGTAACCGAGGTCCGGTAGCTTTGACCCTCTGTACCCCCTCGAGAAAGTGAAATACTTTGCATGGTTTATGAAGATTATATTCTTGATGAATGTTTTCCGTTGTTTTTAGCTTGTAGATAAAGTACATATGTTACCTTATCACGAAGTAGAACATCCAGAAGCCTTCGCATAAGTGAATATGGCACCCAACACAACATTTCACAACAGCCACCATAATTATAAGTTTGGAGTTGATAGCAATTTTCAATCTGTGCTTTTGCTATTTTAGTGTGAATACAAACAGTTTTTACTAATATAAAGCAGCAAATGTACTCTGAGGTGGCAGGTTTTTACTATGTGTGTCATACGTCAGGGTCGAATATCTCAATTATTTTGTGTTTTCCCGTTTGCAATTGTCTAATTTTATATAACATAAAACATTGAAACCTATCAATTAAAAAAAAATGAACATAATTTTTGAGGGGGTATGGAGGGATGCTTCCCTGCAAGGTGGGGAAAGCTCCGTGAGGCTACCAACTTGCTTCACAATTCCCTGTTGATTGATTGATTTGTGTTATTTTACTTTGCTTTTCTGCAGTGGTCAGTCGCTACAGTAGCTAGCTACAAAATATGTAGCTGTAGCTGTAGCGACGCTACATTTTGAAAATTGTAGTTGTAGCTGTAGCGAAGCTACAAAATTCCTGTAGTTGTAGCGAAAATTTCGCTACAGCTACATTTTCTCTCAGCATTTTGAGGTGAATTTTGAATGTGGCAACAGCGTCAGAAAAAATCGACAATAACCTTTAATTTTGCAGGAGGTTCATAAAGACAAAGTCTTATTACATGGAAATACAGATTATCTAGATTGTAGATTATAGATATCTGCATGTTATTTAATTAGTATCTGAATAATTCAGATATCCAGATAACTAACTGACATATATGAATATATTCCAGCTAGCAGCTATGTTTTTTTGAGCTGCATCGCTGCTCGTTTGCATCACCCCCGGAACAAATCCTGTGGATATCCATGGTGTAAAAGACACCAAAATGTCACTAATTGCTGTGTAAAAAACAACTTGCAGTGCAAAAACGAGTGATGTTTTTTCCGCTGCACTGACAAAGGAATAGTGCCAGCAATAAATGGTTCAGTACGTTAACAGCATTGATCATTGTCAGTATATAGGATCTCACCAGTAAGAAATTATTGTAACAAGAATGATAGAGTTTTTGGAATTACAATTATTTTTGCGATAATATTTGTTCACAAATTTTAAAATTACAATACGTTTAGAACACTCGGGTTTACACGACAGTTTCCTCAATATATTGTATCATATTGTGAAAAGTACGTATGAGTTATTGACTTTCCTGCAGAAACGACAATTTTCTTTAGTTAATATACATAGTTTTCAAATTTATGTATTTTTTCTACTTTTGCGTCACTTTTCTGTAACTTTTACTAATCATGACATCATCATCCTTCGCAGTTTCCTGCTTCTGGCTGGGTCGGCATAGAAGTCAAGCCTCTCCATTATTTCCTGGTCTTCCACTACTCCTCTCTTTTCACGGTGTTCCAATCTTGTCCTCTTCTCCTAACACTCTCAGCTATCTGCTCTTTCCACCGACATCTTGGTCTCCCCCCCCCCCCCCCCCCCGGCCTTATTCCCACTCCTTGTGCATTATAATCTCTTACTGGTAGTATTTCTGCATCCATCCTCTTCATGTGTCCGAACCATCTCATCTGTGCCTGATCTATCCTGTCCTGAAGCTTCACCACACCCACTGTCTGTCGGATCTCCTAATTCCTTATTCTATCCCTTCTAGTCTTCTCCCATAGACAACTTAAAAATGTCATCTCCACTGTCTGCATCCTTTTCTTGTGTCTCTATGTCACGTAATTATTGGCACATAGTATGTGTTATATATTACCTTCTTGCATTTCATATGTACATCCCTGTTCCATATTAATGTTCGAACGCTTTGATATAGTCCACCACCCATTTGTCCTCGTCTGTTTACCTCCTCATCTATTCTTCAACTCTTCTCAATCATGACAATGAGGATGAATGGTTTATTTAATTATTCTCTTATCTATAGTCACTTTCTGCCACTTTCGGCTAATTGTGATAATGAGGAAGAATGATGAACATTGTGGGGAATGGAGGAGCAGGAGGATCCCATCCTCCCAACTTGGCGTCTTTCCTGGTTTTTGTTTTGAGTCTATTTTATGCATAGATAAGCTGATCCAGACTGGATCCGAGCCACTATGTGCCTCCGCTGGGTATCGAACCTGGATCTCTTTTGTAAACAAAGAGCCCCAGGTATTTTTCATTCAAAATGCTGCCTTCATATCAGTCTATAAAAAAATGAAATATTTATTCTCAAGAAAAATATGTTGATGTGAACATAAATACGTAATCCTACCAAATTTCATTTGTGTATAGTTGTAATAATTAATTTGGGTAAGACCCTAATTGCAATATTCATATATCAAATTTGAATTGAAATGCCACTTGCATAGGTATGTTATTCTCAAAAACTATAGTAAAAATATGTAACTGAAGTAACACTGCTATCAAAATTATCGAGTGACGGGAATCATGATAATAAATAACATAATCTATTTACCAGTAGATGGGGATTTTTTTAATATCCACATGGTTATTTTAAATTTTTTTATGCAGAAGTAGCGCAAAAAGTAGCGAAGTAGCGAGTAGGGAACAGGAGTAGCGTAGCGAGCTACTTTTTGATAAATGTAGCGGTAGCTGTAGCGAAGCTACATTTTGGAAGAGTAGCTGTAGCTGTAGCGAAGCTACTTTTAAAATGTAGCGTTCTGATCACTGCTTTTCTGCCACTTTTGGCTAATCACAAAGATGAGGCTGAGTGATGGTATGATGGCATTGATGAAGGAACACTAACAGAGAACATTGATGGCCAAGCTGGAATTTGAATCCCCTGGCTAATTGCAAGGAAGGATAAGTACTGGCATAGACAAATACAATGTACCAGCTTGCTATGGCATCTGAATATTCAAATTCAGTTCCAAAAACATATATTTTTAAAAATATTTTGAGTTCCCCTATGCTGTCGATCAACACTGCTTATTTTTTTTTAAATCAACGAGCACAGTGTATGTTTTTGTTTGTGTTTTCTGTATCACATGTATCATTAAATCAGAATATTACACATACCAGTCGGCCCCCGTGTCCTGGGCATGGATGTACTTATGTTAATGTCTTTCATCATATCACTCGTCCTCATGTTCATAAATTAGCCAGAAGTGGAACAAAATGCGAAGTAAAATAAATCAAATTAAATATACCATTATAAATTTTGGCAATATCTTGCTGGTATTCAGAGATGCGCCAAAAAAAAAAATTGGTAAATTATGCATAATGTTGCTGGCAGATTGCTGGTGAAAGTATATGGATATGTGAAATGATAATAAAAACCACTCTTCTCCTGATAGTACCACTGCTTGGGGTAATTCTGGCACCTTAGAATTAAACATGGGAAGCAATTACATGAAAATAGAAAGATATTTTATCCGGTCAACAATATTTTTTATTTTCAGCAACATCATGCATAATTTACCCCCTATACGCCTTCATGGCATGGTGCTAAGCACAGGGGAACACTTTACCTTTTTTCTTACAATGCCCCACATGCATGTACAAATGTACCATTTCAACAGTGTATTTTATGTATATACTCAAAAATTGTAAGCTGTTTACATCACATAAGCACAAAAATGCTCCAGGGAAACAAATTAATGTTCGCTAAAAATTTAATGATTGTGATGTATAGAGCTTTCAATTTTTGAGTACATACATAAAATACACTGGCTCTACCAGTAACAGTAGGAATAGCTATGCAACACATTCTAATACATGGCCAACTCTACCATATAGCTGCAGATTTCAAAATCCAGAGGGCAACAGTGCAAAAAATTTATAATAGTATACCTATTTAATTTGATTTATTTTACAAGAATTCATTACTTTTAGTCCAATCTTGTTTCAAGGTCACTTTTCAAAATATGTAGCTTGATCTTAGTTGGATTCATGCATTTGGGGGAAAAATGATCGCTACTGAATTATTCTTAGTTTTGTTTATGGCTGTATTGGTATTAAGCTAGCTACAACCAGACTTTCTTTTACAGAAGTAACTGTATATTGAAGAAGCATGCCTATGCATGCTGTTGATCAACACTGCTTTTTTTTAAATCAACGAGCACAGTGTATGTTTTTGTTTGTGTTTAAAAATAATGACATTTTTGAATTACGATCCCCCTTGTGAAAATTAGGTTCCAATTTTTTTTCCCCTAAATACCACAGACCAGTTCAGAAATTAGCTTTTCTCTATTCTTTGCATTTTCTCTTCCTTTTTTTTTACTGAATGCGGGTGCATAACTTCTCTTCAGATTAACCTCCATGATAATGGAGCTGCTGTATTAACCGGTGTGCAATCACAGTGCAGAACGGTTATTTTGACAAAATCCTGTTTCCCTACTGGCTGCTTTGGGGAGGGCAATTTTAATTTTGTCGGCTCTTGCATAAGCAGGGTGCCTATTTGGCTGTCCACTGCCTTAAAGGTGGTCTCCGCGCCGGTTCCTGGTCCGGGGAACTGTAGTTATCGATGGCAAAGGTAAAGTTCCTCGTGCATGTAGCACTATGCCATACAGGCACGTGGTTGGGCTCTACATATATTGGCGATCTCGCCCATTTTGGATGTCATCAGCACCATTCTCTGGTCACCTTTACCCCCCACGCTGGGTGAGCCCCAGAGTCGCTTTATGCAGGGACAAGGCCAGAAAAATTCCAACCTTAAATCACCCACCCCAGGAATCGAACCTGGCTCTCCCACGTGGCAATCAGACGCCCTACCGACTAGACCACTTCAGTTCATCTTTTACATCCTTCTGCAATAGGCACTTGACGTTTTGTGCACTTTATGCACAAATAGGCAGATCGGGTCTGCAGGGTGTCCCCAAAGTCAGGGAATACAGGTAGAGTTGGGAAATCAAACTTGGTCAGGGAAAGCCTGAAGCTAAGGTAAAATGATGAAATATATTTTCATTATTCTGGGGACACTATGGTCTGGACCTACAGTTTAAAGTGAGATCTCAATTAATAAGCTTCTCCACTTGATGTTGAACCTGGGACCTCTTGATTAGAAGGCAAGAATGTTACCATAATGCTATCTGGAAGTCCCAAAATTTTTTTTTTTTTGTTTGTGAGAGCAGAATTAAAACGTGTATGTAAATAAATTGCATTTTTGTGCAAGGTAGTACTTTGATTTAAAAACCTATAAATTGAGTTAATAAATAATGAATGAGTGAGTGTTGTTATGGATACCTAGTAATACAGCAATTTGTGTATTTTCATTAATTGACCCAGTTGTCATAAAGCATGCAGGGTTTAATGCTTCACAATTATTTTGTAGGTCTGTGTTTCACAAGTGCTTTGTAATTCAGTGGTTGCCAAGAAACTCAGCTTTCAAATATGGAAAGATGATTAGGTATTTATTTTTCATATGAAGTAATTCATGTTCATGGTAAAAATATTGTAAAAGAAAGAATGAAATGTAAAAATCAGGGTATAGGGTGATACATAAGTAAAAAAGAAAGTTTTGAGGGATGCCCAAATTTACTTGTGAATCAAAATTACACAAATATGCTAATTTGGAGTGCAGCATGCATTTTTGAAGTCACAGGCTTGCTCTGCCCGTGACAGTAAATTAAAGTGCGAAAGTTTTGAGTGGGAACACCATATATTTAGTTCTCTATTTCTTAACAAGAGCTTGAGCTACAAAGCAAAATACATTTACTTATACTTAATTTTTTCTTAACTTTGCTACCCTTATCCGCTACTTTTGTCTGATAATAGCGATGAAACTGACGAACAGAATTTCAGAAATGAACATGCATGCTTAGGTCGCTGCTGGAATCAGGGTTGTTAAAGGTCGAGGAATTTAAAATAAATTCAAATCCGGTCCAGGAGAGAAAATCGGCAAGTGTAAATGTGTTCTGGACCTTAAAGAACCTTTTTATGTTTAAAGTATTTCAATTCGGTCCAGGATCCCTTTTTTTCTGCTGCATTTAAATATGGCCCAGGAAACTTTTTCCCGGGTCAGTTTAAATAGGGTCCAAGTTCCGCATTGAAAGGAGACTGTAGGCACTTGGACCGAATTGAAATTGTGCGAGAAAAAAGGTTCCGGTCCTGCACCGGAACCCAATAGAACCCATTAGATTTTATGGAACCAGAAATCTTCGCGAGAGAGATAACTCGACGCACGCAACCATTGAGGCAGTAACAAAAATAAGACAAACATAATGGCGTTATCTATCATTTAGAAACATTCTTTAACATATCTGTGTGTACTACAAGTATATGCATTCTTTACCCGAAAAAATAACATTCTGCTAGGGATAGCTAATACGCAAGACATGAGTCTTACTGTGGTCCATGGTTACGTTAATTGAGAAGAACGGTCAAACCTCAGTTAGTCGCAACTGGCCTTCCACTTTCGGCAGCACGCTCCTTGCGAGTAATTGGGGCGTAGCGATTTACTTCCTTCTTTTCTAAGCTGCTGTTAGTTGGAAAGGAGTACCGTTAGGGTCAGGCCTATAATCATTTGTGGCATTAACGTAAATTATATCATGCGATTGGCGTAACTGATTTTTAGTACACACTGTTGCAGTGAGGAATTTAACAAACACACACATCTGAATTTATTGGATTTCTATCATTCTAACGCAAATCACAATTTTTGGCGACTCTCCAGTACGTTGTCATTGAACAAGACAGACAAGGTTTCGCAGCACGTGGATTGATTGGATTGATTTGGTGTTTTAAGTCCAATTGGATTGATTTGGTGTTTTAAGTCCACTTTATGCATAGGAAGGCTAATTGGGACTGGACCTATGGTTTAAAGTGGGATCCGAACCACTATGTGCCTCCACCGGATATCGAACCCGGGATCCCTTGATTACAAGGCAACGACGCTACCATTGCGCCATCGGGGAGGCCCTCGCAGCACATAGAGAGCGTCTAATTGAAGAGCTTTTTCTGTATGGATGCATTCTTTTGATGCTATAAGCGCTTAGATTAGCGGTACAATTCCAAGAGTTTCGGTGGTATTGATTTTTCGGCTTTAAAGGAACTATAATGCCGAATTATTCAGGGTTCGCATTGTTCATTTATGAACAGTGTTGCCTGTTTCTAATATTTTGAAGTGGTTTGTGGAGTTTTTATGTCCATATTTTTTAAAAAAACTAAGACTGTTGTGAATCTTTTTCGATCACGTGTGGGCTTGCCAAACCTTCCGGAATGGCCGGAAGTATCCCATAATCAAATTCACTCGCCCGATCTCTAGGATAGACTTTATTCTCCCTTTAATGACCAGACTTAGTATTATGTTTTTAATTATCTCGGATTTGCCGAGCGAGGAAGATTGCTATTGCAAACCAAACAATTGACCTTTTAAATAATATTTTGAAGACTCATGGAAAAATGAGTAATTGTTTAAGTAATTCGTATGAGGGAGAAATATAAAGTTTAAACACATTGTTACACAAATCATTGCATTATTTTACGTCGCTTTCTGCCACTTTTTGCTTATCGTGACGAAGCGCCTACACTTTGTTCCGTCAAAGTCTCGAGACTTCTTTATTTCCTTCCACACATTTTGTACATTTAGTTACTAGTATGTTACCACAGATAAAGATATATCTTTATCTGTGATGTTACAATGTTCCTGTAGTTGTCGTAGCCAGTTCGGAGTCAGAGAAAATCTTACTGCACATTCACTGACACGTGGAAAAGTTCTTTTGATTGGTTACAGAGGAAGGGTGACTTTGAAATGGAATGTAGACTGTCGCCAAGTATTTTCCATAAAGTACAAGGTAAAATTTCATTTTAAAGAATTTTGTTGTAGTAATACTGCTTCAGAAGAACCTGTGCATCTGCGTATTGATTTTGTTTTGTTTCCTTACCAATTGTGGTCGTTAGGTTGTTTTGATCAAGTTGATTCAATTTTGCATCCACAGTAGCAAGACCACAAATATATAACAGCTGATATTCAGGAAATTAGTCTGCCAGGACATTTTAATCTATACTGCTTTCATCTCCAAACTGCGCTTCAAGGTCACTGCATCGTCTCCCCACGCAGTCGCCTGTTCACCTCCAAACACAGCCCTCTGCCTGTTCATTGGGTGCTGCACGGGGAATGCATAGGAGTGGGAGCGAGGAAGAGGGAAACGCGTAGCTGGGTGCATGTTTTTGAACCGCACATTCGAACTGAAAAAAATATAAATGGTTTGAAGGTTGTGAAGGAATCTCCAGGAATTTTATTCTTTAAAGTTGGCAAGCCTGATCGCACGGTAAAAAAAAAGTATTTTTAAAAGTCACAGGTGGGACATTACAGCCAGGTTTACTGACTCGGCCGGATACGTACGGGAATTCCCACTCCATCCACACAAGGACGGAATCATTGTCTGGGTGTTTGTGCAAGAAGGTTCAAGATGTGGGACTCGAATCAGATGACGGAAATTAGGAGATGGCAAAAACTAGTAGAATATACGCTGCTAGGGAAACAAGGAAAAAAAGGAGACATAAAAATGTAGGAGACGTTTGAAAAGGGCACAGACCAAGAGTTAAACTAGGTAATTTTTCTTGTGGGAAAATTTACTGAAACATAAGACATAGGATAATACAACACGGATTTTCCACATAGAAACCTAACAATTATCGGTCGACAAAGACTAGCGTTTGAGGGAATGAAGAAATGGGATCGGACGCGATTTCGAAAAACTTAAAACAAATATAATTACGGCGGGGGAAGTGGGGGGGGGGGCTTCTTACCTCTGTCAGTGTTTCTCAACATTCGTTAGGCGGCAGCCCAGTATTTTTTTTTTTACGAAGTCTATTCCCCGATCCCAATAATTTTACTCGTATATATATGTACGTACCTTTCTGAAATAAAAGTCTATACTGAATTAAAATATACCCACGAAAGGAAATATTAATAAATTGTGGCATAACCATACAGAATAATAGTTCGATTATGTTTGGTAAGTTCTGATTTTCATTGGCATATTGCAGTTTGAACACCGAAAAAAATCGAATTAATCAGAGTATTTTCCCTACGAAATATTTGTTAATGAAAATTGCTGAGGAAACTAATATTGACAGATTCGAGGAGAATATAAATATTGACAGATTCGAGGAGAATATATCGCGCTGTTCGTGGGGCTTCAAACTTGTTTGTTTGTCTATCATGGTAGCGATTGTCCGGATACCGTGTTCAAGTATCACTCTTATTTTTATTTTAGAAAGACGGGTCAAAGGGCGGGGTGATGGGGGCGGTATTATTTAGAAGCAGCACGACACATATATTGTTGACCCGCAGCGAACTCAACGTTTTGGAAATATATGTGGGTGTATGTGTATATTTTTTGACTACTGCCAAGGTTGCGTTACAAGAGCGCATATTTATTTGATTGAATGTGTGTTTTGAAGTGTGTCTTATTTGGGAGATTATTCAAAAGTGTTTAAATACGTGTATAAATTCAGCATTTGACTAAACTTTTTTCATATTTGTAATTTTATTTCCGCCATTTTTATTCTCTGCTGAATGTGCGTAGTAGATTCTTCGTTTCATGTTGCCTTGGAATGTGCAACTCGAGCGGAAACACGTAAGTAGTTTGTGTGTGTAAGTCGAAACCAGGCATTTGATTATTTTAAAAAGCCTGGAAAAGTCAGGGATTTTTATAACCCCTCTTCTGTAGCCACTTGACATGTTCCTGCCTTCATGTAAGTTCACGAGCAAAGTGAAAGTATTCAAATCAGCTTTTGTTAGAAGATCAAGTGTAGTTGAGTTCATTGAAGATAGTGGTCACATTTGAAGGATTGTAAAACATTGTTTACCGCGCTGACAAGCTGGTGATAGTGTCTACACGCGCGTGGGTTTTTCTTTCAAGAGAATCCACTCTTACCACTGAGTATGTACTTTAACAGCCTCGTAGGCACGTGGAATTTGAAATTGTTTGACATTTTTTGTATTTGACTGGTTTTTTTTCGGAATCTGTATTTATGTTTTAATACAGATTCTCTTTTTATTATGCAACACGCTGAAATGGTAATATTGAATATGATTCTTGTAAGTACCATGAATTGGATATTTCTCACAATTTGATATAACAGGCGTTTTCTCTTGCAACTGGAACCAATGCTTTCGTATTTCCACCTTTATCCTCATCGTTCCGTTTTCCAGGAGATAGAAAAGCGACATAAAATAAATAGAAATTACACCATGCTTCTGAAACAAAAAGTTACGAATACGTTTATTTTCTTTTGCACATAAAGGCACGTAGAGGTGAGGCTGATTTAATTTTTCAGAATAATTGGACTTTGACGCACCGTATTATTGTCTATCCCTATAAGGCCCTAATGACAGGAGACACTCGATGGAGCAACAACCCCATCCGAAGAGATCCTTATAGCTGTAAGGCGGGTGCACACGGGTGAGTCAACTAGACTGCCACCCCAACTGCCAGTCGCCTAGGTGGGGCTTCAATCTCAGTTGCGATGCGAACACTGGGCGAGGAACATCTGCCATTCCCTAGGAAAGTTGCCAAGGGTAATTCTGTCGTTGCGTGTTTGTGTGTTTTTCGCAACCAATCGTTAATTTCTTTCTGTTGCCTGTTTTCGTTCTTTTTAATTTTTGATGCTTCCTACGGCAGAAAGCATGCGCAGCTTTGCCAACCGCGTGGTCCTGAGCAAGGCCCTACCCTCAGATTTCTGGAAACAGTTAGGAATGTAATTCGAATGGTGAAATTGTAGCGATATTTTACAACAAATAATGTTTTTTGTGACTTAGAGGCCGTAAGCTACAGCAACAATTATTATTGACGTACGATTACATTTAACCTGTGTCTAATACCTAAGTATAAATAAACAGCTTTTTGGCCTACATAAATTGATATGTTAGGTATACAGTGATGCAAATATGTATAGATATACAGAATATGAAAATTATAAATGTATGTAATATTTTTAAAATATATAAGTAATAATAATAATAATAAATAATAAAAGTTTATGACTCCCCCCCTTCCTGAGAGATAATCCTGCGGGCGCCCTTTGTCATGACAGGACATGTACGATATTTTCATGTCCAATATGGACGTACAGCCTAGGAGAAAATTTTAGATGTATGGAAATGAATTAGCATGTGCATGTGCGCAAGTTCTGACTTTGCTATTGAGGACGAGAATAGAATACAGATAAGTGTTATAAACCAAGTAGAAACATTTCTACTTCTAAAAAACATGCACATACACCACAGCAATCAGAAAAAAACTGAAACATAATTTAGTTATTGTTCTCCGACGGCAGTGTTGCAATGTTGATATTCATAAGGATGTGTGTATCTTCAGCACTCCATTATATATATATATATATATATATATATACACACATACACACACACGTATATATAATATCCCTAAAATACAAATATACAATGCTGGAGACAAGAATACTGCCAATTTGACATGCGTGTACCGTTTTGACACGTAAAGAGATTGGCAACGCAGATATGCGCCTACAGTAGGTTTGGCAGCATGCGGCGTTTCCGAAACTATTTTTTTATTCTACCGTGAACAGCGTCCAGGGACCACAGTAAACGATCTCAACCTAATTCAGATGAACGGATCTGATTTTTTTCTTTCCGTGGCCTTGTAATCAAGAGATCCCGGATTCTATACCGGATCCTACTTTAAAGGGTGTTTTCAAAGTCACGCAACGGAAACTTTGAACATACGTAACTTTTGTACAAAAACGATAGACACACTGGGTATTAACTTTGTCTGGATATTTTTGAAACATTAAGCAAAAAAATCATGCTTCCTCCACATGTACGTTTAATATGCGGAAAAAGTTACTAAGGTGTAAAAAGATTTTAGTACGACGTGAAGAAAAACATTGTTAAATGGCAGCTGTGGAGTAACTTGCAATAATTTTCGATTTGTACCAATAGTCTGTGTGGATAAAAGAACGATACATTTTTACTCATTTTTTTGCATTGGCCTACTGGTCATTTTATGGGATTAATTATGGCATATTCATAAAAAGAAGTGATTTTATTTAAAATTACGAGCTGTACTGGCAACATTGATCGTGTCAGAGAGACAGGTAAACCATTGTCTATGTTATTGAATCAGTATCAACATGAAATAAAAAAAAAAAAAAAAAAAAAAAAGGTAAAGTGTTCCCCTGTGCATAGCACCACGCCATGAAGGCGTATAGGGGGTGTGGGGGTAACGCCCCACACTTTCTTGATCCGGTCGTGAGTGGGGGTGATGTGATCAGCATCACGCCCCTAACCGCCTTTACCCCCCAGGGTTTCCCCCAGGTACCCATGTTATTCGACGCTGGGTGGGCGCCGGAGCCGCTTTCACCGTTAGAAAAGTTCCCGGATTTGAACCGGCCGGGGATCGAACCCGGGACCTTGAGCATGGTAGTCAGACGCGTTACCGACTGAGCCACCGCGGCCACCCATCAACATGAAATAAAGGATTTGAAATTTATCATACATGAGAACTACTTAACATACCCATCTTTTCACCCAATGTCGATCTGTGCATAAAATTGAAACAAACTCAATTAAAATTCCTTTCTTTACATCAGGGAAGATACGAAAGTAAACAAACTGAGCACTCAATGTAACGTATAGTCATGGAAATTATGTTATTTTACACCATTAATCCACGACTTCACAACTCATTAGGAATTGTTACATGCGCAAGAAACGCTACACAAAGTTGAATCCGCACATGTAACTGTACTTTGATTCTTCTCAAAGTTTCTTATTGAGTAGCTAATGTTTATTCCGATTCGCTTGATATGTTACAAGTTATGCACCGTAAAGGACTCAAATTGCCCAGAACAAATGCTACGTCGTGTGCACAACCTCCATTAATGCATCTAGACCGAACAAAAGAATGTGTCATTACATTGCTACTAACAAGCTCATGAATAGCAACTGTACTTTTAGCGATTGTTTCTTTCTTGTGTTTTTCTGCGCTGTGTAAACTTGTGAAGAAAGAACCACGTGTGAATTAACTTAGGAATTGAGATCTTCCCCTCCATTGTGTAGCCGACCTCATTTGCCTATTATTAGTAGGGAATGTTTTAATCAGAAATTTATGCAATACGAAGTTCGAGAGTCTGCATGTGTATCGCTCTCTACATGTCAAGCACACGGGATTTGAGGGAAAAGCATGAAAAACGCTCTGGACAATTTCTTTCACCTAGTACACCCTGCGGTGCAAGGGCTGACTCTTTGTTAAGACACCAAGTCCCATCAACTCTTCTACGTAGTACTCCCTGGACGAAATTTTTTGTAAACTAACGAGGGTCATACTCCTAGACCCACAGAAAGTAGAATCCCTGTTAGGTTTTGTTTTGGCCCGTCTCTTGTCCATCTGAGAAGCACTTCAAATCTTTTGTCAGTGGCGTAGTGATTTCAGTTCTTGGATATTTGTACTGATTTACTCAGTATTTCTCATTGGTGTAGTGATTTTTAAGTTGTTTTTGCCATGTTTTTTTGTTCTTGGTAAGGTGTTCAGCCCCGATATTTTTGTATGTAATGGCAAACGGCACTAACTTTTTTTTCTTTTTTACGTCGTGTTTTGACGCTCGAGCCGTCGAAGAACGGAAATTTATCCTGAATACAAATCGAACTACGCTACGCAGGCTTAAATTGCTAGCGATGAATTAAATTTTACAACTACTTTAAACAAAACAAATGACGTATCTATAAATAATCTGGCGCTGGTGGGCTACTGCCGTTAGATCTCCCTTTCCGGTCTACTGTGCCGTGCTGACCGTTCTTAATGAGATAGTTCCCTCCCTAAGTCTCGGTCTCGTCTCGATTTTACAGAGCTCTGCATCATTTTCGTCTCTCGTTTTTCAGGATAGTATGCAAGTTGTAGGAATTTCAGCCTGTTAATCAGCAAGTCCGTAACAACGGACGTGCATTCATCTTTTTAAAATGCAAAGCCATTTGCGATGGAACATTAATTATAAAGGATTTTTGGGCTGAAAGATTAGTTCATTGGAAATTCCTTGACGTTCCTTGTTAAAACGCACGCGCACATGTTTCCTTTACATTTGCGTAAGAATCTGAAGTAGCAGGGTGGTAAATAGTCGCCCCGGGAAAGGATTTTGGAAGATGTTAGCATTTTACTGATAAGATGCTTTTTGCTTGTAGTACTTACCTTATCTTTCTCCCATTATGCCATGCGTTAACTGGGAGACAAGAAAGATCTTCAGTGAAGTAGGCCTCCACGAGACGCTCTTTCCTTCGCTCGCGGTCAAGTCATTCCCAAAGACACCCGAACGAACATGTATTCCCACAATTAGAGTTCAGTATCGTCACACTGCTTTAAAAAAGCAGATTCACCTTAGTGTGTTAAGTGTAAGAAATTTCCGTGTGACTCATAAAAGGGGTCATGTGTATGTGAAAAGTCGCATTGGTCGATCTGCTGGCATAGATTATAGCCCCCCCCCCTTCATTTCAATTCAGCAATTTATTGTAACTTTAGCCATTATTGCATGGGATTTAAATTCTCCAGTATCTTCACAACGGTACTTGAATGTAACTACATTTAATATGAAATGATGCCTTTGCGGGTCTCTTATTGTATCTTCCTAGTTTTTCCCACGGTGACTGTATGAAGAAGTCTTTCCCACTCCGGTCACGCGGGTGTAAAGGAAATCGTCTAGCAACACGCTGAGATATGGAGTCTGTCGCTTGAATTTATGATTTGTTAAGTAGTGTGAGAATGTACGTGCATGCACGTTCGGCTAATGTATTGTACAGTGTCTCTCAAAAGTTTTAGGACAACAACATTTCAAACTAGGCAACCCAATTTACACAAGGCGTTGGTGGGTTGCGTGTAGAGTTAGGCTCAATTTCAGGGTTGCCACATGTACGATAGATATTTATAAAATACGCGAAAGGAATAAAAACAAGTAATATTGTACAAAATTATTAAAAATATCACTATTATATCGCAAGTGACAAAATTCTTTCTGAAAGAAAAACATAGGTTTTCTAGTATTTCATCGCTGATGAGTCTACAGAAAGGAAAAGAGGTGAGAAAAAACGAAAGGTGACAAAGGAGAGGAGAAAGAGAAAGCGAAAGGAGAAGACGAAAAGTAGAGGAGAGAAGATAGACGAGTAGAGGAGATGTAGTGAAGAGAATGGAGAAAGATTCTAGGAGAGATGAGGAAAATGGAGCAAAGAAGAGAGAAGAGGAGACGAGAAGAGGGGAGTGGAGAGTAAAGTAAAGGAGAGAGGAGGGGAGTGGAGAGTAAAGTAAAGGAGAAAGAAGAGGGGAGTGGAGAGTAAAGTAAAGGAGAGAAAAAGAGAAGAACGAAAAGAAGAGAAGAAGAGTGCAGTGGAGTCGGAAATCTAAGACAGGAGAGGAGATATGAGGAGTGGAGATGAGTGGGATGGAGATAAGATGCGAGAAAAGTAGGGAAGGCGATATGAGATAAAAGCAGAGCGAGCAGAAGGAGGGGAGAGGAGAAGGAGAAGAGAAGAAAAGAAAAGAAGGGACTGAAGAGAAGAGGTAGTTGCAGAAAATATAGTCTCAGCGTCAAGAATTGATGCATTGGTCAAATTATCAACATGAAACATTCAATAACATTTTGAAATGTATTGGAGAATGTATTAGATCGGTTCGAAATGCCTTCTGGTTCAGTTCAGAGCAAGGTAAAATCTTCCATGTAAGATCTTTGATTTTACATGCGATTATACCACTAAAAACATGAATGTAATTTGAATATTTATAAGAATTATCCAATGTTTGTCCATTTCTCGGTTCGTTGAAATGGAGATTTTGTAATTTTATATTTCCCCTCCCTCCATCGTTAATTCCAAACTGAATCATTCCGTTTCACACGGCGTGGACAATGAACACAATGGGATAGGTCTAAAACTTACGAAAATGTTCTGCCAGCGGAAGGGTTTGAACCTACGACCATCAGATTGACAATACTTAACGATAACCACTACCCCACAAGCTTTCGCTCCCGAGAACAGGTAGAAGGAGCTGACCAATGTGAAATGTAGATGCAACTCTCCTCCTACATGTAATGTGCAAACAATACTTGTTTGTAACAAAGAAAACTAAGGTAGAACGAATCGGCGAATTGCACATGTTGAAAACTTTTCATTCGATATTTGCGGAGGTATCCTTGCATTGATCTCGAGTGGGAAAAGGGGTAAAATTAGTATATCCTGAATTGCCACAAATATAAAGAGTTATTTCATTAATATTTGTCAATGTATTTAAAGCAGTACAGAATTATCGTTAGAGTATCATAATTCAGGATCTTATACATGAAAATATCCCTTTGAACGTGTGTCAATTCATTTTTTTTTTTTTTAATAAATTCCAGATGCAGAACAATGTACTCACTATGCACTGCTTTTACAAATAATGCCACCATGCTGTTGTTTAATAAAATGAGAATCGAAAAAAAGAGAACATCTCGTAAGGAGGATCGATCCTAGGACCGCTAGCAGCCCAATCGAGAACACTAGCCACTACACCTCGCTTTTACCTTCCATTGAAACATCAACTTTTAAGTATTCTGTCCTTCCAATATTGTAGTTGTCGTTGGGTATACATGTAGTTAAACTTTTACTTTAATTTTGAATTGTTTTACTTGTAGTATAGCAGCTATCAGCCTCTCCGATGGCGCAGTGGTAGCGTGGAGCGAATTTACAATACCGGACCCCTCCCCGATTTTTGTAATATTTCGCATACTCACTAATTGAGGCCTCCTAATCACGAATTTCAAGTAAAAAATTGGGGGTCACGTGTAGAAATTGCAAAATATGCGAAATTGAGTGGTCCGCGATCGGCATGATTGCTTATTATTTACCGGAAAATTCTGTGTTTCCAATACTTAAAGAAGAAATATAGCCTACATTCCTGATATTTCTACGACCCCAAATTTTAAATATGCTTGCCTTGCCTAACCTAACCTTACCGAGAATGGTCAGTGGGGCTATCCGTGAATGGTTTTGCGCTAATTGTGAAAAAGAACCAATAAAAAAATCTTATTTTCGTAGCACTTTAACGGCAAACGTTTATCATCGAAGACGCCATTCTCGCGTCCTGCAACTTTACGATCGATGCACTGTTGCCAAACTTACCTGCAATCAAATCAGTCCACATTCCACATGTTCTTCTACATCGTGAAATTCACTGTCGTCTTCTTCGTCATCCTCGACGCATTTCCATGCTCTCCAAGTATGAAATCAACAGTGTGGCAACGCTGTAGACAGCGTAACTAATTGCGAACGTCAATTGTTCATATCAACAAATATGGCTACCATACTTGTATACGGAAAATCATTGCGAGAATTGAAAAGCTTATTTTACAACTACTACAAGTTAATGAACAATTTCTTCACCTCACCCCAACATGTTGACCCGAGATAAATAATCGCGACTAATTATTTCGTGAGTATAAGCATAGAAATTACAGAAGGGTCCGGTATTGTAAATTCTTTCCGCGTTGCCTTGTAATCAAGGGGTCTTGGGTTCGATTCCCGGTGGAGTCACATAGTGGTTCGGATCCCACTTTAAACTGTAGGTCCAGTCCCGATTAGCCTTACTGTGCATAAAGTGAACTTAAAACACTAAATCAATCAATCAATAGCAGCTATCTTCGAGAAATAATTTGATGTGATAATGAAAAACTAGAATATTAGTAGTTGTTACAATACGAGTTATTTCTTCTAACTTATTATTGTGATTAGATATTATGAATGGGAATGGAAAATATCTAGAGGCTTGAACATTGCAGAACGATGCTCTCTTCCTGTGATACTGTAACAGACAAAATGCTTGTTTACTGACGCAAGCCTCGTGTCCAGAAGAGTCTTATGAAATGTATTTGCTGTTGCGCAAGTTAACACAAAATAATTACACCGTTTGCAAATATGTTTGCGTACTGCCAAATGTGAGAAACATTATACGTAGACAGGCGAAAACTTTTATTAATGAAATCACATCACATTTGACAGTGTTTGTCAAGAGATACTCGTGGGACACTGTGTTAAGGTGCTGGACTAAATGCTTCTTATTTTTCTTCCTCGAACAAAACAATTTTTAAGGTAGAGTAACAGTAGTTCTGCCCTTTCTAATTTCTTTAAAATTCTTACACATTCCTTTAATTGGGTTAAAAATAAATAAAAATATTGCTTGCATTTCTGTCATTGACGTAGACCAGGCATATCCAGGATTTATTTGAGGAAGGGGCCAGACTCAAAATTATATATATTTATATATATATATATATATATATATATATATATATATATATATATATAGAGAGAGAGAGAGATTACAAAACAGTTCAAATTGTGCGAGCGCCATTGAAAATTCATTATAATTATATGTTTAGAAAACGACGGAGAACATTGTTCGAATTTCCTTTCTTTCTCTTTTGAGAGAATACTGTATATACTTCTACAATAGCAATCGCGTTCGGAAAAGGTGAAAGAAATTACTGTTTTCAAATGCAGACAAGCTTGGTAGCGTAGCTTGCTGGCGTTCAAAGTGACTCACGCTATATTCAATGCCGCTTCTTATCGCAAAACACTGTGCGTCGATGCACAATTTCTGCACCCAGCAAGTTACAAGTGACCAGAGTCGAATTTTAAAGAGAATTTGAAGAATGATAGATTTCATCAGAGGCGACTAGGTGGGCACTAGCTCAACATGCAATAGTTTAAGTCATAATTCCTGACAAAGAAAAAGCTTATTAAACATGTATTCGAATAGTAATACGTGCTTTATCCTGTAACATGTAAGATACTTATTGGGATTACGGCGTAGTAGTGGCAACAGATCCATGAAAAACAAAATAAAACTGAATGGTTGCTTTATTATAGATAAATATTTAAAAAATATATTTTCTTCATTCAATTTTTTTCTTATTTTAATAATAATAATAATAATAATAATAACCCATGGCTCCACAGTCCTGGAAGGGTCTTGACCTATCTCCCGACTGCCAGTCTCCCTCCAACAGTACTGCCTAGAGGTGTGGAGTTCTTCAACCTGTAATGGGGTGACGTGGGATCAGCACGTCGCACCCCCGCCGTTATAGGAGATTTCCCTCACTCATACCTCCCCAATTTCCTCACGATGGTGGGTTGCTACCGGTGCTATACCCAGGCCGAGAACCCAAAGACTGAACACAGGCGAACTCGAACCCATGGCGTCCCGCAGTCGGAGTCCAAAGCACAGCGCCTTAGACCGCACAATCAAGGAGGGGGACTTTTCTTATTTTACTTTTGGCTAATCGCGACGATGAGGATGAATAATGAATAGAGAAATAAATAGAGAAGTTCACGCACAAAGAAGAGGACGAATCTTCAAACCTCTTAGATTACGAGTTCAAGCCCTAAATATGAGGATTTTAACCTTAGACCTCAATTTCAAAATTATAAAAAAATGCTTATTTATACTTAACTTCTGATCGAGGACTAAACAGTTTGTAACTGTGAAACTACCCCTGAATGCAAATTCACATATTTTTTTCATGTGAGTAAGAATTAAATGTGTGGCACACAGAGATACTTTTTGCGACAACAGTTAATTCTGTCCTGTCCCAGCATCTCTGGAGCAAAGCCAAGCATATCAGAAGAGAAGGAGAGAGAGAAAAAGGGGGAAGGGGGGGATCGACTGGACAGAGCGAAACAGTGCACGCTGCTGGGAAGGCTGGTAACTGCAGTGGCTTTCACTCTCCACGCAATCCCGTTCCACTCACTTGTTCATCGCTGCTCAGATACTTGTTTTCGTTCACCTGCTCCAGAGATAAGTGGGGCAGAGTGTAGTTCGCATATATGTAGCAAGTAAACAAACTTATCTCAGAATGAAAATTCCACAGAGTTTTAAAACTTTGCTTCAGCAATGAATGACTGGAAACGGATCACATATAATTCCCTTGCAAAAATCTAGTAGTCTAAAATTCATTTGAAGACTTGAAAGTATATATTTACTAGATTCCAAGTTGTAAGGAACTATTTCGTAGATGTTCATGTAACCTTTATAAAATTACAAATAAATTATTCACAAACTTAGATATACTAATACGCAGAAAGGCATTCAGAGTTAAATGCATCTGTATAAAGTAATTCTAGAAGTACAGAGCTATATCAGAGTATTGAACTTTTCTCTTGCAGGATAACGTTTACAATATTGAGGCGAGAGAATGATTAAGAATTTTTGCTCCAAGGGAAACGAAGGGCGTAGTGTATTGGTTAGAGTTCTTGAAAGCATTGATTGCGGTCCCAGGTTCGATCCTCCATATTAGAAAACATATTTCCCCTTCTATTAAACAAGAGCATGGTAACATTATTTGTAATAGCAGTGTAAAGTGGCTACATTGTTCTGCATCTGGAATTTATATATAAGAAAATAAAAAAAAATGAATTGACACACGTTCAAAGGGATATTTTCATTTATAAGATCCTGAATTATGATACTCTAACGATAATTCTGTACTGCTTTAAAGACATTGACAAATATTAATGAAATAATTCTTTATATTTGTGGCAATTCAGGATATACTAATTTTACCCCTTTTCTCACTCGAGATCAATGCAAGGATACCTCCGCAAATATCGAATGAAAAGTTTTCAACATGTGCAATTCTCCGTTAAATGTTTTCGCCGATTCATTCCACCTTAGTTTTCTTTGTTACAAACAAGTATTGTTTGCACATTACATGTAGGAGGAGAGTTGCATCTACATTTCACATTGGTCAGCTCCTTCTACCTGTTCTCGGGAGCGAAAGCTTGTGGGGTAGTGGTTATCGTTAAGGATTGTCAACCTGAAGGTCGTAGGTTCAAACCCCTCCTGTGGCAGAAAATTTTCGTAAGTTTTAGACATATCTAATTGTGTTCATTGTCCACGCTGTGTGAAACGGAATGATTCAGTTTGGAATTAACGATGGGGAGAGGGGAAATATTAAATTACTACATTTCATTTCAACGAACCGAGAAGTCGAGAAAAATTGGATAATTCTTATAAATATTCAAATTACATTCATGTTTTTAGTGGTATAATCGCAGGAAAAATCAATTATCTTACGTGAAATATTTCATCTTGCTCTGAACTCAGCCAAAAGGCATATGGCACCGATCTAATACATTCTCCAATATATTTCAAAACGTTATTGAGTTTTTCATATCGATAATTTGATCAATGCATCAATTCTTGACGCCGAGACGATATTTTGTCCAACTACCTCTTCTCTCCTTTCGTTTCCATTCTCTTCTATTTTCTCTTCTCCTTCTTATTCTTTAATCCCCTCCTTCTCCTCTGCTTTTATCTCATATCACCTTCTCTACTTTTCTCTCATCTTGTCTCATCCCACTCTTCTCCACTCCTCTTATCTCCTTTCCTGTCTTAGATTTCCGACTCCACTTCACTCTTCTCCTCTTCTTTTCATTCTTCCCTTTTACTCCTTTTTACTCTACTCTCGTCTCCTCCCCTCCTCTCGTCTCCTCTCTTCTTTGCTCCATTTTCCTCATCTCTCCTCCATTTTTTCCTTTCTTCTCACTACTTCTCCTCTCCTCGTCTATCTTTTTTTTTCTCTCCTTTACTTTTCCTCTTTCCTTTCGCTTTCTCTTTCTCCTCTCCTTTGTCGCCTTTCGTCTCCTCTAACCTGTTATCCTTTCCTTAGGCTCATCAGCGATGAAAACTAGAAAACCTAGTTTCTTTCTTTTAGTAAGAATTTCGTCATTTGCGATATAATATTGATATTTTTAATAATTTTATACAATAATACTTATTTTCATTTCTTTCGCGTATTTCACAAATATCTATTGTGCATGTGGCAACCCTGAAATTGAGCCTAACTCTACACGCAACCCACCAACGCCTTGTGTAAATTGGGTTGCCTAGTTTGAAATGTTGTTGTCCTAAAACTTTTGAGAGACACTGTACAGGGTTTCGTGAATGGTTATCATGATTTAAGTAACAATTCTTGGGCTTCTTCGATGGCGTAGTGGAATACTGTAACCTTGCAATCAAATGGAGACACATTTCACAGCAGTTCGAACGCTCCAACTTGAACTGTAGGCCCAGAACCGATTAGCCACTTTTGCGAAGTCTTACACACGATATCGATTATCAAGTTTATTTACGTACATTTATACATGCATCAAGATAAGTGGACTTAGAAATTTATATTAAATTTCAGAGTTCCCATTTACTTGTAAATCGTGTGAAAAGGATAAAAAAACTAATCTATGATTGAGAAAGTCATTGAAAAGTCCGGGAATTTTGAGGATACGTAAAGTCCGGGGAAAGTCATGTAAATACATTGTTGCTATGAGATGTTGTGTGTAGAACCTTACTTAGCAGAATTAACCGAATTCTTACGACACTACGTTAATTCATGGCATCGAGTCATTACTTGACAATGATCTGACGTCGCGATTAAACAGAAGTGGTAGGAAAGAACGTAAAATAAATCCTGTCGAATTCATTGTATTTCAACAGCAAGTATTTGCTTCGCACCTGCTGTTGTAGCATGCATACAACTGCCATATTTTTGTAGTAATGATCGTTACACGTACCCTCTCCAGTTTAGTTCAAGGGACCTAGAAAGTTCTATCCATAGCGAATTAAATCAAGTACACAACCAGGAACCGTGTAGGAAGGGTTCCAAACAAGGCACATTCGGCTAGTGTTTCTGCTCCCCTCGTAATGGGAACTTATACCATCAAAAAAGAGTCGAGTTCCCTCTGAAAATAAAGGAAGTGTCATGAGAGTGAAAAGACTGGCAGGATGCGTACAATAGCTTGAAGCTCTGGCTCAAATTATCCTATTGGCGCCGACTGCTGTGAAACACTTTGTGCAAATCAACTCCATTTAAGAAGACTACTGGTGGCTTCTTTCAAGGAATAATATTGTATTCACAATGCATGAGGCGACCCCAAGATCAGAGGGAATGTGAGGATTTCCTGGCTCAATGTAGTGCTTTTTTTATTTGACCGTTGACAGCGCAGGAATTGACTAAAGGTCACGATCGAATTGGACTGTGAAGGAATAGCTATTGTGCAGTGCATAGGTTTTAGTCATAAAGTACTTTTGCAATTACTTTATTTTAGATAAGATATAACCCGTACAACATTTTTCATGCTTGAGTTGCAGCAGATTATTCCTTATTTATTTTGTCTGATGAACATCAGAAAAATTAACATATACTTTAATTAAATTATAATTAACAGATTGTATTTTGAAGATAAAAAAATATTGAGCCAAAAGATAAACCCCTATTTGAAAATTAAGCGAACCGTAACTTGTGTTATTTACTGTTGAACTCTGCGATTGGGTTCCAAAACGGGGTTTGGGACAAAACCAGTTTTCTTTCCCTCGCAGGTAAAGTTTAGCATAGTGCGGGGGCAAGAGTGGCAAAAAGTGGGGGCTACCAGCCCCCTAATCGCCGCCACTGCTGTTGAACCAAAGAAGGCATGGCATGTCGAAGATGATTTGTCAGAGATTACGTAGTCTTATATCTTGTGTCCTAAACTAAAGATATTTGGGGCACGTTCACTGGCGATATGGTAATAGTAATTATATTTTTCTCTTAGTTTTTAAGAATAGTCAATTTGCCCATTGTTGAGTTCAAAATATTGCAAAAATCTGGCTAATTTCTTCCCATACATAAACGTAAAGCAAAGCGGTCGTGTTACTCACCTCATAAAGTAATAGTTACCGTTATTTGTAACTGCCTTACAAATATTTTATTACTTTCAAAGACCGGTTTCAGTGAACGTTATGCTATCGTTGTTGTGTCAACGTTTTCGCAATTCAAACGATTGTCTTCTTTACGCTCTCGGTTCAGTAATTCACGTAAGAACTAATACAATGCAACAAAATAGTCATTTACACTAGCGCTCATTAGCAATGCAGAAACAACACAAAACAGATAACCACAGAACGTACTCAGATAATTCTTTTGATATGCAGGAGCTGTGATTGTACCGCCAATCTATACCAACTTAAAACTTATTTCATTCCTAGAATAGTGAATCTTTGATGTCCACATGTAATTTTTTTATGTTATTATTTTTGATGTATTATGTTATTATTTTTTTGTCCTTATGTTCTATAAAAAAGTTCCAATGTAAAATGGCTAACGCTGTATTTGGAATCTTCTATTAAATAAAAAAAAAATAAAGGGCCTCCCCGATGGCGCAATAGTAGCGTCGTCGCCTTGTAATCAAGGGGTCCCGGGTTCGATACCCGGTGGAAACACACAGTGGTTCGGATTCCATGTTAAGCTGTAGGTCTAGTCCCGATTAGCCTTACTGTGCATAAAGTGAATTTAAAGCACCAAATCAATCAATCAATCTTTCATAAAGTTTGAAAATTACAAAGTGAAAATGTAATAAAATATCGAGAACGTCCTGTATGAAGCTAGTTAAAAAACTGTCCAATTCCTGAATCGATATCAGTTGTAACAACATGCTGAGCAATTAATAAGTAATCATAAGTTGCCAGTCGCATTAAGTGGCCCAATTTCGATCTCTCGATCGAAGTTTCCTGGGTTCGAGTCCCGGACTGGCCATAGGTGATTGTTGTAAGTGTCCCTTCATCAATTTCATGTAATAATACCTTTGACGATTAGCCAAAGTTGCGGAAAAGCGACCTAAAATAATAAAAATAATAACACGAAACGATGGACACTGTCGTATCACCAAATGGAGCATTTGCTAATACGGAACTCTTAATATGTGTTATTATGAGACCATGTGAATTCCACGCATCATATAAAGTGGGTTAACCTTTGTCCTTGCGAGAAGTAAGAAGGTTAATCTGTTATCACAACACTTCCTTAGTACTCTGTTATTTTTTCCTGCATTGAAATATTAAATTATCAGACATGCAAATAGACACTACATAATTTTCTTGGGTGGAAAAAATTGCGAACAAGATAATTTCCATGGCGTTGCTTTCCACAATTTTTTTTGTTTTTATGCCAACCTTTCAAAGTTTTATGTTCTGCCATAATACTGTTTGATTATTATACGACTTTTTTCTCTCATGTCCAGGCCGGGATTCGAACCCGGGACCCCAGGCATCGTAGCTCGCTGTGCTAACCACTACGCCACGGAGGTCGGCTCATAATATTTGGTTCCGAATGTGGCAAGCAAAAAATTTGGTAGCACGATGTTTTAAGTAATTAACTTATTTTTATCAGAATATTGTATCGTATAATTGATTTTTATGTGAAATACTGTTCGAATGGGCTAATTAAGAGTAAAACTTACTGCAAACATGAATTCGTATAGGAATTATCTCGCTTGTGGAAAAAAATTAAATAACTTTCTTTCGACCGATACCATTAAAACAATTTGATTATTTTTTTTCCTGAATTATTATTAGCGTCGAACATTTGATCTCTCGTTTTCTACTCCGTTCCCTAAGAAATGTGGTGGACTTTTTAGAAATGGCGAATGCATATGCTTGCATGACCGTTGCCGCGTGGAAGGCCACAAGTTCAGGTTTCCAAAGGTCAGTTGAAACAGGTCACGATTTGTATATATTACGATGGCGTGTCCTCTCACACTAGGAGGAAACTTGCCAGATCGGTTACTTCCGTAATTTGTTTAAAAGTCTTTGCATTAGGTTTTAGTTTAGTGCATTAGTTTCTCGTGATAGTAACAGTTATTCGCCATTCTTTCTCACACTTCATATCATAATTCTCTCGCCCAGGGAGAATTTTGGAAATAAACTTGCGGACAACTGGGGCGAGGGGCAAGCTGCAGATTTGCGACTATGATAGCAGCTAACCTAGGAGGACTGGTTTGGCACTGCACTCGAACTGAATCGCCGGCCTTCGTGGAGGAGTGGTTAGCACAGCACGTTACGACACCAGGGGCTACCGGGTTCGAATCCCGGCCAGGGCATGGGTGTTCATTGTGAGTCTCTCTTCATCAATTTAATCATATCACTCATCCTCATATTCGCGATTAGCCAAAAGTGGCAGAAAAGCGATGAAAAATAAACCAAATCAACCAATCTAGCGAAATCGGACAACTCGTAAACCTACCATGGAATAATAATTTGCAAAATAAACTTTGCCCGGAAGAGATAAGTAAATTATCGTGCTTTCAAATGCCACACGTACAATAACTGTCATTGCATCGAACTCGGTGAAATGGCGTATGCAGTACCCAGCTTATTATCAAGAAACGCTTTACAGCATTTACTGTGTTTGATATTATTTGGTAAAGAAAAGTAGTGTAAGGTATGAATTTAGTGGAACGTTTTTGTGTTCGGTATTGACACATTTTGCGCTGCACAAGGAGTAGGAGAAGAACAGAGCTGAGCAAATATTGAAGGATTTTAAATATTAGTTCCGCCAAAACAGTTACCTTCTATAGCGAGATTTTGTAGACTACACGAAAAGAACGGGGTGGCTACTCACCGGAAATTCTGTGTGAATTTTTGGGTCCAGGAATTCTGCTTGAATTGTACGTGATTTTTGCTCCGTAGACGTGAAAAATTGCAACCTTTATTAATCCAAGTCCCATTGAATTTATACATACGTATACAGGGTGTCATTTTAATGGCGCCCACGGACCACGGAAACGTATAGAGGACATCAAAACAAACAACTTTTCTCAGTAACATTTTTCTCGTTGGTGCGTCGATTCGACGTTACAGCTGTTCAAAAAAGACCGTTTTGCCGCCTGAATGCTGGCAACCACACACAACATTTGATTGCATTTGTGACGTCATATCCCGTCGTGAAGCGATGCGTTACAGGGTTGCCAGGAACACACATATTCTGAGAAAAATGACAGCTACAATCAGCCACATTATGTACCGTAACACAAAACGAGAAAACACGTTCCGTAACCTAACAGGAAGTAAACAAACGATACGAAAAATGGCAGGAAGAAAATAGAATTCAAGTGGAAGTGGTCATATCGAATTTTGTATCAGCTTGCATGTCAAATATTTGCAAATCTAGTTACCAAGTTGACATATACAATTTAGTCTATCCACTTCGTCCTTCTGATACTAGTTGTCTGTGACACACTGAACAGATGACAAAATAGAAATGAAAGAACTCAAAATTCCGGTAAGCAACATATAATATAATGTATATTCAGGGCATTACGAGGCAAGTGACAAAAATGGTTGAAAATACAGGGATATAAATAGTAGTAAAACAAACTCTCCGACGACTGTGTTTATCTACACACCGGATACACATGTAATAGTTTGCAACTCTGAACAGGGCAGTATATTCGCTACTGATTCATCATTAGATTGTTACTGTGGTTGTACGTGTTTTAGCCGTAATGTAACAACGTGAACCTCAGATACTTCCGTTATCACCACAAAGTACCACAAGGCATCTGGACACAAACCTGTAGATATGAACCTTGCAACGAGATTTGCACATATAATTGACATGTAGCTGGACGTAAACAGCCACATGTAAGTTGTAAGTACAATAAAAGTTATTGTTGTTGATATTTGACATGTAGGCTGAGACAAAATCCGATATTGACTCTTCATTTTGAATACGTTTTTACAATTTCTCATGACGTTGGTTCACTTCCCCCTTCCCCTGAGATGACTGCTCATCTTCTGGCTGATAGGCTATGATGTTCGTTTTACTGGACGCGTTTCTCGCTTCGTTTTACAGCTAATAATGTGGTTGGTAGTTTGTCATTTTTCACAAAATTTGTGTGTTCCTTGCAACCCTACCGTGCGCTGTTTCGCCGCAGGAAATTACGTCACAGATACGATCAAATGTTGTGTTGGGTTGCCAGCATCCAGGCGGCAAAACGGTCTTTTTTGAACGGCTGTAGCGTCGAATTGACGCACCAACGTGAAAAATTTTACTGAGAAAAGTTGTTTGTTTTGATGTCCTCTACACGAATCTGTGGTCCGTGGGCGCCATTAAAATGACACCCTGTATATGAATGCTCTGAGGCAAGTTTTTCACACTATATGTTTTATTTTTATCGAGGAAGGAATAGAAAGCTGCGGGGGAAAATAAAACAGAATTCTCTTAATCCGTTTACTTTTTAGTGTCTTTTCCAGAACAGTCTCTCTGACAGACAAAAGATTATTGCAAGATAAGAAATTCTACGTAAAGTTGAATAGACAGATTTGAGTTTGAAGTTCTTGTACAATCAACAAATTTTCGTAGATTAGTATGTCCCGTAACATACTTGTGTTTGAAGATATATTTCGAGTCTGAATATGTGGAATTGAAAATGTAAACTCCGTACCTTAAATTAAATATTTTAAATATTGGATTGATTTAGATTTTTTGGATACATTGGAATCACTCCGACCCTTTATATTGTTAATATATTTGTGTGTGCGTATATGTTAATGGTGAGATTCGTAATACGTTGATGTAGAGATAACTGCTTTTCATATCCTTAAATTTTTGGAAAGTTCACATTGAAAACCGGGAATTGTACTTGAATTTTATCATGGTCCTGGAGTGGCCACCCTGAAGAAGTAAATGACTCAGGTTATACAAAAAAATGCAATTGGGCGTTACGTTTGCAAATGATGTGCAAAAATGCATTGAACTATAAACCTGATTCTTGGCAAAGACCACTTTGGTGCATCAAATAGATTTGATGTATTTAGTTTTCTCTTTGCAGTAAGTTGAAAAATTTCCCCCCAAATTAATTATTCTCACTCTAAATTATTATTTAGTTGGTAAATCTTATAGAGGTATAGGCGTGTTGTTAATATTATTGCTCTGACGGTGCAATAACAATGGATGGAAAATATAAAATCTGTATAGCCAGTAATGGAGCAGTGAATGTTCGGGAAAAGTAAGTGTGATAATAAAGTGAATGATTTATATACCTTAATGTTTTCTTCTACTTATCATTAGTAGTAGCAGCAGCAATGTACATTCACACTCTCCATAAAGAAGAGCGAATTTCGCAACACTCCCCATCAAAATTATAAACGTATAATTTTTCAATAAGCCATGGAAAATTCACGGCTACAAATATTGTAGGGAATAAAGGAAAGCAAATTCCATTCAGCAAAATTAACACAGCTTCTCACTTTGCACGTGGCAAACCTTAATTATTAATTGGAAACGAGCTCGCAAGCGCATTTATTTTAATGGTGAGAAACTTGGAGGAATGTCATGGATGCCTACCCCACTTGTCATCGTCGCTGCAACGTGAGACATGTACGAAACGCACGTATATGCTTGCGAGCGCGCGAGCGCGCGCGTGTGTGTATATATATCTGAGGGAGGGATATGATCCGAGGAAATACTCCAATTCTTGCTTTGGATGTTTGCGATTCGGAAGATCATTCAACAAGGTATTTGTTCCGTGAAGCGTGGTGCAATGCACAGGGGAACACTTTATCTTTTTTACCTTTAGGAATGGAATTTTAAAGTGACAGTGAACAATTTTTAGTTCTTAATATATGTTCTCTATGTGAACACGTAACAACGTTGAACATCATAACAGCAACAATCAATAGGAAGCAGTACGATTCGTATTAGATGAGACACTTTTAGAACCACGTTTTTGCTGACACTGCGCAGAACGGAGGAAAAGTAGAGAGAGGTTGTTTGTCCGAGATGCTGTCCGAAGTGTTCGAAAGTGGACCAACTTGCATTGAAGTGGTGAAGGTGTGGGATGGAAAGAGAAAGTGCTGGGAACCTGTTTGCATAAAGAAATAGATTGGCGTGGAACCAGCATTGGCTTGTAACCCTCTGCAAAGCTAAGTGTCGCAATCATCCAACCATTACTTGCATTTCTCACTGCCTTGTTTTTTTTACCCTGGTGCATTCTTATCATGGGCACCCACAGAGATGAGGAAGTGACCAGCGTGGAATATGAAAATATTACTTGTGTTTTTTAGATGCTTCTTTTCTCTCTCTTTTCTGACAACTTTTCGATTTTTGACCCCCCCTCCTTTAGAAAATGATTGACATTATCTTTTTGTTAACATTGTCTTGCGGATCTTCTTCCTATTCTATACCACGATATTTTATCTTATTTTACCGATACTGCCACAACTTCATTACTAGAACCAGGATCTTTATGTATGCAGCGCATTTAGTTGCATGTAAACAAGAACACGACAAAGTAAACCAACAGGATTATCACGCTAGTATGTCAAAGTATTTTCATATTTTATTTTTTCTTTTAAATTGAAGCATAGCGCACATAACGGGTGAATCTGTTTTACACCTGCCATCCTGAAATGAACGATTTCGCTCAAATGCAATACTAAATCGTTCCCCAAGACATCTACGTGCTATTCAATTTTGAACTCGAAAGCCTTAAATTTACGTCAGTTATCGGTCTAAAAAAAATGGGAGGGTTTTATTGCCAAATTGTAGCGCACGAGAGACTGGAAATATGCCAGGTAGGAAGAATTTCGCAATGTAGCAATCGCTGTAAGTTAATAGCTCTGAAGTATTATTTTCTGTAACAGGATGAAGAATAAGCGGGTATGTATGTGTACTTTACGATTTATCGTAGATTTAAGTAAACTATTGCGTGTTCTAATTGTCTCTTTCCCGTTCTTTTCAGGTGAGCTTCCTGTTTTCTTCATTGACGGTGACGTACAGATTTTTGCATGAACTTTATTTTCTCAAAACTGAGGGTAGATACTTACTATTGTCTTTGAATTGCATAATATGCACAAAAAGTCTCCGTAATATTTCAAGATTTGTAGCAATTTTATACATGCGCGACTCTTCTTTGAGTGCGGGATGTAATGGGTGATTCTGCCACGGAGTACACCCAATTGTCAACCTGGACTGCATTTTGCAGACTAACGAGGCTCTGGCGTCTGGACCTACAGCCAGTATAATCTTCGTAGTACTGTTTGTGTTGTCCTGTGTTTTGTCCTTGTGTGTGCTGAGTGCCCCTTTACAGCCTCAGCTTTTAGCCGAACTCTGAATGTTTTAATATTTTAGTTAACGACATTACAGTTATTTTAGTTCTGATAAGGGTCTGGACCCCGTATAACGTGACGGGTGCAAATAGCCTTTAAATGCTGACGCACCAAAAAATTTAAATTCAAATTCTCTTTTGGGATTACTTTCATTACGTTTTGAGTTTTATGAGCAACACTGTTATTTTTCTTCATATGGACCTTGACCATCGAAAGCAGTGAATGTGGCCAGTGAGTCTCCAGAAGTAAACGAACTAACTAACTAACTAACTCTCTAGCCTTCTTAAACCCGAAGGTTAATGGCTGCAGCAACACAGGCCTTCCATCTGTCCCTATCTTGAGCAAGATCTATATACTCTTTTCCATCCCTACCGATTTCCTTTAAATCCATCTCAACGTTGTCCCTCCATCTTCGTCTTGGCCTTCGTACAGGTCCCTTACCATCAGGTTTCCCAACAAGAATGCTGTGAACTCCTCTTTCCTCTCCCATTCGTGCCACATGGCCTGCCCACCTAAGTCTTCTTGATTTAATTATTCTAATAATATCTGGGCATGAATACAAATTATGTAGTTCTAAATTATGTAACCTTCTCCACTCACCTGTCTCCTCATCCCTTTTAGGTCCAAATATTTTCCTAAGGATCTTATTTTCGAATACTCTCAATTTATGTTCCTCTTTCAATGTAAGGGACCAAGTTTCACACCCATATAATACTACAGGCAAAATTACTGTTTTTTATATTTTAACTTTTAGTTTCTTAGATATTAAACGAGAAGACAATAGTTTATGAAGAGGGAAGTAACATGCATTTCCTGAATTAAGCCTACTTTTTATTTCCTCTTTAATATAATTTTCATTTGTTAATATTACTCCTAAGTATTTGAATTTGGAAACTGGTTCAAACGAGTAAATTTCCAGGAGTAAAAGGGTGAACGATTTTTGGCGCCTGATGTTTAACCAGAAACTAGTAGTCCCTGAAAATTACTCATGATTTGCGTTAGATATTGTATAAATCTGATTCTTTTGAACAGAATACGGACCGCTGTTTACAAGTGTTCAGTTTTTTATTGTTTCATATTCTACATTGAATTGTCGATCTTATTCAGACTGACATACGAAAATAACGCTACGTAGAGAGAATTATACTGTACTATAGTTATTGCAACTTTGAAAATTACTGTGGGTGTTATTCCTTCGTCGAACTATTTGCACAAACAGTTTCCATATGGTCTTACATGAACGCATTATACTCTAGAGACGTATGCTACTGACGATGTAACGTGAGTCCCAAAGTATGGTTTCTGACAGACACACGTGCAAATAGGAAAATATCTGGTTTAACTTTTCCTTATGGTTGTCAGACAGTGATTTTCTGTGGAAATGCGGCCATGTTGGAAATGACGTTTATATATGTCAGCAATATTTATTCAGGGGAAAATCATACTTTGGAATACTTATTTTTTAATTTAGATTACGAGTATACGCGAAGAGAAAAGTTATCGATAACAAAGAAATAAATTCTTGTGAAAACAATTTAGTACCAGACTATTGGGCTACAAAGAGCAACACGATGGTTATAATTCATGCAGAGGAAACCTATTGAATCGCATTGCTGGTGAGAAATATGTACTGTATCAGTGCCGTCATTTAAGTGTGACGTTTCTTCTTCTATATCAATTGAGATATACTACCTAAATGCGTGAACGACTTCGTTGCGTGATATTTGATCCTAAGCAGAAATTCATGCTTGGTTTATTCTGTGAATGAGTTACTGGAAAAGTGAATTGATTCTAGATTTTATGGCCTTCGTTGGGAGACAATTCAGCTAAAGATAGCTTTGTTGCGTGCATTTTATTTGTAGTCTATTTTGCGAAGGCCGTTGTGATGTCATGAAAGTTCACAAATTTCAACGTGGGTGTTCAAAATTTTAATAATTTTTCACATGTAATTTTTCTTCATGAATGCAGTGAAGTGAATCCTCTTTAAGGCATGGGCGCATCATTGTGCATCTATCTCATCAGTTCATCGTTGGGAAAGCGACGTAAAAGAACAGGAAAATGAAATAGATAATGAAAGTTCTGAGACACTAACTTCCGGCCCCGTCTTGATATGTCCCGAACTGGTTCTTGTCTCGATTTTTAGAATGCCGTCGCGGTACTATCCATGAGGGAAGACTGGCACATAACTCAATCAGTTCCGTCTTTTCTACCAATTGAAAGTGGATGTTAATAGGAAACTAGCAGGTGATTTCAATTGGCCTGAAAAGCGAATTGTAGTTATTGATAGGCCTAGTTAATAATTTCGTTCATGCACGATGCCTCTTTACTGAACTTGGTGACCGTGATGCGTCAGTCGTCTGCAAAGAGAAATCCACTTTGATCATTCCTCTTATTATTGGTCGCCGACAATCGACAAAGCATAACGATTTTCCTTGACAGATGAATTGCATCATTAAATTACTGAAACAGTTACCTTTTCCCAGTATTTCTTCATGATTGCGTGTATTTAGTTGAACACTGATAAAAGTTTCTTTTCGTTATTGTCCTTCCCAATAATACTCCACTTGTATCCGCAATACAAGTTCAGAATGAGCGTTCTTGATGTCGTCGTGGCGAGGTTACAAACAACTTATCGAAACCTCTTGTAGAAGCAGGAATTTTGAAAATTTCCCGTAAATTTTGAATAATTGTGAATAATGTTTTACAGTGGACGTATAGAGTTTCTGAAATTTGTATTAAAATAACTCAAGGGACTGAGAATTAATCTTATATGTTCTGAAGCAGCCATATGTCTTTCTGTCGCTATTCTCTTACAAAAAGTAAAATTAACTTGCAATCCCACTATCATAAACCAAACTCTATCTTACTTCATAGTCGTGCTCTCTCTTGAAACGTTGTCCAGCTACTCTCGAAAAAAGTTTTCTGACTGCAGATCAACTCGTCGTGTGAGAATCAGAGGGACGTAACTCCAATTTACTGGAGAGAGTAAGTAATGTATTTTTAGGAATGTCCGAATCTTATAGAGAGTCGGTAAATTGGAGATATGTGACTCCACCGTACAGCTAACAATTAGAAGTGAATATATGTCGATCTGACTGACTTCAAGGAGAGCTCTTCAAAGGATGATTGTAACTTAAACAAAACGGAAAACAGCATTTTTTGAGTTAGTCCTGTGGTTCTTATGCGACGAACTAGTAATCAGCACCACACTAGCGTATAATATGCTTACAGCCTTTTGAACGCTTTTGGATAGGGAGACAATGTAGACCAGAACATCTTTTTTTAAATATTTTTTTTATTATTAAAATGGGATACATGCAACGGCAGGCTCTTCCACATGTCAAAATTTTGCGAGGGGAGGAGGGTTGACAAATTAGGTCGAAGTAATAGGCTGTAACCCCTCTGACAACCAAGACGAAAACCTGAATGCGAATATGTTCATGTCATTTGTACTCGTTACATGTTTGTCCTCCCCGATGGCGCAGTTATAGCGTCGAGGCCTTGTAATCAAGGGGTCCCGGGTTCGATACCCGATGGAGGCACATAGTGGTTAGGATCCCAGTTTAAACTGTAGGTTCAGTCCCGACTAGCCTTACTGTGCATGAAGTGGACTTGAAACACCAACTCAATGAATCAATCAATCGTTACATGTTTATGTACTCTGCTCTAGTTTTCATCAAGAATACCGTAATCAGTGACGTCTTGTTTTTATTTTCTGTGAATCAGGGGAAATGTCCGAATTATGTTTTCTAGATACAAATATTACCCCAAACAAGATTGCTTACAATTTACCGTGCAAATTAATGCACAATTAGCTGTTGTCTTTCATAATGGCTTTTTTGCCATGTGAAGACATTTCTAGTGCGGAAATGTGAAAGTTCTGAGAGGCACCCGAGCAACGATGTGTTCTTTGACCCATGTCTTGAGACTCCTAACGGTAGATCGTTCCCAAGTCTTTCTCCTTTCATTATGTCCACGTAGCAGAGAATGGTGTAACGTCCGGAGTTCTGCATGGGTTGTAGAAGTTCTTTTGATGCATAAAGTATCATTGAAAACGTTTCTACGGAATGTTTTCGTGATAATTTAGTACATAGAGGTGCCTGTATATGGGCTTCCCATTGGAGCGACTCGAATAGTTCTCGATAAACGGCATTTTCTAACCTGTATGTAAGCAACCAAATACCGCATCGAACATCACACTGAAATCGATAGTTCTCCGTGGAAACAGTACCATGGTTATCGGAGACGTCAACAGTCGTCCGGAAGGGGAAGCACATGTACTCCCCCCCCCCCAGGAAAATGTAATGCCAAGTTTTAAACTATGTGTTTTTCTTACGTAATTTCACCTCGGTCAGTAATCGCATTAATTATTGCCAGGAATTGTTAATTACAAGGAAGACTGGCACAGGTTGTTCTAGGAAAACGATAATTTCAATTTTGAAACAATGTTTTTTTTAAGCAGGCCACCCTGGTGACACAGTGGAAACGGCATCGCCTTGTAATCAAGAGGTCCCACATAGTGGTTCGGATCCCACTTTAAACTATAGGTCCAGTCCTGATTAACCTTTCTATGCATAAAGTGGACTTAAATACTCAAACTCAAGTTTTTTTGATTCATTCCATATGTGCAATTTTCAACCTGGCCATCTCCGATTTTCATGAAATTTGGGGAGTATGGAAAAACCTTCACAATGGTGTACCAAATATATTTTTTTCACGATTTTTGGCGATGACATGTTTTGAGATTTTTCAAGGTCAAGGTCACGTGACAAATTTTCTTTTAATCCAAAGGTCGGTTTGTTGCATAACGAAAGCTCGTTCGATTCCCTGCACAACAAACATTATTTGATTTCCTAGGCCATATAGGAGCAGAGTTAAAGCTCATTTAGCATAGCTATACGAACTCGGAAAGTGTGATTTCTGCGAACTGTCACCTTGAATAATTTTACAATTACGACCCAAAATTTTCATAGGTACTAAGTTCCATGCATAGTTTCAACTCCCCAAATTTCATGAAAATCGGAGATGGTCAGGTTGTGGGCTGTGTTGATTTGGCATGGAATGACTCAAGAGCAACAACATTGGTTGGGAAGGGGGTGGCATTCCTCGTTTCCTTTCCCGCCCGAAAAAACAAAAACTGCGTGCTTAACCATTTCCCCTATATTGTGCACTTATAACTACCGAAATATGCTTTTGTAATATATATATATATATATCATAAATCTGTTGTGTGGTTGACCAAACGTTGGATACAAAATGGACATCGACGAGAAGAGTATTAAGAAATGTCGCCCCCCTTGCACGCTGTGACAGTTTGTCCCTGTTGTACCGTGACACCTTTTACATAATATGAACATAGTGATTCCATTTCATGTAGTTACGTAGATGTATTCAGTTCTGTCTTATAAATTATAGCATTGCGCGCTTTCTCATCTTCCTCGTTTGTTCATACATTCTAGGAGTTATGCGATATCTGTCGGTATTAAATGTGATCTGGAATAAAACTTGATAACCCACAAAAGCATGGAATCGAGAAAAGCTCAGGGGAAAGTTCGTCAGTTACACTATGGCTTATGGGTTACCCAGGCGCCGTGTGTTTCTGGTCATCACCGGCTACTAGATAGAGGCTGTGCAGCAAGTGCATCTAATGTTTTAACGGAGTGCAGATTATCAAGTTTTACTCGAGAGCCGCTCAAATATATATACAGTACTGGGTTTTCGATCTTGAAGGAACAGTCTAAAAACATTACATATATTTTTTTTTAATGCTTATCGTTTGTATGCATCCGTTTTGAAACTTTTTGGTAACGTAATCTAAGCAGCATATTTTCACAGCTTTTCAAACCTGTTTGGCTTCGCATACACGAAAACATGAACTCAAGTACTTCCGATTTTTATAGGGATATTCAACTTCCCCCATAATTTTCTGTGGCTTCCCTAAATCTCCCAAGCTACCAAACCGAGTGGCAAGAATTTGAAGACTTTATCGCAAAAAATGTCGATTCTTACTATTTCTTTATTTCTAGTCGTGCCAAAAACGAAAAAAAAAAATCGCTGCGAACTCGCCAACTAAAGTGGACATTCATTTGTTTTCTATTCTCTCAGTCAACACTGACGACAGCGCTTCCTTTCGCATGTGACCGACTGCTCCCTTGTTGCCATATTTATAATTCCCCTCCCTTACTGCGTTTCAAACAATTCAACAACGATAAATATTACTTCTCTGCTTTTGTTGTGTAAGGTTTTTACCTTCACGATGAGAAACGCTTGCCACCGAATGAAGCGTCGAATGCCGAACATTTTGGCAACGCGGGAACAGGATTGCAATGCAAGCAGCTGATTACATCACCATTGTATTATTTCGCTTGCATGGGGCTAACTTCCACAAGGCACGAGAGGATTTTTGCTTTCTTGGCATAGGTGAAGGTAGCGGTAAACTGTTAGACCTACAAACAGTTTTACACTGCAGTGTAAGGTTCTGCATGTGCTAATGTGAATTCCTGGCACCTGGAACCGTGAATTCATGCTCTGATTGCGAGGTAAAAACTTTTTCATATATATTCCGTTGGGTATTCTTTGCTCATCTATGTTAACCGTTGTCCACCTAATTACTGCAGTAACCAAGTTTAAGGACGTTTCCCAACATATGTGTTTATAATTAACACCTCTGCAAGAGGAGTTCAATATGAGAGGCAAAATTGAGAAATTGGCAGTAGCTGGACCTTGTCATTTAGTATATAGTTGCTTGGTACCGTCACCAAGTTTGATATTTGTGGTCATAAATTTAAGTTGAATGTGCCAATTTTTTTAGTTCAGGGGACGGGGAAAGAAGTTCTGAGCTGAAGTAGGACATCATGGTTACGGGTCATCGTTAAAAAGAAAAAATCGAACGAGCTTGAGGATAATGAAAGAACGCGAGAGAACGAGAGAGAAAAGTAGTAGTACTGCGAGTGGGAGATTAAGTGAATGTGTGGGGCAGAAATAAGAGCGGCAGTGAGTGAGTTAAGGGGTAGATAAAATACGATAGAGAGGAGTGGGAAAGAAAGCATATTAGAAAGGCCCAAGAAGGAAGTTTCAACGAAAAATCAGGCTCGACAAGGACTCGAACCCGAGTGTGGCATTTCGTGCCATTTCTCTACCAACTGAGCTACCGAGTCAGCCTTGGTTCCGTCAGATTTTTCGCTACCGCTCCACTTGGGAGAAAAAGTACCGTGACGTCAAACGCAACAGATCCCGTTGCGGTATCACTGGCTGGCAATTCCAGCAAGAGTGAAAAGACAGGCAATGCCAGGTCTGACTCTGTAGCTGAATCAGACATGATAGAGACCCGGGTTCGAGTCCTGGTCGACCGTGCATTTTTTGCTAAAATGTCGACGTAGTAGCTACATCTGTGTGTGCGAAATCCTACAGGAAAGAAAGCAAAGGTGTAGAGAAGAAAACAGGAGACGGAAAAGGAATAAAAATACAAGACATATCAACAGTAATATTTCATATTCCGAAGGATAGATTATGTCTCAGCAGAAATACCGAACTTGGATTGCACATATATACGTATATATCTTAATCTGCGGAGAATCCCTTAGCCATAGATGGTGTGAAATGATTATTTCACACACACTCGTATTAATTGCCTTCATTGGATCAACAGTTCCTCCTGACCGAAGGATCGGATTCTGCAGGGTACACAACTGAACCTGACGCTTTTTTAATTACAAATAAAATCAAGACACTTTCTTGCAACGAAGTCGATTTAAAACATGTACTACTACATCGCAAAGCATTTTAGGAAAATAACATGAGTGGCAGTTTCATGCAGTTTCTTGACAAGGAGAGTTTCAATTTTTGAATAGCACACATCGTCGACCTCATCACAAAGTGCCGTATCTCAATTTTTGCAATTTTTCACATGTCATGTGAGATACGGCAACTGAATCTGACTGTTTTAAAGTCAACACTGAACGGAAGTTATCGCATCGTATAGCATGTCAGTCAGCATGGAGAAGTGGTCGGCACAACACGGTGCATTTGTGGTTGAGACATTTTTCACAATGAATGTGTGTTTGCAATAGGGGTGGCCAGATCCGGATCCTGGCGGATCCGAAATCCGGGTCCGGTTTTTCGGATCCGGATCTGCGGATCCGGAATTTTCAGATCCGGATCCGGATCCAGAACTTTCGGATCCGGATCCGTTTTGCCATCCCACATGCGCTTCTTTGGAAAGTAAGAATGTGCTTATAACATATTGTTACCTGCTAATATACATATATATATAATATACATACACACACACACACACACACATATATGTATATATATATATATATATATATATATATATATATATATATATATATATATATATGTGTGTGTGTGTGTGTGTGTGTGCTCGCGTGCGCGATTTGTAATTAATTAATACACTTACTTACTAGGGAGGTCTAAGTCTCCCCCTCCGATTTCCATGAAACTTGGCAGGTGTATAGAGCCCCCCCCTCAAATGTCAAGATGAGGAGAAATTGAAGTGGGGATCTGACCCCGAAACCACGTAAATATGGCATAGGAAGAGACAGGGGGCATACGGCCTCTCTATACACCTGTCAAATTTCATGGGAATCGGAGGGGGACACAGGGGTCAGATGATTCCCACGGCAATTTGTCCTAATCTTGACATTTGAGGCGGGATTTGCCCCCTAAAACAGTATTTTAGCCGAAACAAAAAAACACGTAATTCTTCCTTCGGGCCCCTCTATACACCTGCCACGTTTCATGGAAATCGGAGGGGAACTCAGGGGTCAGATCCCCACTTCAATTTGTCCTCATCTTGACATTTGAGAGGAGGTTGCCCCGTAGAACAAATTTTTTGCCGAAACAAAAAAAAACACGTATTTCTTCATTTGGGCCCGTTTATACACACACCTGCCAAGTTTCATGGAAATCGGAGGGGGACACAGGGGTCAGATCCCCACTTCAATTTGTCCTTATCTTGACAATTCAGTGGGTTTCGCCCTGTAAAACCGTTTTTTAGCTGAAACAAAAAAAACATGTATTTCTTCCTTTGGGCCCCACTATACACCTACCAAGTTTCATGGAAATCGGAGGGGGACACATAAATCAAATGCCCACTTAAATTTGTCCTCATATTGACATTTGAGGGGGGGTTGCCCCCTAAAATCGTTTTTTAGTCGAAACAAAAAAACACGTATTTCTTCATTTGGGCCCGTTTATACACACACCTACCAAGTATCATGGAAATCGGAGGGGGACACAGGGGTCCGATCCTTACTTCAATTTGTCCTCATCTTGACATTTGAGGGGATTTTGCCCCCTGAAACTGTTTTTAGCTCAAACAAGAAAAACACGTAATTCTTCCTTCGGGCCCCTCTATACACCTGCCACGTTTCATGGAAATCGGAGGGGAACTCAGGGGTCAGATCCCCACTTCAATTTGTCCTCATCTCGACATTTGAGAGGAGGTTGCCCCCTAGAACAAATTTTTTGCCGAAACAAAAAAACACGTATTTCTTCATTTGGGCCCGTTTATACACACACCTGCCAAGTTTCATGGAAATCTGAGGGGGACACAGGGGTCAGATCCCCACTTCAATTTGTCCTCATCTTGACATTTGAGGGGGTTTTGCCCCTTAAAACCGTTTTTTAGCTGAAACAAAAAAAACACGTATTTCTTCATTTGGGCCCGTTTATACACACACCTGCCAAGTATCATGGAAATCGGAGGGGGACACAGGGTCAGATCCTCACTTCAATTTGTCCTCATCTTGACATTTGAAGGGGTTTTGCCCCCTAAAACCGTTTTTTATCTGAAACAAAAAAACACGTATTTCTTCCATTGGGCTCCACTATACACCTGCCAAGTTTCATGGAAATCGGAAAGACACAGGGGTCAGATCCTCACTTCAATTTGTCCTCATCTTGACATTTGAGGGGGTTTTGCCCCCTAAAACCGTTTTTTAGCTGAAACAAAAAACACCTAATTCTTCCTTTGGGCCCCACTATACTGCCAAGTTTCATGGAAATCGGAGGGGGACACTTAGATAACCTCCCTTGTTAGTCTTACACTTTGTAATTATATAACACTGCATATATTATAATGTTTTATTTTAATTTGTAAAACTGTAACTGTAGAACAATTGTATAATTTTTGTATAACATTTCTATCTTGTTATATGTGTTGAAGGTTTCATCCTGGAATAGAATGTCTCACATTTATGTGTGTTTTCATTTCCAATACATTCGAATGAATACATATTCGTTTCAATGGCATTTACAAAATCACTTCGGACATTTGTGCACGAGTGTGTTAGCCGATGCGTAGCAAAGTATTTTAGGAACAACACTTGAAAAAAATTCTTGTAGGACTAAGGTGTGGTAATATTATAATGGGATTGAGATACGAAACTCTCGGATCCGGATCCGGATTTTCGGATCCGGATCCAGATCCGAAACTTTCAGACCCGGATCCGGAACTCTCGGATCCGGATCCAGATCCGTAACTTTTGGATCCGGATCCGAATGGATCCGGATTTTTCGGATCCGGATCCGTTTGGCCATCCCTTGTTTGCAACACAGCGTGCTTTCCGTCGGCACTTTAACATTCACCGTAATCTGCATGTTCCCAGTCGGAATACCATTTTTCTGTGGGTAAGGAACTTCAAGCAATGACAAGAATAGCTGGTGGACATCGTAAGGTTCTCACTCCCGAAAACATCGAACGAGTTCCGGTCTTTGATTTGAGGAGTCATTCGAAAAATGAACTGTTCTTGTCAAGAAACTGCATGATATTGCCCTGCCTCTCACGTTATTTTCCTAAAATGCTTTGAGATGTAGTACAGTGGGATCCATGAGTATTACCGCGTAAATTGTCCGTGACTATTTTCATTAATTTTTTTCTTACGTCCTATGTGTTTTTAAGCGATGGATTTTGATGTATGCTGGTGCAGAAGTTGTCAACATCTTGTTTTGAGTTTTCTTTTAATTCTTGAAGCTCTTATCGGGTCAAATAAAGCGCACAAACATGGTGATGGGCAATTTGCACGGTAATACTCATGGATCCCACTGTACTACATGTTTTAAATTGATTTCGTTGTATGAAAGAGTTTTGTTTTTATTTGTAACTAAAAAGCGTCAGGTTCAGTTGCAGCATCCTGTACTTGAAGTAAACTAAGGTGGTTAAAGGTCCACCCATAAATTCTAATGAGTTCTATTGGGTTTCGCAACAGGACCGGAACCTTTTTTCTCGCACAATTTAAATTCGGTATAAGTTGCGGATTGTTTCATTTCAATACGGACCTTCGGCCCTATTTAAATTGCTCCGGGGAAAAGGTTCCCGGACCGTGTGTAAAATGATCCGGGAAAATGTTCCTGCACCGTATTTAAATTTATCCGCAAAGAAGGTTCCTGCACCGTATTTAAATTGATCCAGAAAAAGGTTCCTCGACCGTATTTATCTGTGAAGCATTTCAATTCGATCCAGGATCCTTTTTCTGGGTTAATTAATTAATTAATTTATCTTCTGTTAAATAAATAAATAAATTTATTAATCCAGAAAGAGGTTCCTGGATCGAATTGAAATACTTGAAGAGATAAAAATGTTCTTTACGGTTCAGAACCCATTTACGCTTGCTGATTTTCTCTCCTGGACCGGAATTGAATTTATTTAAAATTCCTGGGCCTTTAACAACCCTGCTTTAAACTGTAGATCCAGCCCCGATTGGTCTTTCTGTACATAGAGTACGCTTAAAAACAAACTCAATACTCAGTTCCGCCTGAGAGTCCATTCAAGAGGAGATGAAAGTGGAAAGCTGCCACGATTCCTTTCTCTGGGACGAAAAAGTAGACCACCTTCACAGGCCAGAATTGTTGATAGCACGAGCGTGCTAAATGTGCTGCTTATGCGTGAATGTGGTTTCAATTAACCAGGCGTTGCTACTAAATAATGTGAAGGCTGAAGCAATGTAGTAGTTCGGAGGCAGTTGGGTGTGGCCTCGTGTGTAGTGTTGCAGTTGGTATGTACTGAGAGAGTCGACTTCTTGGTTTCGTTTGTCTTAAGTGAAACATTGATGTTTGATTTCGGAAGGAACACTAAAACTGTTACGCAGCTCACGCTATGAAAATTGGCTACAAACTCGATTTTCTTTATCAAGCTTCAATACTTGTTCTGATATTTGAATTTGTGTAATTATCTGGGGACAGTTTCATGCGTTATTTCATGTCATTCGTTTATTTTCATTGCTACGTCTAACCCGATTGCATCATCCAGTATTTACCAAATCAAAAGTCTGAGCGTGTTTAGGAAAACCAAATCCAAATCGGATAATTTTCTATCCAGATTTCAAATATCCGGACATTGGATAATTTTCTATCCAGATTTCAAATATACGGACATCGGATAATTTTCCATCCAGATTTCAAATATCCGGACAGCGGATAATTTTCTATCCAGATTTCAAATAACCGGACATCTGATAATTTTCTATCCAGACTTCAAATACCCGGATATCGGATATTTTGATATTCGGATTATTCCAAATGTCCGGAATATTCGATGTGCGCGTTATCCGGACAGTTTTATCGTTTATTCGTGTTATGAGCCATCCACATGTTATTTTATTCGTCATGTTCGTATTTCACTGCACGAATTTTCTACTAATCCTTCATCAAATCTGTACCATCCGGATATTTGAACTAACCGGATTATCCGTCGTATCCAAAACTGATATGGGATAATTTGAAATCCGGATATCCGTTTTCCAGGTTTTGTTACCATCCCTAGTCTGAACACTGGCAGTTCCAGATTCGAATCTTGACGGACGCTTGGGTGTTCTTTCTAAGCGTCTATTCATTTCATCTAATCATTCTTGCTCGTAGTCATAATTACCAGGAAAAAAAGAAACGTAAAATAAGAAAAGATAATAAAAAGTATTTCTTGTATATATATATTTAGTAGGCTAGAACCTGTAACATAATATGAATCAACATTCAATAACGTATCCTGAAGGAATTATCGGGCCGTGAACGATGATTCATCTTATGTTACTGTAACGTGAGTTGTGTTCATTCGATTCATGAAAATAATTAAAATTTTGATTTCTTACTCCGTCCGTGTATAATGCAGATGACTGTACTACAGATCCATCACCGCATTCGAAACCCTGTCATGGAAGCATTAGCGCTAGTGTTAATAGTTTAAGTCATGAGGAAATCTGTTGTTCGCATATTTTCCGAGTTTTCAGAAGTCTTGATGCTATATATGTAAGCAACACACCTACAAGATTTGGTATTCTGCTTGTAATTATACCATAAGAAGTTGTTAGATTTTGATTGAGTTGGTGTTTTAAATCCACTTTATGCACAGTAAGGCTACAGTTTAAAGTGGGATCCGAACCACTATGTGCCTCCACCGGGTATCGAACCCGGGACCCCTTGATTACAAGGCATCGACTAGTTGATGTTAGATTACGAATTGTAGACAAAATTAAGAATATAATAATACAAAATACGTTACACAATATTTATTGCCGTCCTCCGTGGCAGGGCCTCGGGTTCGAATCTTGGCCTGGGCCTGGGTGTTCCTTGTGAATGCCCTTTCATCAATTTCATCACATCACCACCCATCCTCATCGTCGCGATTAGCCAAAAGTGGAAGAATAGAGAAGTAAAATAAACGAAATATCATTCCATCCTGGACCTGTTAATGTGTCCCCCATCCCAATGTTCTTTTGATTACTTTTTTTTTGTTCTTCCATGTCTCAGGATATCGTCCACCATCCTGCATCTTCTTTGGATTATCGATTTCCACATGCGTCTCTTGATATTTGTCTCAAGACATCGTTTGTTACTCTATACATTTGATGTTCAACATTCTCCAGGATACTTCGAGAATTCCACTTTTAGGAAATACCTATTCTAGATACGAGGAGAAATGGTTATATCTCCTCTTGTTATAGCACAGTGGCTCGAGCTCTGCTCCCGTGATCAAGAGACCTGGATCTCGCTTTAAACTAGGTTCATTTCTGGTTAGCCCATTTGCGCATAAAGTGGACATTCACAACCGATATAAAGAAAACTAATTCTGCGTAGATTTCAGAATGTCGCAGTTTGCTTGACCGGCTGTTACGTCATCAGGTAATTGTTATGGTAATTGCCATTAATGAATGGCATGCTTCAATGGTTATTAGTGAGATTGTGGAGGAACACGGAAATTTGTGTTGCTCAAGCACCAGACATGGGTCGTAGCGGTTGTTTACGCAGTTTTTATTTTCCAAGGTATTTTTTAAACTTTTATTTTTTAACTTATTTTCTTTTAATACATTTTCTAACTTCCTTTCTTTTAATACCCTCGTCAAGAGGTTTATTCATTCTTAAACGCTTCATTGACTCTCTACAAACCCTGCATTATTTGAATCGCCATGCCATATGAGGGAAATTATGCAAACACCACACAATGCCTTTGTATCTATTCTGTGACCTAATCTTATCAGCATTGACCTTGCTAAAACGACGGATCGCAGGTTACTCGTCATTTTCACTGTTGCCAACTAGAGCTAGCTAGATCTGTTACACTACTTAGCTCCTAAATTCGCGAAATGTTCCAAGCAGTTTTCTAGCTCCATGCGGGAAATTCCGGATCCAAATGTAGACTTTAATGGCACTTAACCAAGAAATCCACACCAAACATGGAGCGGCGTAAATGCTGTGCCCCTTCCCTCCCCCTAATTGGAACACTGTGATGCGGCATTCTGGGATCATCAATTATTTCATTTTCCAAGTTTAAAGTGTTTTCAAGAGCAAAGCTTGAAAAGAGAGTGATTTTGCTTTTATCTTCTGAACGAATTGTTTTTCCACATTGCACAGTGATCCAGAATGCCAAAAAAAGCCGAGAAAAATAGAAATGTTTCCTTTTTGGTAATAGGATAAAACATGAGCAGTTCTAACTAATTAAATGGGGCATGAAACTGCCAGAGAAATCTCTCTCTAAATCGATTATTTGTTCTTGTTTTCAGGCTGCAAAACTGGTCATTTGTGAAAATGGAATTTTCTTAGTATATTTTTTACTCACTTTTAAGATTTGTTGCAGCAATTATTTTGTCCTCCGGATACTATAATTGTACTAGGCAGGCTTATAACTTTCCACTAATCCACAGACAGAGAACTCACATTTGAAATAACGTATGTTTTTATTTTTGACTTGAAAATACAAAAGTTATCTTGAGTTGACCAAGCTTTCACCGATATTTCCCGCGACGATTTCTGAAGCAAAGGACACCTGAAAGTATTGTGAATGCAGTTTGAGTCATTTGTCCACACAGCTCCAATAACCTCTAACACCTCCCCCAAAATTGCATCAACACCTTTGGTAAATTTTTCACAAAGACCCAACATATGGTCATTTTGGCTCTATAAATGGATTCTTACACCCTTCTAAATTCAGACTTACACCCTTCCTCCTCCCACCTAAATGTAATGCGACTAATTTTTTGTGTGTGAGTAAATTACTGTAGTGCGTTATAATATTCCACAAACCGTCCGTGAAAAATCTAGTGAAAGGAATGATCACGTTTGCATTCGTGTTAGATTCCATAAATGTTGACAATATTCCTGAAGATTGCGTTGAGAAGATTTGTGTCTGTGTGGCGATTCTGCAGCAAAGTAGTATATATATCTTCTAATATATAAAAATGGGTGTATGTTTGTTCCAGCATAACTCTCGAACGCATGGAGCGATTTCAACCAAACTTAGAACACGTATCACTTGCAATCTCGAAAGAAATACTGTGGGGGTAAGACACCCCTGGCACCCCTAGGGGGTGGGGGTGGGAAGGGGTGACATGTAAAAATAATCGCAAACGACCGATATTAATATGGAATCCATAGTTTTTTGGGTCGATCAGATTAATAGTGACACTCCCAATGCCGTTCAACTCCAAGACACCCCTGGCACCCCTAGCGGTGGGAAGTTGGTGACATGTAAAAATAATCGAAAACGACCGATATTAGTGTGGAATCCACAGTTTTCGGGGTAGCTAAAATGAATAGTGACTCTCCAAATGCCGTTCAACTCCAAGACACCCCTGCCACCCCTAGGGGGGTGGGAAGGGGGTGACATGTAAACCGACCAACATTAGTGTGGAATCCATAGTTTTCGGGGTCGCTAAGGTGAATAGTTACACTCCCAATACAGTTTAATTTATTTATTCTTGCTCTTGGAGGTTGTTCATAAATTGTTGTTAAATTTATGTTATAATGAATTTGCAAAAGATATTAATTTGTACTTATACTTTTAAATACCTGTAAATAAAATTAGTTACATGTTACGCTATAGTTAGAATTTATTAAACACCTGGGCAACGCCGAGTAATCAGCTAGTTTTTTATAAAAATGAAAATTGTCTTCGAATAGAAGATACATTTCTTAAACATAATTTCAGTTGGCTCGAAAAAAAACTAGGTAGATGTTTGAAGTTGCTTTTTCTTCTACTCCTATGAACTCGGAAAAGCAAAGGAGGCCCCCGTGTCAGTTTTGAAGAAAGTAAATAACGAAAAACTAAAGAACTTCGCCTAGCGTCCAGGAACTCGCGTTCACAACCAAAATACGTTTAAAGGGAGAAGGTGAAAGAATTGCATCGGAACTAGTGGACTCATATTATTTAATGCCTCAAAAGACACCCCGATGGCGTAGTGGCAATGTCGTCGCCTTGTAATCTGGGGTCTCGAGTACGATACCCGGTGGAGGCACATTGCTCAGTGTTTCGGATACCACTTTAAACTGTATGTCCAGTCCCGATTAACCTATCTGTACATATAGTGGACTTAACAACAACTCAAACATTAATTTTCCTTGAAAGTGATTTGGTAGGAAGTCGTGTTTTCATAGCATTAACAATTTATTGTGTATAAATGCATTATAATATACTTTTTCACTGTTATTATCGTTGTTGTTATTTATGTCTGTGAATGTCTCCAAGAGTCATGCTTAATATTACTGTGCTTCCAAGTGTTCTTTGAAATAGGTCATAAAGTAATTATATATACTTTTGCATAAAAATTTAATTAATCGACCGCTCGTCAATTCTTCTGACCAAAGTGTTGATTTTTCCTTAAAATTGCTAATGTTCAGGGCTCGAAAAATTCCGGTCGCCATGGCGACTAAAAATTTCAGCCTGGCGACTGTGATCTTTTGCTGTAATATGTACGAAATTTTGATTATTCTAAGTTCAAATTGCAGTACAGCGTAAGTTAGCAAATGATTTTTTTTATCAACGTTGTGAACATTTTCAGTAACAAGTTCTTACCCTTTGTCCCCCATTTCCTGCGATGTTTTGAATACCGTGATGTTCAGCATCTTATACAGAGTGTTTCAAAAGTCGCACAACCCAAACTTTAGAAATGTATATCATGAAAACCGTACGAGATATTTACACCGGGTTTTCTACATTATAAGGCCTCATGCATTGAGATATTTTTCAATGTATAAAATCATCAGTTCATTCCATACAGAAAATTATTTAAATCAGTAACTGACGGAAAGCAGCATTCAATTTTTTCCAGAAATGAACTTCTGAGTAAGAAAATTATGTAAGAAATCATCGATGGGTCATAATTAGACATTTGATGACTGATGCCATGCCAGTCTGTCATTTGCAACCAATATTGGTCATGTGCAACATTTGATGAATTTTTGACTGGCAATTTTATGGGTTGAGTGAAAAGTGCCATTTTTGGGACATATATCCGTATATGTATATGTCAACACTAGCAGGTCGAAATTATGCCAACAGTTGCATGCAACATGTGTCGTAAGTATTGGGTATACATTTACGGGAAAAATCGTAAATCAAGATTTTGTGCCGAAATTGGACTCTTGAGAGTCCCCTGGCTCACTTTCGCCGCTACTGTGCCTGTTTTTTAAATTGATTCAGCATGGCGTATTCATTGGAGCAGTTCGTGTGCATTGCTGAAGAGTATTTTAATACTCATTCTTCACTCAGGTGCAAGAGGTTTTCCAATAAAAATGCCCTGCTTCTGCTGTACCTCATAAAGCAACTGTTTTACAACCAGTCAAACACCAACAAATGATCCCACAAATTGTTTGAGTCGGTATTTATTGTTGAAAATCAGTTCAGATGTTTTCAGCAAATTAACAATGGTTTTTAAAATTATGTAATTGCTCTTATTTAGGTAAATGCTAACATAAATTTATGAACCCAGTGATAGCCTACACGATTAGTTTAGTGCAGAAAACCCGGTGTAAATATCTCTTTACGATTTTTATGATATATATTTTCAAAGTTTGGATTGCGCAACTTTTGAAACATACTGTACGTAGTATTCACAATTGCTAGTAGGTGGTTTCCTGGCGCCTGATTTTCAGAGCTGACGCCTAGCTTTGAAGAAAATTTTTGGAGCACTGCTAATGTTACACATTCGTATTGACATAGGGGTCAAAGAAGGGGCTGCAGATTTTTGCCAATTTTCAGGCATTTTGTATCACTGTGCATTGTTTTTGCTGCAACATTTTATAACTAATTTTACGCATGTTCATTGAGAGCCATTACCGCTTTCGCTCTCTAGCGGGGTTTCATCCCGCCCACGCCTGATTACGTCCGTTTTGTCAAGTGTGTTCCTCAGTCTCCCAAACAGTTACATGTGTGACGCGCTGTGTTGCCCACACTGATGTCAGCCAGCCTTTCTTGTATACATTACCCATTAGCGTTGTTACCAAGCAAGATGTGGGCGCAGCCCTCCTCCTCCCTGTTTATTTTCTTCCTAGGCTGCCCAGTGACGCTTGACTTAACTGCACCCACATCGCACTCGTGCATGCAATCTCCATTAAGCAGCTTGGGAATATGGACGGTGGTTTCTTCTTTGTTGGAAGAGGAAGTGGGTGTGAAGAGATTGGTAACGAGCACAAGAAATGTAGAATAAATAAATAACGAATATCCCAAGGTTCTTTGAAATTGTGTAGTTCTATGATAATTTTTAATGCGTTTCAATTGTGTTTTACTAATTTTTACTATAACATGTGTTATTTATGCTATCATTATGATTTTTTTTATAAAAAAATAATTATTTGTTAACCGTAGGTCAGTCCTGCCATTATCACTTTGACATATGAAGTGAATATTGTAGGAACATGGTTAAGGTGGATTTAAGTGTGACCCTAATGGCTTTAGTCTGGAAAATTTTGGTTCCTGGTCTTGAAAACCTGGAAAAGTCAGGGAATTTTGTTTCTACGAAATTGTAGACACCCTATACTAACCATCTGATATAAATTGGCCGAAAAAGTTAAACTTTAAATTGTATATGGGGGCTCACGATACTGTTAGCCCCAGGTCTTAACGTGGGTGTGGGTTTGAATCCACAGACGTCTGGGAGTCAAGGGGCAAATGGACATACCTGGCACACATTCACAGTCTCGGCCATTTGGGAAGGTGGTGTAATCATCTTCACGTTACGGCTGCCTTTACCTCCCAGGTATCCGTTTATAAGAGGCTTGGTAAACCCCAGAGCCGCTTTACGCTCTACCGACTGGATCACGGTGGATACTTACAAATTTAATCCATTTACATGTCTTTTTCGATTTTTAAACCCTACACAAGTGAGTTGACCCACTGAAGGAAAATAAGTTATTAATTAGAAATGTATATTGTATGTTTGTATTGTTTTTAAGGCATGTTGTTTGTTTCACGGCGTATTGAAAAGTTTAGCATAAAATTCCTAGCACTACTGAAGCGAGGGTAGTGTACTCACATGGCCGTGTATAAGGTGGGGCTTTAGCGGGTCCAAATCCAAACCCCCCCAATTGCTTTAATAAACATTTTGCATTAATCGAATAATCGCATCAACAGTTGATGAAATCATTGTAACATCTGAAATCATCTTGAAAATATAACATAGTGAATGGAGTACAATAATTTTATTTTATTCATATCTTCAGAATAACTTGAACAGTATTCATTACGTTCAAAATAAGCTGTAAAATAGCGAAATTTTCGAGAAACTATTCAAAACGCACACATATATATGTTGATATATAATTTGAAAATTTTGTAAATAAAAATCTCAATGTATACAATGAAAAATATTGTAATTGTGAATATAATTATTGCTTGTCTATATGCACAGTGAGATATTTAGAAATATTCATTGACAACTGTTTAAATTCAATAATAATGTAATTATTAACCAGTTTAGTATTAGTGAATAATATCCATATCAATAGTTATTAGTTATAATACAGGTATTTCAATTTTACCATCCTTGGACTATTGAAAGCTGAACCCTTCCCATTATTTCCCTATAAATACGGCCGTGTGTACTCACATTGCACCACTTCATGTTGAGTGTAACGGAAGTAGGTTGCTGCGGAAAATAATATTTGTTTACTGCAATATTTGATCCAAAGTCGACGTTAAAACAACGTGAATGGACTTCAACAAATTATCTACAGGGCAAGACCCAATGCCCGCATTGACACGTGGCCAAATATCTTCAACTACTACGATTCTGCGTCACGCACAAACATCAAAGACATACTTCTTCGCTTTCACGGTTTGAATAAATGCAAGCGTTTCCCCTGTCCTGTTCTGGCAGGTTAGGATGTTTGTTACACCGGAGATGAAAGCGTGTGTTTGTGTGTTTTCGTCGCGTGACCTTGCCGTGTGTACGAAAATGAAATGTTGAGCTGGCGACATTTCTGGAAAACCGGATTTGTGGTGCTGGTGGTTTATATCCGTGAAGAGCGTTTTTTGAGGTCTCGAGTTCTACTTCATGCTTCCTTTTCCTCAGGTCTTGCGTTATTTGTTGACGTCACACATGCCGTGATCTCGTTTTGTTCCCATGTTACGTGACGCCCCATTTGCCTGTAATTTTGACATTTAGTAGTGTATTTCAAATATACCCTTTCTCAGTGGCTGCTCGAGATAAGATTTTTACCCGGACGACGAGGTGGATTTTTCGGCGTTTCCACCCTTTCCACCACTTTCCAAAATCCTCCAATAATAGTAATAAGAAAAACATGACCATGTTATATATTTACCGTTTTAATGGCGAAAAATAATACCCTTATTATTAAAATATGTGTTTATTTAATTGTTACCTAATGCCATCAGAAAAATAGTAATGTCTTAACTTAATTTGCTACGTGATTTTGAAATACATCGCTGGCTGAATTCTATTTTGTCGTATGTCCATCGTCAGTAGCTCTGCAGGAGAGTCTATCGAAGTTAGATGTATGTGAAATTTGAATACGCTACCAGATTTACTCAAACATTTTATTATAGCTGGTAATTCGCACCACTTGACATAGAGATATGTCGCTTCAACCTGTAGAGTCCCGTAGCCACAAGAGAAATTTTGGCGCCCTAGGCAGTATTGTGGTTTGGCGCTCCCGTCCCCCCTCCCGCACTGCTAAGCACCGACATTTCATGTACGTCCTTCGATATTTTCTTCTTTATGTTATAGTTTGTGATATTTACATCCTACAGTCGTAGTTTGTGATATTTACATCCTACAGTCGTAGTTTGTGATATTTACATCCTACAAATTTTGAAATGAGGAAATAAAAAACTCATTACAAATAATATAGGGTGTCGGATAAGTCACTCCCTATTTTTAAATTGTTATAATTTCTTTATTTATTAATCAAATTGTTTAGAGCTAGTATTATTAGAAACACCACTCCTTGAGGTTTTGTTTGACATCCTGTTAAATCTCCACTTAAACCATAATGCATTCTCCATGCATTTCCTTAAGCGAACTGGTACGTTCGATACTGCTGCCTGCAAAAAGTTTCGTGGAACATTGTTTATCACATCGGATATTGTTGCTTCCAGTTCATCCAAATTCTATGGTTTTCTCTTGTTTTTCTTAAGAATGGTTGCAACTGCATAGCGTGACATTCCACTTTCACGAGCTCCTTGATGCAGTGATTTCTTAGGGCGCCTCGTAAACATTTCACGCACGCACTCTGTCAACATTCTCTGGTGTCCTCGAAGTTGGTCTTCCTGATCATCTTGCATCGCCGACACTGTCTGTTGTTAGTAGCTTCCTATGGCAATTTTTAATTGTTTTTGCATCCAGTGTTGCATGGATTCCACGTTCGTCCTCCACCACCGTTGTACTCGTACCACAGATCCCCAGACCTCAACGCGCAGCTATTCTAGCCCACTCTCCACACTCAACACAGGTGGCATTTCAACTGAGATAAAAGAAAAAAAGAAAACCTCAATGAATGGAGAGTATAATGGTGCAAGTTTTACCAAAATAGATCAATAAATAGAGAAATTATAACAATTTAAAAATAGGGAGTGACTTATCAGACACACATCAGACAAGATTCGTAGTTTGCATTTCTGATCGAAAAAAGTTTTGAATATTTCAGTTATGTCTTAGTGTCTTCTCACCTTACCTCTGCGAAGTCTAAATTTCTCCGTTGGAGTAGTTGTCTTTTTTTTAAAAAATGGTGAGGGGTGGAGATTTGAATGGCGCCCTTATGCTTTAGCACCCCCACCTACCCTACCTCTCGCTAAGAGCATGTTGAAATATAATTACTTTCGTAATAATTGTAGCTTACGCATGTGACGACAATGAGGGGGTTACATGATTACAAGTTTAGAAATTATAAAAGAACATTACTTATTAACATCGTTAGGGAATTATTCTTTCATTTGAAGTCTCAGACTCACTCGATAAATCCGCTAGTAGTCTATCATGAAGTGTCAGCTTATACTTAAGCATTACGTAGTTTTGAGGAATTGCTGACCACACAGATTCAACTCGAGCAACTCTTGAATTTGCGTCAGTTTGTAACTTCACGAGTAGTTGAATTCTACGCATATCTCTTAAATCGGAATATCACTTCCCGTGTTTTTTTTGCATCGCTGGATTGCATTTTTGACGCAATACCTTATTCCTGCCGCACAAAAGAGAACGAATCATATTTGATTTCCCGTCTGACTAAATGCATTACTTCTGAACATGCAATCTGCGCTTTTCAGTGAGCATGCTCTACAAAACAAAGATGTAATATCTTCGAAATGAAAAAAAAAACAACCATGGTAAAAGTTTATGACGAATAGCACATTTCATGAAAAATAATATTTCATTGTTGACATTTATATTACGTGGTGTTCTTAATAATCAAAATCAGCGGTTCTCAAACTTTTTCCTCATTGTACCCTTTAGTCGTAACTAAACGTCTAATGTACCCCCACCATAGGTTTTTTTCGAATACTGGGTAGGCTATTGGGGATTTTTTTTTCTTGCTACCTGATTGGTGTGCCGTTTTTTATATGTTGGAGACGTGTATCTGCAATAGAGCAAAATTGCTTTCGGGCTGTATGTGGAAAGATGGTAAACAAATAAACATTAGAATCCTACATTTATTATTTTATTCGGGGTACCTACGTTTACTGTATAGTTAGTTACGAAAATAAAAATGTGAAACACATATATGCTAAGAAGTGTATAAAAGACGTAAATTTTCACTTTTTCCAGAGTTATTGAGAAAAGTTAAAAAACAAAAATAAGTTTGTAAACAAACTGTCAAACCCAATTTTGGAGATTTTTAAATCGTAAATCCCCAGAGTTTGTAGTGAGAAGGATGCGCCTAAACGCCTGATTGTGCACTTGAAACTTTCAAGCGGAGATTCGGCTCTAAATTTAGTCTATTTCGGTAGTTGTTTTTTAGGTACACCGTCGTTGCGTACACCATTCAATTAGTTCATGTACCCCTGGGGGTACGCGTACCACAGTTTGAGAACCATAGATCAAGGTATTAAATTGAATATTTAGTGAGGCTAATGAAGAAGATAGATCGGGATTTATATATGGGAATGCTCGAGGCTACATGGAGAGCTCCCGCCCCCTGTATGCAATTTCATTTGCATGTTTTTATATCAGATGGCTAAACAGGGTGTATCAGAAGTGATGGTGCAAACGGAAACTGTGAAAAATACACGATAGGATGAGCAAAACATCTCTGTAAACGTGGGGCAAACGAACCGTTTGCGAGATAATTGCGAATGTATGGTTACGATCCGCCACTGGCTTTATTGTCTGTACACATCGTACATTTGTCTCCTTGCGCACTCCAAGGTTTCTATGTTTAAAACTGAACACTGCCGAAAGGGGCGTTGTAAACAAACCATTCGTCGTGTACGAGACGGAACGCGTAACAGGCGATGTGTACAAACAATAAGTCGGTGACGGATCGTAACCATACATTCGCAACTATCTCGCAAACTGTTCACTTGCCCCATGTTTACAGAGATTTTTTTTCCTCTACTATCGTGTACTTTTCACAGTTTGTTTGCGCTATCACTTCTGATACACCCTGTATATATTTTTACATTTCAGCTATCTCATTCCTCCCCATTTTGTTTCTCTTTTCAAAGCAACCCCCATTGGACTACTATTTATTTATTTATTTATTTATTTTATTTACCTAAATTTTTTTTATATATATACATACATCGTTAACAATTTTCTAAAACTTTGTTCTGGCAAGAATATGTCTACATTTGGAGGCAAGTTATTACAGGAAACCTGTAGAAATGAGACCGCTGTAGAAGAGAGAGCCTTGTGATGGGATTGTGAAAGAGCTTAACGTTGCGGGTTGGCCGTGTGGGGACGCGTAGATGAAATTTCTTGAGCAGAATTTCGCATTTAATTTTACCATTCATGATTTTGTGCAAAAATTTCACGTCTGCTAATTCGCGACGAGTGTGTGGTGGTTGGATATTGGAGACAGACATAATATCTGTTTTGTGAAGGTGCCTGAGAGAAGGTATTCTGTTGCGAGCAATGGCGAGAAAAAAAAAATTAGGACAGAATCAATCCGGGTAAGATTTGTTTTTGAAGCCATGGTCCAGATTGGAGAGCAGTATTCAAGAATGGGGGAGATAAGAGATTTGTAAAATATGCTGATGGATGATTGGTTTTGGATTTCAGTGAATCTGTACAGAAGACCGAGAAGACGCATTGCTCTTTTAGTAGTGTTCGTAATGTGCTCATTAAAGTTTAGTTTTTCGTCGATGATAACTCCGAGATCTTTTGAGAGGAAACTTTTTTGATGGGATTGTTTTCAAGATAATAAGCAGAATCGAATTTGTTCCTTTTTAGGGAAATGGTGAGGCAGGAGCATTTCTTAGGATTCAGTTGAAGTTTCCACTGGCGACACCACACAAGTAGTTCTGTGTGCGGTATGGGGCTGCAGCCCCTCAGCCCTAGTATTTGTCTATTATGTGCGAGATAAATTGATCTATATGGCCTCCGGAAAACAGATTTTTATTTTGTTGCGAAAGCTTCAAATTTTGCTATTTCTTTTTATTCGTTTATACCATATTCCGATAATTATAGAAACGAAACTTGTCAGCAATTTTAGACCGTTACTCAATCTGTACGGTGGTATAATGTACTCTGTGATATAGTGCGTCATACTGGAGGGTCGAAACGGAGGTAGAGTCATCAATATTGTGAGCGCGATATGTATAGGAAATTTAGAGATGTAAAACTGATATTCGTGTCATCTAGATAACCTTGGATGCATGGTCTGGTATTGCATTTTAGTAAAATCAAAGCATTTGAAGATGGCGGACGAATAATCGGTTTTACCGAATTTGATATTTTCCAATATACATTTTGAGATCTGTATATAGAGTGTATGACTCTAAACTGACGGTAGTTTTAGAGCTTTACCTGATGTACAATTTCTTAATAAACTTTTGAAACAGAATGTGTAGTTGAGGACGAAAGTGGAGGGAAAAGTAATACATATTTTGACTACGATTAATGTAAATAACGCTGCAATTCATGTAGCAGATTAATACTTCGGACGGTCAATGCTGTGCCGGTGACCACCTGAGTGGCGCGCTACAACACCAGGGTTCCCAGGTTCGAATCCCGCCAGGGGCATAGGTGTTCTTTGTGGGTGTCCCTTCATCAATTTCATCATATCATCACTCGTCATCATTGTCGCGTTTATCCTGAAGTTGAAAAGCGACGTAATATAGCCTAATTCAATCATCAGTTAGCTCTGTTGCTGTTGGTGAAAATCAGTACACACGTTTCAAGGTGGCGAACGCAAAGTGTATCTTTCTCATCATGCGAGTACAGTTTCTGCTCCTGTGTGTGTGTACACAGTGGCGACCCTGGGCAGAGGTGCCCCCCCCCCCCCATGGCCAATGGGCTTCCTCCCCGGTTCATCACATAATCCCCATAAAGTATTTTATTACGACAACGTGTCTACTACTATCCTGTTACTGAAAGTATTTTTTTAGCTTTACTCTGTCCCTCTAAATTCTCAGTTTTCTTCTTCAAAGTGATAAAATATTACGCACTAGTAGCAAAAGTGGCCTTGAACCAGCTAAAGTCACCACCTCCCTTCATCGCACATATTGCAACATCGTGCCAAGGTTTAAAATATTTTATACATATTTTAGAAAAATATATACATATTGATGATAATAACCCGTAGCTCTACAGCACTAGAAGGGCCTTGGCCTATGTCCCGACCGCTAGTCTCCCTCTCACAAACCTACCTAGAGGTGTAAGATCTTCACCGGTAATTGGGTGACGAGGGGGTCAGCACGTCGAACCCTCAGTCGTTGCAGGAGATTTCCCAGACCGATATACACATTGAATTTTATATTATTTTAATGACCTCCCCCCCAAATGCGTCATTATCCCCCGGCACAGTCCCCACTCTTAAGAATCCTATTTTCCGGAATAGAAGAACAGGAAATGCATTGAAAGAAAGCAAAACTGCTAAAAAGAAAAAATAATCCAGACCCAACTTCTGCGGTCTATCCCCCTCCCTCTTTACGAAATCCGTAGGCACGTCACTGTGAACGGTTTTGCATTGTCGAGTTTTAGTATACGGTCGCATTCACCTCCGTGTGTTTCGAGAGAGATGAATATAATATGTGGGATGGTAACGTCGCATAAATATTATTCAGTTGCAACCAGAACTCGGTCAAGCATGACATCTGCCAACAAAGCAACTGCAGTGAGTAAACAAGTTAATCGCATTCACAATTGTTAATTATGAACATTGTTTACATTCCTAATTATAGTTAATAATTATAAATATTACTTCGTGATTGTTTCAGTGTAGTGTTTGTTTTCGAAATGGAGTTTTCCGATTATATTATTTTCATGGGAAGAACAGGTGATGCCATGCGAGACAAGATGTCTCATACAGAGTTGCGAAACAGTGTAAAAATTTGCTGAAGACCAGCAAATATTAAAATATAAATTCTCTATCGTAGTTTTTCTTTAGAAAGTCCCATGCAGGTTATGCAGTGCAATATATCTAGGCTATTCGGACAAAAGCCCTTAGTCAAATGCATTTTTACAGCAGACAGTTATTTATGGCAGGGTTGTTAAAGGTCCAGGGACTCATAAATTCTAATGGGTTCTGCTGCAGGACCAGAACCTTTATTCTCGTACAATTTAGATTCGGTCCAACTTGCGTATTGTTCCATTGGTAAAGGTTCCTGGACCGTATTTAAATTCATCCGGGAAAGAAGGTCCCTGGACCGAATTGAAATACTTCAAACATAAAAAGGTTCTTTATGGACCAGGACCCATTTACGCTTGCTGATTTTCTCTCCTGGACCAGAGTTGAATTTATTTAAAATTCCTTGACCTTAAACAACCCTGATTTGTAGCAAACATTACAGACATGATACACGTATACATACATCTTTACGCATGTTCAATGTAAAATTATGCTTATAATTTATTCAACGTGGCTTAAATGAATGCAGCAGAAAATCGCAGTTTGTGACTTGTGCGTTAATCTGAGTTGTTGTACTGGTGTTCTTGAAAGGCAGTGACTTTTTATGGCGAATGTATGGGTATCACTGAACTAAGAAGAAATAAAAGTAAAGTGCTCCCCTGTGCATAGCACCACGCCATGAAGGTGTGTATGTGGTGTGGAGGCCCCCACTTTCTTGATCACGGCCGAAGGGGGGGGGAGATGTGATCAACACTACGCCCCTAACCGCCTTCACCCCACCAGAGTTTCCTCCAGTTATCCACTTTATACGACGCCAATTGGGCGCTAGAGCCGCTTCAACACGTGGAAAAATTCCCGGTTCTCCCCCGCCGGTAATCGAACGAACGAGTGGATTGTCTTATTAGCGATAAAGAATGAAATGCGATGATTTGTGGATTAATGCATTGTATTTTTTAATATTTTTTACAGACACAATTAAGCTTTTTCAGATAGCTTTTCGGTGATTGACAGGTTCCTACGATAATGTCATTTACGTTGATTCATCTTATCAGCGAAATGGAGGTCAAAACCATTTTCATAGTGTGATTGTTTCCCAAGATTCTCAAGGCTTCATTATTTCATGCTTGAAGGCAGTTCCAGAGGAAATAAATTAGTACCGTGTTGTGTTAATTGATTGATTAACTCGTGCGGAAGTTTTGTGTACAGAAATATTACAGCCCCGATCTAGATTGTAATCGAATATTGGAGTTGAAAAAAAAATCTTTCTTGAACCGTTTCTTTTGTATCTAAGGCTTGACGCCTGGAACTGCATACTGATTCAAGATCTCTTCTATACTCGCTATTTTATCCCCCACCCCTTTTCCATTCCACTTCGTTTTGCATGTGATTTATCCTCACTATACTGTTCGCGGGCCCAACTGGCGGCTGACATACGAGCTCGTACATAGCTGTCCACCAATCGTCTTCGGGGATGTGCACCTCGATGAGTGTTAACAACCTCAGTTGCGAAGTAAAAGCTGTTGTGGTAACATCGCTCTCCCGTTACAACGTTGCCAAGCGTACATCTTTTTCCCCCGTTGTTTTTATTAGCTTATTTTGGTGTTTTGTGTACTAATTTTACGTGCTTTGTACATTATTGTACAACTTTTATCAAGTAACGGCCCTGATCAACTCTCTCTCCGTTTTACAGTACGTTTTGCAACATGGTTTGTATTTGTTTCGTCCCGCCAGCAACTTTCATTGCCTTGTGACACGAAATTACCTGATTTCGGTCGAAGAGAATTAAACCGATCGCTGAAGCCTTGTTTACAAGCCGCCAGCTGGGAATGCGACCAGTGCAGTATGCTCCCTGAGATGTAGTATTTTTCCGCCCAAAAAACTCTGTCAGTAACAGGAAGAGCCTTAGCGGAAAAACGAATCAGATCAAATGTTTGGGCGTAACGGAAAATATCTATATCACGTACATTATAGTTTCTTTATAGCAATCTCCGTTTTCGTATTTATGACCACTTCCCTTTCCGTGTTGCTAATTCATTCTTCTTTGTTACATATCGTGTCCCAAGGGCAAACAGAGCCTCGTTACTCTGCATCAATTCAGTTTAGGAAGTGAGGTCATTTAAGTAACCTCTGGAATGGCCCCAAAGTTGAGGTATTATGTGGTTAACTGTGATATCGTAAGCCGCACTTGTTTGATTTGCGTTCTTTAGCGTCGCTTTCTGCCGCTTCTGGCTAATTGCGACGGTGAGGATGAGTGATGATATGGTAGAATTTATGGGTCTAGGACCAGGGGCGGATCCAGGATTCAGTTTTGGTGGCCACCAATTTCCAAAAGTGTACACATAAATACTAATGAAGATTACGGTACAACTTTAAATTAAAGTTTACCATGGTGAATCAAGTTTTTTGTACTTCAATATTTCTTTAAGTACACTTCTGTTCACAAAAAGTGGCACACTCGTTTGAGTTGGTCCAGCTTCGTGGCCGGAAGTACAGCCGAAGTATGTGTTCGGAAAGCAGCAGTGTTGCTTACTATCAATCAATTTAACCATATGCAGGGAATTTTGTGTCTCTCAGACTCAAAGAAAAGGCATAACGGAAAGATTGCAGTGTAAATATTAATTAACTCTAATTTCCACGTCCAATCAAAGTAATGTAAATGTGAAATATTCCTGAAATTTATTTTAAAAAAGAAACTCATTTTTGACGTTCGTGACGAAGTAAAAAAAAAAGGTAAAGAGTGTCCCCTGTGCTTAGCACCACGCCATGAAGGCGTAGGCGTATAGGGGGTGTGGGGGTAACGCCTCACACTTTCTTGATCCGGTCGTGGTTGGGGGTGATGTGATCAGCATCACGCCCCTGACCGCGAAGTAGTTATCACAATTCGTTAGAATGCGAGGACCCCTGGTTCGAATTTGGCCTGAGCCCGGGTGTTCTTTTTGAGTCTCTCTTCATCGTCGCGAGTAGCCGAAAATGGAAGAAAAGCAACACTAAATAACGAAAGGAAAAAACGCAATAAGAACAAGCGAGACAGAAATAGTGCTGTTGCAATTCCTGAAAATTATGCAAGTAAAATTTTTTAAGAAATAGTTTTATCCTAGTCCAGGAGAAGGCTTGAAGAACAAATAAACTCCTTCCCCTTAATATTCTCAAGAAGAAAACCACTGAAATTAAATAAGTAAGTTGTGAGGAACATCAGCAGATGTATTTTAAGATGTTCCGTCATTCACTTGTCACTCTCCTCGTTTTATACATAGATAGATATTGACAAGTGACCCACTCGATGAATGCTCGCACCTTAAGAGTAATTTTCAGGTGGGAAAGAAAGCAAGCCTGGTCCAAATTGTAATGTCAAGACGTGCGCAGATTGTAGATGTTATCAGAAACAAACAGAATTAATCAGTAACTACAATTATTTACCTAAACATCACTCATATGGCACTTAGAATAGAGCTGTAAAATATTTCATTATGTAGCACCCATTTGGTAAGAAAAGATATTTTGGACAGACGGATTTCGAACCTAGGATTCCAGCTTACAAATCTGGCCTTGAACCGACATGGCCACAAGCCAGGGTGAAGAAACCAAGCTATTCGAGTAATTTATCCATAAGATTGCATCTTTTCCTGTCCAGCTCGAAACTTTTGATGTCGCTTCTCGCTAATTACATTAATTTGAAAGCATTACGCTTCATCAGATAGGGTTTATATGCTATACACATTGCTGACAAAATACAAGTGAAGCTTGTGCATGAAAATTAATGAAAACTTTGGGAAATCGTGCTTTTGTGGAAGGTTAGTGTTTGCAACCCTAAGTGATAACTAGGGCTCGGAAGTTGAAGACCTATAAATTGCCAAAAAAAAAAAGACCTATAAAAAGACCTAAAAATATTTAAAAAAAGGACCTAAAACGGAAAAAAGGACGTATAAATGTGATCCAAATTAATTAATAACGTCAGTTTTAACCTCCCCACCCCCTCACTCTGCGCGGCACCTTGAGATCTTTGCAGGCGTGTACTGTCTGGTCGTATACACCGTGCTGAAAGCTTCAAAACAAGAGAAAGTTGCCACTTGCAGCGCGACCTTCCAGACAAGTTACGGTTAAATGATTTTGTACCGTACTTGCTTCAGTCGTCCAAAAATGTTTTTCTCGTTTCAGGGATCGGTTCAAATATATACTGCTGGACAAAAAAAAACCGGACACTTGCATTTTTTGTGATAACGCATAAATTCTGATTCGAAGGCTAACTAAATGTTGCAGAAATTATTGGAAATAAAAAAACCTGAATATATTCAACAGAAAGCAAATTAAAATTTATTGTTAATAAGTTAAATTAGAACATAAACGAAAGTTACAGAAAACTACCAAAAAAATTAGAAAAAAAAATCTTAGCAATATTTTGTTTTAATATTGTTAAGTGCTACTGGTGGGGTATATAAGCTGTCTAGTAGCGGGTTTTACCTCCCCTGCCATCAATTACAACTTGTAACCTCCGTGGCATACTTCGAATAAGGTTGGCAATCACTTATTGGTCCAATTGCTCCCATTCTTCTTGAATAGCAAGTCTTAGCTCTTCAATTGTTCCTGGAACTATTGCACGGTTTCTGATATGTCGTTTCAGTTGATCCCAGACATGCTCTATCAGATTTAGGTCCAGACTTTGTGGTGGCCATTCTCATCGCGTAATCCCAACTTTGTCCAGGTACTCCGTGACAATATTTGCAATGTGAGGACGCGCATTGTCATGCATAAAAACAAAATCTGGGCCTATGAATGGTGCATATGGTACTACATGATCTGCAAAACATTCTGTAATATACCTGCGAGCTGTCATTGCCCCATTCTCTACAACAGGGGTTTCCAACTGGCGGCCCCCGTTGCCTTTTTCTGCGGCCCGCGAAGCCAGTTTGCAAAATACGTTAATTTTATTTATTTTTATTAAAATACGTTATATTTTTACTGAAGGAACGGAAGCCCTGTGAAGAAAGACCATATCACAGGTAGAATTGATTTTGCAGTCAATAATGATCATCAGAAGAATCTAAAGTGACGTAACTTTCTCTTCACACCATGCATTCCACCCCTTCGCTATGTGGGATGAACTCGCCCGCTTCCGTGAAGGCTTCACTCTTTGTGTTTAGAAACAAACTGCGGCGCTATAGAGATCTGTTTCACTACGCACGAAGTACGAAGAGATTTCCAGTGTTCCAACTCGGATTGTACTGTGACTGTTAAAGTTTGTGCAAATATCGAAATGAGCAATATCTCCAAAAAACGTAAGATTGAAAATGAAAATAGCTTCTCTCGAACCTAAATTGCGTGATTTGCAAGGCGATGTGTTCCTTCAAACTAGGCAAGAAAAGGGGCCAAATTTTTTCAAATACCTTATAAAGGAACGCTTTCCAAACCTTCGTAGTTTTGGGCAAAGAATGACATCAATGTTCGGCAGCACATACACGTGTGAAAGTGTTTTTTCTTCATGAAGTTCATCAAGAACCGCTACAGAAGCAGACTGGCAGATTCTTCACTCCTTCACCTTCTGAGACTTTCAAATACAGAAATTCAAATACAACTTTAATAAAACATGCAGATCGGGCTCAATTCTTACATTGAACACTTACTATGAAGTAGGGACATTGAATTTTCGCGATGCGCGAAATCGCGAAATGTGAAAAAAAATATGCAATTTTGAACATTCTGCACGTAACTACACCCCCAATGATGAAATATGCATGAGTTTTATTCGCGAAGTAATGCGAAATGTGTGCTTTTCCACGAAATGAACGCTTTTTCGCGGAATAACCGTGAAATATCATCAAATTAAGTAGAAAACACGCAAAAACCGGCAATCGAGGTTGTGCGCGCAAACTGTCGATTTGTAACGAAACTTTTGTCTAAAGTTTCCTACCACTTGCAGCTGAAGAACGTTTTTTAACTTCCATCACATCAGGAAGACGCTGTAAATTGGGATTGCCTATGCACATAATCTCAGTTCGAAAACTTCGCTCCATGTCAAGCTGCATTCCTTTCTTCCCCCGAATATGCATTTTAGAAATGAAGTGATTTTTTCTTGATGTTTTCTTTTTGGTTGGGCAGCTAAGTACTTGTGTATGTGTAAAGTATATAAAAATGAAGAAATAGTTTATCAATTTATAGCTCTTTTGTATGTTGTTTCCTCTCATGATGAAAAAGTGTGTGCCAATTCTTTTTTTTCCATCGCTGGTATATACCGCTGATCTAACATTTTATTTACCGCTCTCCTCAGTTTTTATTTACCATAAATTAGTGTCCCTACTATGAAGTATTATGTGTATGGTGTGTCTTTAATTTCTTTCAGTTCATCAATAAGTATTGGGTTTTTGTGAAATAAATTGTAATTATACAATTTTGATTTGTGATTCCATTGTTTTTTTGCCTCATTTTAGAAATTTAGGTCATGCGAAAGTACTACATTTTCAGTTCAGTACTTACAATTTTTGTAATTTGTAAGCCCCCCCCTCAAAAAAAATGCGGCCCGTCTATCAACTGCTGGATATAATTTTGGCCCTCGGACCTTTTGAAGTTGGAAACCACTGCTCTACAAGAACCAACTCTGTACGTCCTTGTAAAAAAATACCTCCCCAGACCATTACACCACCGCCTCGAAAGGGTGTTATTTCAACGAAACAACATTGTGCATAACGCTCACTAGGTCTTCTGTACACTTGTTCACACCCGTCTGATGAACGTAGGTTGAATTTTGACTCATCGGAGAATAAAACCTTTTCTCACTGCTCCACATTCCAATGTAAGTGTTGTGTAGCAAATTCCAGTCTTCGATTCCGGTGACGTGCTAACAACCTGGGACGTGTAGCCGGCCTCCGAGATGATAAACCACTTTCATTTAGTCTTCTACGAACTGTTCGTGAAGAAACCACAGCTCTATGAACATTTCTCAAACGCCGTGCCACAATATTTGAAATCGTACGATGGTTCCGTTAAGACTATGATACACATGAAACGATCTTCCCGTGCTGTTGTGCATCGTTTCCGACCAGAACCCGGTCTTCTACCATAGGAACAAGTTGCATCATACCGTCTGAGAGCTTCATTGATAGTACTTTGTGCTATATTTAGCACCCTAGCAATATACGACCATCATCACGAAGAGCTACTGCTTTTACTACCTCTTCACGTCTCATTTTCAAGCTAGCAAACTTACAATACACTTGCAAGATAAACACCAGAAATGACAATATCAATAATATCTGTTACTATGGTTACTATGAACCAAAATTCATGCCTCTCTAGACATTAAACAAAATAACATCAACAGGAATTGAAAATCAATAAATTAAAACAAAATTGCATGAAATTAATTTTGAGCCTACTAGGTGTCCCAAATAAGTAAATACGAGTAAATAAATAAATAGTAAATGGAAAACTATGCAAAATGTTCAATAATGAATGTTCAATTGTTCAATACTTAACTGAGAGCGTAATTCATAAGTAATTGCAATTCGGATGTCAAATATTAAGGTGTCCGTTTTTTTTTGTCCAGCAGTATATTTATTTCTCTCTTTTTTTATTTCTTTACTACAGAAAGGATGTTTAAGAGGTGATGAACTGATGATGATTCGAATTGAGAATGGGCAGTAAAAACGTAGTCGAAAGAAGGTGAAGTTGCAAAAAAAAAAAGCTAAAAAGGACCAATAAGCCAAAAAACGACAAATAAAACCCACCATTTTCTGGCCTACAATGACTCAAAATGAACATATATTATGTTGAGCCTCGTCTTCGGACACTAGGAAAAAAAAAGATTTTTCCTCAACTTCCGAGCCCTAATGATAACCCTTCTCTAGTTTCCGTCAATATAGCGGATTCTGCTATGTGACGACGAATCTCTTTAACCAACGGCGCTTATATTTTTATTTCATTCAAAATGAAGAGTCATTATTCTGGAATCTACGGAGACATTCATTCATTCGGTAAGAATTTTAAGAGTCTATTTTTGTGCTCCATTACGAAACCAACGTGCACATGTAAAACAAGTAAAGCCCGACAATTTTTATTTTACAAAAATTCAATTTACTGTTGAAGTTAAATCAGAGGACAACTGTGACTTATTTTTAATAGCCTGGATGACTGATGTGGGGGGGGGGGGGTACCTCCTGTCATGTGCCCCCCTGACTGTGACAAACTCTTCTTCCTTTAGGATTTCTATTATTTTTCCCATCACATATTCAGTGCCAACTTTGCAATTCTGTTTGCCAAAGTGTATGGGGAAGGGGTTTATTTATTCTTCAAGCCTTTTCCTGGACTAGGATAACACTATTTCCGAAATATTTTTTTGGCATTCATTTTCAGGCACAGTTTCTATCTCGCTTATTCTTATTGCGTTTTTTCCTTTTCGTTATTTAGTGTTGCTTTTCTTCCATTTTCATTCAGCTACTCGCGACGATGAAGAACACCCAAGCTAAGGCCAAATTCTAAGTATTGGGTCAGTCAAGAAGTAAAGGCAATCATTTTTTTTTATCTTTCACAGCAACAATAGAAAACTTACAATGATATCATTTTCCAACATAGTCCCCCTGCACTTCAATACACTTCGTCCAACGTTCCACAAGCTTTCCGATACCCTGAGAAAAAAAGGTTTTCAGTTGAGCAGCAAGCCACGTATGCACCGCTTCCTTCACCTGTTGATCTGTGTCGAATTGACGGCCTCTTAAAGCATCTTTAAGTGGACCGAACAGATGGTAATCTGACGGGGCGAGATCGGCACTGTATGCGCGATGCTCTAACACCTGAGAGTGTCTGAGTCTGAGTCTGAAGAGTTTGAGCGGTGTTGGCGACGGTATGGGGACGCGCGTTGTCATGCAACAAAATAATGCCTTCCGACAATCGACCTCGTCGTTTGCTTCGAATTGCAAGCTTCAACTTGTTCGAAAGTATATCACTGTATCGTTCACTGTTCATTGTTGTCCCCTTTTCCACATAATGTTCCATAATTACCCCTTCTGAGTCCCAAAAAAGTGTGAGCATCACTTTTCCTGCAGAGTGTTGACGCTTGTATTTTTTTCACTGGAGATTCAGGGTGTTTTCATTCCATGCTCTGGCGTTTGCTCTCAGGTTCGAAGTGATGGATTCATGTTTCATCTCCAGTGATGATTCGTTTCAAAAAGGCTTCACCTTCCTTAGCATGTCTGTCCAATAATTGCTGACAGATTCTCACACGATTTCGCTTGTTCTCGTCAGCGAGTTCTTTAGGGACCCATCTCGCACAGACTTTATGAAAGTTGAGCCTGTTATGGATAATTTCATATGCAGAACCATGACTAACGTGCATATGGTTTGCCACTTCATCAACAGTCACTCGTCGGTTATTCAGAACCAGCTCACGGACTTACTCAATGTTGTCATCAGTAGTGGATGTGGCTGGATGACCTGCTCTTTCCTCGTCCTTCACACTTGTTCGACCGCTTTTGAACTTTTCAATCCACTGGTAAACACTTCGCAGCGGTAAAACATTGTCACCGTATTTTGCTGAAAGTCTTCTATGGATATCAACTCCTGGTACACCTTCAGACCACAAAAAACTGATTACAGAACGCTGTTCTTCTGTGGTGCACACGGACAGTGGCGCAGCCATTTTTAATTGGCAACACTGCAGAGCGAACTGAAGTGATGACGCTGTAACCTGCTATAGGCGAAGACAACGATACTATCTATCGGCTTGCGAGCGCAGAAAGCTAGCTGTACAGCCAACCTACGGAAGAGAAGAAAAACATTGAATTTACTTTTTGAATAACCTAATATAAAGAATCCTTGAAATTATGCCACTGTTTTTAGTTTGTCGTGTAGCTTAATTTTAATTTTGCTGGCTATATAAGGAAGGGGGTACGTGATGTTATTACCTCCGGACTTACAATTTTGTAAATCATGTCCTTTTCGAGAAGCGATTTTGTAACAAATTTTGAAAATGACCGATACTATTGTGGATGTTGCCATCCAGGTTGAGTGGACAACCTCGAAGAGTGTAGAAAACACGACCTAGTAAAACGTTCCTGGCATGCACCACACTCGCCGGTGCGTGCGGCTATTTACATAGTTCGCCGCCATTCCACGCATAATGAGGCAACTGTTGTGCATTAGGTCGAGGCCAAGAATAGCGAGACGCCGCACGTGATGAGTCGTCCCCCTTACGTCCACAAAATAAGAGAGTACCGGCGTACCTTATCATTATCAAGTAAGTTTGATTATCCACGCATGATTGCCTATGGATAAACACGCTCTGTGGTTGTTTGGAAACTATATTTCGATGCATACGCAACAAGCGTTCACATATAAATGAGAAAATGTACTTTCGCGAATTCGTAAACGTATCCAATTGCAGCCAACTCGGCCCCCCTCCTTTTTTTATTCACAAGCAGAACAGGCAGACAAAAGCGTTTTCCAATAGCGATCCAACACCAACCAATCGGAATCAACTATTGATAACTCATAATTAGGGATGGACGATATCGGAAATTTGATATCGCGATATATATCAAGAAAATATCGTCACAGACGATACGATATTTTTTCCGTATTGTGATATCGGCGATATATCGTCTTCACGATATATGTCGCCAAATATCGTGACGATATATCGTCTCCACGATATATATCGTAACGATATATCGCTTAGACGATATATGTCGCGAAATATCGTGATGATATATTGTCTAGTTGATATCGCCTGTGGCATAAAAATGGGTTCATTTGTTTTCGTCTCAGTAGCATTCACATGAGAGTTTTATATGTGTAAATCTAAATGACTGTTCATCAGTGATTTAAAACACCCTCCAAAGTCTCCCAGTTTTTATAATAATAATATGGAATACAATTGGTTTATTTTTATTAATTTATAATATTTATTATTGTATTATAACATTATATTTTTATTCTTATGCAATTTTTGTTATTGTTATTATTTCTACTTCAAGTTTTATCATTGACCCACCCCCTGCAAAAAGTTCTGGCAACACACATGTAATCAAGCCACATTACTGATAGTTATACATTGTGGTAGAAAGTGTAAATACTTTAAGAATCCCTGTGTACTTTAATAATGATTAATGTAGGCAATACCAAAATATTTTGAGTATAATGATATAGAAAATGATAACCTTGTTCATACCATTAAGTTTTTTGTCTGTTTTGTTGTTGTGGCATTGCATTCTGTTAATGAACCATTTACATCTCATTTGCATATTCATGTGGCATCTACATGCTGTTGCTGGAATGTAATTTGGGAAACTTGCATAACATGCATGCATGCATAAGGAGGAATGCACATAATTATTTGCAGTGATGAATTTAGCGACTAATATCCTGTTGGCTGTGCGTGAGTCTAATATCCTCTCAATTCCTGTGATGAATGAGGAGAAAGTTTCTTGTATGCCATAAATTGATTTCCATGACTCTTTATCTCAAAAACAGTTTGTTAGCACTTTTTACAACTAAGTGTAGATGAAGATGATTTAGGATGGCATATTTTGATGAAATTTACATCACACACAATAATGTTGACTTATCTGCTTACTGACACAGATAATTTAAATTTCCTTCCTTTTGTATACCATACATATTTTCCATATATGCTTAAATGTGGAAGATTGATTTGGTTTATTTTAGTTCGTTTTTCTGCCACTGCTGGCTAATCGTGAAGATGAGGATGAATCATAATATGTTGATGGGATGCTCACAAACAACACTCATGCCTAAGCAGGGATTCGAACATGGGAGCCCTGGCATGATAGCATGGTGTGATAATCACTCCACCACAGAGGTCGGAAACTGTGGAAGAACATATCTGCCTAACTGAACTGTCTCATTTTGAATGTCTACTGGTCATCAAACCTGAAAAGAAAGTATTGTTATGTGACAAGTCTTTGTCCATCTTTCCACTTGTCTGTGAGCAACTAAACCAACTTCCACAACTTACGTAAGTTTCAGGAATAGAGCCTTGACACAGAATGGCAATAACCCAGCTTCAATCAGGGATAACATTTCAATAAGTTACAACTAGGACTTAACTGATATTGATACAATACTCTTCCCAATTCTCATCAATACTGATGTTTGAGAATAGTAACAATTAAATGTTGTTGAAAATATTGATTAATTCTAATATGAGAGTACTCCACTGCAATTGTATGAATAAAAATTATATCAGAGTTTTGCTTTGTAATCAGGGTTCTACCAGTCAAGAAAGAGCCAAGAAATTGTGCTTATGGTCAAGAATTTTTGCATTTCTTTTACAGTGTAGTGAATTTGTTTTTATATACCTGTGGTGGGATTTGTTAAATTGAATATTTGGAAATTAAAATTGCATTGAGTTGTGGTTATGATTTGTGTACTTTGCTTCTTAAGAATTTTATTCTTGCATGTAAGTTGTGTAAAAATATTAAATAAAGTAATGTGGCCATTCTCCATCCAGAATGAAGTCTGAAGCATAAATTTACATGCATTAATAATTAAAGCAAGTCTAAATCTCTTGTTAAAGTACAGCTTCAGTTTTCATCTTAACCGATCCTGTAGAGTCCAGCGCAGATAATTCTGCCGTGCAATGCGCGACAGAACTAAAGAAGCAGTGTTGCTAATGGAGCAGATAGAAAAATCGCTGCGGTGCGCCGATGCACAGCTGTTACGTACAACAATAAAATTAGAGAATTCAGGTCTATCTAACGTTGAGTTTTAAACGTCATGTATTATACCAGGACTAGGATTAATATGTACTAACAAGTGACTATGTATGTAGCTACATACATATGGACTAAAAATTCGCAAAATATGAACTAACACATAAGTAAAATTACCAAAAATGCTGCAAAGAAGACTTCTTCATACGATTCCTTATTTGAGTGATTTCAAACAAAATAAAAAAATATATATATTATTTTTCATTGCATTAATGCACTGGTGGCGTTCTAACTTTTCACTCCCAAAACCCGTATACACTGGTATGGAACTGCAACGGCAGATAATAACATGCCAACGTGTTAAACCGCTACAATTGCACCATAACACTCCTCCTGAAGCAGTATTATTATTTCCTCTCTGAGATCGGCGACAGTCGGTTGCCTTTGTTGTACATTTACAAAGGATGCCGGCTTCCACAACAATAACAAGTACATATACTGCCACTAGACGATAAGCTGCGCGGCTTTTTCTTTTGTTATGAACCAGGGCCGGCGCTAGTCATTTTGCCTCCCTGGGAGGTGGCGGCAGATGCCGCTCTATTTCGACCCCCCCGGTCATTACGCAGCAACGGAAAATTGAAAATCAATATATTCCTAACTAAAACATCAAAATATAAAATAAATAATGAGACTTCTTATGCTATTTCAATACTATTCAGCGCAAAAGAATATCTCGCTCGATCACAGTTTTCAATAGGCTTATTTTTTTCTTCTCTTCAAATTTTGCCGCTCTGGGCGATGGGACGGTTCGCCCTCCCCTTCCGCCGGCCCTGCTATGAACTTGGTCACCCATCAAAGCATGGCAATTTTAACACAGAAAACAATATGTATCGCATTAAGCAGCAAAAATGACAGCCTCCTCTATGCAATTTCTACAAGAACACGTGCCGGAGCCAGAGTTGAAATGATGTTGGAGCCACATAATTTATTTATTTTGAATAATTCCAAAATTATGAAATATGAACAATTTGTTGCTGCTGTTCGCTGCTCTCTTGCCAAAATGCTTTATTGGGATGCTAACACCATGACTGGCTTCCTCCTTCATGAACTCGTGCACGTTGCTTAGAATTTCCCGAGCTTGGCTATGCAAGGTTTTTGATTTCAACTTCGACAGAACTGGAGGCATTATGGAATTTAACGTTCATCAGCAAACACACACTTTTACATAAACACACGCAATACATGCACACAACGTCAAACCGGTCAAATACTTAGTATAAAATAAAAATATGGTGCTTCCAATCCAACAAAACTCACCGCCACTTTACCTGCTTTCCCCTTCCGTGACAGAAATAGTGCTTCATTATTACAGTTGGCAACACTAGTTACTAGCTAGCCAATGAACATGCACTGTATAAAAGAAGCAACGACTCCGCCGTGCTATATTGCCACATTGCCGTCCCTGCTGACCGGTGGGAACCGCGAGCTGGAGCGCTGTTCAATTGTTTTCAATGAAGTTTGCGCGAGTGTGTCCAGGAATGGAATGACAATATGGCAACAATAGCGAAGGTTTTCGAGCAGGGTAGAACACGTGATGCTAAGAGAGAGGGAGACGAAACGAAAATACGTTTCTACGCAACGGCAAATTTACGTGTGTGGCACTCTAGTAAGGGTTTTTCATTAAATAAAAAAATCTATTTTCTTAATTTCTAACTATTCCTAAGTAAAGAAAAGAAAAGGTCAAGAAAAATAAAAGAAAGATGAAGAAAAAGTCATGAAAAGTCAAGCATTTTTGATTTGTTATTTTGATAGACACCCTGGTAATATTCCAGAATTACACTGAATATTAAAACAGCTGTGATTTAACCACAAAATTATTTTTTTCACAACAATACTGGTACAAAATAAGTGAAATATTCGAATTTTGCATATTTGATAGGATAATTACACTCTTAAAAAAAAGTGCCATACAGCATTTTTACCGACCCTGCAAATTACCCAAACTCTGGAGAAAAGGTATCAACTAGTATCTCTGAATAATTTCAGTGGCATCAGTTAAATAATGTTAACATTGGTATCAGCTCAGAAGTTAGGAAGGAGAAAGAAATATGCGTACTTGTTTCAACATACATATTATATTGAAACCATTTCTGGTTTATTATGTTGAACATTGTGTTTGATAAGGTTATTTATCTCTGCATACTAAATAATTTTTATTTTCTTGCAGCCTTGTGTTCCTATAGTATTCAGTCGGAGGTCTCAAGAATCGGTGGATGACATCGGAACAAATGAAATAGTGGAATGGCGACCAGATTCGAGTATGCTGGTTGTGGCAGTAAGTTTACTTTCCCTTATAAATAGAATTTGCACATAATGTGTAGGAAATGAGGCAGCAATGTTTGTTTAGTACTGTTCATTGGTCTGTTAGGTTAACACTAGAATGGCGAAGATTCTGATACCCCCTAGAACAGCAGAAAGGGGTTCATTTTAACCCCTTGTAAGAAATGTATTTAAAAATTCTAATTATTTTAGAATGGAACGTATGTTTAACTGTGCTTTATGTATTAGAATCAAAGTGTTTAAGTGGTTTGTGACACATTTTGATTACAAAAAAAATATATATAATAATCAACAACTAAATACTCCAGAATACGCAACATTTATTTATTTATTTATTTCCCTTCAACAGAGACAAGTCTCCAATTATAGAAAGGTAATATCAAAATATTACATTTTCATTTACAACTTGTATGTATGCACGTACACATTCTCTCTCCTTCCTCCTTTACACACACATATTCACAAACATAGACAGATAATACATGATATAGTATACCGCGTGAGGCACCTAAAAGTACCACCTGAAATAGCGAAGAAACCAGAAACAGTAGCAATGTGAGGTTTGCGGGAAACAATAATATCAAATGGGGCTCGTAAATCGGAGGTATGGGGTGGGTCGAAAAATATCGACAAATGGGGCATCTGGAGCAAAGTCATATTTTTTTAAATGGAACGATATACAATAACATGCATAATATAAAAGAGCACACGCAGAGAAACACAACGCCGTTGGTCTCATGCATCTACTGCACATAGGAACGAAGATATGGCCATGTGAAAATATGTAAACAAACTAACAAGTGGCCCACTTGACCGTCAGTACCATGGCATGTAAGACTTCTCAGGTGCCTGACAGAACTGCCTTTACGCAGAGCAAGTTTTGATAGCAGGTCCACGAGGTCATGTTAGTTCATAGCAAGCAGTCGTAGTGGTAAGAGCGAAGATTATGGTGTTCACAAACAGAAAAAGCGGACATGATCCTGATTTATGGGGAATGCCAAAAGAATGCCTCAGAAGCCTACCATGTGTACGCAGAGAGATATCCGGACAGACGACAGCCATCTCGACGTCTGTTTGGTAAGTTATTTATTAAATTAGAGACACCGGAAGTGTAACACCACGAGCACGTGTGCGGAACAAGCCAACTACAGGTGAGGCAGGTGCAACAAATGTTCTCGCCGCTGTTGCTGTGAATCCGCACGTTAGCTCCCATGAAATTGCAAGGGATGCTGGGATGAGTGAGCGAAGTGTATTGCGCATTCTGCACACACACAAGTTTCACCCATATCATATCCCCCTCCATCAGGAACTTCACGGGAATGATTTTGTGGACCGTGTTCGGTTTTGCACATGGATGTTACGACACGACACACCCGATTTGTCACGTATCCTCTTCACTGACGAGGCAACTTTTACCAATCATGGAAATGTCAACCTAAGGAACATGCACTATTGGTCGGTGACAAATCCACATTGGCTTCGCCAAGTGGAACGCCAGCGCCCATGGAGTGTGAACGTGTGGTGTGGTATAGTGGGTGAATATCTCATTGGCCCTTTTTTTATACAAGGGACACTGAATGCTGACCGATACATACAGTTTTTACAACATGAACTGCCTGTACTATTGGAGGACATACCACTTCAGACAAGGAGGGAAATGTGGTACCAACATGACGGGTGCCCAGCTCACAGTGCAAGACGCGCTACAGCATGTGTGGAAAATACATTTCCAAATCGTTGGATTGGACGTGGAGGGCCTGTCAAATGGCCGGCTCGTTCCCCAGATTTGACACCGTTAGATTTTTTCCTGTGGGGAAAGCTGAAGGACATTGTCTACCGGGATGTGCCAACAACTCCAGAGGATATGCAACACCGCATTACTGCAGCCTGTAGGGACATTCCCTACGAGATGCTACATTCTGTGCAACGATCTTTGCGTGGGCGCCTTGTTGCCTGTATCGCAGCTGACGGCCACCACTCTGAACACACACTTTGACAGGTTTTCGCTTCTTACGCAGTGGTTCTTCGACATACTGTCATGGTCATTTTCATTATGCTGTAACACTGTCAAATACATGGTGCTGACGATGTCTACTGTATTTGTTCTTCCTTTAACACGTTCTGTCTTCATCTTGTTCAATGGCTTCCGACATCTCATACTTGTACATGCCGTGGTACTGACGGTCAAGTGGGCCACTTGTTAGTTTGTTTACATATTTTCACATGGCCATATCTTCGTTCCTATGTGCAGTAGATGCATGAGACCAACGGCGTTGTGTTTCTCTGTGTGTGCTCTTTTATATTATGCATGTTATTGTATATCGTTCCATTTAAAAAAAATATGACTTTGCTCCAGATGCCCCATTTGTCGATATTTTTCGACCCACCCCATACCTCCGATTTACGAGCCCCATTTGATATTATTGTTTCCCGCAAACCTCACATTGCTACTGTTTCTGGTTTCTTCGCTATTTCAGGTGGTACTTTTAGGTGCCTCACGTGGTATATACAGACATCTTGGTGACAGAACAGGTTTACTGCTTAAGTGTGACATTTTACCATGAGAAACTGCTACTTGTTGCGACATGTTCGGAGACGTCCTTCTCGGTCCAAGAAGACTACATACATGACGACATGTAATCGGTGACAAGTGAGAACATGCTAAAGACAGGATGACACAGGAACCGCAACCTAACACGGATATTGCAGCATCCATAAATGAAAATTTACAGGGGTCATATTAACCCCTCCTGCTGTTTTAGGGGTAATAACATGAAATTTCACAGAAATATATTATATTTTGTACATTTCAATATACCATTTTAAAAAGAAGAAAGAATTACGAAAAGTCACAAAATTACGATGAAAAAATAAGAAAAACGGGATAGTTTTCAAAGAAACGATGAAGGTAGGGGTCATTTTGACCCTTCCCGCTGTTCTAGTGTAAAAATTGAAACTGTGGACAATAAAGCATAAATTCCAGAAGTAATGCACAATAAAGCATAATTTCTTCAGAGTAAGTATTTTAGAATGCAATCCCTAAAAGAAAGAAATGCAACCCCTATAAAACTAAAATAAGATCACCCAATATGTGAAGGTTGAAGTAGAGTGAGACAAGACAACTGGGTGTACGTAAACCCTCCTTCTCTGCTTTGCTGCCTAGCAGACTATTTTTTCTCACTTCTAATTGGGACAGGGAGTTATGAGTTGTTACCAGCATGGAAGGACAACTCATTTGACTACTAGAAAGGCATCTAATGGAACAAAATCTTCACCAGTCTGTTTACTATAGTAAAAGATGAGTCAAGAAATAAATCATCCAAACATTGCTAGTTTCATAATGTAAATCATTATTTTTTTGGTGATATATTACCTTATTGAAAGTAAATTGTAAATGTGATTAAAGAAAAGTGTGTAAAATGCTCCACTGTGCTTTGCACCATGCCAGGAAGGCGTATAGGGGGTGTGGAGTTTTTTGATCACAGCCAAAGGTCGGGGTGAGGTGATCAGCACCATGCCCCTGGCTGCCTTTACCCCTCAGTGTTTCCTCCAGGTATCCACTTCGTAAGATGCTGGGTGGGCGTTGGAGCCACTTAAACAAGTAGAAAAAATCCTGGTTCTTGCCCACCGGGGATCGATGCCCTAACGACTGAACTACTGCGGCTACCACAAATATGCTTTACTAACACTTTTATTTTAACAAAAATATGAAAACAAATACAGAAGTTTCACCTATGATGTAAAGCTGAAATGCTGCTACATAAAACTTTTATGCATTAGCTAAAGTTAAAAGCAATGTATTCCATGAAGAAATATCATTTACATTTAAACTTCTGTAACTAATAGTAAATTTTACATCATATTATTATTAATTGAAAGAAATTAGTAACATTACTATAAAGTCTGATTTGTCAGAAGATAATAAAAAAGGAAGTATAATCTGGATCGCTCTGTTTATCACTATTTTGCTTTATTAATTTCATACATGAATCATTATTGACTGCACCTGCATTTGAATGATTTCTGTATGTGGTGTGCATAGTTCATAAATATCTGTTGGTATAACTCAATCAAGCATTGGTTTGATTTTGATTTGGTTTATTTTACTTCCCTTTTCTGCCACTTTTGGCTAATTGCGAAGATGAGGATGAATGATGAAATTGATGAATGACACTCGCAAACATCCATGCCCAAGCCAGGATTCAAACCCAGGACCTCTGGCGTTGTAGCACAATGTGCTAACCACTCTGCCATGGAGTCCGGCAATCAAGCATTGGAATTTAGAATTTTGTGGAATTTTATGGTTGATAAACTAATGCACAAGACTTAACATGGATAATGATAAGAATATTCTGTATATTGAAGGAATTGAGAGGGGGACACAAGCTCATAATTGGGCATATAATTAGTGTGAATTTATCAATGGGTAGTAAAATAACAATGTTTCAATATGCAGGTGATGTACTTAGGGTTACCAGATGTCCTATTTTTCCTGGACATGTTCCATATTCTAGTTTTATGTCCAGCATTGAGGATGAATTTTTAAAAATCGTACGTGCCCCACACATTGGCCATCTCATATTTTGCATTAAGAAAATGTTTCTTTCAGTTGAGAAACAAAATCAGGAAAATATGGGAAATGTTGAGAGATTGCTTTAAATTATAGGTGTATTTGATCCTGATATGTTGGTACTGGGATCATGGGGAAACAACTTGCTGATTTTTTCGGCCATGAACAGTCTGGAAATTGATTGGTCTTGTATTAAAAGTTCTCAATTCTTGATGTTTTCTGCACAAAAGGTGTTGGAATTTTCTTGAAAATGTAAAGTTCATTGCAGAAATTTGAATGCCAACACTCCGAGGAAAAATAGTGCATAGAATTTGCGATTTTCACAGTGGCGGGAAATATTCAACATTTCCTGTCCTGCACACCCTTATTTGAAATGCCATTATTTTAACTGGAAATGTATAAATTTCACATTCTTGCTAACATTTGCTAGTAATTCATATTATTTACTGCACTATATTTTGGGACAGTGTATCCAACTTTTCGCTTATAGTGAAGTGGCAACCGTAGTTGTACCGAAACACACCACTAATACACAACACAAAAAAATAGACATTACCTTAAGTGAGAAACTGTAAATAAATTAACGTGTTGTGAAGGTGTGAAAGGTATAGCTCTTTAAAAAACACTCCTATTGTTATTGCACAGTGTGTCTTGTGCACGTGTATTGTAGCCACTTCTTTCCAATTCCAACTATTAGATGATACATATATGCATGTAACACTAAAGAACAGCTTTCTCTACTGGATTTCATGATTTTCATGGGAGACCCCAACAAGCCAACATCCCCCCCCCCACCAATCTTATAATAATAAGTGTGGCAAAATTTAGTTTTAAGAAATATTTCCACAAATAAGGGGAAGGGAGATTGTCTACATCACAAAATTCAAAGACTGATTTGTGTAATGAATATGAAAACAGTGCACTTTGCATGAGAAATACAACTATGAAAAATATTTTGTGTAATTGAAACTTTATATATTGTAAATTATATAGTATGACGATGGAACGTGATGAAAAGAGAAGAAAGTGAGACTAAATATCGAGAAGACAATTCAGTCTAATCTCTCCCAACTAATCATTCACTTTGATAAATGTCCTCAGTTAAATATGAAGTCTTGATTGGCACATCATTTTATGTATATACCTGTCAAAAATTCAAATCAATGTTATAGCTCAGTAGGAAGCTGAGGATATATGTTGAAAAGGAATACCAGCTTACATATGCTGACGAATAGTGTTTATATAATATAAAATAAATATTTTTATAATTATTATATTGATAAAAAACTAGAAATAACAAAAGTAACAAGAGCATCAAATTATGCATTTGTTTACAAGAACATTTATAACATATAAATGTTATTTATATGAAGAAAATATTTCTTTATTATCTCCTTGTGAGGTAGAGTAAGTATTTTTCTTAATATTTTGGCATGCATCAGTTGTACATCTGAGTATACTCAATATGTCAATTTCTTCAACCAGGTTTACAAGATGGCTTCCATTCTTCAATTATTAAAACTCCACATATGGTTAATTCACATTCCAAATGCAGAAGATATTTCTCTCACTTAGTCTTATTTCTCAAAACATTCATTTGAGGTAATGCATTATTCATCTACTAGGTAGATAATGCAGATGCAAGCAGATAATAATTTCATGCTTCCAATTTTTAAACTTGGCACTTTTCACAAGTTCCAAATCTTTTTTTTTAATGATTATGCCATTATAAAAGCATTTTCAAGCTTCTGTTATCAACAAAATGTCTCTATATAGTTTAAACAAACTATTAAAGATTAACTTGTAAAGTATAATCTTTCAAAATATCAAGATTTATACCAATATCCCTCCTTCACCAATAGCCACATTTTTACATCATGAGATTCCTCCAAAGTCACAGACAACTAGTATCAGAGTAACTAGTTCAAGCCCAATTTTTTAGTATGTGTTATCTTCAATTGTTTTTGTTTTATATTTTTGTCAATAAGTGCTTAACAGCTTGAATGTTTGTGTAGTAAATGTACATATTTGTTCTGCTACAGCTATTTTACAATGTATATCACAATATACTTATCTAATGATTACAATTACCATTTTTTGAATGTTGATACAAAATACCAAGAATGACATCATAATATACATTGGACAATTTTAAAGAGTTGACCATTGTATATAAATCTTGATGCCAATGCAAATGTACACAATTTCAATAAATTTAATTATAAATTTGAATGTATCATATCTTTCTTGTCTGAAAGAACACATATGATTGAAGATATTTGTTTTTCATATTGCCAGTCAAAAATAACTGTTATGAATATGAATTCAAAATATTGCACAATTTGATAATTTTGTCATGATATACAAATTGGCTTTTTTAAAAATCATATTTAATAAAATTAGTTTAAATAGTAATTTCAGACACTTAATTGCATTATATGAATAAAATTTTGAGCAATCATATGACTAAATTATTATAAATATTACACAAATGTGGAACTTTGAACTTAGCCTAACCATTTTCAAATGTTGTTATGACAATGTACTATTTTTATTGTCATAATAGAAATTAATTGGTATGGCATAAAGTAATTATGCTTTTAGTGGCTATTTTTGTTACTACTTCAATGGATGCTACATTATTATTTTTTCAGTATGTGTTAATAAATAATTATCTTTAAGATTAAATATTCTCTTATTCATTCAACAGACTTCTGGTGGTCATCTAATATTTTATCAGCTGGGAGTGTCAGAAGATCAGAAAGGATTGTACGAACAGCAGGATTCACCTCATCTAAATCTTAGGAGAGACAGTGCAGAACTATTTATTAAGGAAGTCATTCCTCCATTATATCTCACTGTTGTAAGTATTTTGCATTTATTACATGTTTATACTAATTTAGTTTTTACTTATAGACTCGGAAACCCAAGTTGATCCATGACACTTGACTATTGATTGTATTAAATACTATGTCTCAGCTCTCATAGTTAATAAAATAAAATAACAAAATTTATAGATAAAACATTCATTTTTGTAACACATCATACCTTTTCATATTCCTTTGGAAAGGAATTGTGCACAGTGTTTCTGGAATCACTGGATTGGAAAATGAGGCAGAGAAATTTGCGTTATGCCCATACTTAAACTTTTGTGATATGAATTTTCTGAACCACAACCACATTGATTCCATTAAATAGTGGTAAAAAGCAATTACAACAAATTGGAAATGATAAACTTTATTCATTGGATAAACCTTGCAGTTGGGGCAAAGAGTCATTTTGTCGCCAAAAAAAAAAAAAAAAGATTTATTACAGCTTCAAATAAGATACATGCAGTGTGTTCATCTATATGTGTTGAAAGTACATGGTAGCATTTCTTTTATCTCTTAGTACCAGGAACTGCAAGTAGCAGGAGGAATAACCAGCATGGTGTGCATCCGAGATGAGCTGATGATCACCACAACAAGAAACCAGATCCTTCGTTACAGGTGGAATGGCGAGATTAATAGGGACTACTGCCTCGATTTAAGCAGGGTTCCCTTTTGTGTGGATCAGCAGGTTTCGAAGGGTAGGTGTCAACAGAGAGACTTGATAAAAGATAAGATTGTGCTTTGGTTAAATAAAATATATTGACCCAATATCGAAACTGGGAACATGATTGATTCATTATGTTTATTTTACTTTGCATTTCTGCCACTTTTGGCTAATCGTGAACATGAGGATGAGTGATGATGGATGAAATTGACGAAGAGGAACAAATAACACCAATGCCCAGCCTGGGATTCAAACCATGGACCTCTGGCGTTGTTCGTACCACGGAGGCCAGCAAAACTTGGAACTAGAACAACCCATGCAGTATCATGTGTTCAGAATGTTAAGTTTATAATATGTGTGTGTGTGTGTGTGGAAGGTAGTGAAGTTATTGTGATTTGCATTTTAATTCAAGCCATAGGGACTGGCATGGGTATTGCTATGAGAGATCAAACTGGGTAGTCAGTGTCATTTGTGATGAGCATTGTTCATTTCAAATTTAAAGAATTGCAAGAAGCTCTTCTGGAACCATTTACAGTGGCAGAATTTGAAATCATGACATTTTCACCTGGTTCCTGTATTTTTCAATAAATTTTTCGACCTGGCTCATTATTCCTCTGGAACAGTGGTGGGGATTAAGGGGGGGCAAAGGGGAGCAGTTGTCCCCCACTTTTTGCCACTTTTGCCCCAAAACTATGCTAAACCTTATCTACCAATGGAAAGTAAACTGTCCTTGTCCCCCCCCCCCCCCCTAGTTTTGGAACCCAAAACTGGGTCCAACTGCTCTGGAATAAAATACTTCGTAATTTTCAAAGATTTTTTTCCAAACGTGGTGTGTAAAAGTTAATAACAAAGCAGAAAGCCATGAATTTCAGAATATTACCAGTATGAAATGTGAAAGAAAAACACTTGTGCTAAAGAGGTGTAAGTGATGACACTTTTAGAGGACACCGAAATGTCAACCGCACTTCCACGTAGTGCAACATGGACTGCATTTTGCAGGCTCTGACATCTGGGCCCATGGTCAGTATAATCCTCTATGGCAGTGTTCCACAACCTTTTTTACTCACTGCACACCCCAGGCGGGCCTAGACTCAACACGGCACACCAAAATGTCTGTCCCCTCAAAATCATATGAATCTTAATATAATTACGAAATATTACGTCGTTATGTCATCAATATTATTATTATTATCATTGTTGTTATTATTATTATTATAAAACATGAATAGACTTATGCATTTATTAAAAATTTATTAACTTTAATTCACTGTAGAAAACACACATTTCTAATACGAATTTTAAAGTAAATAACTCTACTCATACCTTCAATGTGATACTTGGGCCTGCTTAGCTGCACACAGAAAGCTGATTCGTGGTGGAATTGTTGACAAAGCAAGCCTCATTTCTTCATGGATGGATTTGAGTCTCTCTCTCTTTGATGTTTTTTTTGCAGTCAACGTCGAGAAGCCCAGTTCATACAAATAAGTAGTTGAAAATGGTAATAACACATTAACTGCCATCTCGGAGATAGCCGGGTATTCACTGCTTATTGACAACCAAAATGTATCCAAACGCACTTCGAAAAAATGTAATTTCAATGTTCTGTGTGCTTTCAAATCTGCCAGTTCCTCTTGTAAGCGTAAATTTTTCGGAAGATATTTCGAATCCATATTGAATGGATCACGAACCCAGTCAAAATCTTCAACGCTCTCTCCAAAATATTGTTTGAAAGTGTGCTGCAAGAGTACTAAATGTTCTTTAATTAAGTCCATCAACCCCTTGTTATCGTCAGCAAGGGGCCATACAGTTTGGAACATCTCATACGATCCATTTTCAATTGTCTGTATCCACAAGTTCAACTTATTAATAAATCCTTGAATCTTATCCATACTAGTCAGAATATTTTAGTTTCTACCTTGCATTTTTCTGTTTAGTTCATTCAAGTGTACGAAAATATCGGAAAGATATGCCAACTTAGATACCCATGCAAATAAATCCGTATACTCATGCCCCTCAATAGTCAAAAATGAAAGTACCTCCTCTTTAAGTTCAAACATTCGCGTTAACGCTTTACCTCGAGATAACCACCGTACTTCTCTATGTAGCAGAAGTGTAGTGTGTTCTGATCCCATTTCTTGACACAAAACGTTAAAAAGTCGCATATTTAGGGGCTTGATGAAGTTCATGACTTTTACAACTTCGTCCATCACAATTTTCAGAGGAGATGGCAAAGACTTAGCAACAATAGAATGAGACAATGGTCGGTTCGTAAGTTAGGATTTACTTCGCGTACTTTACCCACGAATCCTTTCACTCGGCCTGTCATAGAAGCACTGTCTGTACAAACAGTGACGCAGTCCTCCCATGTTAATTCATTACGGACCACATATTCATTAGTCGTACAAAATATTTCTTCACCGGTTGCTCGTTCGGGTAGTTATTTGCAAAAAAAGAAATTACTTGCAATTACATCCCCATCAACATAACTTATGTAGGAGAGAAGTTGTGTGTGACCTCCAATATCGGTGGACTCGTCGATCTGAAGTGAGAACTTTCGACTGCTCTTTATTTTCTCCTTCATAATGTCTTCGATGTCACTAACTCAGCAGCTGATTGTGTCAGCAGAGAGAGGAATTTTTGAAATTTCAGTAGCAGCTTCTGAACCCAGGACTATTTTTATCATTTCTTTACACGCGGGCATTAACAGCATTTCTGCTGTTGTGTGTGGTTTTTTGGCCTTTACGATAAGTTCAGCTACCTTATAGCTAGCTTCCTGTACTTTTTGCGAAACACGTACTGACGTAGTCATGAGCGTCACTTGTTTTTTATTTTGTTCCAACAACCGACGAAAATAATTCACATCTTTACTTAACAGAGAGGAATGTTTTGTTGACAAATGTCATTTTAATTTACTGGGAACCATAGCAGCATTACTGAGTTTTTCACCACACACAACACATTCAGGGATTGAGCATGTTTTGTCACCACACCAAAAAAACCCGTAAGATAAATAGTTTTCACTATATTCCGGTGAACTACTTTCTGTTTCTTTCTTTCGGGCTCGATGGTTTCACTACTTGCACTCGAGGACGGACCACTCCGTACAAGGAACTTATCCATATCGAAAAAAGTTAATAGTAAGACTGGTGTAGCAATCCAATATTCACACTACTGCAGAGCACAGCTGTGATAGAACTGAACTGAAATACTGTAATTGTTGTCTGACAATGTGTGGGTCCTTCGGCGAAAGAAAAAAGCAATAAAGTTTAAGAAGCGCCGACAGACAGGCACAAAACAGCCAGCCGTACACAAAAGATGCAGTGTTACTAACAAAGAACTCTCTTGAATAGCTCTGTTGTATGATTGGTGCGGGCCGCTAAATGGCTTGCTAAAAGTCTTACGTGGCTTTCTTTGCGGTGAACACAAAGCTTGCCGCCTGTAACCCATCAAACCGGCCCAATATTACAGGCGAGAATACATATAAGATGAGCAAACTATAACAATATTGAGTAAATAAATTACATTAATTTCTATGAAAATATAAATGTTATCAGCAAGAATAAACAAGCACCTTCTTACTTAAAATCTACAATTAATTTCTTACAATATTATAATAGTAGGTAAAAGTTCACGTCACACCTTTCACCTTGTGACGGCACACCGGTTGTGGAACACTGCTCTATGGGACTTCTTTCCATGTGTGTTTCTCTCTTTATCTATTTCATCTTGTTACGATTCATCCTCATCTTTGCTATTAGCGTCAAGTGGCAGAAATGGGAAGTAAAATGAATCAACTATCGAACAAACAAACTTCTTAAGTAATGAAGTCCAGTGTTGGCATACACATACTGTTTTCCTCTAGCTTTCACCACATCATGAGGCTACATCAGGAGATAAGACAAGACTAGTCAAATTTTAAAACATGGGAAGGTAAGTTAGGTTAAAAAAGTTAAAATGGTAAAATACAATGCAGCGCCCTGTCACTCTTCCTACCCCAATCTTTTTTAACCTGTAACTGGCGTATCATGGTCCCTGGTACCCGTGGCCTAGAACAACGCTCTCGTTCTCTGTAGCAGTAACATGTACTTCCCTGTCCTTTTCGAAAGCTTCATATTTTGGAATATCACATAACCTTCCACTTTGCTAGCTGCGTTTTAGTTTCAGAGGAATAGACACCTGAGAGTCCCACGAACCATGCGGTGCTGTTTGCATAAGTCTTTTGGCAAGGAACCTTGTTCGAGAATCAGAGTTGATGATCCGTTTTTTTTTTAGTGAATATATTCTTGAAATTAAAAATAAATAAGTTGCAAATGGAAGTGATTTATCAGATTTGGAGTCTGATCATAAAAGTGATAATGAAGTACTTATCTCCACTGACTATCACTACGATCAATTGGCCTTTCCCCTCATTTTGACATTGTGCAGAATTTTTGTTTGTGTGAATTTTTTATGTGATTTTGTTTTCATTGGGTAACTACATGCATGTTCTGTGATAATTGAACAACTAAATGATTTTTGTATCTTACAGTCCCCTGAACCATTTACGAAAAACAAACAGTTTTTTGTAGTGTTAGATAGATTGAGTATTAAAAACCGCAATAACTGAAATTGTGGACAAAAATTTATCGTAATTCCATAAGGAAAATACGAAATAGATGATAATTTGTGAAAAAGTTTTCTACTGTTTTGATAACTTATGTAAATACTGAATTCAAGTTGGTGGTCCACTGGACCATGCCATGCCATTTGCGTTACAATGTGGCACCATGCCAGTTACGGGTTAACCTAACATCTCCCCATGTTGTAAACTTTGGCTATTCTTGTCTTATCTCCAATGAAACTGGACTTCATTTCTTAGTGAAATGATGGCATATGGTGTAAGTTATGCCTTATCTAAACAAACTTATGCTGGATATTTACTCACTGTGGTGTATTGAGTATAGTCTCCCAAGGAAAGAATAATGATAATTGCGATGATGATAAATTGGCAATAAACCAATAGTTTATTATTAATAATTTACTATTTACACTATTCAATTTTATAACAAGGAACTGACTCTCCATACAAAAGTTTCTGGTTATGACCATGGAGGTTGGCGCAATGATAGATCATTGGCATGCAACGACAGACCCAGGTTCTTTTCCTGATTGAATCGCAATCTTCATGTCACTTTTCAGTAAATTATATATTCTGTATATCATAAGCTATTTTATATATCTGGTGCAGTTGAATTTCTTGTTGAAGCTTCCAGCGGTATGGTGATTATTCCTGTAACATAATCAGAGAGGTGTGAAAAAAAAAAAAAATAGGTGGGAGATCTCTTCAGCCTCAGCTATTCATGCAATGCCATGTGCCAGTGTCAGATGCAATAATATTTTCTATCATGGCATAACAAATTTTGATGAAGATTATTTGTATTACAAATACATCTCTTGGAAAAAAGAATTGCACCTTCGTAGTATTGAATGATCAGAAATATAGACCAGTTATACCAGAGAAGGGAACATTGTTTTTGATATGAGAATCAAAGTCCAGAAAATAAATGCTGAGATAGCATATACATTTGCAATGGATTTTACTTTCTTGTGTGTACTTATACTGCATTTGTGACTTGAAAGAGATGAAAAGGTGAACGCTTCTACAAATAGCATATTTTTTATTATTCACAGTATTTTAAGAATGGTTAATATTTCTCATATTCAGAGTGCAATTCCACACAAACACACACATCTTCAGAATGTGTTCTTCGTTGAAATATTTTTTGGTGTGGTTGTTTTTGAAGTACTAAGTGAGTAAATAACCAGTGTGAATTATAAAATTGTTGAAGTAACCATGAAATATAGGCTTTTTATTTGTTTTTCAGCTGTGCCCATAATGGAATCCAATACATATGTTATTGATATTGAGTACTCTCCTCTTGTTGGTGGCTTTGCGATAGTGTTAAATGATGGAAGAGCTGCGTTTCTTACAGCTTCTTCACTGAAATTTGATCCTAATGTAAGTATACAATATGTCCTTGTAACATAAAATGCAATTGGTGTAATGTGCTCTCCTTCTCTCTCTAGCCAATCACGAAAGTATTTTACTAGGCAAAATGAGGAAATGGAAAGTGGAGATGCAGTGCTCACCCACACCCCAGTGGCGTGCAACTAAAATATTGGGGCCCCTTATTAAAAAAAACATGTCGCATTTTCAATGTAGAAGATAGATAGATCAGCGTCACATAGAGTAGAGGCACAGAATACTGACCGTAGCATCTCTATGGTCAGCGTTGCCAGAAACAGTTGATAGAGAACAAAAAGTGCTTTAACCAATGTTTACTGTAAGGTGGGTGGGTAGTTTCGGGGAGGAGAGGAAAGGGTTACTGGTTGGCTAGGTTGAGTTGGGGGGGGGGGTATAGTGGCTTGCATGCCTGCTATATAGGCCCTTTCCCATCGCCTGCGGAAAGATGTGTCAGAGCAGGGGGGTAAAAGATGGATGATGGCAACATGGAAACAGTTATTGAAGGTGATGTTATGGCTGTTGGTGTGGATGGCAACTGTGAAATCGGAGTTTTGGGTGGAGGAACGGTGATTATTAATCCTTAGGATCAAGGGGGTGGAGGTTTTGCCTAAGTAGAAGTTGCCGCAGATTTGGCAGATGAGGGTATAAATCAGGTTGGATGAGTGGCAGGTGCCGTTAGGCTGAAGGGTGAACTCACCTGCCGATGTGGGCATCAGGAGGTGGGGAGGTGATAAGTATGGGGCAGGTCTTGCATCAGGGTTTGTTGCACCTGTGAGTGGGGGGGGGGAGTGGTGTGGAAGGGGTGGGGGTGTTTGGGACCAAGATGTTTTGGAGATTGGGGGGCGGGCGACGGAAGATGACCCTCGGTTTATCCTGAAAGATGTCCCTGGTGTCAGGATCACTGTACAGGATGGGGAGGAGGGAGTGGAGGGTATGTCTGATTTTCGTAATGTGGGTGATCAGAGCTGGAAGGTTGGTTTTAGGTTTGTTGCGGTTGTGGGAGGTGGCTCTAGTGATTTGTTTGTTGATGATGGTGGAGGGGTAGCCACGGCTGGTTAGGGCTTGGTGCAGGCATAGGTTGTAGTTTTGGCAGGATGAGGGGGATGAGTTGAGGCGCTGGCCTCTGAGAGCAAGGGAAAATGGGATGGCTTTTTTGGTGTGGTAGGGGTGTGAGCTGGAGTAGTGGAGATACTGGAGGTGGTTGGTCGGTTTGATGTGTATGGAATTTCCAAATGGTCTCCTGAAATGTGGATGTCCACATCTAGGAAGGTCACTTGGTCTTTGGAGTGGAACCAGGTGAATTTGAGGGTAGTGATGACGTCAGAGGGTAGCGGACGTGCAACAGTTAGCTAACCCCCTTCATTTTGATGTGTTTAATAATTAGAAGAGAATTGAAGTACCTTGTCACACTATAGTTAAAAATCTAAAATAATCTGTGACACGTAACAGGTGTGAGCTATGTGGGAAATTTGTCTTGGTTCTTATTTGAATATGAAAAGCCTTGGGCCCCCTTTGAAAATATTTGATGGGAAGTTATATTTTAAATACCACACACAAAACTAATGTTAGTGGTAAAAGTTCATGAATTACCAAGTTTTCTTGTTTGTGTGGCAATAAAAAACAGACTGTCTGAGCAACTGAATCTTCCTACTGGATTTATAACTGCAGACAATTTATATTCTAAAAATTCTGACAATTGGTATATCTATAAAGGTGTGAGATGAGGGTTTTTTCTTCCTATTTTAGGCCATCTTCAAGCAAGATAATTAATACGGCATTTCTGAGGGCTCACAGGTTAAGTTGCCAGAAACCTTTAATTGAGCCAGTATGCTCCTGATTTAGGGTTCCCAGACGTCCCGTAAAATACGGGAACATTCAGTTTTTTGTTAAGGTGTCCCATTGTCCCGACAAAAGTCCTTGGGACAGCTTAGGGTCCCAAATTTCAACGATAGGAATCCGATAGAAAATAAGTAATAGAGTTTGTTATGTGTATTCCTGGTACTACTTCAAATGTAGCCAGTGGACCAATGAGAAAAACAAGCTGTTCTGTAAAAACTGTGAAATAATTTTTTGTTGAGGATTGTGTTTCATTTCACAGTAGTCTGCTTCAAAACAGTTAGATGAAAGACATATTGTGCATCGTAGCATTGAAAATTAAGTGTCCCATATTTTTTTCTGAATTATCTGGGAACCCTATACCCTTTTATTATCACAGAAATTTTCTTGTGGTATGTTACTGGGAACCCACTCGAGCACCTTCCACATGAAAATAAATAAAACAGTTGTGAAGTTATTTGTGGTGTCCACTGACTCTTATATTACAGTAACTCTATTGATACATATTCTAGGTTCACCGATCAGGCATTTCTATTTAGTGCTCTGTTCAGTGAATTTCGAGTTCAAATTTTGTCATTGTTGACCTACATTTGGTGTATGTTGTATTTTTAAAAAATAACTGACTGAATTTCTGAAATTATACAAAATTTCAGGAGTGCAGAGAAAACATTGCGTGGCCCTTACACCTCCCCCCCCCACTCACATTGCATGCGTTGCGGGGGTGTCTGCTATGTCACTGCTGCACACTCTTCCCAAGTTGTAATTTAATCTCCAATAATTTAATCTTTAATCGTTTTATGTTTTTTGCGGAAACCGTTTTGCAAAAGTTCTTGTGTTAGTGACTAGTGTGGAGTAAATTTGTGCTTTTCTGTGTAGCTTTTACCTATCCTGGGTTCTGCGTGAAGTTTTAATGTTCAGCAAGTACTGGAAGGAAGGAAAACACATTGTTTCTTGAAGTTACAACATCAATTGGTGAAATGAAACAAAAAAACATCAGAAGTACTAGTTGAGTGGCCGCGGTGACTCAGTTGGTAACGTGTCTGACTACCTTGCTAAAGGTTCTGGGTTCGATCCCTGGCTGGTTCAATTCCGGGAACTTTTCTAACGTTGGAAGCGGCCCCGACACCCACCCAGCATCGAATAACATGGGTACCTGGGGGAAACCCTGGGGGGTTAAAAGCGGTCAGGGACATGATGCTGATCACATCACCCCCACTCACGACGGATCAAGAAAGTGTGGGGCGTTACCCCCCACACCCCCTATATGCCTTCATGGATTTGAACATCACACAGTGCTCAAAGTGAGGGAATTACTGGAAAATTTTTGAGTCCTTTCTTGGTTGAAATGAAATGTGAAGAACTGGATGGATGCTTGTTTATGACACCAGTGAAGAAAATTTGTGTAAAGCTACCTCCTTTAACTAGGATAATTTGTGTAAGCATCCCCACCTGCTTCATTGTCTCCATTTTGAATGATACAAGAATAGAAAAAAATGTAGGAAGAAATACACAAGAATTTATTTTGCAAAAATAGGAGTGAGATTTTTACAATTTTACAATTTATTGATCTGTTGACTTAGATCAATAATTCCTATTATTCCTACAACAATTCCTATCATTCCACTGTTTCAAGTTTTGTAGTAGCAACATGAAAATAGTGTTTCCCCTCAATATTCTGCTGGAAGAATAGCCCATGTGTCAGCAATATGTGACATGCTGTAAAATAAAAATTGTCTTCATTATTAGAGGTGCATAAGAAACAAAAGAGTTACTTTATGCTATTTCCAGCTTTTAACAAAACAAAACACTTTTTGCAAGAACATTGTAAAGATGAAAATAAATGAATGTGGTCTACAGTTGTAACAAGCATTTAAATATGTTTCTTGAAATTATGTTTCAGGAGAACACATGCTCTTGTACTTAAACCATACCATAAACCTAAAACTAGGAACCATGTAACCATAAACTATAATAAATATCAATAACCTATGGCATAACAGCCCATAAGAGCCAGTGCCTACCTACTGACTGCCACCCTCACTCCCACCAGAAGTGGGTGAGTGATCATCTAACTCAGTTATGGGATGATATGAGGTCAGCACGACGGATCCCCTGTAGGTTTCCTATGACTGGGTTATGCTATTCATTCGTAGCTCCCCCATTTCCTCACGATGGTAAGTGGCCACTGGTCCCACAGGAGGAAAGTTATTATGCTTCTCCCAGGAGACTCAAACCTGCAAGGATCTTGTAACCGGAGCCCAAAGCATGACACCTTACACCACGTGCCCATGGTGCGAGACGTTATATAAACTAGAAAAAGAATTTTACAATGCAAGCAATACCTACATGGAAAAGGAAAAATAAAGGTGGTTTCATATACACAAATAACTGTCATATTACTTTTAAATTTTATGTCAGAAAACCTACAAGTGTACATGAATTTTGGCACGAGTGGAAACTGTATATATATATACTATGTATGTATGTGATATATATAAGTGATTTTGAATATGTAGCCGTTCATGTTTCACTTCTACATGTTGTATATCTACAATAAATTTCTTTACATGCATATTTTACATATCTTGTCCCACAACGTGAAGTGAAGTTGTTACAAAAAAGTAATGATTTTTTTCATTCTTTATTTTAGCAAGTCCAGGGGATTTGGGCTCAAAATATAGATGATGCTACTTGTGCTGCAGTGAATCACAAATTCCGATTAATAGCATTCGGTAGACGGAAGTAAGTATAGGTTGTTACGTACATGAATAGATAGACATATACTGGTTTAATTATACCAGTAATTTTGATATGTATGAAAAAGTTGAAACTTTCTAATTACTGGAAAATGTTTGAGTCCTTTCTTGGTTGAAATGAAATGTGAAAAACTGGAAGGATGCTTGTTTGTTTATTTTTTAAGATAAAGGAATACAGGTATGCCATGTTTTCTTCTTAATGATAGTAGCATAGTGGGTAAAACTATTACATTGTAATGAAAGGTTTCTGTGTTTACTGGTGGTGGATATTTCAAGGCTTTAAATCCCACTTTAAACTATAGGCAGAGTTCTGGTTAGCTTTATCAGTCATTTATTTGCTTAACTTAGTTTTCTAAAAATCAGAATTTTGTATTCTTTGTATTGGGAATAAGGTATTGTTACTAATACCACACATTTAAATGCAAAATAATTTACATAAAGATCAGGGATTTCCTCTCATTATATTTAGAATGCAAATAGCCACAAGTTCCGAAGAAACCCACAAATTTTTACTCAGTCAACCATATACACAAAGAACTCTGACAACATGAAGATACATCAAGTTACATTTTTATCAAAGTAAATCTATGAGAATGCATATATTAAAAGTAGTGGGTTTTGTGGTACGGACAGTGCGAGAAAGGAAGAGCATCCCCTCAAGCAGCTTTGCTACACTTAAAACTTGCTTAACATGAGCATATGAGTTTTTGAGCAAGTGTGGAATCTTGTCTAATTCAAGATTTTTGTAAAAATGCCCTCGGGAATTTTTCAGAAACGAAGAGCTTCCTCAGATTGATTTGTTTATACTTAAAACTTGCTCAACATGTTCATTTGTTTAAGTGTAGCACCTGCCTAACCCAAAGAGTTTTGTAATTCGGAAAGTATTAACTCTCCTCAAGCAGATTTACAAAAATTGCATCAGTTTGTCTATAAACTTGTATCCATACCCACTTATACATATTTACTTCAGGTTTAAGTTCAATTGGATACCATTCAATTTGATTATCTAATATTAAAACAATGCAATATGCAGAGCATACCTCTAGAATTGGTCCGTGTTTGCATGTTCCTTCCCCCTCTGCGTCAGTGTGTGGAATTCCCGAGACGGTAGTATTGATTTTTTTCCTCAGCGCATGTATTTACAGAAATTCCTGAATATTGCATCAGCCAGTTATGTGAGACTGACTGAGGGGAACAGACGTGTTGATACAGTGCTTCTCATACTTACTGGTTTAAATTCATATTGAACAATATTTGTTGTAATCCACTCATATTTAGAGTCAAGCTTATATTTGTCCCAGCCTGTTATACATAACAAGGTTATTGCTATTCAAGATATGCATGTTCGTGCAGGTATTTGCGCCGGGTCAGTGTGAATGATTTTCCACTTGTGGGCTATTGGTTTTACATTTGAATCCCAGGAAATTTTATATAAATACCAAAGCCAGAAATATTAAGTGTATACACACCTACACACATACACGCACATACAAATCACAGTGCTGAACCCAACTGATATTTTTTATCCAGTATAAAGTTTTGAATTGAAACCCAGGAAATTGTATATAATAAACAACAACAAAAATGCCGAATCAAAAATATTGTAATCAATGCAATAAAAATATATTTAGCTCTAATTGGGCCAGACATCAAAAAATTTGTAATCCGGACAAATACAAAACTCCCACAAAAATTTGCCCCAAATGCAATAGAAAATATAACATGGAATATTTCACATATAAACATAAAGATACTTGCTCAGCACAACCATCCACTTCTGCTCAGAAAAGAAGGCACGAAGCACCTGTTAATACCAGAGCGGCAAAACAGCTACGCCATGCACCTATCCGTAGCAGTTTTAATGCCCAACTTAGGGATTACCGGTTTGTATCAGAGCCAAGATGCGGCATTGAGAATTTCTTGAACAGTATAAATTCTGATCTGCAGGCAATTCTTAATGCACAAAATGGCTCTTATAAGCTATCCCTCAAATTGTTTGTACAATATAAGAAAGCAAATGGCACAAAATTTACACAGCCCCACATAACAGAAACTGTACCTGTATATTCAAATTCAAATTCAGACAAAATAATAGGCAATTTGATAGATCAATTAAATATCAAACACTCTGAATTTGCGGCAAAAGAGTCAGGATGGAGCCTATGCGGTTCATCACACAAGCTCTATGTTAATATTTCTGAATTCACTCCATTACAAGGATCCACTTATGTGCCATTGCCTGCTAATATCAAAAACAAAAGAGCCGTGGTCAATATAAAAAACGCCGACCAGAAATGCTTTTTGTGGTGTATATTAGCTGCTTTGTATCCAGTTTCAAGGAATCCTGAGAGAATAACTTATTACAAACAGCATGAACACGATTTTGATGATGTAATGGAGGGTTTGGAATACCCAATGTCAGTTCAGAATATTGATAAATTTGAAAAAAGGGCCAAACACATCAATGGCAAACAATTATCTATTAATGTATTTATTTGTTCCACTGGCAATTGCCCGATAGCACCTCTCAGAATCAGTACACTTGATGATGAATCTGCTATTCCGATTGATCTGCTCTTAATTGAAGGGGATAGCACATATCATTATATTCTGATACATAATCTTGAAGCTTTAGTGAGAACACAACTAGACAAATCCAATACAATATTCAAGTTGTGTAGAAGATGCTTAACTGTATTTGATGGTCAAAAAATGGTGAAGGGGGTTCGGGAAGAGAGTGCAGAAATTGCAAAAAACAAGTTAATTGAGCATCTGAAATACTGTGGCAATCATAAACCTGTTCATATGGTGATGCCCAATCCAAGTGAAAATTGCAAATTCAAAAAGTTTGAAGCCTCGTTGGAACACCCCGCATATATTGTCTGTGATTTTGAATCGAACCTCAATCCTCTTGCATTCTGTAGCCCAGATCCCGAAGAATCTTCAAGTACACCATACCAGCAACATGAACCTTCCAGTTTTTGTTGTGTGGTTATATGGGATGGTGTTGTTATTAAAGAATATTCATACAAGGGACCAAATGCCATCAAAATATTTGCATATATAATAGAAAATGTGTGCCGTGACATAGCATCTAACATCTTATTAAAATCAAAGCCTATGTTGCCTTTAACAGAGGAACAGATTGAAGATTTCAACAATGCAGAAAAATGCCCGGTATGTGATTGTGAATTTTCAGATACAAATATCAAGGTGAAACACCATTCTCATACAGATGGTCGATATAAACAGGCCCTCTGTAATAGCTGTAATATTAAGATCAAGAGACCAAGATTTGTCCCCATATTTTGCCACGGAGCATCCAATTATGATTTCCATCATCTGATCAGGTACGAGGGGTTTGACAAGCAGAATTTAAATATTTTAGCTGAAAATGATGAAAAATATATATCTATTAGCAAGATAATTAAAGTTGATGGTGTTCCTATTCACATAAGATTTCTTGATTCTTACAGATTTTTACCTGCTAGCCTGGCTACACTGGCCTCTCAATTATCTGATGATGACTTGAAAATCACACGTGCCTCGTTTCCAGATCAGGAGCTGAAATTAATTAGGCGGAAGGGTGTATATCCATACGACTATGTTACAGATTTTTCTAAATTTGATGAGTGTTCCCTGCCACCACAAGAAGCATTTTATAGCAAAATCAGAGGATCTGGAATTACTGATGAAGATTATCACCATGCCAAATTGATGTGGAACAGTTTTAAATGCAAGACATTTGGTGATTATCACATGGCTTATTTGAAACTTGATGTCACTCTCTCAACTGATATATTGCAAACATTCAGAAAATCTTCCATGCAAAATTATGGACTGGACCCAGTGTATTTTTACAGTGCCCCGGGCCTAGCATGGGCCGCAACGTTTTTCAACACCAAAAAGCCATTGGATCTGATCCACGATCAAGAAAAGTATCTGTTTATGGAGGAATGTATAAGAGGGGGGATGGTGCAATGTTCCCAGAGATATGCCAGAGCAAATAACAAGCATATGCCTGATTATGATCCAGCACGGCCATCAAATTATATACTGTATGTAGATGCAAACAACCTCTATGGTCACGCTATGATGGATAAATTGCCATATGCAGGGCTTGAGTGGGTTGAAGATTTCAATATTGAAGATCTTCAGAATTTTGATGACAGTGAATATGGCCTATTCTTAGAGGCTGATCTGATAATTCCTGATGATTTGCACAATAAATTTTCTGATCTGCCCCCAATTCCCGAGGTTCAGTGCTCACCTGGCTCTAAACAGAAGAAGCTCATGATGACTCTGGAGCCAAAACAGGGATATGTCATATATTACAAAAACCTCCAGTTCCTGATGAAGCATGGTGTTCAAGTGCCCAAAGTTGGAAAAGTCTTAAGGTTCAGGCATTCAGAATGGTTGAAACCTTATATTGATACAAACACGGAGCTTCGAACATCTGCAAAGAGCCAATTTGATAAGAGCTTGTTTAAATTGATGGTGAATTCAGTGTATGGCAAAACAATTGAAAATGTCAGGAAACATACCGATGTTAAAATAATTACTGACTCCAACCGGAGCAAAAAATTGGTTGCAAAGCCTAATTTCAATTACAGAAGAATTTATGATGAGCACATGGCACTTTTCAACATGATGAAAACAAAGATTAAGTTTGATAAACCTATTTATGTAGGGGCTGTGATATTGGAATTGTCCAAATTACATATGTTAACATTGTATTATGATGTGCTGAAACCTTTTTATGGTGATCGTGTAAAATTATTGTACATGGACACGGATAGTTTTATTCTTGAAATTCAAACAGAAGATGTTTATCAAGATATGTCACAGCCTGAATTGTTTCAATATTTTGATACCAGTGAACATACAAAGATTCAACATCACCACAACAAAAAGGTGCCTGGCAAGTTAAAAGATGAGACACTTGGTGATGTTATTGTGGAATTTGCTGGGTTAAGTGCCAAGATGTACAGTTTTAAAACATGTAGTGCTGTTGTCAAAAAAGCCAAGGGCATTGGCAGAGTTACTGTGGAAAAAGAGCTTGTATTTGAAGATTATAAAAATTGCATCAAATCACAGAATTCAATTAGAACATCAGAAAATAGAATTCAGAGTGAGAATCACTTATTGACTTCAAATATTGTAACAAAAGTGGCTCTGGACCCACATGATGATAAGAGATGCATTTTATCATGTGACATACATACTTTACCTTGGGGGCATTGTGATTTGAAAAGTGGGAAACAATGCCCAATTCCAGAGCATGATTTGAAATAAATAAACATGCCTATGAACTTATTTGGGTTCAAAAAACAGGCTATTATGGACCTGCCGACACCACAACCCTCTCCTGATTTACAATCTGTAATGTCTAAACTGAGTGGCTTGTTAATTATTCATCTGAACAGCATATTTACAGATAATGATGAAGAAACAGGCAAAACATTGTACATATTTAACAATAATTTAAATCATTACCAATTACCTGTAGGTGGTCAATTGCAATTTATTACAACTCCTGAGGGTGATGTCAAGATTTCAGTAGGGAGAAATATTTACAGAATTAAGCACTCAAACATGATTTCTGGCACTGTTTATACGGTTTCTGCTGGTGACTGCTTATATATTGAGGTCCCTGGATCCTATGACAAGCTTATACCCTTTTTTATAGAATTAAGAATCAGATACTCTATAATAAATAACCATTAAAAGAAAATGCCTAATGATATATTTGGCCATACAAGACATGAAGATCACAGTGATGAGATTCTTATGCTTGATGTCAGAGTCAAGAAATTAAGAAGTGATTTACAAGCTTTACAAACCACACTCAATGCCAGCCTTCAATTAGAAATTACAAATTTGCAATCACAATGCATGGACCCTCTTCTTAAAATTGATTCTGAACTCAAATTGCTGCTTCAGAAATATACTGATCTGGCAACATTGGATAATTTTCAAAGTTTAGAAGAAGCTGTAGCAGCTCTTCAAGCCAAATTTAAGACCCAGGCCACCAACTCCGAGCAATTGAAACAGCAATTGGAAGAACAGATTAATAATGTCCAGACACAGCTCCAAACAATTGTCAAAAGCATAAAATCACAAGAAGATTTTGATCTAGTGATTTCCACTCTAAAAGAACAGATTCAGTCACTCCAGATACCTAATCTGGATCCTCTGCACAATGCCATAGCCGAGGTTAAAGAAAAAATTGAGACACTTGAAAATTTTATGAACAACTTACCATCTTCTGATGCTTTGAATGCAATAACTCGGAGTGTTGCAAACATCAAGCTGCAACTTGAAACATATGAAGATTTTGGAAAAATTCAAAGTTCCATAACTCATCTTGAGGGTACAATAGCAGCAGTGCAAAGTGATTTGGCAAATGTACTAGAATCTCGCCTGCCTGGAATTGTAGATACCCTTGTCAGTGTCCAGCAACAAATCACAAAGCTTGAAAACCTCAACACCGAATCTGAACTATCTCATTTTCATCACTTGATCGATGATATCCAAACAAAACTTGAAATTTTACAACAATCCACACCCTCTCAGGCAGATATAGTCCTGCTCCAAAATGCTATGCAAAATGTGGCTGATGCTTCTGAATTAAATAATGTGAAATTGGCACTTGAATTTTTGCAGAATACAGTATCAAATCTGCCTACATCACAGGAACTTAAAAATATAAAGAGGGCAGTGAATAGGATATTGAAATCAGAAGATATCAAGAATATCCAAGCAGAGATCAAACAACTCACTCAGACAGTGGCCACTCTTCCAACCAATCAACATATTAATGAACTGCATGCCCTGTTTGAGGATATCAGAAGACAAGTCCATGATCTTACTGCTCAAAATTCAAAATTGGCAGTTGTTGAAAATTTACAGCAAATTGTAGCTAATATCAAGCAACAGCTAGGGACCATGGAATCCAATCAAGCAAATGCTTTGTCTGTTTTTGCCACCCAGCTTCAAGAGATTGTGCAACAATACAAGAGACTTGCTGTGGACATAAAAATAAAGCCAGGCCACGATGATGTTGTTAGAACCATCAATGAGCACCTTGAATCTGTAACAAGCAGATTGCTTACAGCAGAAAAAGAAATAACGGGCATAATCGAGAATCCAAAACATACAGTAATTCTTGAATTGTACAGCATTCCCAACAAAGAATATGATTCACCATTTACACCAGGTGGCAAAATATATATGCTGTCCCCTGCACAATTTTATTACCAGTTTTTTGTTGGAGGCACACTTAGACCAATCAAGATCAAATATTGGCATCAGCCACAGGCACATCACTACCCTACCCTATCAATAACAAATGCTGACAACAAACCAAAAATCACCAGTGTAGAGTTAGAGGATTTTACAGATCCCAATACATTAGAAACAGCCTATACTGAAGATGATGGCTCTCTGGAATTTAAAATACAAATAGGGGACAAATTATATTTAGAAAATCCTGTAGTCTCAGCTGCTGAACACCCCATAGTTGCAATATTCTTGTTTACATATCATGTCTAGACAAATTATTGTTGATGAATTACACAGACAGGCCAGACATAATTATAAGAGACTCCCAGTAGTCACAAAGGGCATAGATGATTTATGGCAGAGCGACTTGATTGAGTTGTCAACTGGACAGTTGAAAAACTTAGACAAAATCAACAAGGGCTACAAGTATCTACTCACTGTGATAGACACATTTTCAAAATTTGCCTGGGCTGTGCCACTCAAATCCAAGACTGGAAAATGTGTTACAGAAGCCTTCGGGACAATCATCAATCATTCAGGAAGATCCCCGCGCTATTTGCAAACAGATAATGGCAAAGAATTTTATAATTCAGTGTTTCAACAATTTATTAAAAGCCAGGCAATAAAACATTACTCGAGTTACAGTGACCTCAAAGCCTCAATTGTAGAGAGATTCAACAGAACCCTAAAAAATCTTATGTATAAACAATTTACCCTTCAAGGTAATTATAAATGGATTAATATTCTTCCAGAACTTCTACATAAATATAACAACTCGGTCCATTCCACAATCAACATGAAACCCTCTGAAGTAACTTCATCTGATGAGCAAAAATTGATCAGGACTGTTTATTATCCTAGATACCAGCCAACAACAAGAAGGGCCAAATACAGGGTGGGTGATCAAGTAAGAATCAGCAAATATAAGCACTTATTCAAGAGAGGCTTTACGAGAAACTGGAGTACCGAATTATTTACAGTAGTTCAAGTTAAACCCGGGACCCTTAACACATATATAATAAAAGATCACCGAGGAGAAATTCTCAAAGGCCGGTTCTATGAACAAGAGCTCAGCAAAACTAAACAGCCTGACACATATCTCATAGAAAAAATCATCCGCAGAAAAAGCAACAAGTTATTTGTCAAATGGCTGGGTCATCCGGAAAACAGCTGGATCGATGCAGACAAAGTGATAATATGAGCACCTGGGATGTTATAAAGAGGTTGCCAGAACCTGAACAGCAGAATAAGAGAAATGGCAACTTGCTGCCTGATAATATTAGGTGTCTTATTGTTGGGCCATCTGCTTGTGGTAAAACTACACTAATGGTTGATAATTTTTTATTGGCACCCAACTGGTTAGACTGGAAAAACAGGCACTTGTATGTTTTCTCTAAGAGCTTGGAACAATTAAAATATCAGCAGCTGATGAAGCTATATGATGGATTGGATATTGCCACTTTTGAACCAGATGTTAAGCCATTAGATGAATGTCTCGATAATTCTGTTGTTGTGTTTGATGACGTTATACTGGATAATCAAAACAAGGTTAGAAATTTCTTTACACAGGGCCGGCACAAAAATATTGACTGCTTCTACCTGGCACAGACTTTTTCTAAAATTCCGAAGCAACTGATCCGAGACAACAGCAATTTTATATGTGTGTTTCATCAAGATCATACCAACCTCAAACACATACACGATGAATATGTAGGTGGGGACTTGAGCTACAATGATTTTTCTAAATTTTGCAGCAAGTGCTGGAACCAGGACAGTTATGGGTTTGTCACAATTGATATGACAAGAACACCTAAAACTGGCAAATACAGAAATAAAATCAACGATTTTCTAGACGTTGAGACATAAATAAACAACCATGAAACGACCAGTCATTGATGATCTTAAGTTAAGAGATTATCTTGTAAAAAGATTTAAGGGATGGAAATCAGAGAACCGGGGAATTTATGAAAAACACAAACAAACAGAACAGCCTGTAATTGATGCTATTAATAATTTAGGTAAGAATATCAAAACTGTTACAGAGCAAAATCAAGATTTGATCACGGAGCTTGTACCTGTAGCTGCAAGGAACATATTAGATTATCCATTCACCCCACTTTCCAGTATTCATACACCTAGTCCTGTTGCTCCTAGAAGAATTGAAGCTACACAGGATCCTATTGAATTGGGTCTTCTTGCTCAAAAATATTTAACCACACCTAAAGACAACAAAGATGAGGTCTTTGGCTTATATGCCGACACAGAGCTTGATGGCAGCATTATTCATAGAATCGGTAATTTCAGAGTAACTTTTATGGGGGATGATATAATTGTATATTCAGAATCTCGTCTCGGAGAAAAAGGTGCTTTTGTTAAGTACACCGGCACACCTGGATTGTGGGAACTGATAACTAGGAAAAGGCCTGGCAGCTATACAGATCAAGATTATGAGGATTACAAAGAAATATTAATAAAATCAGATGCCCTATACCAGAACAATGATCCCACACAAAAAAGGGTCAAGTCTAGCAGTGGGGCAAAATACAACAATTTAATCAAGCCCATATGGTCACAGATCAAGACTGGCAGTGGAATCAAACAATACAACACCCTGCCTAAAGAATTTGTGTGGGTTGATGATGTCAGGAAACTTGTGGATAGGTTATTGGTGATAGCTGGGGAGGAAAATGCTGGCAACCACAATTTTTACAATGAAAAGGTTGGAATTATGGACATGATAAGCACAAAATTGTCTAATTTTATAGTGAATGACCCTAAGGGGATTGGATATCTCATAAAAATTATTAATACTCTACCACCTAAATTTTGGAATATTTCTGAGGGTCGGGGCTTGGTTAATGACATTATAAACAAGCTGCCATTTGAACTACACATTCCAGGCTATCAGTATTGTGGTCCCGGTACAAAATTGGACCATAGATTAAACAGAGGGGATCCTGGTGTAAATCCCCTAGATGCTGCTTGTAGAGACCATGACATAGCATACAATACAGATTCTGATCTTGACAAGAGACATGTTGCAGACAAGAAATTAGAAGAGGCTGCATTTGGTAGATTTGCAAGCAAAGATGCTTCTTTGAGTGAGAAAATAGCAGCATTGGGGACCACCATAGCTATGAGCACCAAACAAAAACTGGGGTGGGGGTTGTGAATATGTATATAATAAACCTACAATGAAGGCCAAGGGTGTTATGTATCAAATACCTTATGCAGGTCTCAAATCTCTTAAAACTATTGACAGCCTTTTGACCAAAAAGCAGCGCAAGAAAAAAAGCTCTTGTCTTGCAAAGGGACATGGTATGAAATTGTTGCTTAGCACCCCCCAATTAAAAAAATTACAGCAATCTAGAAAAAAATCACATGTGGGGGGGTTTCATATTTACTATCCCTGCCATCTTAGCTGCTCTCGGGGCTGTTGGGAGCTTGGCTGGGGGATCAGCTGCCATAGCAAAAACAGTAATAGATGCCAAGAAAAATAGGGCAGAATTAGATGAGCAGAGGCGCCATAACCTGGCCATGGAGAAAAAAGGCAAAGGTGTTAAGAGAGCCATGAATAAGTTTAAAAAAAACAAGTGCCGCTTACAAACCAAGATATTGAAGCTTTAATCAAGCCATTGGGCATCAAACATTTTAGAGGTGTGTACATGTCTGATTCTTTACCGGAACAACCACTCAACAAAGAGTGTGGCATAGTTAATTTGGATGAGTACAAAAATCAGGGCACTCACTGGATTTGTTATCTTAAATATTTAAAAAATGAGGCATTTGTGTTTGATTCATTTGGAGGTGTTCCTCCTGAAAATTTAGTAAAATATCTAAAATCAGCTAATCTTTATTACAATAATGCCCGTATTCAAAACTTCAAAGATGTTAATTGCGGACATTTGTGTTTATCTGTTCTCAGATATATGTCTCAAATAAATAAACCATCAATTGAAAATTTTCAAAAAGCCCTGTGGTATCTGAAACATCATGGGGGTATTCCATCTCACCAGCCAAAATTCAATATTGAAACTCAAATTGCATGATGACATAGTGTATCCCAAAACAATAGCTCTCAGAGCATTTTACGGCATGTACTTGATACCTAATATTACACACCACAACAACACAATTGCAGTAGGGGATCAAAAAATTGTCATCACTCCAGGGCAATATAATCTATCCACTCTAAATGCTCAATTACCCAGAGGTGTAGTGTTAAGTCAAAATTCTGTCACTCACAGAGTAGAGATTGTGTCTGCTACAGAAACGGTGCATCTGGGTACTATAGGAGAGCTGTTGGGCTTTGAGAACAACACAAAACTTGAACCAGCCATCAAACACACTGCTATGAATATACCCAAATTCTTAGCCATAGAGACTCTGAATATTCACTGTAATGTGGCCGAGGGTATGATCACCAAATCAAATAGCATAGGCACTCACAAACAAACCGGCATCATTGCAACATTCAAACCTAATTCCGAATTCATGGAGCCAATCATCTACAATCCATCCCCAACATTATATTTTCCCGTGTGTCACAACAGAATAGATTACATTGAATTGATGGTCACTAATGAAAAAGAAGAATTAGTTGATTTTGCTGGAGCCACAACAACTGCTATCATAGAGATTAACATTTAAATAAAAATACATACAATGGAAAATATTGAGAGTTATGAGCTACAATCATTCCCCCCAAACAGGAGGACATTTGCAAATTTAAATCAACCCAACACGGAGGTTGAGGTTGATCTTGATGTAGGGGATGGCTTTATACACCCCCACAGAGCAGATCTATACATCAAATTTGATGTCGTAAAGCTCGATGGAACAGATTACCCGGCAAATACAAATATAAGACTTGTAGACAATTTTGTGCCGCATCTGTTCTCTGAAATTGAGATCAGAAAGCATGGCGTTGTTATAAACAGAATAGATTATCCCGGCATTACCTCCACGGCTTTGGCCACTCTAAAATTATCCAAAACCGAGGCTTCTTACTACAAAATAGGTGGATTTGAGGCTGGTGATAAAATATTATCTAAGAACCACACTGTGCTGTTCCCGATGCGCCTGTTGCCAGGATTCTTCTCAGATTACAAAGATATTATGTGGAAGGGTGGGTTAAGAATTACATTTAGAAGAGCTGCCAATGATAACAATGCTTTGATGAGGTACAGTGCGATAAACCCTACAGGAGAAGCTCTGCCCAATACCTTACCTGATGAGGGCAAGTGCATTATTCAGACTATGGAGTTAAGAATCCCCGTTGTTGAGTATGAAGCCAGTTACGCTCTTAAATACAAAGCAGATATCCTAAAAAATCCACAGGTTCCTCTGCAATTTTACACATATCAATGCGTACAGAAGGTTGCCACTGGTACCTATTATGAATTTGATGCAACAAATTCATTCTCCAGCATACAATTTGACATGCCCGATTTTGTGGTGGTACTGTTTCAGACTGGGAGACACAACAATCAGGAAAAAAATTCAAGTAGATTTGATAACTGCAACATCAAGAACATATATCTTAAAAATGGCAGAAATGAAGTCTTTCCTAGAGAAAATTACAATTTAGACATTTCCAAGGATGATTTTCTCAAATTATATGAAGCTTTTTCGGCTTTCAAAAGGGTCACTACCGGGAATACAGACCTGTACTACACACCAGATGAATTCAAGGAACGGAGACCCATGTTTGTCATCAACACTTCAAAAAGAAAACAAGTTGTGGTTAATGACAGAACAAACATTAAAATTATCTGTGAATTCCACGAGGCATTACCTGAAGACACCATATGCAGTGTCATTCTCATAGGTGAAAAATCATATATTTATGATGTGAGAAATGAGAGAGTCACAGAGCAGTTCTAGAAGCATGATTCTGGGCTTCCCCCATGGCGCAGTGGTAGCATCATTGCCTTGTAATCAAGAGGTCCCGGGTTCGATACCCGGTGGAGGCACAAGTGGCTCGGATCCCACTTTAAAACTGTAGGGCCAGTCCCGATTAGCCTTACTGTGCATAAAATGGACTTAAAACAGCAACTCGAACTAGCGACACGATTCAAACACAGAAACTCTTTGGATATAAAACAATACTTTACCGTCAGGAAATATATTACCTACCCATTTTATACCACCTCTGCTCGTAGCAGAAAAGCTTTTACCTACCCAGCACATCTGCCCTTGCAATTATTTTGTTGCAACAATACCAAACCTTTGCATGATAATATCCGAGAAGGCAATTCCTCAATATGATGGATGGTCCCTGAAAAGGGGGGCACAGTATAGATAAGAATTTCTCTTTGAGTTTCATGACAAATAACATGTAATTTCCCCTCGGAAAAGACACAATAGAGGCAATATCAATAGATATAATCACTCAGGCAAACAGAATGAAGGCAATTACTCTTTAATAATAAATAACTCTCTGAAAAGACGCAGTATAGATTATATCTATTGGCATACAACTCACGGGCATGCAATAATTTATTGTTGGCCGAAACATGGAACTGATCAAAAAGATTGGAAAGAACATGCAATGTTTACGTGACCTCCATTCTATTGTATTGATTATGCAGTTTTGCCCCCGTATTGTTGAGCTCCCAGATAACAAAACTCTGGTGATTCTTAATAGAGAATAGAGAATTTTTTACCAAATTTAAGATCTGGGAGCTATCAACAGGGCAAAATCTCACGTATGGAATGCCACATCTCTCAGGACTCGAACCCAAAGCCCCTTTGTTTACAAAACAACAATATTAACATTTTGCCATCAGATTTTATGAGGACTCAAACCCGAGCCTTTTGATTACAAGGCAATGCACCACACTCCACTCGGTCTCAGAACCCAATAGATATCAATTCAAGATTCCTGGGATTTTGACAGAAAAACATACTACAAGCTTAATTTCTGGTGTAGCCAAAAATTGACAAGCTTATGTACAAAAATCTGGATGATGCAAGTTTTAAGTATAAACAAATCAATCTGAGGAAGCTCTTCGTTTCTGAAAAATTCCCGAGGGCATTTTTACAAAAATCTTGGATTAGACAAGATTCCACACTTGCTCAAAAACTCATATGCTCATGTTAAGCAAGTTTTAAGTGTAGCAAAGCTGCTTAAGGGGATGCTCTTCCTTTCTCGCACTGTCCGTACCACAAAACCCACTACTATTAAAGGAAATATAATGTGCTGCTTTAAAGTGTTACACTGCAGTTTTAACACTAGAGATATTATGGACATTGTCATAGACTTTGAAGCATATAGCCATGCATAAGAGCATATTGTTCTGGGAAATAAGCAGCATAAGATGATTCACAATAAATTCACTCACCATTTGCGTAAAAGTTTGCCTTCCAAGCATATATTAACTGTCTTCGTCTACAAAGAGAGTTTAATGACTTAACACAGGAAATAAAAAAAGAAGAAAAAAATTATGTGAAAATGTAGCTTCCCTGAGTTTATTTGAGATAGTGTAAAAATATACTTGGGAACTACCTGAGATAATACAGAATAGTAAAGGAACAGGGTGGCTACTCACCGGGAATTCTACGTGAATTTTTCTCCGTAGATGTGAAAAATTGTAACTTTTCTTAATTCAACCAAATCCCATTGAATTTATTCATATTTATTAATGCCCTGAGGCAAGTTTTTTACAGTTGAGGCTTTATTTTTATAGAGGAAATAAAGCTGCATCGAAAATAAAACAATATTCTCATTCTATTTACTTTGTTAGTGGCCTTTGCTGGACAATCTATCTGAAGGACGGAAAATTATTGCAAGATGAGATATCTTGAAGTTTATTAGTTGATTCAAAATTCTTAACAGTTAACAATTTGTCGCAGATTAATATATCCCGTAACATTTGTGACTTGTCTTTGTAGATGTATTTCGATTTTGAGTATGTGAAATGGCAAATGTAAACTTTCACACCTTAAATTAAATATTTTAAGTATATCTACCGTTTAATTAAATTAGAATTTTTGGATAAATTGGAATCGCACAGACCCTTTATATTGTTAATATATTTGTGTGTGGGTCTGTGTGGGTGTGAGAGGAGGTAATACATAAGGTTTGAATAGAAATAACATCTCCTTGTACCCTTTGAATTTGTGGAAAGTTTGCCTTGAAAACCGGGAATTATACTTGAATTTTATCAAGGTCTTACAGTAGCCACCCTGGGGAAGCAATAGAAAAAATCTTCTTAATAGTGGATGTTCACTTTTAATTTCTTTTTGGTACAAATGGTGTTTATTTTTTATTTTGCAGCTCCCATGGAATTGTGTACTGCATTGATGAGAGTACAGGTGGTTTGGAAGCTTCACATCAAATTGTCCTGTCTAGCAAAGACTACCCAGGGTTCCCTGGGAAGGTGGAGTGCATGAAGTGGACGCCAGATGGTTGTGCTTTAGCAATAGCTTGGTCCAATGGTGGGCTCTCCTTGTGGAGCACTTTTGGAACTCTCTTAATGTGCAGCTTAGGATGGGACTACGGCCTACACGTTGATCTCATGAAATTTAACCCATTGCATATTCATAGTATGGTAAGTTTTTTCATAATTTGTTTTTAAAATATGTAGATCATATTTCTGGAAAGCGAATAGTGGGAATAATGAGAAGGTGAAGTTGGTGAGTACCTGTTCCAATGGTGAACTTGTGTTCACACTTTGATACAAATAAAGAAAAAACTTTTTCAGAAAGAGTGTAGGTGATTTATGGGGGCATGCATATTTTGTTTTTGAGGAAAAAACGAAATGTCAGAAAACACATTGTAGTGTTATTTTATCATGTTTTTGAAAGGTGTGAGATGCATTTTACTACAAAATGTGAAATAAACTCTTAAACACAAAAGTCTGAGGTCTGAATTAACCTGGGAGTTATGCAATTCACGGAAAATTGATTCATTCTGCTGTTAATATTGGAGAAGCAAAAATGGACTCCTTTATGCAGAAATAAACTTAATACTCTGATAACTACATAAATGTGCTATTAGAAGTGAAATGTTAATTTTGTGTAATAAGTGTAGTTTTTAAGTCAAATTTAGGATTATATTCACAATTTTAAAACCAAAATGTATTTTTATATACCACTTTCCTATTTTTCATCGCTATAGCACCGAAATTTTATTTTATTTACCGCTTTTGAACCCGAAATTGACTGTTTTGTACCGAAATTTTGCATTTTTATTTACCAAAATTGTACCCCTCTAGTGATTATATAATTATGTACACTGCTCAAAATAATTAGGGGATCAGGCAAAAATAAGAAGGGGATCAGACCAGATATCAAAACTCATGTAGGCATACTAATACCAGATCCTTTATTTCATTCTGAGATTACTTACAGTAAGATATGCTGTCATGATACCTGATGTTAATGACATTAATGACATGTGATGCTATATGACAATTAGAGCATCAGTAGAAAAGCACAAAAACAGACACAAACACTACAGCAACTCTCCTCAAGTACAGTGTATGGTCTCCCCTAATGACCAACACTGCTGCACACCTGGGTGGCATGGTATTGGTGAGCTGTTGGGGGATACGTCATCACTATGCCAGAAGGGCAAATTCCAGCTCTGCACAAGTTGTGAGATTCGCTGATCGAGATGCAACTTGTCGGCCTGGTGCATCCCAGATGTGCTCGATTGGATTTAAGTCTGGAGAGCAAGCTGGCCAGGGCAGACGCTCGATACCCTCCTGGTTCAGCATGTCGTCCACCAACCCAGCTCGGCGTGGACGAGCATTGTCATCCATGAAACGGAAAGAATCACCAATGGTACCAGCGTAAGGCACGACATAAGGTCGGAGGATCTCGTCTCTATACCTTCGAGCTGTCAAGGTGCCATCGCGGATGATGTGCAGGTCCAAATGTCCACCAATACTGATTCCTGCCCACACCATCAGTCCACCGCCACCATATCGGGAGCGTTCGTGCACAAAAGCTGGGTTGTTTAGTGTTCCGCTTTCCCTCCAGATGAGAACACGACGACTGTCAGGTTCCACGCTGAATCGCGACTCATCAGAGAACAGAACGGACCTCCATTCGGCATGTCCCCAACCACGATGTTTCTCCGCCCAGTTTCTATGGGCTATACGGTGTTGTAACGTTAATGAACACACACCGTGGGCCTAAGTGCATAGAGGCCACCTTCATGAAGACTATTACGGACAGTTTGAAATGACACTCTGCGTCCCGTTGCTGTTTGCCAGGCACGTTGCAGTAGCGTTGTATTCTGCTCCCTGTTCCGACGGGCTGTGATTAAGAGATAACGGTCCTCCCTCGATGTTGTTGCTCGTGGACGACCTTGTCCTTGTCTTCTACAAACACTTCCTGTTGTTTCAAAACGATTCCATAGTCTGGAAATCACACTCTGCGACACTCCAATGGCGTGTGCTACCTGGCGTTGTGACTGCCCAGCTTCAATCCTTCCTATGGCTCTCCAAGCCATAGCTTCCGGTAAATAATGTTGGTGCGGCATTGCCTTTCTCACCTGAACCTTTGCCTTCCCCATCTGAAATGTATCACTAACCAGAGACGAATAGCATACAACTCCACCACGCACACACTCCTCCCCTCTACCCTTTGATATCACCAGTGCAATGGTTAAGTCATGTTTAAGGCACTGGAACTTTTGTTTAAGGGGCTTTAGCAGCTGATTGCAGCTCATACAGGCGCTGACAATATATCCTGTCTAACCCCCTACTTATTTTTGCCTGATCCCCTAATTATTTTGAGCAGTGTAATTATACAGGGTGGCTCAAAAAGTCACTTAACACCCTCGGTACAAGGCCACTGCAGCGCGCAACATAGAAATGGTGATGACTAGAGCCCGGATTTCCATGCACAAACAAACAGCAAAATATGCACGAAAAATATCAAAAATATGCACTAAGATATGCATGAACAATTATTTCTTTTCCAAACATCTTACCTTAATGACCTCTGTTGCAATGAACTATGAACGTCTTCCTTAGGTTTTCTTCTGTAAACCCTCTGTGTTTATCAGTGAGAAACGTTTTGTAGATCGAGAAGTTCCTTTCTACATCAGCAGAAGTCACTGGTGCATGTGAGAAACACCAAACTTCCTCCTGTGTTAGGTCCTCTTTCAAGTGCACATTTTCACCATTCAGTACATTTGCAATGTCACAGATTGTTCTGTACCCGGGATTTTTGTCTATTACTTGGCGAAGTTTTTCTGACGCTATTTTGGCGACACCGTGAGTTTCACTGGACAAAGTTTGCGATACTTCGCCCAAGGAGAGAGAATGCTTCAAAGGATTATTACGGGACTCTAACTGTGTAATAATTACAGGTATACTCGAGAAGTGGTTGTGTATGTACTTAATTTCGTTCTCAATGCCACTTCTAGAGAAACATTTGAGTGACACACAAATAGCGGGTGCGTCTTCTGGTTTTAGTGAGTCTATGACCGCCTTCACTTCATTGAAATTTTCTGCATAATACAACACAGCTTCTAGCCACGAGCCCCATCGTGTTAATACTGGTTGCGGAGGTAACGGAACATTTTTCGCCAGTTCGCGAAAGAGACGTACTCGTGAAGGAGCTTTCACAAATACTTCCTTTACATTTGATACAAGTGCGTCTAGTTCCGGGTATTGGTATCTGATTATTTCTGCTACGCGATGAAGACCGTGTGAAAGACAAGTCAGATGGACTAATTTAGGATACAACACTTTCAAACCAGATGCTGCTTTGACAATATATGGGGCCGCGTCAGTAACAAACAGTAGCACATTGTCATACTGGATGTGATCTGGCCACAACAAAGTTAACGAATCGTTAAAGAATTTGGCAATTGTGGAATGATTCACTTTCTCAAACACCTCGATATTCAGTAAGTATGGTTTACCACTCGCCTTCATTGCACCAACAACAGCATTGCAAACACAACGTCCTGCCACGTCGATAGTCTCATCGATAGACACCCATATTTTTTCGTGCTTCAACGCTTCCTGAATTTCTCACATGACCTCATTAAAACAAACAGGCACATAGTTTTTACGTAGCGTTGATTCATCTGGCACCTTCTTTCGTGTGTAGTTTTCAAGGAAACCTCGTAGATGGGCATTGCTCAGTTTCCACAATGGAATATTAGCACTCACAAACGCAGAACACAGATCTACATAGAATGTATCACTTACTGTGCATTCAGATGTTGAATTAATGGACGCGGTAGTAAGCAGTTGTTGACTACTGCGCGATCTTCTTTGAAGGGCTTCCCTGTGTCTTGCTGTATTGACATGTTGAGTAACTTGAAATTTCTTTTCTGCTGAAACTCTTTTTTCGCACACCACACAGAACAAAACTGACCCATCTTCTGTAAATGCATTACTTCCAAATTCTTGTATGTATTCACGCAACAATACCACCTTACTTGATTTTTCAGGTGGCATGTTTAACACAACACAAAATAACACTTACATGTTCGTGAACTCCTTTGATACTGACAGCAGAAACCCTTTCCACATAGTTGCCAAGTCGCGAGAAAGGCTTTGCGCTACTTGATTGTTGTAAAAGCATCAGAAGGTGCTAGATCGCTGTTGTTTAAAAAGCGCTACATAAAATTCTAAAAAAAAAAACTTTAAAAATTATAGTGTATATTGTATATTAAATTGGTATGTTCGCCATTCGGTTATCGCCGTGCAGTCGAAAGTGAATTTACCAACAATTGTGGGCAACAAGTTATCTCTTGACAGACCATAAAATATGCTAGTATGTAGCAATAAAATTCGAAATATGCCTTATCCTGCAAAGTTGAAGAAATATGCATGCAAAACAAAATTCACTAAAAATATGCACTTATATGCACTATCATATGCGTCTCAAAAGACTCTTTACAAGTTCGTCGGAAAGAAAAAAATATTTTCCATAAGATTTTGCATGCTACATGAAACATGCATTTTGCATAGAAATCCGGGCTCTAGTGATGACCAGTCGTTATCAGGCCAAGGGGGAACCACATTGACGCCACCCCCACGGTCAGCGGCCATCTTGATGTCTGCCATCTTGAATTCAACTTCAGAATTTTAAATAGGAAGAGGGTGATATGATATATCAAATCAGGCTAGAATTTCACGAGAAATTCAATGGTGAAGGTTTTTCGACGTATCTTTAACCAGTAAAAAGTTATGACTGAATTCTTGTACCAATTTTCTCCTTTTTGAGGTGTTAGAAAAATGCCTTAAAATTTGTTTAGCGCATCTGTAATGCATAGAGATCAAAGTGATGTCTAGTAAGAGAAGTTGGCATGCCATTCCACACGATTTTAATCAGATACATCCACGAAGAGCTGTGCATTATGAATGGTTGTCGCGAACAATTTACAGTGTGACGCTTCCATTGAATTAAAAGTCCTTCACAGTGATAAGGCTAATGTTTATGCTCATAAGGAAGTTCATAAACAGACTATGCGACCCTTGTCATCTGATAACTAACTTTGGACAGAAACTGCTTCACAACGTTCCCATAGTGTTCTGGTGTTCCTCCCTATTGAAAAAACTGTAAAAAGTACCTTCTTCCATAAGCAAGGATGAGAAAACCCTCTTTATTTAACAAATCCAAGTAGCCCTAAGCATTTAAGGTTCCGTTGATGGAAAATTGACTAACCAATCATGTTCCACACAGCATGCCACACCATTAACTTACACATTCAGCTTTGATCTGTCAAAAATGGGTTATCAGATAAATAGCATCGAATATTCTGTTTATGAACTTCCTTATGAACAGAACCATTAGCCTTGTCACTGTGAAGGACTTTTCATTTAATGGAAGCATCACACTGGTAATTGTTCGCGACAACCATTCATAATGCGCAGCTCTTCATGGATGTATCCAATTAAAATCTTGTGCAATGGCATGCGAACTTCTCTCCCTAGACGTTACTTTGATCTCGATGCATTACCGATGCGCTAAACAAATTTTAAAGCATTTTTCTAACGCCCCAAAAAGGAGAAAATTGGTACAAGAATTCAGTCATAACTTTTTACTGGTTAAAGATACGTCGAAAAAACCTTCACCATTGCATTTCTCGTGAAATTCTAGCCTGATTTGATATATCATATTACCCCCTTCCCATTTAAAATTCTGAAGTTGAATTTAAAATGGCGGACATCAAGATGGCCGCCGACCGCGGGGGTGGCGTCAATGTGGTTCCCCCTTGGCCTGGCAACGATTGGTTATCACCATTTCCACGTTGCACGCTACAGTGGCCTTGTACCGAGGGTGTTAAGTGACTTTTTGAGCCACCCTGTATAATCATATATATATATATATATATATATATATATATATATATATATATATATGGATTTCACAGTTGCCATCCACACCAACAGCCATAACACCACCTTCAATAACTGCTTCCGTGTTGCCATCATCCATCTTTTACCCCACCCACTCTGACACATCTTTCCGCAGGCGATGGGAAAGGGCCTACATAGCAGGCATGCATGCCACTATACCCCCTGGAGTCAACCTAGCCAACCAATAACCCTTTCCTCTCTTCCCCGAAACTACCCACCCACCTTACAGTAAATGCTGGTTGAAGTACTTTTTGTTATCTATCAACTGTTTCTGGCAACACTGATCGTAGAGACACTACAGTCAGTATTCTGTGCCTCTACTCCATGCGACGCTGATCTTTCTTTCTTCTACCTTGAAAATGCGACACAGATCGCAAAATATAGAATTATTTCTCTTCGTGTGGGAAGTGTTTACTGTCTCCTTTATCACTTATATATATATATATATATATATATATATATATATATACAAATAATGAAGGAGACCGTAAACACTTACCACACGAATAGAAATAATTCAATATTTCGCGATCTGAGTCGCATTTTCAAGAAGGTAGATAAAAGATCGAGGACACTTTGAGTAGAGGCACAGAATACTGACTGTAGCGTCTCTACGGTCAGTGTTGCCAGAAACAGTTGAAAGGAAACACGAAATACTTTAGCCAGTGTTTACTGTCAGGTGGGTGGGTAGTTTCGGGGAGGAGAGGAAAGAGTTACTGGTTGGCTAGGTTGAGTCCGGGGAGTATAGTGGCATGCATGCCTGCTATATAGGCCCTTTCCCATCGCCTGCGGAAAGATGTGTCAGAGCGGGGGGGGCGGGGGGGGGTAAAAGTTGGATGATGGCAACACACGGAAGCAGTTATTGAAGGTGGTGTTAATGGCTGTTGGTGTGGATGGCAACTGTGAAATCGGAGTTTTGGGTGGAGGAAAGGTGATTATTTATCCTTAGATTCAAGGGGGTGGAGGTTTCCCCTAGGTAAAAGTTGCTGCAGATTTGACAGATGAGGGTGTAAATTAGGTTGGATGAGTGGCAGGTGCCCTTAGGGTGAAGGGTGAACTCACCTGCCGCTGTAGGGATCAGGAGGGTGGGGGAGGTGATGAGTATGGGGCAGGTCTTGGATCTGGGTTTATTGCACCTGTGGGCTGGGGGAAGGGGTGCGGAAGGGGTGGGGGTGTTTCGGACCAAGATGTTTTGGAGGTTGGGGGGGGGGGGGCGACGGAAGACGACCCTGGGTTTTTCCCGAAAGATGTCTCTGGTCTCGGGATCACTGTGCAGGATGGGGAGGAGGGAGTGGAGGGTATGTCTGATTTTCGTAATGTGAGGGTGGTATTGGGTGATCAGAGTTGGAGGGTTGGTTTTGGGTTGTTTGGTGCGGTTGTGGGAGTTAGCTCTAGTGATTTGTTTGTTGATGAGGGTGGAGGGGTAGCCACGGTTGGTTAGGGCTTGGTGCAGGCGTAGGTTGTAGTTTTGGTGGGATGAGGGGGATGAGTTGAGGCGCTGGCCTCTGAGGGCTAGGGAAAATGGGATGGCTTTTTTGCTGTGGTAGGGGTGTGAGCTGGAGTAGTGGATATACTGGAGGTATCCAACCGTGGCTACCCCTCCACCCTCATCAACAAACAAATCACTAGAGCTAACTCCCACAACCGCACCAAACAACCCAAAACCAACCCTCCAACTCTGATCACCCAATACCACCCTCACATTACGAAAATCAGACATACCCTCCACTCCCTCCTCCCCATCCTGCACAGTGATCCCGAGACCAGAGACATCTTTCGGGAAAAACCCAGGGTCGTCTTCCGTCGCCCCCCCCCCCCCAACCTCCAAAACATCTTGGTCCGAAACACCCCCACCCCTTCCGCACCCCTTCCCCCAGCCCACAGGTGCAATAAACCCAGATGCAAGACCTGCCCCATACTCATCACCTCCCCCACCCTCCTGATCCCTACAGCGGCAGGTGAGTTCACCCTTCATTCTAAGGGCACCTGCCACTCATCCAACCTAATTTACACCCTCATCTGTCAAAACTGCAGCAACTTCTACCTAGGCGAAACCTCCACCCCCTTGAATCTAAGGATAAATAATCACCGTTCCTCCACCCAAAACTACGATTTCACAGTTGCCATCCACACCAACAGCCATAACACCACCTTCAATAACTGCTTCCGTGTTGCCATCATCCACCTTTTACCCCCCCGCTCTGACACATCTTTCCGCAGGCGATGGGAAATAGCCTATATAGCAGGCATGCACGCCACTATACCCCCCGGACTCAACCTAGCCAACCAGTAACTCTTTCCTCTCCTCCCCGAAACTACCCACCCACCTGACAGTAAACACTGGCTAAAGTATTTCGTGTTTCCTTTCAACTGTTTCTGGCACCACTGACCGTAGAGACGCTACGGTCAGTATTCTGTGCCTCTACTCAAAGTGTCGTCGATCTTTTATCTACCTTCTTGAAAATGCGACTCAGATCGCGAAATATTGAATTATTTCTATTCGTGTGGTAAGTGTTTACTGTCTCCTTCATTATTTGTATTTATCCGCCCTTCTGGCACCATTTCTAACCCTATTCCTGTGTATATATATATATATATATATATATATATATATATATATATATATATATATATATATATATATATATATATAAACACACACACACACACAGGAATAGGGTTAGAATTCAGTCATAACTTTTTACTGGTTAAAGATACGTCGAAAAAACCTTCACCATTGCATTTCTCGTGAAATATATATATATGCACACATACATGGGCTGGAGTGTATTTGCAACTGTATATATCTATGGGCCATACAAATACTGATGTATATATGACAAGTTATTAGGTTGAAAACTGTGCAAGGGAGAATTTTATTCATACCAAAATGTAGTATATATACAGGGGAATCACCTAAAATTGTCCCTGGAAATATTTCGTAAACAACAATAAATATTGAGAAACTACTATATAGATATGAGAGGGGCTCATGAAATTAATGGACATAATATGTCTAACTATGTAAGGAAATACGGCTTTCAACACACTTATTTTTTTTTTAATGGAAACCCCATTTTATTTTCAGCTCATTTGAAAGTATGGAAAAAATCATTAAGAATGGTGTTTGTTACATTGTAATATGTCAGGTAGTTCTCAAGTAATTGTAATGTGAAGTTGACTCTTGAAACAAACATTCTCACAAGTTGATTTGTATGTCGTAACATACATATCCCCCTTTTGACATCATTCGTGTATCATAACAAACATGTTACTCTTCTGCATACTACGCATTGTGCCTAGGAAAGTTGTTATGTTCCAACAATTGCAGGTTACAGTAAAATGTGTAGTTGCTACGTAAGTAAGCTTTTGACAAATTATCTAAAAGGTTCTGATAAATCTTTCTGAGTTAACAAATATTTGTACATTAAAAAGGATAAATTTTAAACATTCCACCATGAGTTACATTCATAAAGGTTAGTACATTAACATGTTCCTAATTTTTTATTGGCGTTCATTCATTTATGCCATAATTTTTAGTACATCGGAACAATCAGCTCTTTGCTTTTGGTCATGAGAAATATTTGTTTTCAACTTTTATACTATGCACCTTATACATTTTTCTTTCTTTCAAATTGATTTAACAAATTTATCAAATAAAGCAAAGACCTAACAAAGTACACTGATTAACCAGACATTTGTATATACGTCAGAACTGTTGCTAAGAAAATAGTATTTTCAAACTCTGAAAAGGCCGAGATGATACTTCTCTATGCTGAGTGTAGGAAATGCAGCATTGCAGCATAAGTGTGCAGGTTGTATGCAGGACGGCATTTGTGCTCGGCTCTGGCGACAGGCATAGTGGGGATGCACCTTCTGCGCTCAACTTCAGGTTACAATTACTTGAGAACTACTTGACGTATTACAATGTAACAAACGCCATTCTTAATGATTTTTTCTGTACTTTCAAATGAGCTGAAAATAAAATGGGATTTCCATTAAAAAAAACCTGGAAAACTTGAGGATGTCTCATACTAGCCAGAACTATTTAATCATCACTCATTTATTACTGTAAGTTGCATGTGCATTCTTTGTGACCTGTGGTATTTCTCTCTATGATGGTGTTGTCAGCAAAATTTGAATTGCATGTTGTTGAAAGTGTATATCTGACTTACTGACAGGGTTTCATTAAGTAGGTTAAAAAACTAATATGAGATTCTTATGTGTAAGTACTATTGTCATTTCTAAAGCAAGTTTTTCTTCTCTTCGCAGGAATGGTCAGCTGAAGGTTACCAATTGTGGCTGGTCAAAAGACAACCAGATCATGATCCTGGAGGGGAGGATGGTTTGCAGGGAAGCTCAGATAATGTCATTCAGCTGAATTTTGTGAAGAGTGCATTAACAGTGAATCCGTGCATGGTACAGTATTGTTTTATTTTAAGATTTTCAATGTGTTACATGCAACATAAGCTCACAACTGTCACTGTATTGAATTCTTGCTAAATATGCAGCCATGAAATTAGGCAGGTGACAGAAGTTCGCGCTGTTACCACATCTGAACACAACCCCGTGTGTTCGGAGGTTTAAGAGAATTAAAGATCTAATTGTAGAGTTGGTCTTTGTAATCCATGTGATACAAACTGACAGTATTTGCTCCAGAGGTCAGGGATGACACAAATGTGTCCCGGAGAGAGGTTGGTCTGATGCTGAACTAGGCAAAGCAGCCCGGTTGACGTTGCCACATAGTGCACAGGAACCAGCTACTTTTGTCCCGCTCTTGCTTTGCTTTTCCCATATGTGGCACCAGCGAAATTCTGCCCAGCTGCCTATTTTCATGGCTGTGCGTTTAATTTGTGTATCTGAATGTGATGCTGATATGTGTTTTGCATCTTTAGTCTTCAACCCTAACTTTTTCTTTTGCGTTTCAAAAGTTTTACTCTTTTTCTCTCCCATTATTTCTCTAATTACATCATATACAGGGTGCACACGATGCACCTCCGGGGTTTTGATGCAATGTTAAATATCAGATAATAAAGTTACAGCAATCCAGTCATTTGTATTTGGTGCCATATACGTTCAAGTTTGTGTGTTTTTGTTTTAGTTCGTGCACATCATGTTTGCCAGCGCTGTCATTGCTTTTGTAAAAATGGCATTTTCTCAAGAGATACCACACGCTGTGGTATGGTTTGCTGAGTCAAAATCAATTGTTGTGGTGCAGCGTGTCTTTAAAAACGACAAGAGCATCAGGGCATGGTACAGAAGTTTTTTGGAAACGGGGAGTGTGTTGAAGAAGCCAGGAAGAGGAACGCCATGCATCTCTGACGAGATTTGAGCAAGTTTGCTAAGTGAAATACCGGTTGGTCATTCTTCGTTTCACTAAAGGTGCTTACATAGAAGTGTGGTATTTTTTTTGTAAGAAACTTTTTGATTTGCTCTTTGCAATAAAATTACCAAAAAATGTGCAGGTGTGTTTGTTTTAATTTCCCATCACTTCAAAATACCGGAAGTACATTTTGTGTACAACCTGTATATTACTCTCTTCTGTGGGAACTTGTTTATATTATGTTGTTTTTACTTCTTTGCATTTCTCCATTGTTGCTTGTCTTCCATGATGTCTTCATTTCTCTGCAGATTTCCCAATTCATATTTTGATTAATTGGTTTGATGGACTTGCTAATCTGTTTTTTTTTCCCTTCTATTCTTTCATCATTTACAGTTTTTGTTATCATTTCATTTCTTGGGATACTGTCATTCTGCATCATTTCTGAACAGTTTCTGTCCATAGGCTTCCTTTGCTACATGCATGTCTGAAAACATCTTTGTTACTTCTTTTTACATTTCAGTGTAGTATCATGCAAATTTTGTTTATAACCAACTAACAAAAGAGTTCTAAATATCAAGAACAATCAGAGTATAGCAAGAAAGAATGTAGTGTAACTCCAAATTCAGAGCTATATTTTTTCTGCATTTTTTCCCCCAATTCAGCCAAAAGATTGATTTAGATTGGTGTGTGAATTTACAAATAACTAATCTAAATTTACAAAAGTAGTAAAATTATCTGTTCTTGAATGTTGTTTAAAGTAACTAATGCCATAATACCAACATTTTAATATAATTAATAATATAGATCACATTTGGTGCATTTGTAGTGTTCTTATTTTTCAAGTTTTCAACACTTCATGGGAACTCTTCAAGAGGATGGGATATTATATGGGAAATGATGTATATGACAAAAGAAATTAACATTATTGAATGTTACATTAAATGCTGTGTTCTCTCTGTGAAATGTTGCATAACTTTTAAGTTTATATATTTTAAATTAGCACATGGGAGTTGTTGAAAGTTTACATTTTAAGTCATTTTTTTTAAACAATTTATAAACAGGATTTTTGCATGAGAATCTTTCCGTAAAGTCAGTGTTGTTCTGCTTGTATCTCATACAAAATAAACATGGACTTGACTTTTCAATAAGAAATGGTTAAAATAATAATTCTGTATGTGAACAGGGGGCCATTACATCCACTTTTTTAAATCTATAAGTATCCATTAAGTTAGTGCAAAATTCTGCACTGAACATTTGCAAATTTATTCATATTTTCTTTCGTCATTCTCGGTCTTAGTAGGCAGATATTTTGCTGAAACCTCCAAGCTTTCGAATCTTGCACATTATGTTTCATGTTAGCGTAGGATCCACTTAATCTAATATTATTTTTCATGTGATATCTTCTTCTTTCCCGGATCCTTAACCATTCCTTCTAGTGTATCTTCTTGCAGGCAATTTATTTTTTTTGTTAGTGACCCAGCCAGTTTCATTTTCTTTTCTTGATCACTTCCAGCATTGCTCTTCTTTCACCAACTGTTTCTAACACAAGGTTTTGGTTGCATTGTCTTCTTGCAATCAAGGGGTCCCGGGTTCAATACCTGGTGGAGGCACATGCCACAGTGATTCGGATCCCACTTGAAGCTGTAGGTCCAGTCCCGATTATCCTTTCTGTGCATAAAGTGGACTTAAAAAAAAAGGTAAAGGTAAAGTATTCCCCTGTTCATAGCACCACGCCATGAGGGCGTATGGGGGGTGTGGGGGTAACGCCCCACACTTTCTTGATCCGGTCGTGAGTGGGGGTGATGTGATCAGCATCACGCCCCTGACCGCCTTTACCCCCCAGGGTTTCCCCCAGGTACCCATGTTATTCGACGCTGGGTAGGCGCCGGGGCCGCTTCCACCGTTAGAAAAGTTCCCGGATTTGAACCGGCCGGGGATCGAACCCGGGACCTTGAGCATGGTAGTCAGACGCGTTACCGACTGAGCCACCGCGGCCACGTGGACTTAAAACAACAATTAAATCAATCTAAAACAAGTTTTGTTCCATACTTCATCTGTCAATTTTATACACACTATTCTTCGCTACAGCCACATTTTTAAATCTTTCAGTTGCTTTTCCTCACTTCTTCACATAGCTTCCAGATTTTTCTGCTATACAATACTGCACTCCATTAGTCTCTTTCTTAGTTGTTTGTTCAAAAGTTTGTAAAAACAAACTAAGTACTTCTATTAAAGGCTTGGTTTGTCTCAAGTTTGACTTCCTGACTGCAGCACATGTCACTGCTTACGATACATTCCAGGTATTGGTAAAGTACTTTTATCAGTATTGGCAAAATTTTTATTGGCAAAATGTTCATATCTGTGTAGTAGTATTCCTATAAAAATATACAATAAATTGAAGTTATACATGAAGTGGTCATCAAGTATGCGACACATTTAAGTAATTTAAGAAGTCTTAAGTACGAGGATCATTTAAAAAAAAGTGATTATTCAACAATATGTCGACTGTTTGTCACTTGCAGCAACAATTAATTGTGTATTCAGATAATGACTTTATTCCTGCCTCTGCAAGTGAGGTGTCGTAGTTCCACAGATTAATGTGTGACGGCTGCATTGCGCTGACTGTCATTGAGTAGTGCACTCTAAAACCATATTTTCACGGAAATAACAAATTGCATTCATAAAAATACAAGTTGTACATGAAAGAGATGTTGATAAGTGTCACAGAGAACTGTGCAAGCGTATGGTGATGAGGCAATTCAATATCCAACAGTGGCTAAGTGGTTCACCAAACTGATTCACCAAGACTGTAAAATTTCCAACAAGCACCTAGCAACATTAAAGTTATGCTTCTTACGACTACGAAGTCATTTTCTTTTGTCTCACAGTACCAAAGGAAATTACCATGAAAAGTAACTACTAACAGCAACTTTCTGGAGAATCAATTTCGTTCAGCTATTCAAAAAAATGATCAACACTTTTGACAAGACATTCAATTGTGCTGCATCACAACTCAAGGAGCCATGTTGCAAATTCAGTGAGGCAACTGCTTGAGCAGTAGGATTGTGGAATGCTAAAGCACCCCCGTCCCCCCATACTCTGGATATGGGATCCTACAACTACGACTTGTTTCAGAAGCTACGAGATCCTCTATTAGGATATTGCTTTAAGACCATAGTGCAGGCCTTAGAGTGGTCCGTCATTGGAAAAACAATTCTGCTGATGGCATGAGAAAATTGTTATACTCGGAGACTATTACGAAGGAATAGAGTAACCTCGTCCTCCACAATTATATAAGTAGACTGTTATGAGCATGTAATCACTTTTTTTTTTAAATAATCCTCATAATAGAATCAAGGGTAAACTACCAAAAATGATGATGCCAAAACTAAACTCTTATCAGAGTTTTGCATCAAAATATTTCTGTATTCATTCGTGCAATAATGAGAATCAGTCTTATTTTCAAAGAAAGTACCTTAACTGCTCTAAATATATCCTTTCATTTCAGAGCCACCAAGGACATTTGTATCTACAAGGTGAGGATCGCATGTACATCAACCTCGGTGATAATCTCATGAAAGTTTATCACGAAACTCCGTTGGATCAGTTTTCAATGTATAACGGTGATGATATGTTCGGTGATGTTACGAGCGAGGGGAATTTTACTGTTACAAATACTTTCATGGGAAGCAAGCAGTGGATTATTGTACCTATACCATACACCTACTCAGGAACAAATTGGCCAATAAGAGTAAGTAAAAAGTGTTGAATCCAAGCATTAATGAAGTTAATGGTAGCATCGAAACAATAAAATAAGCTTGCTTACATGTGTACTTGAATGATTGTGTCTTTTCTAATGTTGCTGTTTCTAGATATTACTAGATGTTATGTCTGAATATAAAGGGTGATACAGAATTCCTATTACACACTTCTAGGGGTTGTAGAGGGAACTTAGTAGTTCAAGTTTTGATAAGGAACCCATGTCCGGAAATGTACCGCTCTGGTACTACACAGATGACAAGATCACATAGTTACACATCTCCCGCTTCACGGTAGACAACCCACATTGACTGAGAACGTTGTCTTCAGTCACCTGATGTCATGTGTGCTGCTTCCAACGTCCTCTGTTTACAATCCGGTGTGCTTTGACCTTCACGTCAGTTGCTATTCAGTCATTGCGGAAGACAGTATGGTTGAATACAAGTTTGCCGAGAACACAGACATGTTGTTAATTTACGGCGAAGCTGGACTTAATGGTAGAGCTGCGAAACGTCTGTATATGCAGTGTTTTTCCGCATTGTGTCACTCCATCACATACCATTTTTGCCCGATTAGAGCAACGGCTGCGAGAAACAGGTAACTTCAAAGTTAACAGGGCTGACTGTGGTGCTCCACGGACATGCTGCCCTCTCGATGTTGAAGAGGAGGTCCTTCATAGAACTGACGAGAACCCGTCGACGAGTACTCGCACCATTGCACGTCACATATGTGTCTCAGAGCAGCATCTGGCATATTCATAATGATCAGCAGCTTCACCCGTACCACCCTCAGAGGGTAAAGGCAATGGGTCTGGCAGATTTTGTACCACATGTCAATTACTGTGCATGGTTTCTACACCGTTGTGTGGAAGAACGTGTGTGACAACTTCTTGAAAGTTCCTCAGCAGGAGTTTTCATTGTGAGCATGAACAACCCAACATCATACAGTACTGACTTTACACATTCATTGCCATAAAAAGCCTTCATTCTCTGATGAATGTCAATTGGGGGACACATTTGTTGCAGTTAGAAATTCTGTCACCACACGCAGTTTCAGGTACACCGACATAGTATGGTTACATGCTGCAATTTTCCTCGCTCTAGTTCAGCAACCCATGCTGATAGAAGTTTGAAACTTGGAATGGAGAACGGGGAACAATGCATGGTTGCTCAAAATCAAAAATATCTTTACACCATCACAAAAAAATAGGAGGCATTACTTTTCAGCCCGCTCTCGTAATGAATTGTAACTATACCGTAAAGTGAACTTGGAGTTGAACGGCATTGGGAGTGTCACTATTCATCTTAGTGACCCCGAAAACTATGAATTCCACACTAATATCGGTCGTTTTCGATTATTTTTACATGCCACCCCCTTCCCACCGCATCCCTAGGGGTGCCAGGGGTGTCTTACCCCCACAGTATTTCTTTCCACATTGTAAGTGATATGTGCTGAAATTGCTCGAGGATAGCAATATTGCACCTCCTGTGTAGGCAACCAACTTCACCGTGCTGTGTTGCAGGAAGCATAACTTGCAGGATATGACATGAAAATGCCACGCAACAGAATGCTATTTTATGTCCCCTTCCCACCCCCACCCCTAGGGGTGCTGGGGGTGTCTTACCCCCACAGTATTTATTTCGAGATTGCAAGTGATCCAAGTTTGGTTGAAATCGCTCCAGGCGTTCGAGAGTTATTGCTGAACAAACAAACACACACACACATACACACATACATCCATTTTTATATATATATATATATATATATAGTACTTATTTATAAAGAGTGAATTTTAACCAGGTCTGTGCTATAAATTTTAAAAACATTACATTCTGGTACAAATCACAAAAAGTGAAATTTCACTACTTCATTGTAGGAAACATTTGTGATTTTTAATGGAATATGCTGTTTACGTTTATAAATAATAAACAAAATGTATTTTTCAGCACGAAGTGTAAGACTTCATTGTTTCCATCTTGATGTACAGGCATGCATATTCAAAAAGCACTGACCTTTGGCCAGGAAAAATACAATTACTTTTGTGGAGGTGTGAAATCCTAATCTCCTTGGTGCTTCATTCACTCCTCACAGCAGGCCCATCATCGTTGGAAGCATTTGTGGAAGGCCTATTTGTAAATGAAGAACTGGGACAACGTGTTGGCTTAATGTTTTCTTGTGACTAAAATTGGGCCCCTTTCTGTGCCATTTTGAGTTTAGGAAAATGCCAAAAATTAGGAGCCATCATGGGAGAGTAGGTAGCCTGATGAAAAACTGTGATCTGGGAACAACAAGGTGTGTGTTTGGTGGATTTCATGGAGTGGAGGAAAGCAAGCACATCGCAGGCGTACTGTGAAACAGTATCAAACTCGGACATGCCATACAAAGTGACGACTTTGAATGCTGTGCTCAGGAACTGTTCTTATCCACGACAATGCTCGATCACACTATTTATTCAACGGTACCAAAATTCCTTGGAAAATTATGGTGTCTATGTTGAGAAATAAAGTAGATATGTACGTGTTTGTAACCACTAATACAGTGTTGCTACACTTCTTTTCTTCTTTGATACAATCAATCGGCCCTTATTTTTGAAGTACCCCTTGAACATTTTTTTCACTATACATTTTATGTAAATTGCAGTTTTATTCATAATCCATCTTTATATTTAAAATTACTAATGCTTTGAAACTATTAATTATACAATTTTTCTCCCTCTTTCTCCCTAGTATACCGCGATTGATGCTGAAGGACATAACATTGCCGTTGCAGGAAGGACAGGGCTAGCTCATTTTTCAATGGCCACAAGGAAATGGAAATTATTTGGCAATGAAACTCAGGAGAAGGATTTTGTAGTGACCGGTGGGGTGCTGTGGTGGCGTGAGAATATTGTGATGGGATGCTACAATATTGTTGACCATGGTGATGAGATAAGGATATACCCAAGAGATACAAAATTGGATAATGCGTTTGTGAAAACAGTGAAAGTAAATTCTCAAGTGTTGTTAGTGAATAATTTAAGGGATAGGTTAGTGACATTTTGTGCAGACAGTCACATATCATTGTATATTTTGTCTCAGAAGGATAATCAAACAAGTAAGTATAGTTCAATTACTATTGCGCAGGAGCTAAATTTATGTATCATTTCTTACTAAGTCTAATATTACATTTTTAACCCGTAACTGGTGCGGCATGGTTCCTGGGACCCCGCGACCTAGAACAACGCTCTCGTTCTCTGAAGCAATAACATGTACTTCCCTCTCCTTTTCGGTAGCTTCATATTTTGGAAGACCGCGTAACCTGCTGGCGAATCTTCGCTAGCTGCGTTTTAGTTTCAGAGCAACAGACACTCGTGGGTCCCACGGACCATGCAACGCTGTTTGCGTAAGTCTTTTGGCAAGAAACCTGGTGCAAGAATCAGAGTTGACAGTCCGTTTTTTAATGACAATGTTCTTAAAATAAGAAAAATGAACTTGAATTTGTTGCAAGCGGAAGTGAATTATCAGATCTGATAATAATAAAACTGATAATGAAGTACTTATCTCCACTGACTATCACTACAATTAGCTTTTCTCCCTCATTTTGACATTGTGTAGATTTTTTTTGTGTGAATCTTTTTATGTGATTTTGTTTTCATTGGGTAACTACATCAGGGTGGCGACAGACCTGGAAAACCTGGAAAACCGGGAAAAGTCAGGGAATTTGAGGTGTCAAAAAAAGTCAGGGAAATGTCAGGGAATTTCGTCTTCATTGACTTCGAACAGTCTTTTGACGAAAATTGTTATAACTCTTGCACTATGGGAGCAATCTACTTCGGATAACTTTTGTTTTTCAGCTAAAACATCAGCGCATGCAACGGTGTACAATTTACAACACCGGACCGAGGAAGGGGGCTTGGAGGGCACGTCCCCCGAATTTCAATGGAAAAAACAAAAATCTGGAGTTTGCCCACTCTTCTCCCGCTATTTTGGGGAGAAGGCGCAAACTTTAGTATTCTTTTCAAAGAATGGACATTTCTCAACAGAATGAAACATGTTTTATGTTCTTGGGTGCCATACAAGTTGAATAATAAGCCAAAATGTGATTTTTTTTTTACGAAATATATAAGTAATTTGCATTTTTGGAGGAAAATTGTTATAACTCGGGCACTAAGGTAGCAATCTACTTCGGATAAGTTTTGTTTTTCAGCTAAAACATCAGAGCATGCAGCGGTGTACAATTCAGAACGCCGAACCGAGTAAAGGGGGTTTGGGGGGAGCGAATACCGAATTTCAATGAACAAAAACACAACAAAAATCTGGAGTTTACCCACTATTCTCCCGTTATTTGGAAAGAAGGCACGCAACTTTAGTATTCTTTTCAAAGAATGGACATTTCCCAAGAGAATGAAACATGTTTCATGTTCTTTGGTGCCATACAAGTTGAATAATATGCCAAAATGTGATTTTTCTTTTTTTGCGAAAAATAGGTAATTTGCATGTTTGGAGGAAAATTGTTATAACTCGGGTACTATGGGGGCAATCTACTTCGGATAAGTTTTGGTTTGCAGCTAAAACATCATAGCATGCAACCGTGTACAATTCAGAACACCGAACCGAAGAAGGGGGGTTTGGGGGCGCGACTACCGAATTTCAATGAAAAAAACAACATAAAAATCTGGAGTTTACCCCCTCTTCTCCCACTATTTGGGAAGACTGTGCGAACTTTAGTATTCTTTTCAAAGAATTGACATTTCTCAAGAGAATGAAACATGTTTCATGTTCTTTGGTGCCATACAAGTTGAATAATGAGCCAAAATGTGAAAGAAACTCTGTTCGGAAATGTGGCATGGATATGTTGCGGAAGGGGGGGGGGGGAGCTTGGTCATCAATATGAATTTCCCATGCTTGCTCCAGACCTGTGTCAGAGTTTCCACCCAAACATAAGAGTATGAAGGTCCAAAACGCACATTCATTTCGTAATCATAACCATGATACCATATGGTATCATCGGGCCAGTACGACCTTACCCTGATGATACCATAATGGTTGGTATCATTGGAGGAGTAAAGGTTAAGCCTCTAAATATTGTGTGGTGAAAAATGCATTGAATTATCATTTTTTCTTGTCCGTATGGGAGTAGTAAGGGAACTTGTCAACAGATGGAGGGGATAAGAGCTGGTGGCGCCGTCCGGTAGTTGTCGGACGTCGTAGTAAGGCATTTTGTTGGGCAAACTGAAGGAACATTGAAACAAATATGTTCCATTGATACATACGATTTTTGTCGAATATCACCACCTGACAAAGTATCTCACTACAACATGCGACAGAAATTGCATTGACTGAAACGTCCAACAAAAATCGCATGCATAAACAAGAAGAGCTTTAGACTGCAAATATGCTGCTGGAATTTTATTACTCTTCTGGCTCACTTCACCTTATTTAATGTAGCAGTGCTTACGAAGGTTTTCTTTCATCATCCTGACACATTACTGGTTTCACACAAGTTAACAAGTTAACATACGTTTACAATGCCATTGCACTATTCTTACATATCAAGAAGAATCCAACCAAATGGGATATATATTGAATACTATCACGAAAAAGTGAAACATAAATCTGCATTGGTGAACGTTATAAAAATTGGCAAGTGCATGCTCCCAACCTCAAATTTACTGCAACACTAGTATTGCAATGAAATTAATGCCACTCTCTGTCCTGTCTGTTTAATCTCGTGAGAGATGGTCTTAATGTCCAATATTATGAAATAAAATCCTAATAATAAATACGAAAATATTTTAATATCATATTTACTTGAATCATTCAATCATAACAGCAAATCACTTCCTTCAAGAATTGACATTTCTCTGCCAGCCCTGCTAAATTTTCACTTTCCATCTACTGATTTATACGAGGGGTGGCCAGAAAGTAATTTCCAATTAGTAGGTACATTGATTTTTTGCAAACTCCAAAACCGTTAAAAATGGTAATTGCTGCGAAATTCGAAATAATGCGACTTTGGCAAAAAATGCGAATTGTAAACATTTTTAAAGAAATGTCCTAAATTCCATGAAATCCAACATCCTTGTCTTTTCTAGGCCATGTTTGTGTACAAAGAACATGCAAGTTTTCCAACATTTTACTCAAGAGTAAACTATAGAGTTATACGTACGTGAAATGATTCCAACAACCACATTAAATCATTTATTTCCCACGATTTTTTCAACTTCTATCAAAACCATTTGCATCACAGTGCAAAGTGGCAGGGTTCTAACAGGAGATTGAGTGCTTATCTACCGTCACACGGGAGCCACATCTTCGTATTTGTCGCACGAGATATGTTTTGAATTACCAAGCTAAGTGCGTACTATCGGCATTTGTCGAGTGAGTAATAATGGAGCTCAGTCGTTAGGGCATCTGACTACTATGCAAGAGACCCAGGGTCGATCCCCTGCGGGGGAGAACCGGGATGTTTTCCACCTATTCAAACTGCTCCGGCGCCCACCCAGCATCATACGAAGCTGGTACCTTGAGGAAACTTTGAAGGATAAAGGCAGCCAGGAGTGTGGTGCTGATCACATCATCCCCACCTTCAGCCGTGATCAAGAAAGTGTGGGGCCCTAACTCCACACCAAAATTTCATTATCTAAAATCCTTACCTTAAAATTAATAAAGGGGTATGGAAAATAACTTTCCCAAACTAACTTTCAAGATATCAAACTCTCGCGAAGAGGCATAAGCCATGTGACTTACAATTTGAAACAGTAGTTTAAAAACACCATGAAGGTATAATTTCAGATATTTGCCAGAAAATGCGCTAAAATGAAAATGTTAATTTTGGGAATTTTTTTTGGCATAATCACCACCGTTGTTCTGGCATGTGTCGCAGCATGGCACTAAATTTTGTATGCCCATGGTATATGTGTGTGACACCAAAGACTGGAACAATCTCTACCGCAATGTAGCTGTCAAATCCTTGCCTTGCCAGAAACCTCTTCAGTTAAACAAAGAGATGAAAGTACGTACATTCAAGGCCAGGGCTGTACAGGGAGTGGTCCAAGATATCCCACCTGAAGTGATGCAAAGGGCCCGTGTGTACTCAGCTCTATGGGGTTGTGCACATTCGATTGGCCTTCCGTGAATTGTCTGCACCATCGTCTGACCATCCTATCACTCACGACGTCCAGTCTGCAAAACTCACACGATTGCTCTGTGCCAAATTCTGAACGTGCAATGTAGGCTACATCGCAGTCGGTGGGAGACTTTATGAGAGCTGCAATCTTTAACCTAGAACTGTCCTAAACCGGCTACATTGCAACTGTACCAGATTACAGCTACATGCCACTTCTTCCTGCCTGTATGTGTGTGTGTCGCTCTCCGACCACTAGTGCTGCGTATAGGCACCATTGGAGCTTTTCCAGGATGCCCCTCGTATATGAACTTTCAGAAGCTTTTATTATTAGTGTGTTCCTGTTTTAATGTGTTGGTTAGCTAAATCAGGTACCTATACAATGCAATTCTATAAATTCCTTGCGTTAAATTTCTAATACTTACATACCCTTTTCGTCAGCATTAATGGTATAACTGCATGTTGTCAGTTTCACAGCACTTCACTTGGATATGCTGTACTGGAGCAGAAATCCCATCGATAATGTAAGGAAATATGACACTTTCTTTTGTTCAATTCAGTTGTTTCACTTATATGCAAGAGTTAAGTTGTTTGTTTTACAGAGAAGAGAGAAGTAGCTTTATGCATTGAAAAGTGAGTCCGCACTCATGGTTCTTGAAAGCAGAGGGTTCCAAACCTCAGTGGAAATATCAACATATAATACCGAGAATGTATAAGGAGACTGATAAATTACAAATTGTATTTCTTAATCAATCACTCTTATCTCATTTAGTCGTAACTTTACAAATAAGCAAGTATTTTATTTTAAACTTACTGCGTATGACAAAATTCCATAATCCTTCCTTAGCTTGTAAATTGTAATAATTTTCCAAATTCACTATTTTGCAGTTTGAATTCAAGTCATAGAGAATAGAGAAATTAAGTCAATTTAATAGAAGATAATATTGGTACTTAGCAAAACCATATGTGGATCTGTATGAGTTTATTATTTCCATTTACAAAAACATCGATTTAGTTTAGTTTGTAATTGTCAGGGAAAAATGTAAATTTTGTTCTGGAAAACCTGGAAAAGTCAGGGAATTTCATTTCTGCTTGTTTGTAGCCACCCTGCTACATGTATGTTCTGTGATAATTGAACAACCAAATAATTTTTTGGATCTTACAGTCCATGAAAATGTATTTACAGAGCCATTTACGAAAAAGGAACAGATTTTTGTAGCATTGAGTAATTAAAACTGCAATAACAGAAATAGTGGACTAAAATTTAACGTAATTCCATAAACAAGATCCAAAATAGATGATAATTTGTGAAAAAGTTTGCTACTGTTTTCATAACTTACGTAAATAGTGAATTCAAGTTGCTGGTCCATGGAACCACGCCATGCCATTTTCGTTACACTCTGGCACCGTGCCAGTTATGGGTTAAGGTGAATATTATTCAAGAGTATAGTACACTGTGTTTGTAAGTAATAAGCTGGAGACTGATCTGAAACTTTACCCATTGCTGATATGTGAAATTTTACGGATACTGATCTATATTTGACCAAATATTTCATCAAAGATCTGAATCTATTATTCTTTTCTGCAAATATGTACGTAACCAATTGACGTCAATGGTTTTAGAAGAATGGTAGAAAGTGAAATTGTACATTGGAAATTTACTTTGTATTTTATGCCACTTTTTTGCCACTTTTGGGTAATCATTACAACAAGAATGAGTAAAGATTAGATGAATTTGGTGTAGGGACACTCATTAAGAACCACCATGTCCAGGCTGGTACTGAAACTTGAGAAGAAATTTATTTTATAAATGAAGGGTATACGAATGACAGCTTTATGTTCATAAAAACAACAAAATTGCAAAACTGTGTACTCAATTTTAGGCTATTTAAGTATCGCATTGGTAAAATCATCAGCAATATTACTGATAAATGGGTACACTGATGTTGATGGATACTGAGAGTCCCCTTATGTGCTCCATACTAATAATAATACGAGGGCCAATATTTTTGTAGTGGCAACACTGTTGGTATACGCTTGTCAGTTGTCGCTGTGACAATAGACGATAGGGTTTTGTTTAGTCTTGTACTGTGGATCGTGTGTAGGTGTTTGGTACTGAATAGTACTGTTGTGTGGTAGTTAGAAGACATTAAAGTGAAGTGTGTGTATTTGTTGATGTGGTATTTTGCGCCTAAGAGCAAAATGGTCACGAAGTTAACTGACGTAATAGTCTGCATTCACTGTAACACCTTGTCGAACACCATGTGCAAGGATAACCCCTTCAGTTCATTCACTACATGTCCAACGCCAATTATTCTCCAGCAATATGCGAAGTGCATCAAGGTGGTGTGGATCTGTTGCCGTGCGAGGATGCCCGCCACCATGTTCTTTCGCGGCTGATTCACGACCACTTTCAAATGCCTTGGCCCATCTAACAACGGTATGATACGGTAAAGCGTGGCCCCACATGCCTCGCGTAAGCCCTTGTGAATTTGCTGTGCATTCCTTCCACATGCAACGTGAAATTTGATGAATATTCGGTGTTCTTCATGCGTGAACATTGTTCAGGGTGGTATTATACACAGTTCACTTTAACGTCTTCTAACTACCACACAACAGTACTATTCATCACCAAACACCTACACACAATCCGAAGTACAAATTATAATGAGAGCATCATTGCGTAAAGTTTATTTTTGTTCAATGTTTTACCTGCATGTAAGGATCGGACTGATTAACGGTACTGCTTGAAGAATACTAAAGCCAACTTCGTGGTGGAGTGGTCAGTGTAATGGGGTACAGAATCAGAAGTTCCATGTCATCATTTATTCTTATAATAGCGCTACGGTGACAGGGGTCCTGGGATCGAATCCTGGCCTGGGCATGGATGTTTGTGAGTGTGTATTCATCAATTTCATCATATCATCACTCATTCCCATCTTCGCAAATTAGCCAAAAGTGGCACAACAAGCGAAGTAAAATAAAGCAAATCAATCAATCAATAACAGTTAACCAAATAGAAAGAGAAATAGAAGAATACTCAGGAAAATAGTAGAATACTAAGGAATAGGCTGACATGAAACTTTGGCTGACCAATAAAGTACCGATATGTTTGCAAGTCCACTTTAATTGGCACTGTACCTACAGTCTAAAAGTGGAATCCGAACCAGTATGTACCTTCACTGGGTATTGAAGTTTACTGATCTCCTTAACTGATATTTCCAACCTCCATGGTGGAGTGGTTAACACAGCATGCTATAATTCCAGGGGTCCTGAGTTAGAGTCCTGGCCCTGACGTGGGTGTTCTTTGCGAGTGCTCCATCAATTTCATATCATCACTCACCTTCAAAATTGGCAGAAATGCAAAGTAAATTGAAGCATATCTATAAATCAAACTTTAACTGAAATTCTACCAATCAGTCATAAAATTGCAAATGTTCCTCAAAGAACACAGTGATCCATTAACGTCCTTAACAAGTTTGTTCTTGAGAAAAGTGGTGCAAAATAATAATATAACAATAGAGTAATAAACATGCTATTATAATTTTTTTTGTTGTTGCTAGCTGAATTTTTAAAAATCTGTAACGATATGATAGATGATGATGATGAATTGAAATTTTTGGCTGCATGGGAGCACTTTCAAGTGGGAAATTTTAAATTTGCCAAGATTTGAATAATATTGTAATATCTTGGCAACTATGAATGGTAGAATGACAAATGATACCTCGTTTTGTTCAGTAAAGGTTAGGCTACAACCCTATGGTCTAAAAAGCCCTAATTTTCCTTTACCAATTAAAAGAAGAAGAAAGTAAAAGAAAAGAAAGAAATATTTCGATCCCCCACATAGGCAACACCAGGACATGAGGGTTCAAAACCGTATCTGTGTATTGCCCTATATGTGTTCCGTTCTCCTGGTAGAAATTGAACACTTGCTGATTATACTTTTAGAGAAAAAAATATTCCCTAATGTAAAATCTGTGCCCTTTTTCACCAGGAAATTTAAAATTTCTCAAGAATTTCAATAAAAATTTATATTTATGTAACGACAAATGCTAGAGTTACAAATTATAACTTATTCTCTTCTGTACAGTTTGGGTTACAAACCTATGTTGAAAAGAACATATTTTCATTTAGCAAATAGAAGAAGAAGAAATTTTAAACATTTTAGTTGTTTTTTTAATGAAATTTAAACTCTTGTCAGACCCCCACGTAGGTAACGCTGGGACATGAGGTTTCAAGACATTACCTCCATATTACCTGATATGTGTACCATTCTCATGGTAAGAATTGCTTACTGCTGATAGTTTCAGATAAAAAAAAAAGATAATCTGTTGTAAAAAACAGTGTGTGTCTTGTTTGGCAGGAAATTCAAAATTACGATTTTTAAAAATATTTCTGATACTACGAATACTACAGTTCTTATTTTCTTCAGTACAAACTAGGCTATAAGCCTTTGATCGATGAAACCTACTTTTCATTTATCAAGTAGAAGGAGAAGAAGAAAGTTTTTTTTTAAAAAATGTTATTTACACACTTTGAACCACATCGGCCCCCATGTAGGCATCGCTGGAATGTGATTGTTCAAAACGGTACCTACATATTGCGTGATGTGTGTTTAATTCTCATGGCAAGAATTGCGCACTTGCTGCTGATACCTTCGGAGAAAAAAAGAAATTCTAATGTAAAAGCTTTCGGTGGGAAATTTAATTCTCGGAAGGTTTTTTAAAAAAAATATGTCTCGGGAACTTTGTTTGCTAGAGTTACAAATTATACCTCGTGTTTTTCAGTACAGATTAGGTTATAAGTCTGTGGTCCAAAACCACAATTTTTGTTTATCAAGTGGAAGAAGATAAAAAAAAAAAAAAAAAAATTAAATGAAATTTGAACTTTGTCAGGCAACGCCATAACATGACTGTATTATTGCTTGATACATGTTCTATTCTTGTGGGACGAATTGCACACTTGTGGAAGATACTTTTGGAGAAACAAAATAATTTCTAATGTAATGACCGTTATTTTCTTTCTGGCGGGAAATTGCCCACCCCAAATATAGTGAGAATGAAATTAAACTTTACTAATTGCTACTGACATATACGTCAACTCTCATATGGCACTCAAAACATGTATCTCAGAACATTATGTTATACATAGGGTCTTCCCCAAGTCGCAAGACACTCCTTGTGACACTGATGTCCCAGCTGAAATTAGCAAAAATACTTGGGTGTGACATGGCTGTCACGGGGTTAAGAAAGAAAACAAAACTGATTTCATCTCTGTACAATAATAAGTTCTTGAGCTACGATGTTTTTTGGACCCTGCCTAATAGACCGAAGTGAACAAAAATGATGTGTGTAGTGGTGGTACATTTCTACAACCATGCAAAGTTTTGTTGAAATCAGACTGATACTTCTTGGCTATAAAAATAGCGGTTGTATAAAGTGGCAGTGTTGACAGCTTATGGAACAATTTCCGGAATTTCGCCCGTCACCCGTATGGATGTTGGATGGATCAAGTTTGGAGGGAAGCACAACAAAAGACCACTATGAGGATATGTAATGCCCATGCTGCAATTTTGAAAAAAGAAAAATTACGGCATTTGGAAATTTTGCGTAGTTACGGAAAATTTCAAACTTTGGGCCTTTGCCCCCAGTTCCCCCCTCGACCCTTAATTGTCATACATTACTTAAATTTTGCTTTTTACTCATTCTTACATGTACACTTTAAATTTTTAAAAAAATATTCAGTGGTTGAAGAGTTATAGCCCGTTATCTTCAATTTATCCCATAGTAACAAAAGGGAAACAAAGGTCTTTTTAAAATGACACCTGTTAATAATAGTAACAATGGATATTCATTCATTCATTCATTGTTTTCTGCCTAATTGGGAGGTTTTTCACTGCAATCTCCAGCTTTCCCTATTCTCCGCCTTACGCTTCGTAATAGCATACGACCCAGTTAATTTAATATCATCCATAAGCTGATATCTCTTTCTTCCACGGACTTTTCCTCCTTCAACCATTCCCTCCAAGGCATCCCTTAGCAGGCAGTTCCTTCTTAGACAGTGTCCTAACCAGTTTCTTTTCCTCCTCTTGATGGTCTCCAGTATAGATCTTCAGGGTTGCTACGTGACTGGAAAACCTGGAAAACAGGGAAAAGTCAGGGAATTTGGTTGGTCAGGGAAAAGTCAGGTAATTTAGCTTATTTTCTGGAATTTACGTGCATTTTGGAGTTGCAGGAAAACCAGTTACAAAATGAACGAACGGTTCATTTCCACTTCCGAATTCGGTTCTTGTGATTCCAGTCCCCCAAAAGATTCAATTCAGAAACTTGTTCCTCTCGTCATTATGACTTCTAGTCTGTTACGTACAGAATTATGGTTTCTTCGCATTTCAATTCTATATTTATTCACTCTCTGATCTAGGTTCTTGGATCAGTTCATTTTGCGACTTGTTCTTGTGAACCTGTTCAAGACCGGAATTTGGAGAGGCGTGAGATTTTTCCTTAGAGAACAAGCTACTCAAGACGAAACCTACGCACCAGCCATCCTCAGAATTTCTTGCGGAAAAAAATGTTGCTTTAGCTTTGTGTGTAGTGAGGAAATATTCTTTCTTCAAGAACACACCCGTTCGGAACCCATTCTCTTTTGATACGTGAAGCAGAGCAGGTTGGTGTTTGGACAGTTCATTGGTTTTGGATCTGCAATAAAGCTTGAAGAGCAGAATTTCACGTAACTGGCTGTGGTTGACGTCACACTGGATGGGTGCGGACGCCGAGTAAAAACAAAGGGACTCACTACTTCGTTCCCCCTTGAACCCGTTCTGTGAATTTGAGTCCTTCGTTTGCGACCCGTTCAGAAGCAACCTGATGAACTAGTTCATTTGCTCGTTGTCGTAGTTTTTACATTGCAGAGATGTGTTACACCCGAGAAATTAGTGATTTTATGCAGTATCAGTGACGTCAATATTCGAATATACGTACACTGGTCACACGTCGGTGTTAGGTTAGGAATGTTGGTTTCATGCCGATAGTAATTTTACGTATTGTTCGCATGTAGAATGAAATTATGCTGAAAAGTGGTGAAAATGAGCCCAAGTTCCTTTTGTTTTATTGCGATTTCATCATGCTACAAATGCAACTTTTACATGGTTCGATTTTGATGTATGTCTGTTAACACATACTGCAGAGTTTTAGCGATTACTTAAGATTTTGTTAATATATGCTTTTGTGGTTAGGTTAGGAATGTCAGGTTTGGTTGTCTTAGAATTAAAATAAAGACCCTGAATGCACTCTACTAAGGTTCCGATTTATTTCTACATTCATTCCCACTAGTTTATGATACTTACTGTAGCTTGTCAACCGGAGAATACCTTGTCCGTGGGAAGCGTTTATGATTGAGTAAGGTCTTTTTGAGTCCTCCTCCGTAGCCGAGCGGGTTAGGCTTTCTCTCGTCTTGAGATCGTTTGCTATGGGATGGCGTAGGTTCCAATCCAGCTCTGGTCGGAATTTTTTCGGCCTACGTATAGGGCCAGTGGCAACCCACTATCGTGAGGAAATTGGTGAGCTCCGAGTGAGTGAGCGTAATCCGGTCGCGAAGTACTACAACGGCTGGGGGTCGGTTGGGCTGACCACCCGTCCCCCTAGTCTGGCTGCATATCTCCACGCCCCCTTGGTGGCTCGCGTGGGAGGGAGGCCAGCAGTCAGTAGGTAAGCCTTGGCCCGATATTGGGTTGTTGCGCTATTGGATTATTTTAAGGTCATTTTGAAGGTTTTTTTCAACATAAATAACTTTTTCGAATCCAAATAGTGCTCATGATTTTAAGGAAGGTTCAAATTTCGTGTCACAATGATTGCCAAAATTCTATGATAATTAGTTTTCCTGCTAGGAAAATGTGAAAAAAAATAATCATAAAACATTCGGAACTGTTACCTTTTAGAAGACAGATTTCGATGTTTTCCGTAATATAAAATTGGTACCAGCATGTGGAAAACTCAAATAATGGAGATATTTGATTCCAAAGTATGGCCCGCGTATATATTTTTTTTAGGTGTATGGTTGGTCATCGGCCCCATTCAAGTTCTGAATTTCCATAATATATGTAGCCTACTATTTTCAATAAATTAAAAAATATAATCATTAAACTTATTGCATATTTTCTAAATGTACATGACCTAATTTTCTGTTGTTTCTCATTTGTATTGATGTAGGCTAATTGAGGTTGTATACAGGTTACATTGTAAAACTTTGATAAATGCCACATTTTTTTATTGATTTTTTTACACCACTTAAATTGTAATGACTGAAAATTGGGAAGTACAATAGTTATTTATTTTTTCATTGAATAGCATTATATTAACTAACTAACTCTCTAGCCTTCTTAAACCCGAAGGTTCATGGCTGCAGCAACACAGGCCTTCCATCTGTCCCTATCTTGAGCAAGATCTATATACTCTCTTCCATCCCTACCGATTTCCTTTAGGTCCATCTCAACGTTGTCCCTCCATCTTCGTCTTGGCCTTCCTACAGGTCTCTTACCATCTGGTTTCCCAACAAGAATCCTGTAAGCTCCTCTTTCCTCTCCCATTCGTGCCACATGGCCTGCCCACCTAAGTCTTCTTGATTTAATTATTCTAATAATATCTGGACATGAATACAAATTATGTAGTTCTGAATTATGTAACCTTCTCCACTCACCTGTCTCCTCATCCCTTTTAGGTCCAAATATTTTCCTAAGGATCTTATTTTCAAATACTCTCAATTTATGTTCCTCTTTCAATGTAAGGGACCAAGTTTCACACCCATATAATACTACAGGCAAAATTACTGTTTTGTATATTTTAACTTTTAGTTTCTTAGATATTAAACGAGAAGACAAAAGTTTATGAAGAGAGAAGTAACATGCATTTCCTGAATTAAGCCTACTTTTTATTTCCTCTTTAATATAATTTTCATTTGTTAATATTACTCCTAAGTATTTGAATTTGGAAACTGGTTCAAACGAGTTGTTATCAATAATTAGATTTTGATTATTACCTAACACTTGGTTTCGGCCTGTAAGCATATATTTAGTTTTCTCTTTGTTAACTTCCAAACCTATCTCTTTAGCAGTTTTGAAAAATATTTTAGCATTATTCTTAATCGTATTTATATCATCCCCCAGTAAGTCTACATCATCTGCATATGCTAACAACTGAGTCACACCATTTAATTTTAGTCCTTCTTTAGTTTCTTTTACCTTCCTTACAGCATATTCTAAGGCAAAATTAAAGAGCAATGGAGATAATGCATCTCCTTGTTTTAACCCATCATGAATTATAAATTTGTCAGACATATTATTACCCACACGAATTTTACTTTCTGTTTCACTGGTGCATATTTTTATCATACTAACAAGCTTCTTAGGTATTCCAAACTCTACTAATATATTATATAATTTATCTCTTTTGACCGAATCATATGCTTTTTTGAAATCAATGAATAGCTGATGGACATTTTGATTATATTCCCACTTTTTTTCAAGTGTCTGTCTGATGTGAAAAATTTGATCTGTAGTTGATCTGTTACGTTTAAATCCACATTGATAATCACCTATAATTTCATTAGCATATGGTGTTAGTCTTGTTAAAAGAATGTTAGACAATATTTTGTATGTTGTTGAGAGTAGAGAAATTCCACGGTAATTATTGCAGTTCATTTTATCACCTTTTTTAAACACAGGAACAATTATGGATTCTTTCCACTGTTGAGGGATTTCTTCTTTATTCCATATTAAACAAATTAATTTATGAATTTGACATATTAATGAATTTCCACCATATTTAATTAACTCAGCTGGTATTAAATCAATGCCAGGTGCTTTGTTATTCTTTAGCCTTTTAATAGCATCTTTAACTTCAGTCAAGTTAGGTTCTGGAACTAAAGGTTCTGCTGTGTGTACTTCATTTACTTCTGATTTATCTCCTACATGGACATTTAAAAGGTCATTAAAGTAGTTCTTCCATCTATTTAGAATATCGCTTGGGTCAGCTAGAAAATCACCGTCTTTATCTTTTATCAAGTTTAGTTTAGGTTGCCACCCCTTTCTAAATTCATTTACACCTTTATATAAATCTCTGATATTTTTATTTTTGCTGTTTGTTTCAATTTCGTTAATTTTGCTTTTCAAGTAATCTCTTTTTTTACTTCTAAACGTGCGGTTAACTTCTCGCTTTATTCTATTATAATTGCTTAGATTTGTATCATCAGAGTTATTTAACCACCTAAGTCTAGCCTGATTTCTTATTTCTATTAGATTATGACATTCATTATCAAACCATGGCTTACTTTTTCTTGGTTTATGGTATCCTATACTTTCTTTAGCTGCTGATTCTATTGCATTACGTATGTGCTCCCAATTCTTATTTACGTCTGTTTCATTTATATTTTCATCATCATTTAAATCCTGCAAAACCTCAAATCTATTTGACAGTTTAATTTGGTAATCTTTCTTAATTCTTTCATCAGCAAACTTTCCTGTATCAAATTTTATAACTTTTAGATTTTGTTGCTTATGATTTATCACTGAGAGTCTTTCTCTTAATTTAGCAATTACTAAATAATGGTCACTGGCACAGTCAGCACCTCTATGTGTACGAACGTCAATTATACTAGTATGCCTTCTCTTATCAATGAGAATATGATCTATCTGATTATGAGTTTTACCATCTGGAGAAGACCAGGTATATTTATGGATATCTTTATGTTTAAAAGTGGTACTTTTCACAATTAAATTCTTTGAGGTTGCAAAAGTAATCAATCTTATACCATTATCATTACTTAATTCATGAAGACTTTCTTTACCAATCGTGGGTTTAAATGTATCTTCTTTGCCAATCTGTGCATTACAGTCACCTAACAGAATTTTCATATCATACTGAGAAAATTTATCAAAGACCTGTTCTAACTCTGTATAAAAATCATCTTTAGTATTATCATCTTTATCTTCCGTTGGTGCATGTATGTTTATTAAAATAATTTTACACCACCTACCCTGTAAAACTGCATATGATATCCTATCATTAATAAATTCTACTGTTTTAAGAGCCGCGATAATTCTATTATTTATGAAAAAGCCTGTTCCAAAATTATGATTTTCAGTACCACCATAGAAAAAAGTATAATTTTTAGTTTTACAATTCCCTTCTCCTGGCCACCTAACTTCCTGGACAGCTACTACATCTAATTTATACTTGACTATCTCATTAACTGTACACTGAAATGCCCCAGGCCGGTAAAGGCTCAGAACATTCCAGGTGCCTAATTTAATATCCTTATTCCTAACGTAGATCTTATCCTTAGTCCAGGGACCTCCCAAAGTAGTCCCCACCCGGAGATCCGAACGGGGGACTATTTTACCTCCGGAATATTTTACCTTGGGAACATCCATGGCCTTATATTTCTGTTTCTTGACATGTCTTTTTACAGTGCAGAGTTGTCAGCTCTACGCCTAACCCCCGATATGAATGGAGGAACTACTACACAAGACGAACACAAACACATTAGACAGCATAACTACTACACAAGACGCACACAAACACATCACAACTACTACACAAGACACACACAAACACATCTAAACTGCAGTTAGAAGTCGCTTACTTTTATCTATAATTTCTGGCAAAATGTTAAAATCTAAATTGGGAAGAGCATTTCAATTTTCTCTGTCTTGATTGCACATAACTACAAGGTGCTTTTTAAGTTCTCAACATTCATTGATAGTCGTCTGTCAGAGAGAATGTTTTTCATAATAGAAAATGATCTTTAGCATTATATTAATCACTCGGTAAATTTTCAGCTAATAACTGTGTATATTCATATTCATAATAATTAACGTGCCTGCATATTTAATTGAAAAACATGAGGTTCAAAAGCAAATATCATGACGACAAACATGTCTGGAAAAAAATTATTTCTGGTCTGGAAAACCTGGAAAAGTCAGGGAATTTCATAATCAAAAAATTGTAGCTACCCTGATCTTTTTTCACCAACTCTTTTCAGTACGGCTTCGTTTCTTACCTTGTCCGTCCATTTTACACGCTCCATTTTTCGCCATGTCCACATTTCAAAAGCTTCGAGTCGTTTCTTTTCATTTCTTCTCAACATCCAGGTTTCTGCACCATAAAGTGCTACACTCCACACAAAACATTTCACTAATCTCTTCCTTAGACCTATGTCCATGGGTCCACAAAAAACATTTTTTCTTCTATTGAAAGCTTCTTTTGCTATTGCGATTCTCATTTTCACTTCTTGTTTGCAGCTCATGTCACTGCTTATAGTGCATCCGAGGTACTTGAAGCTATCCACTTGCTGGATTATTTCACTGTTTGCTCTCACATTAATATTCTTGGTTTCCGTCCTATAACCATTGCCTTTGTCTTTTTTACATTAATCTTCATCCCATACTGCTCACAGCTGCTGTTTAACTCTTCTAACATACTATTTATGGTTATTTCATCCTCAGCGAATAATGCCATGTCATCACCAATTTGACACCTCCTGTTCCCTGGAAACAATTTTTCATTATATCTTCTAAATAGATATTAAACAAAGTAGGCGATAGGCAGCATCCTTGTCGTACTCCTCTTCCAATTTCACAGCCTTCTGTCATTTCGTCTCCTGTTCTCACTTTAACTCGTTGATTCATATATAAGTTGCTTAGAAGTCTCCTCTCTTTCCAATCTACCCAAATTTTCTTCAGAATTTCTGAGAGTTTAACCCAATTCACTCTATCAAAGGCTTTCTCCAGGTCTACAAATACTACAAACACCTCCTTTCCTTTCTCTAAATATCTTTCCCCAATGGTCCTCAGTAAACCAATTGCATCCCTTGTACCTCTTCCTTTCCTGAAACCAAACTGTTCTTCCTCTAACTCGCCACTGACCTTCGAGTATAGGCGTCTGTTCAGAATTCTTAGAAGAATTTTTGCCGAGTGAGATATCAAGCTGATTGTCCTGTACTCAGAACATTTTCTGGCATTGCTTTTTTTCTGCAGAGGTACCAAAACAGTCTCCGTGAAATCTTGTGGCCAATCCCCTTTCTCATAGATTTCATTGCATAAGTGTAGTATTTATCTTTTTCCATCTCCCAGACATTTGATAAGTTCAACAGGAATTTCATCAGTGCCCGTTGCTTTCCCATTCCTCATTTCTTTGAGTGCTTGCTCAAATTCTTCATTCAGGATATAGTATCCTTTCTCATCATCAGGCACGTCGTCTTCATTTTCTACATTCAGACTGTCTGGGCGATTCTCTTTCTGGTAGAGCTCTTCAACGTACTTTCCCCACACATTCGATATTCCTTTTCTGTCTGTGATTGTAATTCAAGTGTGTAATTAATACCTTTAGAGGACTACTAATAAACAAAAAAAAAAGACAGAACTGAAATGTAGTACATAGTTTTCAAGAAATGGCATCTTAATTGTGCCATGTGGTCGACACACATTTTGTACATCGGTCATTTGCCCCTGCCATGGACCTTAATTGTCGGATATTGTTTAAAATGTTGCTTTTCACTATAATTCTTACATGTAGAATTAATCTTTTTCAAAAAAGATGCAGTAGTTTAGAAGTTATTGCCATTTTTAAAATCTATCCCATAATTTTACAGGGGTAACGAACAGTAGCAGCTCGTGCCTAAAATAACAGGTGAAGAAGTACATTTATAGGCAATGAAAAACAAATAGTGTCAGTGGGCCCCCACAGTTTAAAATGTCTTTTTTGTCTTCATCCGTCCATCCGGAAAATGGTGTCTGCAACAAATTACACACTAAGTCATTTACTGGGTTCATTGTACAAACCACAGCTCAACACATGAACACAACACACGATAGGAAACGCAAAACACACACGCGGAACAAGATCTCGCGAGAACGCAACGATTTTGCCACAGCCACTGGATGCAATGTTTTCTGTCGACGAGAGAACTGCTGCATCTAGATGGCGACACCCGTTCAATTCCAACGCTAGGTGACGTCACCGTTGCCATGACAACCGGCTAAAGTCTTCCGCAACCTGGCGGCGTCTGCTCTTGGTTTGTTTATGCTACGACGAACTCTTCACGTGCATAGCGCCGAGCGGCGTATTATTTGAGTATTATCGTGTGCCTTCTGCTGGGAAATAGTTTAATTTAACAAGCAAATGAAAAATGTCAATATTAATTTGAAAATTAGGTGAAAACATCTGCACTTGTTGCACTTGGCCAGCCGCCACTGGTAACAAAGGGAAACAAATAACTTTTAAGAACTTCGCTTGTTAATAATAGTAACAATTGGAATATTGTTTTGTAATTCGAGTATGTCATACCATCACATGTATACTAAATATAAAGAAAGATAGAACTGAAATATGGTGTGTAGTTTTCAAGAAATGGCATGTTATTTGCTGGCATGTTCTTCTTGTTGACCATCAGTCTTCAACGAGAATAGATGTGGTGGTCGAAATTTTGAACATCCGGATGCTAAAGGTTAAACTCGCAACTGAAAGGACAGTGAAATAGATGCGTAGTAATTTTCTGCATCACTTAAATGTGAAAAATTACGTTCGTATTTTCAGGTTAGTTTGAATTAACATATCCTTCTAATACCAGATGACATGTATGACTATGACAAGATACAGAAAAGGATGCTGCATGCTGCAAATCTACATTACAGAATCAGGCAACATGAAATATATTTTCATATTAATCAAAACAATAACATGATGTCAGAATTGTGCCCTTGGTTCAGTGTTTTTCATGAAATGCATACTATTATATATTGGATTGGTGCAATGTCAATATCTGCTATATTTATGTCTACCTATTGGCAGGGACGTGAAGTTTTCATTTTAACGATAACACCGTAAAGTTGAGGAAAGCAAAATAAAGTGTTTAAAATGTATTTGGGTAGGTAAAGGAGGTAAGTTTTCGGTGTTTCGGAATCACGAAATAACATGAATTCTGTCATTTTTCAGAACACCGAATTTTACACTTTAATGCGAAATATGCAATATAAACTGGGGAGAACACTTCTTTTGTTAAAAATAAAAGCCTACCTGAAGTGTTATTGTCATTTGTAGTCTAGCTGGTGATAGTTCGATTCAAAAGAGATTATCATGCTTCATTTATTGTAGTATGGCACAGACATGACTTACAGTGTTTAACCTCGTCCTGAAATAGAATTTGTTTGTGGGGGGGATCTTCCCAGAAGGAAAATTTCATAGGGATGGGAAACTTTTCAGAGCACCTGTTGTGTTTCAGAGGGAGGGTGAGGGGGGGGGGTGTTAGGGAAATGTGATGTGTATGATTGTGTTTAAAGATTTGGGTATCATCATTCAATAAGATTTCATATTTAGTGGCTGATGACATGAAATAGTTTTCCAAATGGAAGCAATTTCGTCATTTCTCGCAAAGGTAAGCCATAATTTTTTTTGTCATTAAAACAAAAATTTGTCTCAATTTTCCAGAACTAAAACAATTTGAAAATCTTAAGCACAAAAGGAACAGTAAAAATGCATGTTTAAATAACACCAAATTGTGCCATAAACTGCGAAAAATAACACCAAATTGCACCAAAATTTAGGGAAAAATAAACGAAAGCTTTATGTTCCTACCTATTGGCTCCTGCAAAAATTTACTACAAATTAATCTTTAATAAATTGTACTTGCATTATTTTAGTGATTTAACATAGCAAATGTAAAAAGGCTATTGTATATTTTAAATGCAACACTGGATAGATTGCTTTTGTTACCTGTCGTTTACGTTCCCCCATTATTCAGTTTCCAAATATCTTGTATTGGGCATTTTTTCAGATGGAGGTAGTGTGGATGTGCTGAAGCTGCAAGATATAGACATTAGTGCATTGTGTGTGCATCCGGCGTGTGTTGTGTCAGTGACATTGACTTCCCTAAGAACAGAGACGAACAGGAACAGTGTGAAAGATGCTGAAAGTGTGATTCTTAATGTTAGTGGGAGGCTGCTTATGATCCAGAGGGATCAGAAACATAATTTTACGGAAGAGGGTGGAAGATTGGTAAGTTATTGTTTTTTACCTACTGATTATTTACTTAGGCATTTTAATGTGATGTCTTGGAAGCAATAGTATCGTGCTGGTTCAGCAAGGTCATAGCTTCAAATTCAAATGTTTTAAAATAACATATCTGTTGATTTTTTAGTGAGTATTAAGACACTGTTAATAGCTGAGTATGGACTTTTCCAATTGCAATAACAGAGATAAGGATTAATCTGTGGAAGAAAGTGTTTACATTATCTAATGGCTTATTGTGATAATTCATATGAAATTGCTAAATAATGCAAACATGAATGATTTCTGCAGTTTGTTGCAAATTCCATTTTTTTTTTGCTTAGAGCTATAAAATGCAATGAAACATGTTGGAACTGTGTCATATTAATTTTGTCACCAACAACATGCAAATATATAAAACATATCTTGCATATTGATAGTATCTCGTTACATCACAAGATAAAATTGTAACTTGTTACACCTCAAGACCCGGGTTCAATTCCCAGGGTGGGTGATCTAATTTCAGAAATTTTCCAGCCTTGTCCCAGCATAAAGTGACACTGTGGGCTCACCCAGCCTCAAATCAATGGCGGGGGGGGGGGGGGGTAAAGATGACCAGAGAATGGTGCTGATGATCACATCACCTCCAAAATGGCAGAGATCGAGAATGTGTGGGCCCTTACTCCCACATCCTCTAAATGTGCCTCCATGGCACAGTGTTAAGTGCACGGGTAACTTTACCTTTTTAACTTGCCTGTTGCACCACAAGTTAGTATTTTATATATTACTGGTAATTTGAATAACTGGTGGTCGAGCATGTTTAATGGTTGACTCATGTTCTCTCCACCAAAGATTCCAGGTTTAAGTTCTGGCCTGAGCATGGGTGTTGCATCACCATTCATCCTTATTGTGGCAGTTAGTCAAAAGTGTCAGCAAGTACTGAAATAAGACAGATACAAGTTGTGATTAATTTGCTAAAACTATATGGTTTGCAACAAAATGTTAAATAACATAGAAGCCAAATAACACCCAACTTTGCTAAGAATAACATTGAAAATGGCATATTTACTTAACGAAGTAACATCTTTGATCTGTGACTGTTTGTGATTACTAATATTTCATTCATTAAGATTGATGTCTCCATTCCCATGTGGTTTCCTGGTTATCCAACTGCACGTTGGTACAGTTTAACATGTCCATATGTTTTTACTGATATAAATACATATAATTGAGTTAGCTTTTTCAGTTTGAGGTTCAATTGTTTCAGTTATGGCAATAAGTTATATGTGAATTAGAAGTTTGGTGTTGGATGGTGTGACAAAGTCAGAGGATGGTGTAATAGCTCAACAGGTAGAGTACTCGCTTGAATTTCCAGGTTTCAAATTCCAGTTCAAACCTTGTAAGGCCACGTGACAGAATTTACTGAATGTGTACATTACTCTGGAGTCTATAAACACTACAGAGGGCTGCGGTGGTCTAGTTGGTAAGGCATCTGACTGACCCGGGTTTGATTCCTGTGGTGGGTGATTTTTTTCCAGTCTTGTCCCAGCAAAAAGTGGCTCTGGGGCACACCCAGCCTCAAATCAATGGGTACCTGGTATGACGGTATCATAATGAGTACCATCATAATGTGAAAAATAAAATAATTTTTATCACTTGAAATATACGATTTAAGTTCGTATTTGGTAGTTTATATTTGTATAAATTTAATTTACATCACTTTGGCTTTGTTTTAATTGAAGTACGTATGTAAACTGCACGTATTAAAAATATTTTATATATCTCAGCGATGTAATTTGGTTTGTGACGTATCAAGAAAGTGCTTACCGTAAATTGCCAATTTATGTAAAATCACACATATGTTTGGTTTCAACAGCTTTTACTTGCTCATACATTACTATATGGGTACGAACATGTATTTAATATGTATTACTAACACGTACAAACCATTTGAAATTAATTTTGGTTGATTTTCGACAATAAACTTACGATTAGCTATAAGGAGCGCCTTTAAGAGTAATCCTAAAGTAGTGAAGTAATCCTAAAATTGGAAACATAGCCAACTCACATAAAGGGAAAAATCTAAGTTGTGCATAAATAACCTTTTTCCCACCAAAATTGTAAAACTTAAAATTACTGAAAAAGGTAAAAAGAAAATACATAAACATGTGATAGAATATTGTAATATCTATTTTATTGTATCTAATTTATTTTACATGCGTTTTCATGCATAATATCTGTACAATTCAATAATTGTCATTTGAAAAGTATTCGCAAGTTTGTATTCTGTGCTGAAAGTTGTAACAGTGTGAGTTTGGAGACACTGCTTCATCTTTAAGATCACGGACGACTAGAATGGAGTCACTAAATATTTCGGGGACCTAAATTGGAAATATTTTATGTAAAACAACAAGATTTTTCCTGGAAAGGTGACAAAAATGTCACAAAAAGAGCAGTAACGGTTTTTCGATGTTCAGAAAGGCCGTGAAGAACCTAAAAAGTGAATAGGACATTAAAAAGTGATCGGTCCATAGGACGTAAAAATGGCAGCCATCTTATCTTCATAACGGGCTAACAGATAAGTATTGTGGATATATATGTAGCTACATAAATGAAAGGCCTAGTTTGTTAATATACATAAAGTGTGCACTCTGAATGTGGAAAATCTGTTAAACGTATAAATACACATAATTCGTCTTAGATTCTACTGTTCATAATCGAGCGTTTTGGTGCCGATTTTCTCGTTAAAATCTACGCAAGATCGGAAGCAATTATACATGGTATTAAATTGACTTGAAGCGATAAATGTGAAGACAAACGTGTAATATGTGAAAAAGTTAATGTAATGCAATATTTATGCTTCATTATATATATATATGAATGTGTACTGAATTTATGTATGAACTTGAAAACTCAGTTGTTTAATTTGTTTAAATACATCGTTCGTTAACACTTGATTTTGGTAATTTTCCTTATATTTTCAAAAGTGAACAATTTATTGTGCCAGTAATTTTACAACATATAAAATCTTAAACTTGAATTTCTCGTATCTTATCATGTAAAGATTTAAAACCATATTCATTATTCCTTTTAAAAGAAATATATGACCGTGTCATTCAGCAAGCCGAGGAAGAGTGTCATACTGGGTGCAACCCTGGCGGTAAAGGTTCCAGAGAGAGGTGCTGATCACATCACCTCCAAAATGGCAGAGATGGAGGATGTGTGGGACCCTTCCCCCACATTACCTAAATGTGCTTTCATGGCACGGTGCTATATGTGCGGGGAACTTTACCTTTACCTATAAACACTATATAGGGCCATTCAGAAGTGATGATACAAACTGTAAGGGTGAGAAGTATGCAGTAGCAAAAACTTGCATTGAACATGGGACATTAACCATTTGTAGGAAAACTGAAACTAGTGTATAGTTATGATCTGCCACTGATGTGTTTTTGTATACCCTTGCTCATGATGTGCTCATTATGTGCTAATATCCTTGCATATATGACTATTAGGTGTACACTACTAGGTGCTGTATTACTAGTACTAGTGTAGAACAAAATCAGAGGAACAAAAGAAAATGTACACCTTTCTCAGAATGCTGTTAAACGTAAGGTATGCCACATGTACTCAGCCACCCCTTGGCAACATTACAAGTTGTAAACAAAGAGCCGAACTAGGATGACACCTAGTGGATAAGTGTGCAAGGAGAAGGGTGTACGATGAGCATGAGTATCAACAAACACGTCAGTAGCAGATCTTTACCATATGTTCATAAATTTTCCATTTTATCACAAACTGTTCAGACCGATGTTGACTGCTATGATGCCAAGGCTCCTAGGATCAATTCCCGGCCTGAGTATGCATGTTTGCTGTGAGTGAGTGTTCATTAATTTCATCCTATCATCTCGCACCCTCATTATCACAATTAGCCAAAAAGTGATAGAAAAGCTATAATAAATAACAAAAATGACAACCATGTTGACTGCAACCATTTTGTTTGTCCTAGTCATCACATTTAAATCACCCTGTACGTAAATAAAGAGGACTTACAATCTTGGACCTCCTTGGCCTTGTTTTGAAGAAGAAAAAAACAAAAAAGGAAATTAATTTTTTTCTTTGTGAAGTCATGCATTTCGACTTGAGAAATACCGTATTTCACTGGATAATCATTGCAGTTTATGCCAAATTTTCCTGCAAAAAATGTAAAGTCTGCCATTATGTGAAGCTTTTTTTTAAAAAAAATGTACCAGACAGGAATACTCATGAATATACAGTAAAATTGAATATAGTCCAAATCAGAATTTTACCCAGAATTTTCCATCTTTGGGAGGGGAGAGGTTTATATTTAAGGAATGTAGGTGTAAAATTAGAGGCAAAATTAGCAAAATTTGATCCTTTGTGACAAATTTTAGAAAGGTGTTGAGGTAATTTTCAGGGAGTGTAAGGATGAGTGTTGAAATTGTGTGGATAAATCTCTGGTCAAAATTGAACATTTAGTGAACATTTTGCCCATCTGGAAAAGTTAACATGTTAGTTGTTATTGATTTGTGCATTGTAGTTGAAATATTATACTTGAGAAAATTTACTCAGTGTTGCAAAGTACAGACTTAGTTTCATTATCTGACATGACGATTACATGATGAAAGGTGGTAAACCAATTTTTGGACTGAAAAACAGGGTGTGACTATTATGTGGTGAAATATTGTACATGTTTTGCAAGATGTCAGCAATAACATCTTGAGGAGATCCAAGATTATAAGTACTGTTCTTTTTTTTTGTGTTGTTTTTTCTCATGGTTTCAGTCTTTGTATGTACATGTTAGAAGTTGTTGCTAATTGAAATTATTAACTTTCTATGCAATTTTATTCTTCCCTCAGTTCCAACCCCACACGTGTGTGCCCACGGTGCTAGCTTCATGTGTAGAGAACGTGTGGGTGCCAAAAAAGTGCAGCAAAGAAAAGCCTCATTTGACAGAAGCTCTGTGGTTGTATTGTGGTGCTCATGGAATGAGGGTGTGGCTGCCTCTCTTTCCTCGTGATGGTGATAAAACTCATACATTTATGTCGAAACGTATAATGCTCCCATTTCATCTCAGGATATATCCATTAGGTAAGATGCATAGTGTTTTCCTTGTGATATATGTGCTTATTTTGTAATAATTACAAGATGGATTATGTACAGGGTGTTTTGCTCGTTCTTGGCCCTTGATTTTTGCTTATAAATATCAAACTATTGGTCATAATGTAATTAAATTTTCTATGGACATACCTGGGTGTATGAAAAGCATGGTGACTTTACAGCAAAGGTTGGAAGTTGTTGCCATCCTCCTTCATGCACATCCAACAATGTTCCTGTTGTTTCCAGTTTCTTCGCCAAATATTGAATGATAGACTTTGCAGGAGGTTTCCGGACCCCAAAATTTGCAATAAATTGTTGCTCTCGCTCCTTTATGGATTCCGTTTCTAAGTACATGCAAACAATAAACACTACGCTGTTCCCCTGAGTACTGGCTCATACTGTACTGCTTTGTTACTGTACTGTAATCATGAACCACTGATTGTAAGCACGAACTTTCAACCGAATCTGTACAAATATGAACCACTATCAGGTCACAACTTGATATCGATATTCGATATATAAATATTGAAAATATTGACATTGATATTAGATACGTCTATATTTGATATCAATATATATATATTGATATGTCGATATCTATATACGATATCGATATTATCGATGTTTGGTGGTGGTGCATTCCTTACGTACAGTGGTCAGAAGTAGCGAGCTACTTGTAGCGTCGCTACTGTAGCTAGCTACACAATTTGTAGCGGTAGCTGTAGCGACGCTACATTTTTTCTCAGCATTTTGAGGTGAATTTTGAATGTGGCAACAACGTCAGAAAAATCGACAATAACCCTTAATTTTGCAGGAGGTTCAAAAAGACAGTCTGGAGGTACAGATTATCTAGATTGTAGATTATAGATATCTGCATTATTTAATTAGTAGCTGAATAATTCAGATATCCAGATAACTAACTGACATATATGAATATATTCCTGCTAACAGCTACGTTTTTTTAGCTGCATCGCTATTTTGGAGAGAAACATGCCTCGTTTGCTGCACAACTGGAAAAAGTGCCTCGTTTGTGTCACACCCGGAACCAATCCTGTGGATATTCATGGTGTAAGAGACACCAAAATGTCATTAATTCCTGTGTAAAACACAACTTGCAGTGCAAAAATGAGTGATAGATTAGTGCCAGCAATAAATGGCTCAGTACGGTAACAGCATTGATCATCGTCAGTATATAGGATCTCACCAGCAGGAAATTATTGTTACGAGAATGATAGAGTTTCTGGAATTACAATTATTTTCGCGATAGTATTTGTTCACAAATTTTAAAATTACAATACGTTTAGAACAGTCAGGTTTACACGACAGTTTCCTCAATAATTTTATCATATTGCAAAAAACATGTACGAGTTCTTGACTTTCCTACAGAAACGACATTTTTCTTTAGTTAATACGTATACATAGTTTCCAAATTTATGTATTTCTCCTACTTTTGCGTAACTTTTCTGTAACTTTTGCTAATCATGACATCATCATCATCATCATCCCTTGCCGTTTCCTGCCTCTGGCTGGGTCAGCATACAAGTCAAGCCTCTCCATTTTTTCCTGGTCTTCCACCCCCTCTCTTACCATGGTGTTCCAATCTTGTCCTCTTCTCCTAACACTCTCCGCTATATGCTCTTTCCACCAACATCTTGGTCTCCCCCTTGGCCTTATTCCTACTCCTCGTGCATTGTAAGCTCTTACTGGTAGTCTTTCTGCATCCATCCTCTTCATGTGTCCGAACCAATTCATCTGTGCCTTATCTATTCTGTCCTGAAGCTTCACTAGCACCCACTGTCTGTCGGATCTCCTCATTCCTTATTCTCTCCCTTCTAGTCTTCCTCAAAAGACTCCTCGAAAATTTAATCTCCACTGCTTGCATCTTTTTTTTTGTCTCTCTCTGTCACTCTGTCATTGTCCAAGTCTGTGCTCCATATGCAATTATTGGCACATAGTATGTGTTATATATTACCTTCTTGCATTTCATAGGTACATCCCTGTTCCATATTAATCTTCAAACACTTTGATATAGTCCACCACCATTCATTTGTCCTCTTCTGTTTACCTCCTCATCTATTCTTACACTTTTCTCAATCATGACAATGAGGATGAATGGTTTATTTAATTATTCTCTTATCTATAGTCGCTTTCTGCCACTTTCGGCTAATTGTGAGAACGAGGAAGAATGATGAATGATGAGCAGTGCGGGGAATGGAGGAGCAGAAGGATCCCATCCTCCCAACTTGGCGTCTTTCCTAGTTTTTCTTTTGAGTCCATTTTATGCATAGATAAGCTGATCGAGACTGGATCCGAACCACTATGAGCCTCCGCTGGGAATCGAACCTGAGGCCCTTTTGTAGTCAAAGGGCTTCAGGTACTTTTCATTCAAAATTCTGTATTCATATCAGTCTATAAAAAATGAAATATTTATTCTCAAGAAAAATATGTTGATGTGAACATACGTAAATACGTAATCCTACCAAATTTGATTTGTGTATAGTTGTAATCATTAATTTGGGTAACACTCTAATTGCAATATTCAAAAAAGTAAAGTAAAGTGCTCCCCTGTGCATAGAACCACGCCATGAAGGCGTATAGGGGGTGTGGGGGTAACGCCCCACACTTTCTTGATCATATATCAAATTTGAATTGATATGCCACTTGCATAGGTATGGTATTCTCAAAACTATAGTAAAAAAAAAAGTAACTGAAGTAACACTGCTATCAAAATTATTGAATGATGGGAATCATGATAATAAATAACAGAATCTATTTACCACTAGTAGGGGATTTGTTTAATACCCATATGGTTGTTTTTATTTTTTTTATGCAGAAGTAGCGCAAAAAGTAGCGAAGTAGCGAGTAGCGAACAGGTAAATTTTTGGTAAATGTAGCTGTAGCTGTAGCGAAGCTACATTTTGGAAGAGTAGCTGTAGCTGTAGCGAAGCTACTTTTAAAATGTAGCGTTCTGATCACTGCTTACGTACAAGTTAAGTCAAGCATAAGGATGTTAAGATAACAAGTAATGCGCTCACCATGCGGGACAGATATTGATGAGAGATTGCCTCTGATTAATATGCAAAGCAAATACGTGCAACAACCAATAAAGATAACAAGGTTCTCAAGTAACTCACTTACGTCTTGTAAGGTCCCTACTTTATAGAACTTGCTGGTTACCGTTGTGTGCCCAAGTATAGGCATGGTGTCGATACGATACGAGACAATACTTGGCAAAGACTCTGTCTCAAGTTGTAAATGATTGTCTCGTTCTTGGTCTCGATATAGAGGGCATACACAAAACAAAATAGTTTGTAATAACGTTTTTCTGTTTGATGCATAGTTTCGACGCTACAAGCAGGGACAACTCCAGAAGAGGGCAGGGATGAAACTTCAAATTGAAAGATATAGATGTGTCGATATTGTCGCTATCATCGATATCGGTATTGTTTGGATAGTCGATACCGCTATTTTCGATATCATCGATATCGACTCAATAACAATATTTAATCTATATCGAACTTCGATATCGCACAGCCTTAGTCACAACAACAGGGCCAAGAACTTAAACTGAAAGCACAAGTCCGTACGATTGACATTTAATGGCAGAACCGTCCAGATGCATGTGCATGCCTGTGCAGGGACTAGAGAGACTGTGGTACCATCTCCAGTGATGTCACCATGCTTCTCATGCACCAAGGTATGTCCGTAGCAAATGTCATTACTATGACCAATAGTTTAATTTTTATAAGCAAAATCAGGGGTCAAGAACAAGTGAAACACCCTGTAGAATATCTGGTAAACAATTTTTATTAATCTTTTTGTGTGACAAGAAAATACCCGAAGTGGGTCATTCACTAACAATGGAATTTTTCCAGCATCTCTGTTTCTATCAACCCAGTGTAACAATTATTAGCATTTCGATAGTTTGTAAGTCTTTTTCCTTGTAATTAAGTGTCTTGGGGTTCTATTCTGGTGGAGGCACATACTTTATGATTTAGTTCCTTCATCAGAGGCACAAACTGAATTTTGGGTAAAAAATATAATTGAGCATGACCACGGAAAGAATTTCTGTAAAGACATTGCCACGTGATTTATCCCCATATGTCTTTATCCTGAAGCAAATTTTTTGTATTTGTTTTGTAGATTTGAACCTGATCTCATTACAATCTTGAAATTTTCTTTTTGTTACAGCAATCTTATTTGAAGATGCCATATTGTTAGGTGCTGAAAATGATTCAGTTTTATTCACATCCGACTCCAATTCACCATTTTCACTGCCATTCTGTGTTCTAGAAATTACAGTAAGTAATATTTGGGTATCTGATCATAGATTTAGCTCTTTTGCACTCTTCGGTTATGTACTTTTGAACAGTACATAACCAATGCATAAGTGCTTTCCTGAATGCAAGTTACTAAAATTGTAAAGAATATTGATAATCTGTAGTTGAATGTGTATTAAAATCATTTTCTTCTGTGCAGATATCTTCATTTTGAGTAAAAAATAATTATAATTTGTCTCAATAATCCATATAAATTTTAGAACTACTTTGCATAAAATAGTAATTTCATAAAAGTTTGGTTTTATTTTTCAACCAGTTGTATCCGTTCCATAAACATTTCATTTTATCTTTCAGAGTCAAGTGTACCTTCATCAAATTTTACGGCAGCTGATTAGACGAAACCTGGGCTTCCATGCATGGGAAATAGCCAGAAGTTGTACAAATCTTCCGTATTTTCCTCACTCATTGGAGCTACTTCTTCATGAGGTATTTATTACGAATATTATTATTAAAATGGTAAAAAAGCAATCTGACCTGTGGGTTTGTGTGTGGTAGCATACAGTATAAACAAATAAAATACACGGCAATATAGAGGAACATAGAAAATCTGACGTTTATGCAGTTTTCCAGTGTCATTGGCAAGAGACAGACCTAGGGGAAGGTTGAGTCTGGGAACTGAAGCTGAATGATTATTTTAAGTGGTCATCCTTCATGTTGAACATTCTAGATTTTTACACTTTTCTATTATGTGTCGTGTGCTTTATTTGTCTCCTCTATAATCCTGATAGGAAAAACAAGATTTATTACTATTCATTTGTTTACTTATGTTTTTAAAGTTTCAGCTGCAACACTGACAAAAAAGGTAAAGTTCTCCCCTGTGCTTTGCACCATGCCATGAAGGCGTATAAGTGTGTGGAGTTAAGGTCCCACACTTTCTTGATCATGGCCGAAGGTGGGGGTGATGTGATCAGCACCACGCCGCTGGCTGTCTTTACCCCCCCAGAGTTTTCTCCAGTGGGGTGCCAGAGCCACTTGGGTGGGTGCCAGAGCCACTTGAATAAGTTGAAAAAAAATCCCGGTTCTCCCCTGCCGGGTATAGAACCTGGGTCTCTTGCATGATAGTCAGATGCCCTAACGACTGAGCTACCACTGCAACACTGAATGACCATTTTATACTGAAAGTTTAACAGTAGCAGAAACAATAAAACAAAAACACCACAAGATGGCACAAGCAAAAAAATGGCACTAACATTGTTAATGACTACTGGAAACTGTGTTCTGGCAAGAAAATGTCAGAATTTGGTGGTAGGTTATTGTATAAGTATTGAAACCTAAGAAAAGAGAGCATTGCAGAAATTATATAGAAAAATAGTGTGGTCTTATTGGTTGATTAAAATAAATCCATAATTTGTCGTGTATTCAGATATTAATGAAAGTGCGATTCTTCCAATTCTACAAGATGTATATTTAGGTAGTAGTATGTTTGATCTCCCCTGCCCCTGGTCCGAATAGAAGACTTACAAAATAGGGTTGAGCTGATACCATTTGGAACCGATACACCCACTGATGTGAGTACTCTTTCTGGTTCTCACTGATATTAATACCGATGTTTAAAAATTGTAAATTAAAAGTTTTTCAAAATATTGATTAGTATATGTGGGTGAGTATTAACTCCAAATATATGCATCAGTTTGCCAGAGTTTTGCTTCAAAATATTCAAATATTACTTCAGAGTATGAAAATATCTGTTATGTTATCATAAAATAGTTTTTTCACACAAACTTGGTAGAAATAAATGGAAACTTTGAATTTTGCATAACTCCCATGGTAATGCAATTTACAAAAGTGTCGCATGGCATTTTTGGAGACCCTGAGAAGGACCAAAATACCAGAAAAGTATCGGCCGTTATTCGTAAATAAAATCTAACTGATACTTTCTGTTACTTATACCAGGTGTCTACCAATACCAATACATCAACACCAGTATCGGCTCAGCCCTATAAAAAATTAAATCACATATACATCTACATGCTAGAGCTTGCCCTGCCTCCACTGAATTTTTCCTATGAAAATTCATCCACCATATTTACGCGTGTATAGTGTGCGTGCGTGTATAATGCGCATGCTGATTTTTGATGCGTAAAAGTTTAAAAAAATATATATATCTCATATATAATGCGCAATACAATTCAGTTTCAAGAAATGGCTTTCTTAGTTGTGCTGATCAAGAGTGAATAACATCATACCTATTCAATGAGTCACCTGTTGCTATGTGCACCAAGAGGAGAATATCCTCTTGTGTAAACAATAAGTTTCCAACCCATGCCACCTTCACCCTCTCACTCCACTGTGTTTAGCATCCCAAAACTTTCACTCTTTAACCACCTTATTTATTCTGTAATAGTAGAAAGCGAGATCAAAATTACATTATGGATTTGCAGTGTTCAGGAAGTTATTTTCTTTAAAACTTCTCGCCCAACAAATAGTGATGCATATCATATGCATCCCATGTGGCTGAAGGTGCATGCTTGAATTGTGCCAGAGTTTCCTGGCTTTTCTTGCTGTCGTAGAACATTACATTATAAAGTGAAAAATTGTGTGAAATTGCCTTCAAACTTTTATACGTGGTTTTGCTCATTCCTCCTTTAATTTTTTCTAAAATAACTTCAAAATATATACTTTTTCCGTGACTAATGTAACATTTATACGAGGCACATTCAGTACCATCAAACTAGCAGTTAGCAGCACAAGATTTCTTCCATTAAGGAATTTACACACTCCATATATATATTATTATTATTTGGACAATAATACATTTTAATTATTGTTTTCTTTTCCTTACGTTTTCTTTCATCCAAATCATTGTAGAAATCAGAACGTTCTTTCATTTTGTGATGAACTTATTTCAACCGCATTTCACATTAGTATCGTCATCTTGAATGGAATACTGTTGCCATATTCAGAAACTGCAGGATTTAAGCTTTACAACGATATATAACATGATAGGGTTCCTTAAACATGAAAAATCAATGCAATAGTCCCAAAATCATGGAATGACCCTGTACGGTTTCATGTTGGCTGTCTGAATTATTCCGTTCATAGTACGCACCACAGTTTTTGGGAGCAAAATTTTGATAAAAAGTGTGCATTATACATGAGTAAATACGGTATTATGTATTTTATACTCTGAAATTGAATGGCAAAATATCCCCTCCCACCATTTCTCTTAGTATTCATATTTCCAAATTATTCCGACAGGTTCTCGAAGAAGAAGCAACAAGCAAGGAGCCCATCCCAGATGCCTTACTTCCAAGTGTGATAGAATTCATTCATGAATTTCCAGTGTATCTGCAGACGGTGGTACAGTGTGCACGTAAAACTGAGATTGCTTTGTGGCCTTACCTGTTTGCTGCAGCAGGGAAACCCAAGGATCTTTTCCAAGAGTGTTTACAGAAGAAACACCTGGACACTGCTGCCTCGTATTTAATTATTATTCAGGTGAGAGAACTCGATTGCAGCTTAAATATTTGCACATCTGATAACGTTGAAACTGAATGCACATCGTCTTGAGTTATAATTTGGTTCACTCCACAAAGAAATGCAATTTGAATTTAAACAACCCATGCAAGTACAATGTTAGTTTAGGTGTTAATATATAAATTATTCTCCCACCTTCCTTATGGTTTTCTATTTTGTTTTTTTACTATTCTGTTTGGTTACAGAGTTTTCATGTGATTGTTGTTCTCCATAACTTGTTCATTTCACAGTTGTGTTTTGATGGGAACACTAAATGTGTTAAAAAAATTCTGTTAACTGTTTTTAGCAAAGGGGTTAGCATTGCTGATCACCACTTCAAATGGAAAGCATTTTTGTATTCACTGTGTTTGTTTAAGATCTTCCCTCTATTGTTAGAAATGAACTTGTGAATATTGGATTTCCATACACAGCATGTTTCATAATAGAGTAAACAACTTATGAGGTTTATTGTTAAAAAAAATATCTGAAACACAACAATAGAATAATCTAATAGAAATAAGAAATCAGGCTAGACTTAGGTGGTTAAATAACTCTGATGATGCAAATTTAAACAATTATAATAGAATAAAGCAAGAAGTTAACCACACATTTAGAAGTAAAAAAAGAGATTACTTAAAAAGCAAAATTAACGAAATTGAAACAAACAGCAAAAATGAAAATATCAGATTAGGTGGTTAAATAACTCTGATGATGCAAATTTAAACAATTATAATAGAATAAAGCAAGAAGTTAACTACACATTTAGAAGTAAAAAAAGAGGTTACTTAAAAAGCAAAATTAACGAAATTGAAACAAACAGCAAAAATGAAAATATCAGAGATTTATATAAAGGTGTAAATGAGTTTAGAAAGGGGTGGCAACCTAAAGTAAACTTGATAAAAGATAAAGATGGTGATTTTCTAGCTGACCCAAGCGATATTCTAAATAGATGGAAGAACTACTTTAATGACCTTTTAAATGTCCATGTAGGAGATAAATCAGAAGTAAATGAAGTCCACAGAGCAGAACCTTTAGTTCCAGAACCTAACTTGACTGAAGTTAAAGATGCTATTAAAAGGGTAAAGAATAACAAAGCACCTGGCATTGATTTAATACCAGCTGAGTTAATTAAATATGGTGGAAATTCATTAATATGTCAAATTCATAAATTAATTTGTTTAATATGGAATAAAGAAGAAATACCTCAACAGTGGAAAGAATCCATAATTGTTCCTGTGTTTAAAAAAGGTGATAAAATGAACTGCAATAATTACCGTGGAATTTCTCTACTCTCAACAACATATAAAATATTATCTAACATTCTTTTAACAAGACTAACCCCATATGCTAATGAAATTATAGGTGATTATCAATGTGGATTTAAATGTAACAGCAATGTGGATTTAAACGTAACAGATCAACTGCAGTCAAATTTTTCACATCAGACAGACACTTGAAAAAAAGTGGGAATATAATCAAAATGTCCATCAGCTATTCATTGATTTCAAAAAAGCATATGATTCGGTCAAAAGAGAGAAATTATATAATATATTAGTCGAGTTTGGAATACCTAAGAAGCTTGTTACTATGATAAAAATATGCACCAGTGAAACAGAAAGTAAAATTTGTGTGGGTATTAATATGTCTGACAAATTTTCAATTCATGATGGGTTAAAACAAGGAGATGCATTATCTCCATTGCTCTTTAATTTTGCCTTAGAAGGAGGAAGGTAAAAGAAACTAAAGAAGGACTAAAATTAAATTGTGTGACTCAGTTGTTAGCATATGCAGATGATGTAGACTTACTGGGGGATGATGTGAATACAATTAAGAATAATGCTAAAATATTTTTCAAAACTGCTAAAGAAATAAGTTTGGAAGTTAACAAAGAGAAAACTAAATATATGCTTACAGGCCGAAACCAAGTGTTAGGTAATAATCAAAATCTAATTATTGATAACAACTCGTTTGAACCAGTTAACAAATTCAAATACTTAGGAGTAATATTAACAAATGAAAATGATATTAAAGAGGAAATAAAAAGTAGGCTTAATTCAGGAAATGCATGTTACTTCTCTCTTCATAAACTTTTATCTTCTCGTTTAATATCTAAGAAAGTAAAAGTTAAAATATACAAAACAGTAATTTTGCCTGTAGTATTATATGGATGTGAAACTTGGTCCCATACATTGAAAGAGGAACATAAATTGAGAGTATTTGAAAATAAGATCCTTAGGAAAATCTTTGGACCTAAAAGGGATGAGGAGACAGATGAGTGGAGAAGGTTACATAATTTAGAAGTACATAATTTGTATTCATGTCCAGATATTATTAGAATAATTAAATCAAGAAGACTTAGGTGGGCAGGCCATATGGCACGAATGGGAGAGGAAATAGGAGTTTACAGGATTCTTGTTTGGAAACCTGATGGTAAGAGACCTGTAGGAAGGCCAAGACGAAGATGGAGGGACAACGTTGAGATGGACCTAAGGGAAATCGGTAGGGATAGAAAAGAGTATATAGAACTTGCTCAAGATAGGGAAAGATGGAAGGCCTGTGTTGCTTCTGCCATGAACCTTCGGGTTTAAGAAGGCTAGGGAGTTAGTTAGTTAGTACAACAATGAGGTTTGTTGTATAACAATGAGAAAATCTTCCAAGTTTTATTTTCATGCTGTGGTGTCCGGCGAGGTTAGGACACAATAGTACCCAGAGGAAGCGTGTTAAGGGGACATAAGATGTTAAGTTGTGCATAAACCCAACCGGCAAGCCTCAAATTATTAATCTTCCTTAAGGGACAATTATATATATTATCTTTGCTGATTTTGACAAATCTAAAATTTACCATTTCTTATAACTCATTAAAGTATTTATTCAATGCATGAGAAATGAGTGTGCATGGGTATGGTGCCACATCGAAAGATAGGGAGCACTCATTTCGTTCAGAAAAGAAAAAAAAACGTGTTCCGTATGCAAACATTTGTCAAGTGACGCAGGCGCCATGTTCCACAATTGTTGGAGCGCAATTTGCAATGTGGGTTTGCAGTGTCAACGTACCAAATTATTTACTAAACAATTAATTAAATCCATGCACATTTCTACTACTACCATCACCTCGTAACTAGGAATTGTTTTTAACCTAATTTGTCTTCAATGATCAACAATGTTAACAACAAGATGCCAAATGTATTCATGAGTATTCAATAACATGTTCAATCGCTCATTTACAATCCACATTCTGCGTCAACTGATCAATTGACTATTAGCTTTTGATTTTTAATCAATATTGTTAACAACTGCATTACTTGCCACATCAACAATATACACGTCCATAAAATTTAACAAGCATTTGGTATTTGTTTGCTCGTAAAAATAGCTCTGATTTTTATCCAAATAAGAATTCTGGTATTTTAAAAAACTCAATTTATAACAACTATACAATCCGAAACAACACTAGCCTCATCTCTTGTATTTTACATCCTAATCTTATTCACCATGCAACAAAAACTCAAGTTTTGTTACATCATTTTAATGCTACTATTTGGTCATAAAGGTGGTGGTGGGGGGGATGTATTAGTATCAACGCCTTTCTTTGTTTCTCAAAAGTTATATTACCGCCTTTTTAATTAATAGAATTTCGCTTCTATCATTCGATCTCAATTTCTAACGAGTTCGTTATCCATGATTAATCCACAATCAAAAAGGGAGAGATTCGTTTCTTGGCACTAATTTACAGAAATTGTAGTTCTGGTGATTTTTGTACTAGTTTTGGTAAGTGCGTACTTTGCAAGCAAGCACTGCACAATAAACTTACGTTCAGTAAAAATGGGGGGGTCGATTTTACGACTTTCTTGCCGCCACAATTGTCAAAGTACATAATTAAGTTCGAGGAGAGAGAAAAAGAACTGTTTCACAAGTCACGACCAGTGCTTTGTATCTTTTCACGACTAATAAGTTCGTAGAGGGACAGCCTGTCTGTGAATAACACTATTCAGAGGTTATCACAATTTCCTGTTTCGCTAAGCACCAAATACGTAAAAGTTCCAACATACCTGTTCGACCGTCGTAATTTTTAGTATGAACACTTAGTCTGCAATCCTACCATTTGCAAACGTATTTCACTTTTAGTTCCCACGATACATATGGTCAAGCAATTTTACAAATGGCTGCTTCCTCTTTAACATCGTGAAACAAGCTAGTCAAGTCTGCAGAGGTGACGCAAGCTGCGTGCGCCGGATCTTCGTAAAATTTGCACTCACTTCTACATCGGCCGGTGAAGAAGTTAAACTCACAATTTATAGCAAACTGGGGTCGAGGATTTAGTTTGGGATGAATCCGTCAGAGGCAGAAGTTATTGAATAGGAGATAGTGTATGCAGAGCCATCTAGTAGAGAGTGAAAGAACTAGATGATTTGAGAAGCTTTACTACTAATGTTGTAGCGATTTTTCAAAAGTACGTAAATATATGAGAAAAAGCGTTACAATGCGCAAGACTTTTGTACACACGGTCATTTTGGTGCTGGTGTAGTGTTAGAGAAAGTGGCTACTTTCACAGGTCCCCAGACCTTACACCTCTAGACTTCTGCATTTGGGGCTTTGTGAAAGACAAAGTCTATGTGCCACCTATGCCACAGAATGTGCAACAGCTAAAGGAGAGAATAAGAAACGCCCTTGCTTTGGTGGACGAGGAGTTCTTGGGAAAAGTGTGGCAAGAACTCTAATTTCGATGGGATGTGTGTCGCATAACTGGTGGAAGCCACATTTAATATTTGTAGCCATTTATAGTTATTTGTCGACATTCATAGAAACTTGAAGTGTTACTGATTGATAACATAACAAATATCATTGCTGTATTCCATATAGTTTAGCAAAAGAATTCTTAAGTTGTTCAATCTATTATGATACACCCTGTATTTAAAGGGTGCTTTAATGAACTGTGTTGTTAGCATTTATATGGTTGTGTATTGTCCTTCACCTTTTGTTCTTACCCATCCCATTTCCTTGGGAACTAATGTGCAGAGAAGAAAAGTTTTTTGTGTGGTACCTTTACAAAGAACACATCATATGCAGATGGTTAATGTTGCTGACCATCGTGAAAACGTGCTTGCTGTTCAGAATTTAATCCCACTTGATCTGTTGTCTCAAATCATGGAGAAATTGACTGTCCAGGATATTGAATACCTTTTACATGATGCTAAGGGCATACCCTCTGGCTCAGAATTTGATTTTAGTAGGGATGATTCAGATACTCTTCCACATTCCATCCAGAAGTGAGTCGGAGGATATGTTCATTTCCAAAATATCATCAGAAGATGTAGTTTCACAATGTAATATTCATACTAATCTGGGACATCCAAATCTTGGCTGATATGCCCGTTGAACTGTAACAACTGAATTAGACCTCGCAAGTTCCAACACACAAATAGACTTGCACTCGGGAGTCACCATCTTTACGAATGGCTCCGCCAAGCGGCAGAGTTAGGAAACAAATTTTGTGCATGCGTAGAATCGAAACTTGGTGAGTTACTCTTTCATTTCATATACGGTTCATATTTGTAATGTGTATAGCACAGAAAATATACAAGTTTAAAACTTATATTCATTTGTGTACACCCGGTATACACTACAGCCAAAGTTACATGCTCTGTTCCATTCTGCGGATAAAATACGATTGCAATGACACTTTTGGTTTGGATGCAGTAAAGCGAAAAGGTAATATTTTTATAGTCCCTCTTCATCCCAACGCAGGTTTCACAATGATATCAACAAAAGAAAATGTAAGCGGGTCATATTTTTGGTTTGTATCAACACTTGATTGCTCTCAATTTACCTTTCTGTGATCGTGAAATTAAACAATGTAAATTTGAAGAAGAAAATTACATGATATTTCAAACAGTAAATATGAATGACTCACAATAATATGGAAAGAAATATTTATCATTGTTCACGTCGTTGTGCATGCTTGGTGCTTCTTTATTATTATTATGGAAACAAGATTTATGAATTATTCTCCCATCTTGCCGCATACGTTCACTTGCAACACATTTTACAAGCAAATATTCGCTAGTACAGCCATGTTACAACAGCTGAACTTCGGTCAATGTCTGCTGATCGGAGAAAATTCGCAAGTTAACTTTGACCACAGATCACATGGACTTATTCTCAGTTCAACTTTTATACAACACAAATTCAGAGTTCTGTGTGACTGCAGATCAATTTACTGCCTAATCGAGGATCAACTTCTAATTAAGATAACCCATTCTAGTGAACCTACAGTGTTTGCCCTATCAGAACTATTGACACATTTAACAAGGCACCCATTCTGTGATCAGACATTATCTCAGCGAGCATCTGCAATTCTAGATTTCAGGGCTACCTCGATGGTGTAGTGATAATGTCTTTACCTTGTACTCAAACGGTCCTAGGTTCCATAACCAGTGGAGGCACATGCTGGTTCAGATTCCACTTTAAACTGTAGGTGCAGTCTTGATTAGCCTCTCTGTACATAAAGTGGACAAACAAACAAATGTTTGCATTGCTAATTGTTTCGGCCACGATTTTTTTTTTTTCGCTCATGTGCGCACATGGGCTCCTTTCCTTTGGCGTCTAAAAAAAAGCAAACAGTTCTGAATGAATACCTTCTTCAAAACGAACAAAAACCGCATGATAAGTAAAAGAAAAGTGACCCCCTTTCTTCTCCTACAACGGCTCATTATCCGCCACTGGTGTGCATGGTAATGTGATAATTGCAGAATTCAGGTCCCTCTTGTTTGAATGCAGCTGTCTGAATAGGAAATATTGCCCGTATTATTGTCTGTTGCGTGGTAAAAGGTAATGCAAGGATCATTTTTCTTTTTCACACTGCTGATAAAAGTTCGGTCTTGGACAACTGCGTTATCTTTAAAATGCCGATGATTTCCCTTCTACCTTCTGCTCTAACTTCCAGTCGGTCTCATTGTGTTTACGCTGCAGCTGACACCAGTGTTTAGTCTAGCGTCTGGGAAAGCTCTCCCTTGCTTAGCGTGCTGCTGTTAAAAAAACAATAAAAAAACTTTGACCTCCAGAATACTCCTGAAACCTACAATAAATTGTCGATTAATCTGAAAATATGCAAGTTTCGTAAAGCTTGTTTTTAGTTCATTTTATGCTGATGAGCTGAGCAGGACTAAATATACAGTTTAAAGTGGGATCCAAACCAGAGTGATTATCGAGTGCGGCACTGTTTAATGTGTCCTAGGATACACATTCGGTTCAAACAGATCGCAAGTTGTGTGTTTACTTTTTCAGAGTGGATTACAATGCAAGTTGAGGAAGAGTTTGAACTGATCCCTGCAAAGGAGGATGGGGGGGGGGATATGAAGTTAACTGAAGCAACGAAATTTACATCCCCGATTTTTTTGTTTTGGGCCGGGGAAAGGTTGTGTTCGTTCCCAAGAGAATCTTCTCTTACCAGTTAATCCTGTAACGGACAATGTTCTAGTGAACGCACATAAAATCCAATATTCATTCTGTCCGATTATCTCCCCGTCTCTTGCTTGCGCCAGTGTGACTACTGTCAAGATTCTTCCGAGTTTCACTTCTTGCAATAAACGAGATTGTTTTCCTTTCTGTAGGTCTCCGTGCAATCGGGTTTATTATGAACTAAAATTGTAAGAATTTTGTGGAAGAGCAATGACTTTGCACAATTAAAAGAAAATACCATTTTTTAAAAGACTTTTTGCCACAACATGCATCCCGTGCAGAACCGGTTGTATAACTACGCAGGATAAATGGTGTTAAGCGTCTCCTTGGAATCTTTGTGTCCACGTTAAGCTCAGTGTTCTCATTTTGTGTAACATTTTTACACTTTCTTTAAAACTTACAATATTATTATATAGTACATATAAAGCTTATTTTCTGAGCTACCACCAAGTATAAAACATCCTTTGTGGGTGTAATTTATACTCTACTTTATTTACACCTGAAAACAGGTGCCATCTTGAAAAGTTTGGATAACTCGAAGTCGTCTAATATGAAGTTAACATTTTTTGGTTCCTTGAACTTCGTATTAACGAGGTTTTTCTGTATTGTGCAGTTTTAATTACACACATGATTGATTGTCTTTAAATCTGACATGTAGAAATTACAAACAAATGTTATGATGTTATTCGTCATAACCACATTTTTATTTTCAAATTACTATTGTAGTTAAAGTTGAATTGAAGAACTAATATGAAAACCTGTATTCTGATGTTAAAATATTTAAGGTTTTAGTCTGAAAACAAATCAAACATTCATGCCAGAAATATGAAGAAAATAACCACAACCCCATCTCACGTAGAGCTAAGATGCTAACATACGCTGTCGTTTTTGCAGAATTTGGAACCATCATCTGTTAGTAGGCAGTATGCAACACTGCTGCTGGATTCAGCCTTGGATCATTGTAAGTGGGAACTTTCCAAGGATTTGGTGCGCTTTCTAAGAGCAATAGGTGAGATTTAATCTTAAATGAAAAAATTAACATTTATCAAGCAATTTTTCTTGTATGTTTGTATTGCTTGTATTGTAGAATTATTTCTCATGTAGTTTACTGTTCTTACAAGCACATAAACACAATTTTCAATGTAACATTTTGGGAAAACAAGCTCTATTCATTCTTGTTTGATTAATGTTACAGTTATAACAATGTAGTCAATTTAACAAAAATAAAAAGAGGCAGTTATACAATGAACCTTGTGAATAAGTTGAACTGTTGTTTTAAGTCCACTTTATTCACAGATAGGCTAATCGGGACTGGACCTACAGTTTAAAGTGGGATCCGAACCACTGTGCTGTGGTGTGTCTCCACCTATTAGCGAACCCAGGGACAGCTTGATTACAAGGCTATGATGTTACAACTACGCCAAACCTTGTGAATAATGTTACATTGTTGAAACATGACATGACAACTTAGCTGTGATCGACACATTTTTGTAATAAATATTATTATTATTTTAAATTAAGGTGTTACCAAATTTTAATTATGGATCCCAAATATCATCAGGTAATTCCAAATCGTCCTTCTTTCTATAGATATTCTTGATCTTTTCTGTAGGATGAACTGCAACATTAATCAAACTAAGAATAAAGGGAGCATATGTTCTCCCAAAACGTTAAATCAAAAATTGTGTTTATGTGCTTCTTAGAATCGTAAACTATAAGATACCAGTAAAGGAATCATAGCTAAGCTGAAAGAGATGATACTGTAATTGAATGAACCATTCTCGGTGTGAGAACATGTTGGTTTGAATTTAATTATCGATAGCAGCAGTACGTTTCCCAGAGTCCAAGTATGCTGCAGAATGTGTAAACTACTCTTGTCATCTCTGATTAATGTTTTAAAGTAAATCTCTGGCAAATTGATATGCATTGTAGTGAAATATTTTTTGGGATGGGACAGATGAATTGGTGTTTACTGTATATACACTGAATGCTCATTGAATTGCGACCACCTACCTAATACTTTGTTGGTCCACTTTTGGTTCGGCGGATGGCCTTCACATGACATGGCATGGATAGTACGAGGTGCTGATATGTCTCCACGGGGATCTGACATCATATATTTGTGATGGCATCCCATAACGAGCCAACTGATGTCTGTGCAGGATGCATGGTTCGAAGAGCTCGTTCCTCAACGTCCCACACCTGCTCTATGGGATTAACATCGCGGTAGTTAGGGGGCCAATTCATATGCTGTATTTCTGTGGAATGTTCCTCCAGCCAAGCAAGTACGTTCCCGCCTCGGTGCCGTCCCTGTGTCTGTAGATGTGTTGCATTGTGGGGTGTAAGTGGTCCTCTAACACCTCCCGATACACAACGGATGTCATATGGCGGTCTGTGTGTCCACACCAATGGTTCCAGTCCATGCCACATAAGCATGCAGGAAGGGTCCATAACCTCGTGCTGTTGGTGCCACACATGCACATTCCCATCACTTAGGTGTAGCAAAAACTGTGATTTATCGGACAAACACACTTTTCCAGTTGTCCATGGTCCAATTAGCATGCTCGTTGGCCCAAGCGAGATGAAGCCGGAGGTGATGCTTCGTGAGGAGTGGGTGACGAGTGGGTCATCTGCTGTGGAATTTCAAGCATGCCAGTGTGTGCCGCACAGTTACATGGGATATGGGTGTTGTGCATCCACTGTTGTATTGGTCCCGTAATTTCTGGATGCTGATGGTGCATTCAGCTGTCATGAGCCATTTGACTCGATGCTCTCCTCACGGTGTGACCTTTCGTATGCCCTTACAATTCTGCCTCGTGGTGGTCGTTGCCCCATTTTCTTGCCATTCCCTGTACAGTCTTAGAAAAAAATACCTGGGCCACGGGACGTAGAATTTCGTAACGTCTTAAAGCCTGTTGTTTATGCAACCCAAATAACAAAATATTCGCTTAAGTTTGCCTGGTGATTCCGAGTTCTCGGGAAGGATTGAGCTTTGATAGCATGAGTCACATGACTCGTGCCCCAGCCACAACAAACAGCTGGGTGCTACGATGCCTCCAGAAGAAAATTTCAGGAACTGGTTTCTTGACAAGAGCTACTCGTAAGGAAATACTATTCTTTCAAGTGATATTAGAGTCATAGTCAAGAAGGTTCACTGAAATGATGGTTCTCATCACAGACCACATGCCACACGTTAATTGTTTAAGTCCAGTTCATGCACTGGACCTACAGATTAAAATGGGATCCGAACCAAATCCTCTCTATTTGGTATTGAATTCGGAAGCCTTTCATTACATGGCGAAGACGTTACCACTACGACATCAGAGAGGCAATGGAACCCCTTGAGAAAGAGATAAGCGAAAATTGCTACGTGACAAACCATATTTGCCCGTAAATTTTAAAAAATAAGACAATATTTTGTACTGACAGTTTCGAACCGTGGGAGAGGCATATATTTTTTGTACCATCGTCCATTTCACGAGTTTATAATTCTTCCTCACCGACACACCTAACGCGAGTGGTAGAAGAAAAGCGAAGTAAAATAACTGAAACAGAAATAAAAGGAAAAAGCGAAATAAATTTTATTCATAATATTCTGCAGTCACTTGAGTTGTATTCACGGGATGCTATCTTTAAAGAAAGCCGTGGTCTCTTCCTTGTCTTTTTTGCTTTCTTTGTGCTCTTGCTTCCCCCGTCACGATTGGTCTAAAACTAATTAATGCGACGTTAATTAAACAATCCAAACAACGAAACAATGCACAAT